>NC_083105.1:96279053-96908608 GCF_949774975.1 Lagenorhynchus albirostris | reverse complement strand
TTCTTCTGTGTTTACCCTTAAATGCTGGTCGTTTTCAAGGTTCTTGCCCCAGCCACCTCTTTTTACTACACCCCACTCCTGTGTCTCTATTTACCATCTACTGGCTTCTGCTTCTAGATCTGTACTTCAGTCTCTTCTACATCTGAAGGTGAAATAGTACATCTCTAGTTGGATGTCCCATTAGCACCTTGAGTCTGTCAGGCTTCATATTCGAGCAGGATCATTTAAGCAGAAAGCGGGGAAGCTAAAGAACAGACTCCCAGGAATAACTACCAAGATTCTAGTGCCCCTCCCACCTTCTGGAGGCCACCTTCCGTGCTGAGATGCCACCGTTCAAGCTCCGGAACCACGCTGGCTCTGCTAGAATCCACACCAGCAGAACGGATCCTCACTCCCTGCCTCTCTCTTCACTTAACCTTGGTTTTGAATTCAAGACTTAGATTAGTGCATATGGTTGCTGAAACCTAGCTATAGGATTCAAACTCTAGCTATAGGAGAGTCTAGGGTATGTCGTTTTTAGTTTTCCACCCTCTGTAATCCAGGAAGGTGCCCCAAGAAAGAAGCTTCAATAAATGTTGAGCAAGCCCTAGTTTTGCATGTGTAAAATTGAGTCATGCTCCCTGCAGAGTCCCCCCCATACTAGGACTATGGCGCCACCATCACCCCATTACCCAACTGAAGCACGGGGTCACCTCCAGTTTCCTCGGTTTCTCTCTTTCCCTCACCTTGAGTCCCAACACACACAACACACACACAGATACACACACACACACACACACACACACACACACACAGTCTTTCAAATCCATCCCTTTTCTCTATTATGTCCATCACCACTTTAGCTCAGTTCGGTCCAGTCATTGCTCTAATGGGGTCTTAACTGGTCTCCCAGTTCTGGCGTTTCCCCACCTTTATTTATAATACAAAGCACTATGAGCAATATTTCTAGCATTACTCAACCTAGGTTACTCTGGCTTAAAAACCTTAGAGGAGGAGGGCTTCCCTGGTGGTGCAGCGGTTGAGAGCCCACCTGCTGATGCAGGGGACGCAGGTTCGTGCCCCGGTCCGGGAAGATCCCACATGCCGCGGAGCGGCTGGGCCCGTGAGCCATGGCCTCTGAGCCTGCGCGTCCGGAGCCTCTGCTCCGCAACGGGAGAGGCCGCAACAGTGAGAGGCCTGCGCACCACAAAGCAAAACAAAACAAAACAAAACCTTAGAGGCGCTTCATTATCCTTCATTATCCTTAGGATATGATCGGAACTTCTCAGTTCCCTCTCTCATCACCAGTGCTCTAACCCACCCACCCCGACACATTCTGCATCTTGCTTTCTGACACACCGAATCATTTACAGTTCTGCAAAAGCTTCAAGCTCTCTAAGCTGCTGTACATGCTACATTCCATTTACAACACCTCCACCAGAATCCTTAATTTACCAATTCAACATAACCTTTATGTTCATCTGTCTAATTTCTACTCATCCTTTCCAACTCAGCTTTGGCTTGTTTTTCTGAGTGTCTCCACTACAATGTGGGCTTCTTGTGGGCAGATGCTTTGTTCACTGTTGCATGCCCGAGGCCAAACCCAGGAACTCATATTCGTACATCAGAGAGATGTGTTGCCCGTGTATGGGAGAGACTGTATTTCCTAAAACTGAACACAAGAGGGCAACGAATCACTTCTCCAGACCTGTTTTTGAAGTTTGGCGGCCCTTCCCTGCACCTCATTTACTATTCCAACTGATGACATAGTTCACGGAGCACAACTCTTGAGCTGTGCCCGACAGGATGAAAGATTCTTAATGACTCAGAACTGTACTGCATTGATATTCTGGCTGCCTTTTCAGTGCCAGGGGCTTCACTTACCTACCGGTAATTAAAAAAGATGAATCAGTCCCAAGTCGTCCATTCAAGGAATCGAGAATCTAGTGGGAAAGAGAAGTGAACTGAACTTCCTTTATTCCCTGACATATGAAGAAACAAGTGACATATGAAGAAACAACCGGTTTTTTCAGTATCATTGGCTTCTTAAGATGGTAGAAGGGTGGGCTTCCCTGGTGGCGCAGTGGTTGAGAGTCCGCCTGCCGATGCAGGGTACGCGGGTTCGTGCCGCGGTCCAGGAGGATCCCACAGGCCGCGGAGCGGCTGGGCCCGAGAGCCATGGCTGCCGAGCCTGCGCGTCCGGAGCCCGTGCTCCGCAACGAGACAGGCCACAACAGTGAGAGGCCCAAAAGATGGTAGAAGGGTTAACTACTGGGTGTAAATAAGACAGAAACTTAGATTCTCCTAAGTGACAATTTTGAAAAACACGCACGACCAATCCAGCTAATTCAACCCCAGGTAATTGTAGGATGGCGGGAAGCATGTCCCGTCCTAAGCCCATCTCTGCGGCCACCCTACCCCCTTACCAATTTTAGATAGACTTCTCTTTCTGGAGCAGTTTTTATGTTCACAGCAAAATTGAGTGGAAAGTACAGAGAATTCCCTTATACTCCTTGCCCCACATACCTACATCCTTCCCCACTCTCAGCATCCTGTACCGAGAGGTCCATTGTTATGAGTCAGTCAGGGTTCACTCTTGCTGTTGTGCAGTCTATGGGTTTTGACAACTGTGTGATAACATGTGTCCACCATTATAGTCTCATACAGAGCAGTTTCACTGCCCTCAAAAGGACTCTGTGCTCTGCCTATTCATTCCTCCTTCCCCTCTAATCCCTGACAACAACTGACCTTTTTACTGGCCCGTAGTTTTATCTTTTTCCAAAATACATACGGTCGGAATCATACAGTATGTGATTTTTTTCAGATGGGCTTCTTTCGCTTAGCAGTAATGCATTTAAGTTTCCTCCATGCCTTTTCATGGCTTGGTAGTTAGTTCATTTCTTTTTAGGGCTGAACAACAGTTACGTATTCACCTACTGAAGAACATTGATTGTTTCTGTTGGGGCTATTACAAAGCTGTGATAAGCCTCCGTGTGCAGTTTTTGGTATTTCCTTCGGGTAAATACCAAGGAGCACAATTGGTAGATCATATGGTAAGGGTATGTTTAGTTCTATAGGAAACCCTAAACTGTCTTCCGAAGCGGTCATACCATTTTGGACTCTCAGCAATGAATGAGAGTTCCTCGCTGTTGTTTCATGTTATCAGGATTCTGGATTTTAGCCATTTTAATAGGCATGTAGTGATATCTCCTTGTTTTAAATTCTTATCTCTCTAATGACATAAGATGTGGAGCGTTTTTTCGTATGTTTATTTGGCACCTTATATTTTTGTTGGTGAAGTGTACGTTTCAGGTCTTCTGCCCATTTAAAAGTCAGGTTGTTTATTTTCTTATTGTTGAGTTTTAAGAGTTGTTTGTATAGTTTGGATAACCGATCTTTATCAGATACGTATTTTGCAAATGTTTTCTTCCAGTCTGTGGCTTGCGTTCTTATTCTCTTGACACGGTGTTTTGCTGAGCAGAAGTTTGGAATTTTAATGAAGTTCAGCTTATTAATGACGTAATGACTTTGTATTTAAAAAGTTGTCACCATACCCAAGGTCATCTATGTTATCTTTCAGAAATTTTATATCTCTTCGTTTTACATTAGGTCTATGACACATTTTGAGCTAATTTTTTTTGAGAAGGGCATAAGGTCTGTGTCTAGGTTCTTTTTTTTAATTTTTGCATGTGGATGTCCAATTTCTTGCATGTTTCTTGTTTAGTATATGCATGCAGTGACAAATTTGCCTCTACACACTGCTTTTGCTGCTTCCTACAAATTTTGATAAATTGTACTTTCATTTCCCGCTGACTTTTAAAAAGTTAATGTGATGTAGTGTGACATATATAAATACATAAAATAGCAGTGTTCAACACGTGAAAGATAAATTGAGGCATGTTAAATATACCGAGTTTGAGCAAAAATTGATGTGAACCTGGTAGCGCCAAACTGGAAGTGGTTAGGTGTGCTCCACCAACAGGATCTTGGAGTGAGACTTGTAGACAAAAGGCAGAAGCAGAGCAAGAGAATTATTGCTTGGCTATAGCTTAAGGCCTCTTGGGCTACCCTTAGGTTTCAATATTGCAACCCTGAGGTATTTTCAGGCTTAGATTTTGGTTTGCTTATATAGGCCACCTTGGAATTAGAGCCACCTCAGTCTAATGGCCCCCTGCTTAATGAATTTAATGATTTCTCTCTTTTGACCATCATCTTGAATGTGATTCACCCAAAATTTGGTATTAGCGGCACTCTCAGTCACCATCAGAGTTAAGTTGCTCTTGTCTCATTGTGAAACTGATTATGATGTCAGGTTCATAGAAGAATTTGTTTTTGGGGACTTCCCTGTCAGCCTAGTGGTTAGGACTCCAAGCTCTCACCGCCGAGGGCCTGGGTTCAATCCCTGGTGGGGGAACTAAGATCCCACAAGCCGCACAGCCCAAAAAAATTTTTTTTGTTTTTGTTATTCATCTTGTTTCTGTTCTGCAAGCACAGCGAGACCATCTGATGTACTGCTGATGGCTGTGAATATGCATTTAAGACCTTTGGGACAACACAGTGCACCAAGGAAACAACTATGATTAGGAGGGTAATACCAAGAGTGAAGTATATTCCTTAATCAGGACCTCCCATGAACCAAACCAGTTGTTCTCAAATAAATCAGAGAATGTACCTGAAGGGTCATCAACCCCTGGCTATTAATAAAGAGCCAAGTGGCTACTTATTAATCTCTTGTATTTGGTACAATACCAGTTGCCACAGGAGACATTCTGCTATGGTGCACATTTCTCCTTGTTCAGTGGATGAGTAAAGTCAAGCAGTTCTATTATCCAAAACCATCCTAGCAAGAAAGTCTAGGGACTCTTGTTGTGCAACTATGGCCTTAGTGATAGATTCAGAGATGACTGCCAGAGTTAAAGGCCTTCCAGGAAGTGACCTTCCTTATTCACCTGGAAAGGCTGCAGGAATCCTGCAAACAGGATAGCGGGCCAGTTTTTCCCAAGGGCCTTTATTGACTCCACAAAGTCAACCTTAGTTTTACTCTGGGCTTTAAATTGCTTCTAGAGCTGCACTTCTGTTGTTGTGAGGACTCAATTTATAAGGCAAGTACAGTTGTTTTTAATTCCACAAAGAATAGTGTTGCAACCTGATCGAGATCAAGAGGCTGACCCACCCACCCAAATACATTATCTTCAATGAGTTTCTTCATATTAGGGAGATTTCCAACGAAGAGGGAAAGATTCCCATGTTCTAGATTTAGAGCCGTGTGTCTTTGGAATATTTTCGTAAATGCTTCCACAATGACCTCAGAATGTTTTTCTTTCCCTCTGGGTACATAGTTTCATTTTAGCTTAGGAGAGAACGCCTTAAAAAAAGGTTTTGAAATCAGCTTCCAATGAGGACAACTTCTGACCACAGGCGTATTTTTAAAAATATATATCCTCCCTCTCCCCCCCGCCCCCCAATATCTTGTCAGGTTTCAGCTGGGACAAACAGTAAATGCCAGGTAGTTTTGACCAATCCCATGGATGCAAGAGGTGTCTCCAAAGAGGGTACAAAAGATACTACCTTCCCCAAATCCGGAGCCACTTCCAAAAATAGCCCAAAGAGAGAGCTAGCAACAATCAGTAGAGCCCTAGCCACAAACAGAATACAGCCCACGTTTCTGTCCCCGCTGTATTTTTGTGCCCCCAACCTGAGGGCTGAGGTTCCCGCATATGCACATAAGAACCAACAGCCTGAGTGCCCCAGGCAGGCAGAGAGCCAAGCCATGACCTCAGGACACAAGTTGAGACAAGAGAAGGATAACAAGTGGGTACCCCAAAATCAAATTCAAACCCTGAACTTGGTAAGGAAGGGACAACTGAAACTTTACCTTCATCTCTTGACCAGGCACCACAGACAGAGATCTGGGAGCGTTGACTTTTTAAGAACTCTTGCCCTTGGCTCACTTCTGCCAGTTTCCCTGAGATCCTGTCTGCAGGAGAGAGCAGGGTGTCCCAGCAGGTCTCTTCTTTAAAATATATATTTATTTATTTTTGGCTACATTGGGTCTTCGTTGCTGCGTGTGGGCTTTCTCTAGTTGCGGCGAGCGGGGGTTACTCTTTGTTGCAGTGCCCAGTATTCTCACTGCGGTGGCTTCTCTTGTTGTGGAGCACAGGCTGTAGGTGCACAGGCTTCAGTAGTTGTGGCACACAGGCTTAGTTGCTCCGTGGCATGTGGGATCTTCCCGGACCAGGACTCGAACCCGTGTCCCCTGCATTGGCAGGCAGATTCTTAACCGCTGCGCCACCAGGGAACTTCCCCCAGCAGCTCTTATTCTGGTAACTAGAAACCGTAGAGGAGGAAAAATTATTTTCTTTCTCCTCTTTATAGTGAGAGAAATGCCCTTGTTCTCTAGGGCACCTCTTGACTGGATCTAGGTTAAAAGTTCCCCACTGTGTCCACTGTAATTCAAGATTATCTGTGGTGAGATTAATATACTTGTTCAGTCTTAAAATTTTACTCACCTGAAGCCTCACACTGGACCTAGTCCAGTTTAGGTCAGACCCAGTCCAATCCCCGACCCAGTCCGGTTTTTAAGTTGGACTCTGGCTGGTTTCCGGACCCAGTCTGGAAAAACTCAGATAAAGTCTGACAGCTCATAACACGAGGATCCAAGAGGGACTTGGACACAGAGAAGCAGACACAGAGAAGCAGTGAGTTAAAGGGGCTACATGGATACGTCCACCTGGTTCCTCATTTCTCCTGGGAGGGGTCCCTGGGGGGCTCCTTTGGTTCCTTCTTCTGACAACAGAACAGTTGAAAAGAGGCATATTAAAACTTTAAGAGTTTATGTGAACTAAAATCAGTTCTAATTGGGCAGCTTTCCACCGATGGGAGCTGGGGAGAGACTTTCATAGGGAAAGGGGAGAAACAAGGAAATTATTGATGGGATGTAGCTTAAAGCCTATTCAGTGGCCATTCAGTCTAATGGCCCCCTGGTTTAGTTAACCGAACAGCATTTATTAAGATTTAGGGAGGGCTCCATGAAAAAATTGTGAGGAAATCAGTGATTATCAAACTTTAGTGCATCAAAACAAACCAATGTATATCATCACAATGAAGATTCTTCAGCTTCTTCTTAGGGATTTCAGTTTGGTATGATTGTAGGGTAGAGATAAGGCTCTGCAAACACCTCCAGGTGTTCTTACTAAAGGTAGGCCTTCTTACTTCTCACCAGTATTTCTCAAACTTGAGCGTGAGTCAGAATCCTCTGAGAATAGGATTGCCAGATAAAATGTGGGATGGTCAAATAAATTTGAATTTCACATTTTTAATATATCTCAAAAATTGGGACATCATCTGTTGTTTTAACTAAAATTCAAATGTGCTTTCTTTCCAAGTGTCACTAAATCCTTCAAAATAGCAATTTAAATTTTCCTTGTGGCAGATATTTGTGATTGTTGTCTGTTTTGTCTTTTTCAGAAATTTCAAATGATGCAATCTCATCAGGAGATTATTCTTTTTATCTCTGATTCACCTATTGACCTCTTTATAAGAATCTTCTGTCCTACTTCTACGGTCACCTTGGTAATGTAGTGGGTAACAAAAAGCTCAATAAACTGTTATACCAAATCTTTCATACTTTTATCTTTTTTCTTAGTTTCTCCCTTTACTTTCACACCTCCGTTTTGTCTCTCCACTGCTTTCCCCTCCTACATCTGTTTCTCTGCTTTTGTTCAAGTTGTCTTCGTTGAAATGTCTCCCGGGGCTTTCTCTCTCCTTTCCTTTTCTTTCTTTCTGTTTTCTTTCTCCTCTTTTTCCTTCTCCTGAAGCCTTCCATGGCAAAATTAAAATCTGTAGAAACAAGTTAGCGCACTAGGGACCAGGCCACAGTATCGTGTTCCAGAAGGAGATTCTGTTCTGACAGTCCTTTTGCAAGAGCAAATTCCCAGTCAGGGGAAAAGAGAGCTTCAAGAAACAATTGCTTTGCCCGAGGATCTGTTGGGAGAGTGATGGATGGCACTGCACTGAGAACTGCCGGAAAAGGAGGGGAGGCATTGCCAGGCAGCGTGAGGGGAGGAGGCGGCTGGGAGAAAGAGCCAGTCAGGAAGAGCTAGGAAAGGGGCGGAGAATGTGCTGCCTGTATATGCTGCCTGCAAGACCTTTCTGCAGATGTTGTGTCTTTGTGAGCTGACTGCAGAGGCCATGTGCGTGCAGACTGTATGTGAATGTATGCGTTGCTTATTTCAGATCGTGGGTCTATGGGAACCGCTGACTGCAAGAAACAGGAATGTATTGTTGAAAGGATTTTGCAGTCAGAGTGCTTGTTTGTGGTTGTGTGGTATGTGTGACTGACTTTTTGCCAAATGCGCTGTTCTGATGCCAGCTCTGAGAGTTTAGTGGAAGTCTGGCCGACTAAGCTAAGACACAACAAAGTCAGAAGGAAATATGGGGGCAACCTGAGATGGAAATAGAGAAGCTGTTGCAAGAAGAGAAAAAAAAAAAGACTTGGAGAAAGGGGAAATGAATGAGAAAACAGAAAATAAGCGATAAAAATTCCTTCCTTAGAAAAGGAAGAAATTTGAAAGGAAGAGAAAGAAAAGCAACATTCTTCCAGATGCAGGCACTATATATATATATATATATATATCTCCCTACTTCTTCTGGTGCCTTGGTGAGATATTTCCTAGCTTTTCTCCCTTATTTCTTTCTAGACACAGTTCATCGTGGCATATTTATTACACGTATATTTTGCTTACACCAGGGGATATTTTAAAACTTAACAGTTATCCAGAAAGAAACATTAGTAGTTCTTAAATGAGAAAGGATTTTTGGGTGCTGTTGTTAGACAGGAGCGCTATTGGACATAATGGAAAGACACTCAGTTTTGATCAGAGATTAATTGAATTTTAATTCTTTAAAATGTTTAAGTGATTAAAACAGTACGTGAAATGCATGACATTTCAAAAGCAGGGGTGTTGAAATACAGTTTCCACATTCCAAAGGTGGTTATTGTTACTACTATGATTATTAACAATTTAACAGGCACTACCTACACCTGCAATGAGATATTTAAATTAGTCACGAGAACTTCTAGATCTCGACTGACCGATAAACACAGAGGCAGCATAACTTTGAACTTGGATGTGGACTGGGGAGGGAAGTCCTAGTTGGGACCATCCCAGTTTCGCTTTGTTGCAAACACACTACATATTTTGGATGGTTTCAAATTGCAACCATTATGGTGTCTTCCTCAGCTCTTTGCTTGCTTCATTTTTAAAACCTTAGAAGTTATTATAATTGTATTTCCAGTATACTAATTTTGCTCCATGCACTAATATGTTTTTTGGTTCATTCAGCCGTCTTTTCCTCCCTTTCCACTATTTTTTTCATCTGCCTCTCTCCTTTTTTTTTCTTCTTTCCCATCATGTTTCCCTGGTTTTGATTAAAATTCACTTCACTTCTCTCCTCACCACTCTCTCCTTTATGGAAATTATTCCTTTTCAGGCTTGTCTTTTTCCTCATTCCCTTCTCTGGTGTCTTTGTCTCCAGCAGAGGGGTCTGATGTTGATATGAGGTAGGGAATGAGGCCTGGGAGAAAGCAGCCTGGGAAGAGGGAAGAGGGCGGAGGAAGCGGTGCTTCAGCTGTTTCTGCCATTAGCCTATAAAAGGCTGCCTTAAGTATGCCTCTGTAAATTCCTCCCCTCCCATCCCCACAGTCCCCCCTGCAAAGGGTCTCTCCACTTCCCCACCTTAAATCCCACCTCCCCTACCCCCCACCCCACTACTTGGGTGACATCACTCTTTCCCAGCTGTGACTGCCAGGGACACTGACCTACTTTTGCCCTCTCGGTCAGGCACTAAACCCTGGTTTGTCTTTTAAACGCTGACTTTCTGCTAAACCCTTTTTGCCCCAACATATCAGTGGGTCCCTCTTTGAAGCGCCAAACATTTCAGTTCCCCACAAAAATAGCAGTTTTTATTTTTAGTAACGGAAGTTGGAGAAAAAGCTTAATGATAAAAATCTTCTACGACTTTAGCAAATCCATCTATGACTTAAGTGGATTTGTTCTTTGTTGATTACGATGGAATCTGTATGTTTTTGGAGAATAACATTAGTAATAATTTTTTGGTTGACTCTTTATATGTATGGTTGGGGAATGGACTACGAGATCCTTTGTGACAAATTCCAAATATATATATATTCCATATATATATATAACCATTATTTATCAAATGTTTGTATATGATGTTAGAGACATAAGCCAAAATAGCAGGCATCAATATCCAAATAAAACTTTACATACTAAGTAGTGGGAAGAAATGGCCGACAAAATCAATTGTGTAGCCTTTGAGGGATTATAAAGAGTTGGTTAAGAGTATGTACTTTGATGCTTGGATTCAAATCACGGTTTTGGCACTTGCTAGCTGTGTGAGTTTGAAAAAGTTACTCAACGTCTCTGTTCCTCAGTTTGCTCATTTGTAAAAAGGAGATAACTCAAGCGCAGTAGGGTTATTAGGAGGATTAAACATGTTCTAAGACATATTAGGTTTATTATGAGACTGGGGACAGATATAGAACTATATGCGTTTCAAATATTTCTATGGCAATTTCCTCATTCACCATTTATTTACTAAGCAAGCCAGTGTTATAGATCCTCTATCTTTGTCTCTGTTGTCTGCCCTAGTTGTCCAGAAGTTTTGGGAAAGTAGCCAGAAGGTTTGGAACTTGTATATTTTGAGAGATTTGCCTAGTAATTCCACCGTGTCACTCGTTGTTTTCTTTCTCTTCACTGTCTCCTCATGCTGCTAGGATGAATCCCAAACTGAAAGGCACTGAGAGAGAGAGAGAGACCAAAAAATCAAGGAAACAGTTAGTTTGGGGGAGTCAGGTCGAGTCGATGGAAGAAGGGTTAAATAGAAGAGCAAGGAAGATGAAACAAATCTAGCTTGATGATCAAAATGGGTTTGTAACCCAAGAGAGCAAAAATGATTTAGAAACAAAATGTAGAAATAGAGTAGATAAGGATTTGGACACAACAGATATAAATTGTTCTGTTTCTTTGCATCAAGGATAAATACATGAACTTAGATTAATGAACCGAACTCCCTAGTCTAACTTTTTCGATGTGCAAAAGATAGCAAACTGGACCAGGACAGTCACGATGGTGGCAGATCAGTAGGATGATCCCAGAACGCATTCATTCATTCATCCATTCAATCTGTAAAGCATTCAAGGTGCTGCTGGTGACATAGGTGTGTGGCGGATCCTACAGCCCATGCGTGGTTTGATACCATCATTTCTATGGTTGAAATGTCAACAAATTCAATCCGGTGTCTCCCTGCACCTAGTGGAGGGTTCTTGTTTTCTTTTTTCCCCTATTATTTGAGGCTTCCTCTGTTCTTTAAAAGAGAACATGCTGCTGCCTTTCCACCTTTGCTTAGTCCATTCTCTCTTCTTCTGTTCTAACCAGACTGAGATACTTTTATGATACTCCAGTGGATAGGGAATCAGGAGACTCGGAATTGCCACCAATGATTTTATCTCATTGCACTGATTTTCCCTTCTGTCAGAAGAGACTAACAATATTTACTCAACATTTCGAGGTTGCTTGAGGCTCACATCGAGTTTATAAATGCTGAGTGCTTTAAATTAAGAACATTTTACAAATGGTTATCTCTTTAACACACTATTCTCAAGCTGTCATGTATCTAAGATTCAACTTGGTAAGCTTGTTAAATTTGCAGACTATTGGCTGATTCCATAAGTTTTTTGTTTGGCTTAAAAAATGCAGATACCCGGGCTCATTCAGAAGGTCGGGGTGAAGGCCAAGGAATCTGCATTTTAAACATCCTGGTTTATTCCTGTGTAATAGAGAAAAAGAAATAGTAGCCAGATACAATTAAAGGAAGGGCAAAAACCTACATCACCTCTCTAAGTCATTTTTTTCCTTTACACTTTTTCTTTCTCTGATGCAGCCAATCTGTACCGTCTTTCCTCCCTTTCCCCACCCCATCCTCCTTTGTGTCTGGCATCTGTATTTTCTTAGCATAGTTAGAGAGGCGCTCAGCTTACTGTGCACAAATGGAGTGGAGGGAAAGGAGGAGGGATGTGGGTGGAGAAAGGCTAGATCAGGGTTTAGCTATTCTAATTGAAGACTGTTGCCGCCAGGCTGGTTCTAGCCGGCTGGCTCTGGGAGAGGAAGCACAGGGAGAGCTACAGCTCCTGCAGCTGCTTCTACTGTTCCTTATTTGCTAGTGTACGTTCTGATATAGGACACCCACTACCTTTTCTCCACCCACAGGAATCACGTTAGATACCCAGTGATGTACACTATTTTAGGTACTGAGAATAATTCTGGATTCATTCTTGTTTACAGTTTTTCTCTTCACTACTTTAGGCCTTAGTTTTGATCAAACCCCAGCTTGTTTGTTTGTCTTTAACCCCAGGAGAGAAAGATTTGCGCCAGATGGTGTCTATGGGGTACTTAAAGTTTTTGCTTGACCCGAAGTCTAGATAATAAGTGAGTTATGCTTTCTGGCTGATATAGATATACATGGATAATTCCAGCACCTCTTGTCTAATCCTCGGTCCCTTCAGCTTGGGTGAACATCAGTCCTGTGTAATAATAGCTAATATTTATTGCCCGCTTCATATGTAGTGCATTATATTTAAGTTACCTCATTAATCCTTATAGTTCAGTGAAACAGTTAATCTTCATTTTGTTGATGAGAAAACTGAGGCTGATAGAGGCAACAATCCCATGACACCAGCAAATAAAGCTGGGATTTCAAATCAGATAAATCAGATTTATCTGACTCCAGAGATGTGAGGTTACTTATAATATGTCTTCTCAAGGGATTCAACCCACCCCCTCCTGAAGAGTATCAATTTATGGGTTAAAAATGAGTGGTGCATGATTAAACCAAGATAAGTTACATTGCCACCAAAAGGAGATGTGAGTCCATACCTGACCAGACATAACTACCGTGAAAACACAAAGATTATGGTTGAATCTAAGAAACTGAGCCTTTCCGGAAATGCTAAAAACAATTTCTGCTCCCTCATTACTTCATACAAAAATAGGAAGTATGAATTTGATCATTATTCATGTAAAGATTATCTTATAGAGTGACATATCATTGGCTTTGGTTTTAAAAATATACTTCTGGGTTTGTTTTTTAAAATATACTTCTGGGTTTATTTCCCTGACTAGATTAAGTGAAAAGCAAAGTTGTTGCGTGTGTTACGAATTTCTTAGGCTGTGTCTGGCACATAGTGACAGTATGTTGAATGACAGCATTTTTTTTCTTTTTTGCCTCTCACTGTCGTGGCCTCTCCCGTTGCGGAGCACAGGCTCCGGACGCGCAGGCTCAGCGGCCATGGCTCACGGACACAGCCGCTCCGCGGCATGTGGGATCTTCCCGGACCAGGGCACGAACCCGCGTCCCCTGCATCGGCAGGCAGACTCTCAACCACTGCGCCACCAGGGAAGCCCTGAACGACAGCATTTTTCTTAACAGACAAGTGGCCTGTTAGTTAATAGTCTCATACTCCCTATCCACAGTTTCACCGATGCAACCTGGTTTTCTTGGGCAGTGCATGGTTATTGTGAATTGGGATCCTCTGCTGGGCATGCCCGCGACCTTTTCTCTGTGCCAATTTCCCTATGTATTTTGCGTCAGATTCTCATTGTGTTCATATCTCTGTGATCAAGCTTTCTTTGATCACAAAATGATTCTCCTCTTTTCCTCTTTAGATTGAAGGGAAGTACTTCATGTTCCAGGAGATAATATCAGAGTGGAGTAAATAGCAACATTTTAGTTCTGTAGACTTTTACCCCCTTTCTTCTGAAGGTAGTATATCATATAACACTTTTGTACCTCTAAACGTATCTTTCGTGAAAATAGTTCACCATCCTAGGTTACTCTGTGTCAAAACATGCAGTAAACACTTAGTTAACACCCTAACTACATTTCTCAGTTATGGTACTCTCAAGTCCCCCTGAGGTAAATCAGCAAAAAAAAAAGCAGACCCTAAAGATTGGGAAAGGAAAGCTGAAAAGAATTTGTTGGCTGAGGGGACTGAGAAGGGGTTGTGATCTGCAAGAAGACAAACGTGTTAGGACATACTCTCTAACATCTGGGATATCTGGTGTAATAAATGACTAAGGTTATTTGGAAATGAATCTTCCATATAAAGTATGGTTTATCACAGGATATTGAATACAGTTCGTTGTGCAATACAGTAGGACCTTGTTGTTTGGATATTCTGTTATATAGAATGCACCTGCTAATCCCAAACTCCCACTCCATCCCTCCCCCAACCCCCCTCCCTGAAGTCTGTTCTCTGTCTGTGAGTCTGTTTCTGTTCTGTAGATAAGTTAGTTCATTTGTGTCGTATTTTAGATTCCACATAGGACATCACTTGGTATTTGTCTTTCTCTGTCTGGCTTTATGGATAATCTCTAGGGCCATCCATGTTGCTACAAACAGCATCATGTCATTCTTTTTTATGGCTGAGTAATATTCCATTGTATATACATACCACATCTTTACCCATTCATTTGTGGATGGATATTTAGGTTGTTTCCGACCTATTCATATTCTTACCCTCCTTTGTGGAGGAGTTTTTCAACCTTCCTCACTAGAGGGAAATTACCAGCAACATCTTAAAAAATCTTCTACCCCTTCTCAGCCATACTGCGAAGAAACACCCTAAAGTGTAAATGAAAAAAAGTGTAAAACATTCATTTTACACAGTTTGGAAATTTACAAAATGCTCGTAAGTCTATTATCACATTTCATTCACACAGCAACCTTGGGATATACTCTTTTCATAACAAAGGATCAGAGTTAGTTAAGTAACTAGGTTAATTAACAAGTGACAAGGTTTACACTGGTTTCTAAGCGGCAGAGCTGGCTGTACCACGGTGCCCCGCCTGTATCTTAAAATCTGCCTAAAGCCTGGAGAATACATGATGTTTAAAAATTGGCCTCACTACATACAGAGGCATTGTCCTTACTCTGTACAGGGACAAGGACCTTATGGGTGTTTACGGTCTTTGTCCCCCAAACCTTTGCCTCCGGAGGGAAGACTACGGTTTGAGGGTACTCGAGGGGGAGGCGGTCCTCAGGGCGGCGCGGGAGGTGGGCGGGGACGGGCGGGAGGCGCGGAGGCGCGGACACGCACTCCGCACACTGCGCCTGGGAGACTCGGTGGGCTCGCGTCAGGGTTCAGAGTGTGGGTGAATGGGGCTGGAAGAGGGACGGTGAGGGCGGGGAGGGTGTACAAAGGAAGGGATTCACCACGCGGTTTCGAGTTGGGAAGAAACCTCGCCCCTCCACCCGTTTCCCTTTCTCAGTGAGGACGGTTTGGGGGCGGGTGGGGAAAGCGCGTCCTCGAAGCGCTCTCGCGCTCCCCTTTTCCTCCGCGCGCGCGCGCCCCCATCGCCTCTCCTCGACCCCAGAGGCCGCGAGGGTTGCGTGTGGAGACGGGACGCCTGGGGGTCGGGTCCCGACGCAGGTGTCAGATCCGGTCGGCCAGGTTTGGCCGGCTGGCTGGCCCGGCCCTTCGCTCGGCTGGCCCTCGCAGCGCCGCCGCGCCTGGAGGGCGGGGCCGGGGCGCGCACGGGTCCTCGGCGCGCACGGGTCCTCGGCGCGCGGGCGGACGGCGCGCTTCGCCTAGGTCTGGGGGAGCGCGGGGCGGTCTCCGCCGGCGTCGCGCGCGCTGTGTGAGAGCGGGGTCGCGCGCGCGCACGCCAGGCGAGTGAGGGAGTGTGAGGGAGTGAGGAGCAGTCGGGTGTGCGTGGGTGTGGGTGTGGGGGGGGTGAGTGTGAGTGTGTGTGTAGGTGTGTGTGTGGGTGTGTGGGGTGAGGGAGAGCCAGACCGACCGCGCGGCTGTGAGAAAGGGGGCGAGTGGGCGAGGGCGCCGGGCCAGGCTGTGGGAGCCGTGGCGGCGGCGGCGGAGAAAGGAGGCGGCTCCCGGCCTCCCGACCCCATCCCCCTCCTCTCCTCGGACTTACTGCCCGCCCGGCGGCCCGCCCGCGCCGCCCTCGGAGGCCCCAGCCGGGCGCCGCCGGCCGAGAGCCAGGGAGGAGTCGCCCCAGCCAGGTGAGCGGGACCCTCGCGTTCCCTCCGCGGGGGTCGTGGCGAGAGGCGGAGGCGCGCCCGACCCCCGCCGCCCGTGGCGGCCGAGTTGGGCGGAACGGGCTCCAGACGAGCGGGGCCGGGCCCGGGAGAGGACGGGGCCGTGCGCGGCTGGGGCCCGGGGCTTGGGGAGGCCGGTGGTCGCCTCAGAGCCGGGGACGGCGGGGCGCTCGGCGGACCCTGGGCTGGGATTCTGCTCCGGGAGGGGCTGAGGATGCCGGTGGGTGCGGGAGGCTGGAGGGAGGCGGCGGCCTCGGGCGGGGTGCAGTGTGGTCTCCCCTCGGCGAGGGGGTGTGGTGACCCTGGGGATGCGCGTCGGAGCCACACACGCGTGGCGCAAACCTGTCTTCGGCAGCGTGGTGATCTCTGCCTCCACTGCTGCCATCAGACAGATTCCTGTGGTGTGTGACCGAGGCGGGAGGGGCTGGTATTGGTCCCGCAGTTATTCTGTTTTAATTCCACGCTTTCTTCCTTACGTGTACATTTTTAGAAGAGTGACAGCCATTCCTCTTTTTCTTTTGAAAGCCCTCTGAATAAGATGGGTGACAGTAATTGCTTGTCTCGTTTGATTTTTTTTAACAGCATTTGACCGTGATGCAGATCTTCCCCCCCCCGCAATAAATCCAAAGTAGTTAGGGGATAATTACTTCAGATTTGCCTTACTAATTTTTCCTTATCGCTGAAAGCAGATTTGTCATCCCCTGTATTTTCTCCCATTTGTGTTTACGGATAGAGATGGGGCGTTAATTCTCTTCTGTGAGTGGGATTATTATAGTAACCGTGTTGAATGTAACCTCGATGTAAATTCTTTGCTTGTGCCGTTTTCTTATTAATTACAGGAATTGTTCCCACATCTTTGTGGAGTTGGGTTAGATTTGAGGTCTGTATTGAAACTGCATGGGCAGCCTAATATGGAAGGTTTTCCTTTTGTGGGCTTGATATTTTGATTATATTTATGGATGATTTAATTTTTAACTGTAACCATTGAAATGTAAATGTTATTTATTTTAGATCTCATTTCATAGCATCGGATAGTTCTAAGGTCTTTTTAAAAAGAAAAAAACGATTTCTTTAACAATTGACTGTCCAAATACTTTAACATATTCACTTGAAATAAAACACTCTGAAATTTTAGTCATGGAGAGTCACCGTAACTTCTGGAATGAAAAGCTCTAATGTAGTCGTAATATAGTTAGATTTCTTTTATAATGGTTACTGGATTTAGTTAGTGTGTCAAAGGGGAGGAGGCCTATTTTGTTTTGACGTAATCTTTTGTTTATTCCAGTCTATCTTGGTTAGGTATTAGTTTCCTTCCTTCATGTCATAGACTTAGTTGTTAGTTTGGCAACATGGCTGTTGATGTTTTTCTCTTTCTCCGTCTCCCTTGTTTTCTCTCTTGTCTTCTCTTACCCCCGCCAGGTGCTGGAGTCTGCTTGTCAGGCAGGGAGGCAGTCTGTGGGATCCTGAAAACAGAGCCAAGAAGGGGAGCAGCAAATTGAGTCACATTCAGCCCTCTACTCAGTGAAGAGCCACTTTTCTCTTCCTGCCTTTCCCTCTGTAGGGGGTAAGGAGCTGTATATCTAACCTTCAGACTTTTGGCTATGAGCTAAAATTCCACTTATCTTAGTTCTAGTTGGATAGCTTTAATTTTTTTTCATGTTTCCTATTGAATATGATAACATCTGGGGGTGCAGGGGAGAGTGACAAGAAGAAATTACCCTTTTTTTCTTTTCCCTTCTCATTCAGTCCCCTCTTCCTCACCTGAGGGAAATACCAGCAATATCTTGTAAATCTTCTACCACTTCTTAGCCATACTGTGAAGAAAGTTCTAAAATGAACATTCTTTTTATCTCTAAACACCAGCCAAACTTCATGCATTACGTTGTTGGGGCACAGGATGAAACATACCTTTTAAATTATCTCCCAGTCCTTTCTTTCCCCAATTTGTATTCACATGGGGTTTGCTACTGGGGTAATTCACTCGACTGATTGATCTCTCAAATCCTCTCCCCTCCCAATGAGCTAAAAGACCGAGCACCATGAATACTGGAATAGATTAGGGGAATGGACAGAGTAGAGTGAGTTGTTCCACACTTTGGGACATAGCTTTTATCATCTTCTTCTGGGGAGCAGGCATAGAGACCTAAACACAGAAAATGGGTGGAGGAAGAACTTCTGTACCCACAAACAGGCCATGAAGAGTGAGAAAACCAAACATAAAGTAAGGAGGGTGAGTTATTGTATGTTGCTTGCTGACAACTCTTTTTTGGGGGTGGATTTGTAGAGAGATTTTATGGCTGATTAGCTTACAAAGAATATTCTCTGCAAGTGGGATTAAGTCATAAGCATTTGAGAAAAGAGCCTTTAGAATTGTTATAGTTACGCTATTGAGGGGTGGGTAGGTAGTGATAAGAACAATGAAGAAAGTAGTATTTTTAGATGTTAGCTGTACTGGCATGTGCAGTTGTTTCAAGAGAGGTTGAATCGGGGAGATTAGGTACAGGTGTTGGGTAAATTGTCCTGCATTACTTGGGAATTTTCCTGCTTGTCATATTAAGTGTTGTGAAGAAATAATATAGTACCTCCAAAAATATCTGTACATAATATATTTTAGATTTATGTGCCATATGTATCTGTGTAAATGTTTGGTTTGCAGAAAAGGACTGATTTTCTGGCTTCATGGTAACTGATGCCATGGTGTCATTTTCAGTGTTTTCTTTTCCAATGTTTTTTCCTTTTCAAAATTGGCTTGGAGGACAAAAGTCACAGAGCTAGCCAGATCTACTCCCTTAGAGCCTGGTCTGCATGGAACCCATCTGCTTATATATCTTTTTCCCTCTCCTTACTGCCCCAACCCCAGGCCCCACTTTAATTGTTAACAAAGGTTGTATAGTGATGATAGAAAGTAGCAGTAGCTTTGGGTTGGTTGTTTTTTATGCGAAACTGAAAAAATAAAATTTTAAACAGCTACGTTTAGATACTATGTTGTACAATTTGCCTGATGTTTAATTTTGAAAATAGCTCTGGTTTTTTGATACTCCTTTGTCATTCAGCATAACAAAGTCCTTTAAAGTAACTCCTAACCCTTAACCATGTCCTTTTGAGGTTCTGTGCTGCCCATTGGGGATAATAGTATAGAACACAACAGATGGGGATTCTGCCCTCATAGAGTTTACTGTCTAATTTCATTGGTCCTCTTGTTTCGAGAGAGGTTGAATGGAGGGCGGGGGTGGGGGGCAGATTAGGTACAGATGTTGGGTAAATCGTCTTTCATTACTTGGAAACTTTACTGTTTGGTCCTTTCCCCTGTCAGTCACTTCTCCCAGCAATGTCTGGAGGAGTCTACTGGATTGTGAATTGATGAATTAGCAGAACAAATTTGTGTAAATGTTTATATGCCAAGTTTATTATTATTATTTTTTACTACCTTTCTTTCAAAAGTGGCAGCACACCACCAAGTTGTGATAAAAAAAAAAAAATCCAAACCTACCTCTTAAATGTTTTTGCTCTATTCAGTTCCTTAACAGTCCCCTTTTTGTTTCCCTCTCTCCATCTCTCTCTCTTTTAACCACCTCTGATACTAGCTCTTAGCTTCATTTTCTTAGAAATATAGAAATAAGGTCTCCAAGATAGAGCATGGATTTGCTATAAAAGATCAGACCGGTTCTGTCTTACTGCTCTGCTGTCCTGTATTTGGCAGTATTTCAGACTTTGATGCTTTATCAGAAAACTACATCTTGAAAATTCATGCAGGTTTGCCCAAATACAACAAACTTGGAATTCTTCCCTGATGCTTTGGAGTTCTCAGTTGTTAGCTTATTCCTTTGACATGTGATGTAGTTAGCCATATCTGCAAAGCCTTCTTGAATGTGTTAACAGCTTCCCAGCCCTTTTTACAGCATAGTGTCCAGAAAGAAAATTTCGAAGGAAGGCCTGACATTTAACATGTTAAGTGTGATGAACTTTGAGCTGTACTGTGCATGGCATCTCAGGAACATTTTTTAAATTTTGTGCCACATTCCAGAGATACTTTGATGTAACATTTCTCTGTTAAGTGAAATCATTAGAAATGTTATTTGGATTCCAGAGAAAACTTAGGTTTTGTTTATACCACAGACTATTTTAGGAATTTTAGTAACAAAGCTACAGGTTATTTAAAGGTAACATATTTTTTGGACCCTTTAGTTGGGAATGTGTAAACATTTGCATGTTAATTTGCTCATGACAGTTTTTTTCCTTTTCCAGTTTTCTTTTTATTGTAAAATACACACAATATTTCCGTCTTAACAGATTAGTGGTATTAAGTACATTCATATTGTGCAGCCATCACCATGGCCATCTCCAGACTCTTTCGTCCTGCATAACCAAAACCCTATACCCATAAAACAGTAACTCCCTAATCTTTAAATGCCCCAGCCATTAAGGACCATCATTCTACTTTCTGTGAATTTGAGTACTTTAGATTGTGGGGCATAATGTCGTCAAGGTTCATTCATGTTGTAAGCATGTATCAGAATCTAATGCCTTTTTAAGGCATTAGATTCTGATACATGCATTTTGCTTATTATTCATCTGTCAAATGTACACGTGGGTTGCGTCCACCTTTTAGTTATTGTGAACAATGCTGCTCTGAACATACGTGTACAGATACCTCTTTGTGACTTAGCTTTCAGTTCTTTTGGGTATATACCTAAAAGTGGAATTGCTGGATTGTATGGTGATTCCATTTTTAATTTTTTGAGGAACTTCCGTAGTGTTTTCGGCAGCTGCTGCACCATTTAACATTCCCACCGGCAGTTGGCAGGGCTTCCAGTTTCTCCACGTCTTCCCCAACACTTGTTATTTTCTGTTTTTTTGGGGGGGGGTTTTTTGTTTTTTTATTGTAACCATCCTGTGAGGTAGTTTTGTGTTTCAGTGCTTAGTGATGTTGAGCATTTTTTCTTATTCATGACATTTTATCATCAGATCATTTTTAGTTCTATCGGGGCTGGGGGTTTGTCTCTTTTGTTAACCATGGTATCTTTAGGGAGAGTGCGTAGTAGGCACTCAAATATTAATTGAATGTATTATGCAGTTGAATGCTTAGTTTTGTGTATTTAGTAGTTTATCTTTTTTGGCTATAATAAAGAATCCCAAAATATCATGGAGTTGGAAGTTTATTTCTTCCTCATGAAAAAGAGATAGTAAGCAGTTTAAGGCCACAGTGCTGTGCAGTTGTCAGGGATTCAAGTTCTTCTAACACTTAGCTGCACTTTTCCTAGGGTCGACTCTTGTCCTCTGTCCAGGTGGTTGTTGGAGGTGTAGCCATGACACCCACATTCCAGGTAGCAGAATGGAGGAGGGGCGGAGGAAGAGTACATCTCTTTAGCATGCTTCCTGGAAGTTGGAGTGCAGTACTTTGGCTGAGCACTCTGCGACCATATCTAGTTGCAGAAAGGCCTACGCAATACAAATGCAGCCTCTTAGTCATATGGCACTGTGCTCGGGTAAATATCAGATCTGTTATTACAGAGGAGTAAGTGGAAAGTGGATATTGGTAGGCAGGTGGCAGTCTCTGCCATAGAGTGTGTGGAATTTGAAGGGACTCTGGGCTCTTCTACCACTTTCTAAGTTAGACAAATGACCTCTCTGCTAGTGCAGCCTCACCTGCCCAGTGAGGACAATAATGTGTCACAGGGATGACTGTGAGGATTAAGTGAGAAGATACAAGTAAACTGCCTAACACAGTAATTGGTACATATAATTACTCAAAAGGGATTTTATCCAAATTCCCTTCGATATCTTTAGATATAGTAGAAAAAGAGTACAAGGGACCATATTGAGTATGTATAGGAAAATGGTTATCCTCTCATTTTTCATGCAAAATCTTGTATATCATTTTTTTAAGAAAAGGTATTATGATAGAGCTGTAAGGAGAGTATGAGTGAATGTGTCATGTAAAGTTTGGAAAATCAGATATTTGCTCTGTTTTTGAGGTATACTCTTTCAAGAATAAGTAGGGGACTGTCATCCATTTCTGTCACTGTAAAGTCAACTTTGATTAATACCTAACCTGCTCCTGCTTTCACAGCCTTACAGTCTAACTTCAAGTTAATGTGCTAAGGAAAATGGCACCCAGACAGTGATATTTTTAAAGTGGCGTCTTAGCTAAAGGATGAGCCTGTGGAGGAACTACCGAAGTTTCAAAGGGACATTGTTTTAGTGGATGATGGGGTAACAGGTTTAACACTATTAATCGGTTGTGTCTGAGACTTCTGAGATTTTCATTTTATCATTCATGTTCTGTACCCCTTTAATAAGTACACCCCCCCCACACACACACACAATGGGGTGTTCCTACCTTTCTCTCGTCTTCTTAATGCTTTTGTCCCTCTGCCTCTTACTCCCATTCATTCTCATTTCCTACAGTAATTCAGATCCACCTCCGAAAGAGACACTGGATAAGACAAGGAGAGGAAAGAGGGTAAAATTTCATATGTATCCCAGATTGTGTTTTGTTGTGTTTTGGATTTTTTGGGGAGGCGGGGAAGCATTAGAACTTATTGAGATTGAGAGAAAAGCCTTGATAAACAGATCCTTGGTTTAAAACCTTAAGCATAACAAAGTAGGTGTTAAAAGGTACAATTAAAGTCAACATAGGCATGTGGTATGATTTGGAGGGAGACTGTTGGGATTTAGAAAATCTCTGGAAATATAAGCTATGCTACTTAGTATTACTTAGTTAAAAAAAATTTTTTTTAGGTGCATTTCTTAACTCTCTTAACCTTCATTTCTTAATCTGTAAAATGGTTACTGTTAATACCGAGGTTTAATTTGAAATAGTGTTCATTCAACTTTTAGTTTTAAAATAGCCCAGTATTTGGAGTTTGATAAGCATGTCATTCAACATCTTTAAACATTATGCTTCTGCTGTGGCATCTATTTATTATATGTGTGTGTGTGTGTATTTTTATATATATATATATATTTATCATCTGTATATATATTATCACACACACACACAGAGTTGACCCTTGAACAGTGTGGGTTGGAACTGTGCAAGTCCACTGATTTGTGGAATCTTTTTCAATAAATATGTACTGCAGTACTTTACTTGCTTAACTGAGGCAATAGTGGGTGGCATTTAGTTAAGGATGCCCGTTTAGGCATATTGAAACAAGATTGAAATTCAGTTGAACTCCTGGTTGGAAAAATATATTTAGTAGGTCAATGATAGTAGTTGAAACTGGACTGAGAATGACTTTTCTAGAGAAAGGAAAGAAGGGTTTAAGAATGAAGCCCTGGGGATTATGTACAGGGGGAAAGCCGTCAGGAGAAAACAGTTACAGGAAATAATAGTGAAAGAGTGCCCGTTCATTTGTTATTTTCTGTGCAAACCTAGTCCTCATCCAGGAGAGAACGACGTCATTGAAAGTACAGCTGTAGTTATTGCCAAATTGAGTAAATTCTAGTTTTTATATTTAAGTATGTATATATTCTCTCCTCCAACATATTTTCTTTTTCAGTCTTTTGATTCTAAGTTCATTTGGTATATCTTATCTGGAATAAAGAATTTTTCTAGCAGTAAGAGATGCCCTTAATATCGTCAGATGGTAGATTGTGATTTTGCTTTTTCTTTACCAGAATAATTACCACTGGGAAGGGGGCCTTACAAGAAATCACCTTGTTTATGATTCTCATTTAATTAGCCTTGCCTGGAGTATTTGAAGATGACAGTCATAAAAATTGGTGTGCTTATCCAGAAGTTTTCACGGGAAAACTATCTCTAATATAAAATTAAATTTTATAGATTTCTCTTTATTTCAAAAAGGCTAGTTTAGCATTTATTTATTATCTGATGTTTATATATTATTTGGTACTTCTGGAGAAATAAAAAAATAGAGAATTAGTAGATCTGATTTTTTTTTTTATATTTTAAGAGGAAAAATCAACTCCTATGTATATGTGGACGTTTGCAAATGCCCTATTGATCTTACACTGTTGGAGAATAAACTCTTTCCCTACAGATATGTTATTGGGTAGCCAAACCTACTACTTTAAATGTCAGGGGAAAAAAGGGGAACCATTTTACTTTACAGGGGACTCTTTCCTGTCATTGATTGATTGCTATGTGGCTTGCGGGATCTTAGTTCCCCGACCAGGGGTCAAACGCATGCCTCCTGCAGTGGAAGCACAGAGTCCCAACCCCTGGACCACCAGGGAAGTCCCTCCTGTCTTTTATATATTTATTTATTTATTTTGCGGTATGCGGGCCTCTCACTGTTGTGGCCTCTCCCGTTGCGGAGCACAGGCTCCGGACGCGCAGACTCAGCGGCCATGGCTCATGGGTCCAGCTGCTCCGTGGCATGTGGGATCTTCCCGGACCGGGACACGAACCCGTGTCCCCTGCATCGGCAGGAGGACTCTCAACCACTGCGCCACCAGGGAAGCCCCCTCCTGTCTTTTAAAACAGTGGATATGATATGAACGTCAGTACTGACCTTTTATTGGCATACTTTGTGCTCCTAGGCTGTGTAGGTTTACTGTTAACGCTTTTGACTTTTTATCAGCTTTTTTGTTTTGTCTTTTTCCTTGATATTAACAGATGGGGAAAAAAAAGAGAAAAGTAGATGTTTTAAAATCATAGTCAGGGAGGAGATACCAACCTATTGGTCTCTGCCTGGCCTATAGGAATGCATTGGTGGCCTTTCAGGCCAGGAGGGCTGTTGGAGATGCAGAGCCTCTGCTTTGTGGCTGGCGTCTTTACCTGTTTCCTGGGTATTGTTAAATGTGAATCCCAACGGAACAGTCTGAAAAAGGCGAACAGTCACTACAGCAGTATCCCTGGGCACCAAGGATGGTCAGCCGCTCATCCTCCGATGGAAACTGGGGGGGACCACCGGGCAGAGAAGAGGTTGTGCCCTTTCACTCCCTGGCAATAAACTGGTCTCTGGAGATGACTAAAATTATAGTAGATAAAAAATCTAGACAGGTGTTACTTGAAGATACCAACACCAGTCAGCTGAGGGATGTTAAGCACACTTTGTCTTTTAGAAACTGGTGATGTCATTTACTTGTACAGGAAGACTGAGTTGGAATACAGTGTTGCATACCTCTACAAATTTTTACAGGAAAACCAGGGCATAATGCAAAAATCTTTTGAAAGTGATAAAGAAAATGTATTCTACGTGATCAAACTGAAGATACCTCAGTTCAGGACAAGGTGACAGCTCCCATGGTACCACTTCTTCTGTAAGGCGAGAGCATTCCTCCAGTTCCAGATTAGGGGCTGTGGGCATCCCCCCTGAAAGAATGTGGTCCAGTTGCGGCCAATGATGCTCTCTACCTTTGCTTCATGTCTTCCAGACAGAGAGAGGAATCATTTTCTTTCTTAGAACCCTAGGTTCATGAGGATTTCGAGCCCTTTCATTAAAAAGAAAATGAAAGGCGATGGGGAGCCTGATATGAGTCTGTTGTTAGTTGTTGGTTGCACACCAGTGTAGAAACACCCAAACTTTACATGAGGATATCAGGGCTGTGGCCATGAAGCCAGACAAGATGGATATGCCCATTGGCATCATCTCTTAGGAGTTGCTGCATGACTGTGAGATTGCAGTCCTGGAGTGTTTTTATTGTCTGGTTATGGAATCACTGAAAACACCATGTTGTGTTACGGTTGTGGCCTGGGCATTTTCCTGAAAGCTGACATGCCATAACTGCTTCCCAGTTGCCAGTGGCTATAACATCCCATCCTGATTTCTACTGGGTCCACAACTGCCCTAGTAATGCAGTGCAATTTCATGCAATGAAGTCAATCATAGAACAGACAGTGGTCAAGAACTAAGTGTCAGGGGAGGCACAGACGTGGATTCGGAGTATTGGAGGTCAGTGACAGGTTGCTTCAAAACCTACCCAATTGTAAACATTTTAAGGGCATTTTTATAGTTCCCCTCTCAAGGGAAACTGGACATCTCTACATTAGATGCTCTGGTGTGACTTGTGGAGCTTTTCCTTCTGAGTGAGACCCTTTCCATTCGCCTGGAAGGCCACATCCCATGTTCCTCATGTGTGAATTGAGCTCCAGTCCCCTGATGCCTTTGAGACTGTGGGTCCCCAGGCAGGTGGGTGAGTGTGGTAGGCAGGACAGGTCAAGGTCTTGAGGGAGGGGGTGGTGTGTGTGTGCGTGTGTGTGTGTGTGGTAGTGTCTCTGTCCCATGATGTTCTGCTCTTACTGTGTGCATCTGTGGAGCAGGCCCTTCTGGCTGAGACTGTGGAAAGCACGTGAACGGTGCATAAGGGACCAGTTCCGGCTGCTGTGATGCTGGAAGCCGTCCATCTGTATGGCCGTTGCTTCCTCTATTCCTTGCCCTTGTCCTGTCCTTCTGTGTTAGGTTTGCCATGTCATCTGGGATAATATTAGAAATCACCTATTATGCTTGTTAGTAAAACTTGTAACTTTTTTCTTCTTCTCATGAAAATGACTTTCAGTTGTCTTGCTCATGATACAAACCCTGAGAAGCAGAACTCTTGGTGACATTCTAGTAAACAAGCTATGTTTGTTTAAGAAAAATTCTGTTTAAAAATAGAATAAAAACAGTGAGTAAGAGCATGCTGTCTCCTGACTGAAAAACAAATTTTAGTGAATGAACTTCGGCATTTATTTAAATAACTTTGGCAGTTATTCAAATTTTTCCCCCCACATTCTCAAATTACTTATTTTGACTAAAGTTGCTATGTGAATGACATCATTGTTGATGCTCATCTAGTAATATGTGCTACCATCTGATTTTTAAGCATACCTATAAATGTTTATAAGAAACTATACATATATGAAATAAAGGAAGATAATTGAACAATAGCTATAGATACATGAATATACATAATTTGTTCGAGTTTGTAGTGACGGAGAAGACAGGGTATAGTTCCTGTTTTTCATAGCTAGTATATAATCATGGTGTGATTTGTGTGAAAGCAAAAAATTGAGTAGTTTCTCGATTTACTTTGTATGTATATCTTCTCTTCCAGCTAGAAGGAGCCTGTATTCAGGAGGAAGTAATCCCAGAAAAGGAAGAACAGGCAGAGCAAGATGTGTAGCTCTGTGGCCGCCAAGTTGTGGTTTTTGACAGATCGTCGAATCAGGGAAGACTATCCCCAAAAAGAGATCTTACGAGCATTAAAGGCCAAATGTTGTGAGGAGGAACTGGACTTTAGGGCTGTGGTGATGGATGAGGTGGTGCTAACAGTCGAGCAAGGAAACCTGGGTAAGTCTACAGTTAAGTAACTTCTTTGCATTTTTACTTAGAATTTGGTGACTCTGCGTATTTTAGGAATAATTAGGGCAAAGGATTTGTTAATAGCCTTATTATTACTAAGTATCATCTAGTCTAAAAATCTAGTATATTTTATGGAAGAAATGGCAACACCGGTATTTGTTAAATCCCTTATTGTATTATTTAGGAAATAGTTGGGAGGGAAATTAAAGATAACCTACTAGTTTTCTTCCATCATTGTTTTCTATTTTTAAAATGCCTTGTTTATAAGGTGCCTCTATGGGGGAATTTGTACCCCATCAGGGTCCTTTTAGTAAATTGATCAAAATCCATGTGTAATTCTCATTTTCTTTTTTCTTTATAAGATGCTTTATATGTGTGGTGTTAAATACATCTTTTCTTTCTGGATAAAAGTGTCCAAATGATTTGACTTAATTGGTGATAAGTATTTTTAATATTTTCAGTAGTTCATATTGTTTTCAGATTACTAGGGGAAGATATTTTGGAAATGTGTAGAAATTCTTTAGGACTGACTTGCAGGAATCTTTAAGCTCTGTAAAAGGATTTGTTACAGTTAAATTGGTCCTTTCTATTAGGGAGAGGTGGTTATTGTGAGAATTAATAATGCAGAGTACAGATCTGCTTTTAAGGTAATTTCACTCATGGGCTTATTTCAGCTTTTCTGTCTCTGTCTCTTTTGACCTAATGCATCCTTAAGAGCCATTTATGCCACAAAATTCTGTTGCTTTTTTCCCCCCAAGCCACAGCTATTCTGACTTCTACTTCTTACTGTCCTGGGTCAGGATCTTAGGGCCCCAAATTTTAATGCTGCAGCAGCCCTCTAAGTCTTTTTCAAAAGTCTTTCCTTTCTAGCCCTTTCTCATTCATTAAACACTACTTTTATCATCTTAACATGATAAAACCTTCAGAAACTCTCTGCTTCCCTATAACATTAAATCTAATCTTATTTTAAAGACTTTTCATTGATGCATGTCCCATAAATCCAGGAGTTTCTAGGTTTTTTTTTACATTTCGCATATTTTGAATTATTTAAATCTCATACCATCTTGTAAGGAAGGTAATATTATCATTTTACAGGTGAGGAAACAGACTCTTGAAGAATTAAGTGGATAAATTAGAATAAAATTCCTCTTCTCACATATTGTTAACTCTGCTGTAAATGCTGCAGATAGACCATTTGTCCAACCTTGTCTCTTATTAGTCTGTATTGTTTGCCTTGGGTCAGTATGTTCACTATGAAAGCTCAATGTCATTTGTGCTCATTGCTGTTTCTTTGTCTTTGCTCATATATTTCAGTACACCTTAATATTTCTGGACCACAGTTAACTGTGGTAACTGTGGATAAGGGGACTGCTGCATTCTCCTATAATATTTTTTATTTCTGTAGAATCGGTAGTAATGTTCCCCCTTTGATTTCTGAGTTTAGTAACTTGAGTCTTCCCTCGTTTTCTTAGTCCATCTAGATAAAGTTTTGCCGATTTTATTGATGTCTCCTGTATTAGTGTCTTCTTTTGTGTTTGGTTGACATTTTTGTAGAAATCTTTACATTCCTTTTATTTCCTTTTGTGTATATTTCATTTGCTTTTTGCGTTTACCATGGGGATTACATTTAACATCCTTAGGTTATACTACTCTAATTTGAATTTATACCAGCCAAACTTCAGTAACATGCAAACACTCTGCTCCTTTACCACTCTGTCTCCACCCCTTTCATTTGTTGATGTCACAAAATTACACCTTTATTCATTTTGTGGCCAAAAATATAAAATGATAATCCTTTTAAATGCACCAGTCTCTTAAGTTATATAGAAAACAAGAGTTGGAGTTACAAACGAAAGTTATAGCAATACTAGCTTTTATACTAATGATTGTTTATTTTTTCTTGAATTACATTGATCTCTAAATTCTGAAGTACAGTTACAAACTATTGTTACAGTAATGTTAGCTTTTCTAATTGCCCATTTATTTACCTTTATTGAGATATTTATTTTTCCATACGAATTTGAGTTACTGGTAGATGTCCTTTCATTTCACCTTACAGGTTCACGAACTCCCTCAACTTTTGCTTTTCTGTGAATGTCTTAAATTCTCCCTCTTTTTTTTTTTTAACCTCTTTATTGGAGTATAATTGCTTTACAATGGTGTGTTGGTTTCTGCTTTATAACAAAGTGGATCAGTTATACACATACGTATGTTCCCATATCTCTTCCCTCTTGCGTCTCCCTCCCTCCCACCCTCCTATCCCACCCCTCTAGGTGGTCACAAAGCACCGAGTTGATCTCCCTGTGCTATGCTCTCCCTGTGCTATGCGGCTGCTTCCCACTAGCTATCTATTTTACGTTTGGTAGTGTATATATGTCCATGCCACTCTCTCACTTTGTCACAGCTTACCCTTCCCCCTCCCCATATCCTCAAGTCCATTCTCTAGTAGGTCTGTGTCTTTATTCCCGTCTTGCCCCTAGGTTCTTCATGACCTTTGTTTTTTCTTAGATTCCATATATATGTGTTAGCATACGTTATTTGTTTTTCTCTTTCTGACTTACTTCACTCTGTATGACAGACTCTAGGTCCCTCCACCTCACTACAAATAACTCAATTTCGTTTCTTTTTATGGCTGAGTAATATTCCATTGTATATATGTGCCACATCTTCTTTATCCATTCATCTGTTGATGGACACTTAGGTTGCTTCCATGTCCTGGCTATTGTAAATAGAGCTGCAATGAACATTTTGGTACATGTCTCTTTTTTTTTTTTTTTGCGTACGCAGGCCTCTCACTGTTGTGGCCTCTCCCGTTACAGAACACAGGCTCCGGGCACGCAAGCCTAGTGGCCATGGCTCACGGGCCTAGCTGCTCCGCGGCATGTGGGACTTTCCCAGACTGGGGCATGAACCCGTGTCCCCTGCATCGGCAGGCGGACTCTCAACCACTGCACCACCAGGGAAGCCCCATGTCTCTTTTTGAATTATGGTTTTCTCAGGGTATATGGCCAGTAGTGGGATTGCTGGGTCGTATGGTAGTTCTATTTTTAGTTTTTTAAGGAACCTCCATACTGTTCTCCATAGTGGCTGTACCAATTCACATTCCCACCAGCAGTGCAAGAGGGATCCCTTTTCTCCACACCCTCTCCAGCATTTATTGTTTGTAGGTTTTTTGATGATGGCCATTCTGACCGGTGTGAGATGATATCTCATTGTAGTTTTAATTTGCATTTCTGTAATGATTAATGATGTTGAACATTCTTTCATGTGTTTGTTGGCAATCTGTATATCTTCTTTGGAGAAATGTCTATTTAGGTCTTCTGCTCACTTTTGGATTGGGTTGTTTGTTTTTCTGATATTGAGCTGCATGAGCTGCTTGTAAATTTTGGAGATTAATCCTTTGTCAGTTGCTTCATTTGCAAATATTTTCTCCCATTCTGAGGGTTGTCTTTTCGTCTTGTTTATGGTTTCCTTTGCTGTGCAAAAGCTTTCAAGTTTCATTAGGTCCCATTTGTTTATTTTTGTTTTTATTTCCATTTCTCTAGGAGGTGGGTCAAAAAGGATCTTGCTGTGATGTATGTCATAGAGTGTTCTGCCTATGTTTTCCTCTAAGTGTTTGATAGTGTCTGGCCTTACATTTAGGTCTTTAATCTATTTTGAGTTTATTTTTGTGTATGGTGTTAGGGAGTGTTCTAATTTCATTCTTTTACATGTAGCTGTCCAGTTTTCCCAGCACCACTTATTGAAGAGGCTGTCTTTTCTCCACTATATATTCTTGCCTCCTTTATCAAAGATAAGGCGACCATATGTGCGTGGGTTTATCTCTGGGCTTTCTATCCTGTTCCATTGATCTATATTTCTGGTTTTGTGCCAGTACCATACTGTTGTGATTACTGTAGCTTTGTAGTATAGTCTGAATTCAGGAAGCCTGATTCCTCCAGGTCCATTTTTCTTTCTCAAGGTTGCTTTGGCTATTTGGGGTCTTTTGCGTTTCCATACAAATTGTGAAATTTTTTGTTCTAGTTCTGTGAAAAATGCCAGTGGTAGTTTCTACCTCTTTTTTGAATTAGAGTTTTGCTGGATGTAGGAGTTTCGGTTGGCAGTTTTTCTTTTAGCACTGTGAACGTATTAGACCCCTGTCTTCTGGCCTCCAAAGTTTCTGATGAGAAATCTGCTGATAATTTTATTGAGGATCCATAGAATGTGATGATTTGCTTCTGTCTTGCTTTTTTCAAAATTCTCTCTTTGTCCTGGGTTTTGAAAGTTTAAGTATAGTGTATCAACATGTGTCTGTTTGAGTTCATAAGGTGGAGACTGTTGAGCTTCTTACATGTTTATATTCATGTCTTTCATCAAATTTGGGAGGTGTTCAGTCACTATTTCATCAAATATTATCTCTGCACAACACCCCCCCCCTCGCCCACCTCCCCGCCCCAACCTTCCTGGGACTCCCACAATGTGTAAGTTCACTGATTCTTCTGTCTGCTCATATCTGCTTTGAATCTCTCTAAGTGAATTCTCATTTCTGTTATTGTACCTTTCAGCTCCAGAATTACTTATTGGTTTCTTTTTTATGTTTTCTGTCTACTGGTATTAACATTTTGTTCACACATTGTTTCTTTGACTTTCTTCACATCTTTCTTTAGTTCTTTGAGCATGTTTAAGGTAGTTTCTTTTAATGTCTTTGTCTAATCTCTCTGCCATTAATTAGGACTTCAGGAATGGTATCTGTTGATTTATTTCATTCCTTTTAGTGGCCATACTTTCTTGGTTTTTCTCTATGCCTTGTGAGTTTTTGTTGAATTCTGTACATTTGAATCTAATGTGGAAACTCTGGAAATCAGTCTCCCCCTTCCCCAGGGTTTGCTGGTTTTTGTTTACTGTTTTTGTTGTTTTGATTGTCATAGGCTGTCTCTGTACCTCAGATCAGCCTAAGGTGCAATCTTAATGTCTTCTAAGGTCTTTTCTGAACCTTTGCCTAGGCACTTGCAGTCACTTTTTAATTTTCCCCATATTTGCAGTTGAATGTCCTAGTGTTTAGTGTATGGCTTCTGAGGGGAAAAATTACAAGGGACAAAGGGGCAAAGAGGATATTTGAAGAAATAAATAAGTCCCCTGGAAGTGACTTCAGCTGGAAGGGGAGGGGCTTGTAAAAGTGGGAGGAGTGGTACAACAAAAATGGCTACTGGCCTCTTTGTCTGCACCTCTGATCAGAAGCTGCATCCAGCCATCAGAGCAGAGATGCCGGATATTTGGAGGGCAGCGTCCTAATAGACCACCCTGGCTCCTGCAAGGCATGTCAGCTGCTCCAGAACCAAGTGCAGTATTGCTAAAGAATGGGGGATGGGTAGTTGATACTTTTCTAGAGCTGAAATCGATGAAAATTAACTGCACTTACCATGCCAGTATTTTCCTTCATTATCCTTCAACAGATTGACAATGCATTTGTTGTTTAGGTGGCGAGACAGAGTCCTGATGCTCCCTACTCCTCCATCTTCCCGGAATCCTCTCTGTACTCTTTTTTTTTTTTTTTTTTTTTGCGGTACGCGGGCCTCTCACTGTTGTGGCCTCTCCCGTCATGGAGCACAGGCTCTGGACGCGCAGGCTCAGCGGCCATGGCTCACAGGCCCAGCCGTTCCGTGGCATGTGGAATCTTCTCAGACTGGGGCACGAACCCGTGTCCCCTGCATCGGCAGGTGGACTCTCAACCACTGCACCACCAGGGAAGCCCCTGTACTCATTTTTAATTGGTGTGTGTCTCTTTTTGTTTTGTAGTCTTGTATTATATTCTGGGGAAAAGTCTCTTACCGGATACATGTACTGTGAATATCTTCTCTCACTCTGTGGCTTGCCTTTTTTACTCTGTTAATGGCATCTTCTGGTCAGTGAAAGTTTTTAAATTTAATTAAGTATGGTTTATTTTTTCTTACTTTTTGATTAGTGCTTCTTGTGTCCCAGTTAAGAAAATGTATGTGCCCAAGAGTCCTTATTTTGAGATACATGCTGAAAACCTACTTCATAAAATACAACATTGTTAAGTGAAATTATTGTTAGGAAAAAGGGCGTATACTATTTTCTAAGGGGAGGATGGGTATGTGACTGTAACTTTTGCTGGTTTAAAAAATAGTTAATAGAAGGATAAATCATAATTTTCCAAGTGTGGTTACCTTTAGGGAAAAGAAAGGGTTCAAGAGGACAGGGATGCGCTAGACTACTGTGACTCTCAACAAGGTTGAAAGTAGGTGATGGTACATTGGATTCATTATAGTATTTTTATTTTCTGTTTAGGAGTTTTCTTAATAAAATTAAAATAAATGGAGAGAACGTTTGAACTGATGAAATTTTTGACTCAAGGATGGAAGGAGAAAGTTTGGAATTTAATCATTTTTGGTATGGCACTTTGATGAGATTATAGGTTGTTTCTTGCTCAAGTTAACTAGAGATATTTTAATTGCTTACAAATCAAATAACCTTCCCCGTGACAGAAATTAATTCCAGAGAGCATATTGCCAAAAATAGATGCTCAGAGACATGGTTACTTGGCATAGATAGGGCAGAAATCAATTAATACTACCTTTTTTATTTCAGAGTGGGAATCTCCTAACCCATGGTACACAGTGGTGAAACTGGTAATTAAGTAATTACTTTTATTCACTTGGAATCATGGTCTTTTTGAAGATAAAGCCTTGGAATCTGTTAGGTACTGCCACAGGCAACTTTTTTTAAAGAGTATGAGGGATTTGGAAACCTGATACTGAATGGCCTTCTGAAGGCATTGGGGAACTTAAAGCAAAGGAATGATGAGGAGCTCAAATCTCTAAATTCTTCCTTCAAGGCAAGTAACAAAATTCAGGGGCTTTCCAGTATTTAGGATTATAGGTCTAACCTAATAACCATTAGAGTATATTCTTGTTGAAAGGAGTCTTCCAGCTGTCATGCTGCTAGGGCTTTGGAGGGAATTCTTGTGATATAATGAAAACAGCTTCTGCTTTAGAACTAGTTAGATCTAGCTATCCTGGCTGATTTAGTTTTTAAACTAAACTCTTTTGCAGTTGGTCAGACTGGTTGTCTTGATACTGCTAAATTAAGTCTGCTGGTAAATTCTCTCCTTGACAAGTAGAGAAATTTCTAGATATCATGCAGTTAGGTCACCTGCTCTCGATTGCCAAAAGGAGGTTAGAACAGACTGATATAAATGTCTTTAACCTGGAGCCACTGTTAAAAAGTTTATTACTCTTTTTCAAAGTGGACAGGGGGCTTCCCCGGTGGCGCAGTGGCTTAGAGTCTGCCTGCTGATGCAGGGGACATGGGTTCGTGCCCCGGTCCAGGAAGATCCCACATGCCGCGGAGCGGCTGGGCCCGTGAGCCATGGTCGCTGAGCCTGTGTGTCCGGAGCCTGTGCTCCACAACGGGAGAGGCCACAACGGTGAGAGGCCCGCGAACCGCAAAAACAAAACAAAGGAGAAAACCAAAGTGGACAGGGACTTGACATTTAAAGGACATCACAAAGATACTTTGCTTACACTCTCCCCTTTTTTACATTAGTCTGTTGCTGGGAGACTGCTGTAACTTTTTATGGCTGGATTCATTAATAGCGACCTAAATGATACATTTCCCCAGTTTTCTTCTATACAGTTTTCTTTTAAACTATTTCAGTATAGATTGCTATCTTATGGGGGAAGAAAATGTAATTTTGGTTAGATAATAACATTTCATATTTGGATAATAGAAAAAAATTCATAAAGTTTTCATGTTAGCAAAATAGAAATATGTCTTCTTGCTTCTAATACTGAGACCTTATGCATCAGTTATCAAATAAATCAAGTTTGCTTGGGAGTTGAGGAAAAAAAGATGAAGAATCAACAGCTACCACATGTGCCGTCAGCCTACCCCAACCCACCATTGTAAACTAAGAGTAATTGATAGCCACTAACAATTATTAACCACTTACTATGTGCCAATCTTTATCAAATACTTAACATGCACTTTCCCCCATCATCCTCCTCAAAACTGTTTAAGTGGGGCTAGGACTTTATCCCAAGGCTCAGAGTATCTTAAAATAGATGCTCAATGTTTTTGAATGAATAAAAGAATGAGTGGATAAGTGGATGAGTCCTTTAAGGGTATTTTATCTTTTTATCACTTTCATGAAGTATTCTCTTCTGAGCCATTTTTTTTCTATCTACAGAAAAGGTAAAGAGAATGTACTCAAACATGCAGAGCTTGAATGCCAGCATTTATAAAATTAATTAGAATTATTTAGCTAGTGGCATCACATTTTCTCTACATTTGATATGTCCTACCTGCTTTTTGGGGTAGGGTCAGTTGTCTTGACCCCCAGATTCTGTATTTTTTAAAGGTACTTAGAGCAGAAGCTGGCCAGTCATTACCTTCAATAAAAGATGTTTTTAAAACAGAGAGTCGTAATCTGACTTTCCTCATCTCTTTCTCCTTTTCTCTCTTTTTTTCAAACACATGATGGTCAGCTGCAAAGTGGCATTGCTCAGTGATAATGAGGCACACTGTTACAGTAGACTTCCTTTTGTTTCTTCCAGTACCACTGATGGACCTGGGAAAGGAATTTTATTGGTTCCTTATCGTTCCCCAAAGAGCATACCATTGAAGAGAAAAATTTTCTTGCTACCTGGGATTAATAGTGAGATAAGGCTTGGAAACAAATTGGACAGGAAAAGGATTGCTGAGGATGTTAAACAGGGGTTGTTTGATAGGAAACATAAAATATATCTTCGTAGGAAGCAGGTAAGCAGATAGAAAAGGCATGTATATTCTCAAAAGAATGGATTCTTTTATTCTTGTTTTTGATATTTGATAACTTAGATGTATGAGTTCTAACCCAGCCTTAATAAAGACTTTTTAGTGTTGTATAACTATTTTGAGAATTATCTGACCCTTGGTACTGTAAATTTCCATTACCACTTGTCCTATTCTCCTCAAAATTTGGGTAATTACTTTTCATCCTACATTTTTGGGACCTGGTGGGGGAAACTAGCCAGTGATTTTTTTAAGGTGATAACTTTTTAAATATTCATTTATTTATCCCCCCTGCCTGCGTCGGGTCTTAGTTGCGGCACATGGGATCTTCATTGAGGCATGCGGGATCTTGCCTTATGGCGTGCAGGCTCTTCTTTGCAGTGCGCGGGCTTCTCTCTAGTTGTGACATGTGGGCTCCGGAGCGCATGGGCTCTGTAGTTTGCGGCACTTGGGCTTTCTTGTTGAGATGCGAGAGCTCAATAGTTGGGGTGCGCAGGCTTAGTTGCTGCGCGGCATGTAGGACCTTAGTTTCCCGACCATGGATCGAACCCGCGTCCCGTGCATTGGAAGGCGGATTCTTTACCACTGGACCGCCAGGGAAGTCCCAAGCCAGTGATTTTTTTTTTTTTTTTTTTTTTTTTTGCTGTACGCGGGCCTCTCATTGTTGTGGCCTCTCCCGTTGGCGGAGCACAGGCTCAGGACTTGCAGGCTCAGCGGCCATGGCTCACGGGCCCAGCCGCTCCACGACTTGTGGGATCTTCCCGGACCGGGGCACGAACCCGTGTCCCCTGCATCGGCAGGCGGACTCTCAACCACCGCGCCACCAGGGAAGCCCCAAGCCAGTGATTTTTTAAAAAAAAAGCTTAGGAGGACAATTCTCATGTGACGACAGTTTTGCATTTATAGTAGGCACCAGGTCCGTGTGACTTAAGCCCTCTTGCTGCAATCTTTTTTTAATGTCCTAAAGTAGATTAATTGATAAATAGATTTATAGTGAGTTGAGTATTTTAAAACGTTCAGAATTATCTCGTCTTTTTTGTTAATATAGCCCCTTTTATTTTACATGTGGTGGTGAATTTAATAGCTTTGTCAGTTAAGTAATGGATTAGCATTCTGGATTATTGACCTAAACAACTAAAGTTTGTTATGTGAATTTAGCTGGAAGTAGGGAGCTCAGAAGTTATAAATCTCTTACCCTGACTCCTTGCTTTTTCTAAGTAGAACTCACAGCCTGAGAAAGAACAGGTTAGATTTCTTGTCCTAGATTTGGTTTTGACTGCCTTTAGCAAGTTACTTTAGCTTTCAGTTAGTCTTCCCTCTTCCGCCTTCCAAGATGAACTAATATAAAGTTTTTACTGCAGTAGTAGCACTTGAAACATAAATGGCAAGGGAGATGGGTCACTGGCAGAATAGTAAATGGGCTTTTGGTGAGAGAAAGGATGAGAAAGCATTTAAAAAAAAAAAATGAAAAGCTGAGCAGTAAAACCCAGAGATTTTGAAACTGGAATGACCAGCATCAGTTCTCTTTAGAGAATACTTAAGAATTTGATACGTCTTGGATTCTCCCCTCCAAATCGGGTTTTCATTAAGAATTTTAAACGAAGAGAAAAGCTGAAAGACTAGAATTATGAACAGGTATACTCTTGCTACCTAGATTGAGTGTTCAATAGTAACCCCCTGTCATAGTTCTTTAATATCTCTTTCTCCTAGTATGTATAAACATTATGTACATTACACACAGCTTTTTGAGAGAGTCATTATCTTTTGAATACAAGTAGCTATCTTAATGTTCACCCCTAAATATTTCAGTATCTGAGGCCAAAAAATAAGGATGTTGTTCCCTATCAGCCAACACAATTAGCACGCCTAAGAAAAGTAAACTCTTTAATATCATCTCATATATACTCTAGAATCAGATTGTCGCAGTTGATTCCAAAATACCTTTTTCAGTTATTTTCAAATCAGGCTCTATAAGGTTCATGCATTGTATTTGGATATAATGTCTACTTAGTCTTTCTGACTCTAGACATTCTTCCCATCTTTATTTCTAAAGTGACATCAACTTTTTGAAGTGATCAGAACAATGTCTCATATCCTGGATTTGTGTGATAGTTTTCTTGCGATGTCTGCCTCCTGAAGCTTCCTGCGAGTTGGCATCATTAGATAGAGTTCATGTGTTTTGTGCACACAGTTACCTCTTAGTTGACCATGGATGCTTCACAGTGCGTTCTTCCAGGAGGCCCAAAATGATAGTCTGTGCCACTGTCCAGGATAAGTTTGATCACTGGGACAGGTAGTGTCTGCATGGTCTGTTAGAAAAATCTATTTTTATCTTTTGCCTAGCAATTCTTTGATATTTTGGCACTATACAGATATCCCATCCACCTTTCCTTATAATGATTATTATTATTTTTTTTTTTTGCGGTACGCAGGCCTCTCACTGTTGTGGCCTCTCCCGTTGCGGAGCACAGGCTCCGGACACGCAGGCTCAGCGGCCATGGCTCATGGGCCCAGCCGCTCCACGGCATGTGGGATCTTCCCGGACCGGGGCACGAACCCGTGTCCCCTGCATCGACAGGAGGACTCTCATCCACTGCGCCACCAGGGAAGCCCCCCTTATAATGATATTTTGATATTTCATTGGGATTTGCAAAATGGTGATTTTTCTAATTTTGCTATTCCTTCTATATTAATTGACATTCTTCTCTAGAGAAGACCTTTTCCTACTGGTGATAAATAGCTCCTCCTGAAATGGGGGCATAAATGTAGTTGTTCCTCATTATTTACCAGTTTTTATTTCTTTATTTTTTAATAAATTTATTTATTTTTGGCTGCATTGGTCTTTGTTGCTGCGTGTGGGCTTTCTCTAGTTGCGGAGAGCGTGGGCTTCTTATTGTGGTAGCTTTTCTTGTTGCAGAGCAGGGGCTCTAGGCGCGCAGGCTTCAGTAGTTGTGGCACATGGGCTCAGTAGTTGTAGCACGCAGGCTTAGTTGTCCTGTGGCCTGTGGATCTTAGTTTCCTGACCAGGGTTCGAACCCGCGTCCCCTGCATTGGCAGGCGGATTCTTAACCATTGCGCCACCAGGGAAGTCCCTACCAGTTTTTAGAATACAGATTTATGTAATAGTTCCTCAAGTGATAGCAAATGAGCCCCCCTTCTCCATTATCATTATAGAATAATGAGCTTTTTTTTTGCATTGTTAGTCGTTTTTTTTTCTTTGAAATTTGGCTAAATGAAAGCTCTTTCAGGCTGTCTCCCGTGTTCCAGTAACTCATCTGTCTTAATCTTTGAGTGCATCCTTGATTTTTGGCACAGAGACTGTGTCGCTTTTTAATTGTGTACAAATAGCTCCTTCATTGGAAACTTCCAGTTTAAATTCTTAAAATTTGTTAGCTTTAAAGTGATTCCAGAGGTCCTGGTAAATCCTCTGGAATAGTAAAGGATGGAAGAAAAAGAAATGCCAGTCAGCAGATAAGCCTATCCTTATTTCCTGAGGATGAAAACACCTAGTACTTATCATGTAGCCAAACTAGTTTCAAAAAGCACAGGTGTAGAGCAGGCTACATGAGAGATTTCCCGCTTAATTACTGGCAAGGAGATTATTAATATCCCAAAGGAATCTTTCAACTTGGGAGAATAATCAGCCCTCAGCACTTTCTCACTCTGCCTTGACAACAGTAGCAGCCTTTTAATACATAATACATTTTTATCTAAAAAATGTAGGAATAAAAATTGTTCCCAACCTCATTGCTATTCTAAGGTTAACTCATTATTTATTGGCTTTTAATTTTTTTTTAAGATGTTGGGGGTAGGAGTTTATTAATTAATTAATTTATTTTTGCTGTGTTGGGTCTTCGTTTTCTGTGCGAGGGCTTTCTCTAGTTGTGGCAAGCGGGGGCCACTCTGTCGTGTTGCGTGGGCCTCTGACTATCGCGGCCTCTCGTTGCGGAGCACAGGCTCCAGACGCGCAGGCTCAGTAGTTGTGGCTCACGGGCCTAGTTGCTCTGTGGCATGTGGGATCCTCCCAGACCAGGGCTCGAACCCGTGTCCCCTGCATTAGCAGGCAGATTCTCAACCACTGCGCCACCAGGGAAGCCCGGCTTTTAATGTTTAATCATACACTTAATTCAAAACTTACCCAAAATATTTATATTGAAATCTCTATCCCAGTATGAAACAAAACTAGATGAATAGTTTCATAAGTTGCTGTTTAAGATGATGAGCAAAAAAGACAGTATACGCTTGAAGAAGTGGAATTGAAAGCAAAGCTGACTGGTAGCACATTGAATTGGACTAGCTGTTTTCACAATGAGTAGAGTGGAATTGTGCATGTGTATAATGAATAACAGGGATCTAAGGAAAAGAGTCATCCTCCCTATATTTCAGTTTTATAAGCTCTGCATCAAAGATGAGTGGTATTTACTAAGAGTACTCAAGAGATCAGTAATACTTTGCCTTTTTGTTTTTGCTCACATTCATCTGTACCTGCCCTTCTTTCTGGGCAGTCTCAGATCACCTTCTGCTTGTCTAGGATAATAAAGTGTCTGTTTCTGTTACTGGAGGCATTGAATTTCTTTCCATCCTCAGTAATGCCCATATAGTGTACTATGCAGATCTGACTGTGCTTTGGATAAAGTACTCCCATATTCCCAATTTCTGTTGGCAGCAGACCGGGAGTGGAACACATTGCCTTCTCTATCCCCTTTCTTAAAAGGCGCAAAAAGTATCTCCATTTTAGGGAAATGAGAAGATAATGTCATAATGGATGAATTTTCTCTTGACAGTGTCTCTTTTCCTGATCACTCAAGTTTTCCCAAACTCGATCTTTGTTTTACCTCTGTTTCATTTAACGAATTTGATTATTCTCTCCAGGTAACACTGACTTTTCTTATTTTTCATATTACTACTTAAAACTAGATTTTCCTGGTTTTTTGACTCATTTTTCCTCAGGTTTTTGCTTCTTTCTTGTGTCCCTTAACTGAGATTCATCAAATCCAGTCCTAGGAATTGCCATTTTTTCTTTTTCTTTTTTCAGCCTATACATCCCCATTTCTTTAGGTATTAAGTCTTGGGCTGATTCCTTCTGTAAGCACACACACACTCCACACTACCAGATATGAATTATTTTACACACCTGTAATACACATGTGTATTTTATATACACATCTGTATAGTTCCCATCCGTACTTCAACTGTTACAGAATAGTTCTACTTTGATTTTATCACCAGAATCTTTCATATCTACACCCAGAGGCAGCATCTTTTGCCGTAAACTGGGTTCCCTTTTCACCTTTCCCATTCTCCATGTCCCCTTTTAACTCCCAATTTGGTCACTAGGCTTTTTTCTGATTTCAAGTAAAATGCTGTTTAGATTTTCCTGTTGAGGCAAGTCAGCACAAAAGCCCAGGAAATGAGAAAATGTAGGATTGCAGGAATCCGCTGCTGCTGATCTCAAGATGCCTGTAGCAGCATGGTCAGTGAACGACTGCAAGGACAATGCCTGAAGGCTTTGGCAAAAAACCTCACATCTGCTGATGACCACAGCGCTACCAGCTGCCCCTGGAGAATGACTTCTACTTCTCTTTGACCTTTAAAATTTTGTGTAATTGTCTCTCATTGGTGGATTCTCAAAATAGAATCCTGCTGGCAAGGGAGAGTAGGAAGTGCTTCTAGTCCATGCCATACAGGGAGGGAGTAAAAGATGGGGATGGTGTGAAGTATCAACAGGTAATATCAAGCACATAACCTCAGTTCCCTTAATCAGAATAGATAAAATCTCTTTTGGCTCAGAATTGTGGATCCAGCATGTTACCTCAAGGAAATGAAATCACTATCTTGAGGATTTATCTGCACCCCCATGTTCATAGCAGCTTTATTTATAAGAATTACAACGTGGAAGCAAACTAAGTGTCCATTGACAGATGAATGTATAAAGAATACGGTGTACATACACACACACACACACACACACACACACACACACACACTCACTCACTCACTCACTATAAAAGTCCTGGGTATGTAAATGTATATAGAGTACAGTGACTAGTCAAGGACCTTATCTGCCTTAGTTACCAATCTATTCCCAACTTTTAGAAAAGAATCTGACACATAGTAATTACTTAATGTTTATTCAATGAATGAATGTCCATGAGTAAGGGATTGATCATGTGGTGTATCTTTAAATATAATTCTGTTGAGCCCAATACAGTTATATGTGCACTGACTTAGATGTCTGGTATAATTTTAAGTGATGAGAGAAAGTGACATAAAATGATGTAAACAAAGTATCTCATTTGTCTAAAAATTATATATATTTTTCTATAATTAGATAATGGTGGGGAAAATACTATTAACATACTATTAGTTAACTATTAACTGTTAGTTGATACATACTGTTAACACTGTGTAGGATGTTGGATGGGAGGTAAATGTGTTATATTTTTGTATTTGAATGTTATTTAAATAAGTATATGTAATTTTTTAATGAAAGTAGGTTGTAAGGAGCAACAAGTACCTTGTTCCTTTGTTATTTGGGACCTCTTTAAAAAGAGAATGGTATTGGATAAAACTCAGAAAACTGCTCTTTTAAAAATTCTCTTTTTGGGGCTTCCCTGGTGGCCCAGTGGTTAAGAATCTGCCTGCCAATGCAGGAGACACGGGTTCAAGCCCTGGTCTGGGAAGATCCCACATGCCGCGGAGCAACTAAGCCCGTGTGCCACAATTGCTGAGCCTGCGCTCTAGAGCCTTCAAGCCACAGCTACTGAAGCCCGCGAGCCGAGAGCCCGTGCTCCGCAACAAGAGAAGACACCGCAGTGAGAAGCCTGCGCACCGCAACGAAGAATGGCCCCTGCTCGCCACAACGAGAGAAAGTCCGCGCGCAGCAACGAAGACCCCACACAGCCAAAAATAAATAAATAAATACATTTATTTATTTTTTACAGAAAGAAAATTCTCTTTTTGTACTAAAAGCATACATCCTCACTTAAAAAAGATAGAGAATTGCATGGAGCAAAATGTTTTAAAGTTCCTCATTCTGCCCTTCTCTTCCTGCCTTGCCAGCCACACATACTCAGAGAAAGCCATTTTTATATATTTTCTGTACATATGTAAACACAAGAGTTAATTGCTTTTAAAAAACTTAACCTTATGCATCTGGACATTCTTTCCATCTTTGAACATAGAGATTTATGACATTCTTTTTAATGGATATGTAATACTTCATTGTATTGACATGTACTGTAATTTATTTACCCCGGCATACATTCTTCTTATTACATCTTCTTTGTTCTTACAAAAGAAAATTATTTAAGGAGGAATGTCTCTCTGTCCCAGTGAAATGTTAGCAAAATAGTACATTTAGTTTTGAGACCTAAGCTTTGGTATATATCTGTTTCTCTATTGTATATTCCCCTTTAATGGTTATGGTTTCATTCCTGTATATTTCAGGTCTTCGTATCAATGGAGAACTAATTACTGCCTACCCTCAGGTGGTGGTAGTGAGAGTACCAACCCCTTGGGTGCAAAGTGATAGTGACATCACTGTTTTGCGTCATCTGGAGAAGATGGGATGCAGGTTGATGAACCGACCTCAAGCCATCCTGAACTGTGTTAATAAGTTCTGGACGTTTCAAGAGTTGGCAGGTCATGGTGTTCCTCTGCCAGATACTTTCTCTTATGGTGAGTTAACTAATAAGAATTTATAGCCTAAATTTTAGAGCACCAATAAGTTTTGAAAGCCCTACTAAACTATTAGGGTTATGTGATATAATGAAATTCATGAACAAGGAAGAACTCTTAGAAGCGATTTTCAGTTTTAACAAACTGGGCAGGAGAATTATGAATCTGTGTATGGTATGAGTAGAATGGACTGACCAAACTTTCTGTAATGGGTCAAATAGTAAATATTTTGGGCTTTCCAGGCTATAAGTTCTCTCTTGTGACCCTCAGTAAAGCTGTTGTACTGTGAAACGTGCAGTAGACAAAGCTTAAACAATGAGTGTGGCTGTTTTCTAGTAAAACTTAATTACAAAAAAGGGCTGTATGCCCAATCAGTCCTTAGTGTGGCAACCCCTGAGGTAAAAGAATCTGTCATCTCTGTAATTTCTGATTATCTTCATTACTATTTTCATGATAATGGTTCATAAATATTTCCCTATTTTTAAAGAAAATTACACTATACTAGGTGTGCTTTAAACCAGTGCTTCTAAAATCACCTGTGGTAGAGGACTATTTTTTTTTTTTTAAGACCCATTTGCTGTGGATAAGTACACGTAAAGTACCGTAAAAATAGCAGAGCAATGCCAAATTGCTTTCTTGTGCTTACTCTTTTTGTATTTATTTGGACACATATCAGTAGCAAAGAAGTCACAGGCAGGGGTTACTGGACCACACTTGGAGTAGCACTACTGTAAACAGTATTATGTTAATATATTTCCTGCCTTTCCAGTTTTTCTAGTTTGGAAAGAATCAGACTTGCTATAAATCAGTATACTTTTTCATAAAAATATTTCTTAAAATGTCCAGCAGAATGCTTGGAGAGTTAACAAGGCTTTAAAAAGAAATTCCTGTCCTGTTACAGTTTGAGAGTTCTCTCTTCCTGATGCTTTTGAGATATTATATAGCTTATTTCATCGTTCTACAATTCTGATTTTAAGAGAATGGAAAGGAGAAAAGTATATTAACCAAATTAATGAATATTACCTGTGCTCTCACGTTTAAGGTTTAAAATTTGGAGACTAGGTCATCTTCATATCTCTGAGCTGAAAATTTATGATATCCCAGTTGTTTAATGAACCTTTTCTTGGTGTGATTATTCTGTCACCATGCTGATTTTGTACAACTACAATCCATTTTTGCTGTAGCTTTGCTTCTGTATCGTTTGTTCCTAGGAATATAAACAGAAAGAACAAGACATAACCCATGGGTACTGAATCGCTCAGTGTAGAAAGAACTCTGATTTATAATAGAGATAAGAAATATTAATTTGTGTATTTGATGAGAGAGAGAGCCATGCCTGTGCATGCAGCATCTTTTCAACTTTGGATAAGTCTACCCAACTGCCTCACTCTTCTGTTTCTTAATCCAAATAGAATTCTATATACTAAAGTAGATCTTGGCTTCTATTATTTGTGTGGTAGAGAAATAAGGGCTAAAAATATGAAAAATGTTATAGAATCAGGAAACTTCGTTTTAATTTCTTTGAGTTGTATATTAGAATATTTATAGTTTAAGATAGTTTTTATCCATTTTAAAAGGAGTGGTTGTTTAACTGAAGACAAAATTTAGCCATCAGGTTATTACCTTATACCTCCCTTGTCTTGCTGACTTTAGTATAGATAAAATTTATCACAAAACACCTCTGTTGCTGTTCCTAAATTTCTTTTTTGCTCAAACCAGGTGGTCATGAAAATTTTGCTAAAATGATTGATGAAGCAGAAGTACTGGAGTTTCCAATGGTAGTGAAGAATACACGGGGTCATAGAGGTGTGTATGAGTTGTTGCTACCACACATAATATTGAAATTACTCTTGAGAATTAATAAGTGGTTATACAAAACAGATTTTTTAAGACTTAACTTAGATCTACCTTGTATTTGCTCATGGTTATTGACTAGACGTAGTCTTGTCAATTGAAGTTTATAGCTTTTGAAACAGAGCTTCTGAAGAATTACTGTAGGGAAATTGCTAGGTGCATGGTACCTCAGACTCACAGAAGGCGCTTTTGTGAGTTGTTCCTCTAGGCTGGAACAACAACAACTCACATTTCTGTTCGTTTAGTGGTTATCCTAGAGATTTTTTTTTTTTTTTTTGCAGTACACGGGCCTGTCACTGTTGTGGCCTCTCCCGCTGCGGAGCACAGGCTCCGGACGCGCAGGCTCAGCGGCCATGGCTCACGGGCCCAGCCGCTCCGTGGCATGAGGGATCTTCCCGGACTGGGGCACGAATCCGCGTCCCCTGCATCGGCAGGCGGACTCTCAACCACTGTGCCACCAGGGAAGCCCTATAACCATGTTTTAAAAGCAGACACTTCTGTTGGCATAGAAGTAGTAACATACTGCTACTTTACTATATGCAAACATGGCATCTTAATATTGTGTAATATATAAAACATATGTTTTAACTCAGAAAAATGTTTTGTTGATAAGTGAAGCTAGTATTATTGGCTAACCTGGAGGAATACAAATCTTAAGAACCCAAATATTTAGTTGGTCTTTATATACATTTTACCATAACGCTGTTACTTTGGTTAAAAAGCAGTTGGTTCTGAAAAAGGAGATTGGGACACAAGAAAATGCAGGTAATGATATCAACTGCTCATAGTTTGTTGACTTACATTTTTTATTCTTTTCGACCACAGGCAAAGCAGTTTTCTTGGCTCGCGATAAGCACCATTTGGCTGATCTAAGCCATCTTATTCGCCATGAAGCTCCATACCTGTTTCAGAAGTATGTTAAAGAGTCTCATGGAAGGGATGTACGTGTCATTGTTGTGGGAGGCCGTGTGGTTGGCACCATGTTACGCTGTTCAACGGATGGGAGGATGCAAAGCAACTGCTCACTAGGTAAAAGCAATGCAAGTGTCTTTTTAGGATATAAAGTAATACTATTAAAGCTTTTTCAGTGAGTATTTGTATATAACTTAGATCTTTTTATTTAATATGTTGAAAAACGTATCTTTCACATGTAAATATGATTCATAGATTTACCACGAATATAATAAAAGTATAGAATTGTTTTTCTAGTAATGAAGCTGGATTTCTCTGAATCATAAATTTGCTTTCACCCAGGCTCAATTTGTACCCCAATTTGCACGTGTGTGAAATGTCTAACAAATTCCCTCTTTGGTCATATTATTTCATTTAAGCTGTGTCCTAACCCATTTTACCCATTGGTCCAAAGAATGTTGCTGATTTTGATTTGCTTAAGTATATATCTTCTGAGATTTCTTACCGTTGAAGGGCCTCAGAGCGTAGTCTGGGTTTTTTCTTCTTCTCTGTGTATTTTACGTTCTTAGTAATCTTACCTAGCTCATGGCTTTAGATGCTATCTATGTTATTATTTTCAAATTTATCTCTCCAGTTTAGGCTTTCTTCCTGAACTCCAGGCGCATATAAATCACTGCCTCTCAATATCTCCATGTAGATGTCTGTTAGACATTTTAGTCTTAACATGTCCAAAACTGAACTCCTCATCTAACTCCTCCTCCCAGTATGTCCCATCCACAGTTTTCTCCTTATTGTTTTTGGCAACTGTATCTTTCTAGTTTAGACCAAAATCGTTGGAGTCATTCTTGATTTCCTCTCTAGTCTAACACCTCATATCCAAAGTCCTTGAAATCTCTACTCTCAAAATGCATCACCTCTTGTTCCCTCTCTCTTCCCATGAGAGGATTAGAACAGTTTTACTTCCCTTCCTACTCCTCCCTCTTGATTCATTCATTCACTGAACAAATATTTTTGAGTACCTCCTAAGTATCAATACTGTTACAGCAGTATTTTGTATATAGCAGTGAACAAAACAGACACAAATTTCTGCTTCCCTGGGCTTTGTATTCCACTGTTTTTCTGAAACCATTTAATAGTTTTAGTTCAAGTCTATAATAGAATTTCTTTTATTGTGTGTCTCTTCTGTTTCAAGAATCCTTAGGTAGCACTTACTTTATCCATTCCCAGGCAGTCTTTATCTGTTGAGAGTTAATTACACCTGTTTTGCAAGAATCACACTACTAGTCACTCTTTACTCCCCATCTGCATCTTCCCATAGCTTGAGTTTTCTGTCCTTAGTCATTTGCTGTTATGTTAGTATCTCTTCTTGATTATTTTCCCTGGATGGTGTATGTGAGTGATAGATACCTCATAGCTTGCTGTCTTTCTCAAAGGAGAATGATATATTGGCTGAGATAGGATTCTTAAATTGTGTGAGTCTTGCTTCTGTTCTGCTGCTCTACAGTTTACACTTTTGCAATTGAATGTCCAAATCTACTCTGATTTTGGGAGGGGGGTAGGTTATATTCTTTGTAAGTTTGTTTTTTGTTTTGTTTTGTTCTCTTATTTTTGGTTATTTTGTTTTACTTGAAATGCGAAACAGTTTTGTCAGGATATTTTTAGATACGTGTCTCTTCTCAGTCAGTCCAACCTGGATTTTAGTAAGCTGTTTCTATCAGATTCAGTTTTTCTAAGCTTCAGGAAAATTTCTTCTCTCCTTCTGGGGGTTAGGGTTTTTCTGATTCAGTTATCCAAATTTTTTGTCCTTCTTTCGTGACTTCACCTCAGGTTTTTTGTATGTGCTTCAAAATATTTCTCACAGTAGATTTTCCAAGTTATAAGTTAGACTCACAAAAGCAACTCTCCTTCAGTTTCTCTGTTGAAACTTTTAAGTTGGGTAATCATGTTTTTGTGTTAGTTCAGAGAGTCTTTTTGTGCTAAACTTGAATTTGTACTCTTATTTCTTTCATTCAGGTCATAGACAGCTTGTTATTTGTTATTGTCACGTCACATCAGAGCTCTGCTCTGGTTATTTGGAACATTCCAGATGGCCTCAGTACTATGGATGCTGAGAAGCAGTGTCATTTAATTCATTGGCTAGTGTGCCAATCCCCTCCTTCCTGCACTCCCCTCCCCGTACTCTTCCAGCCACAGTGGTAAGGGGGACTCTGGTCATATGTGCCTTTACCTTTGGTCTCTTTGGGTCAGGCATACTTACATAGTACTGATGTCAGCCTTCCTCCTGTTGAGCTCCTTAAGCCAAGGTTTTGTCCAAATTCTTTTGCTTTCTAGTCCTTATCTAGTCCTTTCTAGTCTTGAAACTGTCTCCAACTAGTTCTAATTCTTTTCTCTCAGATACCAGCGAAGACTTCACATACACTCCTCCAGCTACCTGAAACCCCAGAATACTTTTGGCTTAGGAACAGCAAAGAGATTAGAATTGGGACTGTGGAGGAAGAAAAGCATGTTCCTAGATTCTGTCCTCTGTCCTTGTTATGCATCTCTATTTTTACAAATCAAAATCTGAAACTGATAAAAACCAATAACAACATTAAGTGGTTTAACTGTATTTATGCAAAAGTTCCATGTGATTGCAAGTAAGATAGGCTTCAGTGAAAGTTTAATGTCTTCAGAAAAAAATAGCATATGGAAAAAGTACAAAGTCATGAATTTGTCGAGAGACTGCGTTGGAAGGGGATTCCCTAATGAAAGAATCTTAGACTTCAGAGTCCCAGTTTTACACTAGAATAACACTTTTGCTATTCTACTGATTTAGAAGAGAGGTTTAGCCTTAGAGGCTAACTTTAAGGTCAGCTTTAGTTTTACTCCAAAATTTTGTCATTTTGGTAACTTCTTATTTCTCTTTTGCCAGGTGGTGTCGGGATGATGTGCTCATTGAGTGAACAAGGGAAACAGCTAGCTATCCAGGTGTCTAATATCCTGGGAATGGATGTGTGTGGCATTGACCTGTTGACGAAAGACGACGGCTCCTTCTGTGTCTGCGAGGCCAATGCAAATGTAGGTTTCATAGCCTTTGATAAGGCTTGTAATCTAGATGTAGCTGGTATCATAGCGGACTATGCCGCCTCCCTTCTGCCCTCTGGCCGGCTCACCCGGCGTATGTCCCTGCTCTCCGTGGTGTCCACGGCCAGTGAGACTAGTGAGCCGGAGCTGGGTCCCCCAGCCAACACTGCTGTCGACAACATGAGCGCAAGTTCCAGCTCTGTTGACAGCGACCCTGAAACCACGGAGCGAGAGCTGCTCACCAAGCTCCCGGGGGGCCTATTCAACATGAACCAACTGCTAGCCAATGAAATCAAACTCCTGGTGGAGTGATTCCACCAGTAAATAATTAACCAACAAAACCCTTGTAAAACTTTCTTTTTCTTCTTTCCTTTTTTTCTTTCTTTCTTCTTTTTCTTTTTCTTTTTTTTTTAAACCAACTTGCAATGCTGTTCATGGAAAATGCTCAGAGAGATGAGAGAAAATTGAGTAGGATTAGTTAGGAAGGAAGAATGGGGAGATAGACGAGACCCTTGCTACTAAGATGTTACTGACTTTGATTTACAAATCCTACAGATACAGAGGCAGAAGAGGTGAGATACAGAAAAATGTCAGGCTCTCGTAGTTTTACATTACTCAGAGAAATGTGTAGGCTCTCAGGCCATGAAGAACATAATATTTTCATGGTCTCTTGCTTTTGTTTTTGTACGGTTGGTACAAATTTCAGAGTAGTGTACTTAACATTGTGTTGTAATCCGTGAGGAAGACATCTACCTAAATTATAATTTTTTTATACAAATCTGAAAATTCAGCCTATACACTATTATCTAGGAGCTTTATGTTCATAGTTATGAGATCTTGAGGAGCTCTGTTATTGACTTTTTCCCCCTTAATTTGGGTGGGAGGGCAACGTGAATGTGACCCAATAAAGATTTTTTTTAATGATAAAGTTGGCATGTTTGCATGATAAAAGGGAAATGAACAGTATTGCAATGTCTGGCACACAAAATAACATTTACTCCATTGTAGATAAAATTGCACTAGTTAAAAATATGTGCATTGACTTGTATTTGTTAGTGTTTTAGCCTTTTTTGAAAGATATATGCTCTGTTAATGTTGCATTTTTTTTTTAAATACATGCTAGTCTTAACATTCCCTGATCTATGCCTGCATCTTTAACAATGGCCAAAGTGAAGAAAATGCTACCTTTTTTGTTAACAAGACACTGACTTGAAACATGTGCATTTAAAGCCTTTTATTTTTTTCCTTTTTTCTTTTGGTGGTTGGGCATTTAAAGAATAAGGACAAGGAAGAATATTTTTGGGGGGCAAATCAAGGGTCTATAAGTTCCTAAGTATAAAGTTGAAGTGATTTCTAATACCAACGTTATATATCTGCATTTTTCACATTTTAGGAGGGTGTGTGTGTGCGCGTGCGTGTGTGTGCACGCACGTGCACGCTTGCATGTTTATGTGCTTTGCTTTTTGTTTACACCAACCAATCAAAAAGGAAAGATTCTAGAAAATGGAGCATGATGGGAAACAGTTTTTTACTTTAAAAAAAAACAACTGAGTCGTTTTCATAACAATAATCTACTGGTAGAGGTACTCACCTAAAGACATGAGGAGAATAGCTGCTGCTTAGGCTTTTGTGTATATGTATGTTGTTTGCTTTTTTTCTTTGGCTCTAGACTGTTCAGTGTATGATTTATTCCAGGCTACATGCTTTTCCTCTGCTTCTTGCTGTGCATTTTCTCCTGTTACACATAGGTTTTGGGTTGGGGTGGACTGACCGTTTTTGTTTGGGGACTTATTTAGCAGTATTGAGTCTCTTATAGCCCTACTCTGAAGCCTTCAATATTCTACTCTTTATATTACTTTATTTCTGAATTTATAAAAGCCCCCAAACTGCATATAATATGAGCCTTTAAACATGGGTAAAACTATCCCAGTGAATGGTTTGGAAGGCGTGTTAAGAAATGGAGATGCACCAGAGCTCAACGTAATTTTTTTAAGCGGCAAGTTCCATCTCCCTACAATCCTCTGAAGCTTTTTACCCGAGTCGTTTCTTGCCTCTCCAGTGCTTTTTTCCTTCAGATGGACATTAAACATAATTTCTTGGACACTACTAGAGAGACTTCGAGGCAATAAGATCAGTATTAACCAGCTCTAACAGAGGTTTGATCATGCTTACTTGTACAGTTTTTCCCCCATTTTAAAAAAGGAATGTAATAAAACGTGTTTTTTCCATAGAATTAAATAATATTAAAATGGAGTGAAAGGTTGATTGTTGACAAATAGAATAGTACCTCTGATCTGTGCAGTGTCTCATTTCACCTTAGAAAAAGATACATAAGAGGACTTTCTAATTTATTTTAGGATATTCTCATCTCATCTAAAAGAATTTGACTTGTACAGGGTTATTGTGCGACATATCGTGGAGTATATAAGTACCTCTGGCTCACTTGGTACTTCTTTTACTAAATGACCATACTTTGGAAGATGCACACTATTCGGGATAGAGAAATAAACAAGGGAGAAGGAATCGCTTAATTAAATCATCATTCATATGTGTGTAGAGACCATCTGGTTGCCACATAGATTATGATACATATACTTTGAATAGTTACATGTCACATGTATATAGATTAGTGAATTTTAAAACACAAATAGAACACCCTGTCTATTTGATGAAAAACTCAAGGTTTCTGTTGGGTGGGATAAGGCACCAGGAGAAATGTAGGTAGCCTTTTAAAAAAATTATCAAATTAACCAAGTACATTAGAAGAAATATCTGAGATTATTTCACTGTTAGTTTTACTCACTGCCCATCTTTTGTGCATTCACACTATGTTAAAACATAGCCTTACCAACCTATTTCTGGATCGTACACTGAATGGACATCTTAGAGTTTAAAAACATGAATATCCTCTTGAATTCCTTCAAAAAGTAAGGTGAAGAATAAGAGCAAACCATACTGGAAGAACCCAAATAAAACAGCCCAGATATTTAAGTGAAAGTTAAATATATTTTCCTATTGTTGAGTAACTTTCTTAAGATCTTTATTGCTATTATGAGAGGTAAAAATGTGTATTTATCAAATATGTATAGTTATTTTATCATGCAAAAATCTGAATTATTGTAAAAGTATTGTACATTGTTAAAATTGTAATTCTGAATTGTATTTAAAAGTAATTCTTTCTGATATTGTTTTTATGTCACTCATGATGAAAAGTGGACTATGTATATACATAAACACACAAATATGAACTATTCCATTTAAAATTCTTAATAGTTATTTTCTTTTGATTGGTCATTTCTGTTGGCTTTAACTCCACTGAACTTTGAAGTATTTCTGTATATGCTATCAAATAAGAAAATACCCTGGAACATTAGAAAAATCCATCAAGAGACTTGCTTTCATCAAGTGCTTTATCAGACTTTTGAAAAGGTATCGAAGGCATTGAAAGAAGTAATTGACTTTCAAGATCATCTCTTCTTTTTCTCAAGAAGAAAACAAAGGAAAAAGAAGTTCTCTTCGTTCAGTGAGTCCCCAGGTTGGGGTCTGGGGCGCTTAGAGACATTGTGAAATCAAATCTGTGTTACATTTTTCTCCTGGCTCACTCTTTTTGAGAAGGTTTATGGGCTATATGGCTGGTGAGACACGATCCCCTCCTAAGAAAATGTAGGTGCTCAGACAGGTAACCTCTGCTGCTACTGTTTTTATTTGTTTGTTTGTTTGTTTAATTTCTTTTATAATTTGTTTCTGTCGTACTAGGATATTTTTAAATGTAATATATTGCAGGATTTATAACCAGGTTCACTGCTTTCTTTCTTTTTTTTTTTCTTAAACCAAACCAAACAAAATTTCATTTAAGATACATTTAGGCGCCTTTGAAGCTTGGATTTTGGAATGTTTCAGTAGTGGACAGAAATCTGCTGTTGGAATCTTCTAGTCTTCCAGGTTTAATTTGAAATGTTTTTAGTTTTGTTTTGGATTTTTGTGTGGTATTTTATTTCCTTTATACCAATGCCCTTTTGCCATGCTGTTTTGGGGTGGCTGCCTAACTCTAGTGAAAATTCTTTCTATATTAACGAAAATGTGGTGTTTTAAATTCCTTAATGTTTTGCATTTTTAAAATTGTTTTTAAAGAAATATTCTAACTGCTTGCACTATTACTGTTCTTTGCCAGCCTTTTCAGGAGACAAAAAAACAAAAACAAACAAACAAAAAAATACCCAGAGAAAAAACTTTCCTTCTTCCCCCTTCCTGATGATGAGTGAGAAGTATTGAGAACTTTCGGGGTCAGTGCCCTTCTAAACTCCCCTTCCCCCAATAATGCAGCTGTAGAATGAATGGTAAATGCAGCGGTTTGGATTCAGGCACAGCCCCAGCCTGCTGGCAGGTAATTTGATTCTTTCTCCTTTTTTTCATCACAAGGCTAACTTTACTTTCTTTTAAAAATTTCCTTTCTTTTATGTACTTTGAAGGCACCAGTGGGTTTGTAATATAACTTGGATTTCAAAAAACAATGTATAAACATACCTAGCAAATAATTTGGTTATAGAAAAAGTTTTGGGGGTAAAGTTTGAACTGGTTGGGATGAACCCAGGACTTTCTTTGGGGATTTGTTTTAGCCATTTAGATATCTCCATTCCTTGCATATATGTCTATAATTATTTCAGAGTGTGACTTTTTTAGCTTTGTTTTTGTTTTGGGTTTGTATGTTTCTTCCATTGTGCTACTCTGGCTTAAGCTTTTTCAGGGGTTGGTGTTCCGAATACACAGTGAGCTCACAGTATAAAGACATCAATTAGGAGTGGACAGGTATGGAAAACTAGAGTTTTGAAAAGGTAAAATTAGGTTCTAGGTTATATATATGGTAAAAACTCAACATAGCCTTCAGTTGACCTTAGTAGTGCTTCTCTTTCTGTGGCTTCATTATAAAAGTGAAAGGTAATGAGACAAAAGGTAATAGCATTTCAGTTATTTCAGGAGCAGCATGATTTCAGAATTAATGATTTTAGCATTTCTGATGCACTAATTCTAACAGAGATGTCAGCCATTCGAGATTATTATTAAGTAATGGTTTAAATATTAAAAAGTTATAGGTTTGAACAGATTGGAGGGCATTTCTGAAGCACAAGATCTTAGAGCAGATTAATCAAGCCCATAAAACAAAGTTAATGTCAGGAACAGGAATACAACTTATCCATTTTAATAGCCTTCCTGTTAGTTAATACTACTATCCTTTCCTGTCTGCCCCAGTCCCCCTACCCTTTTCCTTTTTCCTGTCCTTTCCAAAGTTTTAGCTCTAATATGAGTTATTATCATTATGGGAGATAATCCTCTTTCTGATAGGTAGAATTTCAGTGTCAGCAGTCAGGACCTTTTCAAGATATATTTCTCTTTGGATGCCCTATCCAAGGAGGCTGGAAGTCTAGTAACTCACTAGTTAGGGAATAGGAAATCCTGGCTTGTAATGCTGTTTCTACAGCTGAAGGCATAAAATAAGTCATAAACTTGTTTTGTGCTTCAGTTCACTCATATGAGGTAGGGACAGTCATTCCCCTAAGCATCTTAAGATAAAAATATTTATGTCTTGAAGTGAAATTTACCAACAAAGGAATCCTGGCTGCACTCCTGCAGTAATTTATGACATATGGAAGGATCTTGTTCTCTTGCTAATGAGAATGGCTAGCATTAGCATGTGTGCACTCTGTGGTTGCATGGGATGTGGAGGATTTATGAACCTCCATTCCGCTGCCCCCCCCACCCCCCAAGATCACTGCCATGTTAAAAATGATCTTGCTTTCAGATTTCACCATATTCAAACTATATTAGATGGTCCTTATATAGTATATATACCTGGCTGCTACTGTGGGGTTTGGGAACATGAGGGGTGGGGTGAATTGTTGTTGTTTTAGGTTTCAGTCAGACAGCCATCCCTGTGCCCCAGTTCCCAGAAGCACAGCAGGCCTCTAGGAGCATCCGTGGGAACGGCGCAGTCCTGACATCACCAACTCTCCTGCTCAGGCTCATCCCATAATCAGAGGTCAAAGGGTGGGGCTTGAGATGGGGGAAGGAATGAGAAAGTAGAAACAATGTCACGGCAGTGCCACTGTTGACTAGCCTTTGGTGCTTATGTCAGTGTTTGTTTTATTTTTTAAGTTCACAAAATAAGTTTTTATTTTGGGGTAAAGGTAGTGGGAGGGTGGAACAAAAGCTATTATTACTAGTTCATCATTATCACTAGCTCATTCTAGCATATTGTTCTTTAGTAGCGAATAAAGAATAAATTTGAAACTTAGACCTCAATAATAAAGAGACTGGGAATAAAAATGAATCTCAGGATATTAAAAAACAAAACATTTATGTGGTATTAATTTCCAGTTCTACAACTGCTATTACCTTTGTCACTCTCGCTTTTTTGCCCTTAATTCTTTTATGTATGTATACAGTTTGAGGAAATGTGCATTTGTGGTCAGTCCTTTTAAAAGGACCTAATGAAATTACTACTCTTTTGCAAAAAATATACCCATTGCTTATACGGGCATACAAATGCTACCCTATTTCAAATGTAGGTGGCGTATGTGTTCGTGTTTTAATGTATTCAGAGCCATTGGGCAATAAGCAGTCCAGAACATGAAAACTCAAGCAGGTAAAGCGCCTAACACCCTTAGTTTCTAGAATTACTTTTAAAAACTCCTTTATTGCTGCATCTTCCACAAGTCTTTTGGTAGTCCCTGAACTTAAAATTTGGAGGAGTTGACTACCTAGTTAAAATTTTAAGTTATGCATTTATTATTTGTAGGGACAGGTGAAGAAGGAAAGTAACAGAAAAGGAATGGCTCCTTGAGGTGGCAGCTGCTGAGTGTCTAAATCTTTCCAGCCCCCCCTCCTCCAGCTTAGCATGAACATTGATCATACGTGTTTTGATCTTCCGTGATTGGGATTTTTGTTGTTTTAACTTGGAGGGGAGGTTTCGGGGAAACAGGAACTTCATACACATGTGAAAATATGAAATGTTAAGGAATTTTTCTGTTTAATATGAATAGTAAGCAAGAACTTTTTCTATATACTCTTCTGCTGCAGCAGAGAAATAAACTGGTAGGTGGCAGCAGAAGAAAGAATTCTTCAGATTGATGGCTACTGACAAAATCGGCATAGGAGAAGAGAGAGAGCATGACATACCACGACAAGCAAAGGGGGCAAAAATGGAAACAGGACTACGATCCCTGATCTTGACTCTTAAATGGTACGTTAATTTCAAGAATGTGTTTTCAATATGATACCAGTGTCCTGTAAGTCACTGTGGTGTGTAATCATGAATGCCTGTAAATTCTTGACGTAGGATGAATTTGTCCTAACTGGGGTACTATCATTCTTTAATTTGGAAAAAAAATGAGCAATATGTAAAATTAGGGATTTCCAGTATATTGATGCGTGTGAAACCTTTTTTTTTCCCCCCAGCTTTATTGAGGTATAACTGACAGATAAAATTGTAAGATGATGATTTGATATACATTGTGAAAGAGTTATTATCATATCCAATATGTAGACCTTAATGATGGCAAAAATTATGCTGTCTCACAGTAAATGTGATTTTTTTAAAAAAAATCTGCAAGATAAATGAAATATGCATTGTTAATCATTTTGTAAAAATGAAAGTGTCCCCTTTGTAGTGTGAGCACTGGGGGGATAACTACAGAAGTATGTAATTTGACAATATTTTGTGGTAAAAATGACCTTTTCTTCTGGCTATCTCTTTCCTTTCTAGTCCCATTTCTTTGTCACTGTACCTGCCCATCAGTTCCGTTCTGCATATTCACCTTTCTGTCTTGCTTATCTGTCTCTGCCCTTCTTCTCTTACTGTTTCTTCAGTTGTGCTTCTGCTCTCCTGGTTTGGTATCTCTCTCTTTAGTCATTCAGTCCCTCGGGACTTTATTTTTCCAATGTTGTCATTTTTTGTCTCTGCCTACCTATTCCTCTGTGTGTGTGTGTGTCCCCATTTTCATTTGTGTTCTCTCTGGTAAATAGGTCTGTTTCCTTTCCATCAACAGCTGCCTTCAGACATGGGCATCAGTACCAGTGCTGTGATTTTCTACATTTTAGAATTTGATGAGGCTGAATAAAAGAAATGAAGTGATATTTTGAAGTCCCTAGATTTAAAGACTGTAATTTTCCATTCTTTTAATAAGTTGCAGATCCGTTTATTCATTCAACTACTTGTTTTACTATAGTATCTGTAATAACAGATTCAGCTGCTGGCCTACAGAGGCCTACCGTAGAAGTTTAGAATTTTTAAAGTGGAAAGCTTAGAGGTAGTATACTATAATCTTGGATTTACTGGTAAAGAAACTGACGTTCAGAGAAGTTAGTAACTAAGATTACAGAGCCAGGACTACATCTGAAGTGTCCTAACTGCCAATATGGTGCTCTTTGCATTATGTGGCGTGCATTCTTCAAAATCTGCTGTAGTACTGAATAAGTGAAGTGCTCTGCAATGAGACCGCTGTGAGTTAGAAAGAAAGTTGTCACTGTTTGGGCTTGTGGTTAGGATACTAAGGCAAGCTGTGGGCAGCCATTTTAGGTGGTTTGTACATAGAATTAATGAGTACATCATTTACAGGGTTTGAGAATAAAAAAGTGTCCCTTGTTAAGAGAAGATGCAAAGAGGTTCTTTGCAATTTCTGGTCAAGAGAGAAGAGAAGTGGATCTCTTAGATCTATTATACCACTAATCCTCTACCTCTCCTCTGGCCTACCTTTATTTCTATTCTGGATAATGAATCAATCTGCAACAAAGGTAAAACATTATATTCTGAATTTTTTTTTTCTGACAGGTTAGCAAGGGGAAGTAGATAGTTAAATGGACTTACTGTGTATACTTGGAATAAAGGATTTATCGTAACATGAAGCTAGAGTAACTGATATTATTGTTTAAATACATGGTGAATTCTGTTTTTTTTTTTAATAGTATAAAAAGAAGTCACCTTCTATTAAAAAGTTGTTTAATGCTAAATACAGTTTTACATATATTAGTATGGAACACAAGAATACATGCCTTAGTTAATATGGTTAAAATTTCTAAACTTTTAAAAAGAGTTTTGTCACAAATTTTGGTTATTATATGGAGATGTCAGTGCTTTAGAACTGAAAGAAGCTTGAATCTTAATCGGAACCAAAATTTATTGCTCATTATATAATTTATTGAAAATGTAGTCTTGAGCACGAGAGTAAGAGCATTTAAGTTTAGTTTTGTTTGTTCAGGCATTTTGCTACAATAACTTTCTGTGATGTTTTAGAAAAAATGTTCTTACCTCAATTTTTTCCTCTTGGTGCTAAAATAAAACACAATTGTCTATATTGTAGGGTTTTCAAGGAGTAATATTGCTGACACATCTTTTATATGATTGTATTTTTTAATATGAAATTCAGTGTCTAAAATTGGGTTGACTTTTGTAAAATATAAATTATCTCTATAGTACAGTTTAAATCAATCACTAGGAAAGTATGCTTACATGGATGTCTAACTGAAATAAGTCTCACAAAACTCCAGTGATGAAGACCAAAGTTGTGGCTTTTGTGTTGGCAGCATCTTGAAAAAGTAGATAAAATAATGGACCTATAAATTGAATTGTTGATTCTAGAGAGAAGAAATTTCAGGAAATAAGAATAGTTTCTCCTGAAGAAGAATCAAGTAAATCTGGGAAGTAAGGTTGCTCTTTTAAACCTGTTACAGGTTTAAGCCTTTAATTTTTAATGAATGATATACCTTAGTATACCTTTGTCAGCTGAGATCACCAAGATGAAATGTGGTAGTTACAAAAAGGGTTATGATTCTTTTTGGCAATCTAGACATTTTGTATTTTTTTATTGTCACATTAGTTAATTTTCTTATTTTCCTTTTCTTTTTTCTCATCCTAATTATAAAGACTGTTTAAAACTGTGATTTAAGTGAGCTCTGTGTGTTTCCCCCCTAGGTTCTTTTGATCTCACAGAATGGATGAAGACTGTATGTTTTTTCAAATGGAGGATAGAAGTACACAGAACAAGGAAGCAATAGCTCTAACCTGTTTAATTCGATGTGCTTTCTAAAATAAAAACACCAGAACTGGAAATGAAATAGCATGGAGTATGGTTTGTTCTTTTGTCAGTTATTTCTGCTCACTCCATTTTGTATGGGTTCACTTCAGTCTGCATATCTAGACTTGATGTCTAGCTCCACATGTGTCATTCTCTTTTTTTTCTTCACTTTTTGCAAGATTAAACTCCTTGGTTCTTGATAGACTGATCTCTCTATAAAATATTCTGATATGATTACTCCTTTTGGCACAAAGATAGGCACTAAAATGTGTATTTGGATTTTCTTCTGCCCCTTTCATCTCAGTTTATCTGTCCATGCTGAATAATTATTGCTATGTTTTTATCTCTGAAGAAATGCAGCCTTTTTTCTGTTTCACTCTGACAGGGCTCTAGCGCACACTTGTCATAGCATTGCTCACTACATTTTAATCTTGTGACTGGAGACCATGTCTGACCTACTTTATTTGAACTGTAGGGGATCTAATAATATACATGTATATACAGAGGCAGCCCTAGTACTTTTGACAAAATAGGCTTTGTAAGCTTTGACAAAATGGGCTTTGTAAGCAGATACTGATACAAATTCTGATTTCATTACTTACTGTTTAAATGGTCTTTGGACAGGTCACCTTCTGCAAGCCATAAAGGAGTGTTTGTAAAAAAATGGAAAGAACCGTACCTACTTTGCTAGTCTAATGTGTAAGTATTAGCTAAGCTATAATACGTGTATAATTCTTAGCACATAGTTGAGCATTTAATAAATACTGTCTTTTAATTCTGTAATTTTGGTTATTGAAATCTTATTCAAGACATACCAAATCTTTTTTTAGTCTCAGAATGGAAGTCTGTAAGATTTTCTTTCTTGATTTTCTTTTTTTAAAAAATTAATTTATTCATTTATTTTTGGTACGTTGGTTCTTTGTTGCTACGCGGGCTTTCACGCGGGTGAGCGGGGGCTACTCTTCATTGCGGTGTTCAGGCTTCTCATTGTGGTGACTTCTTGTTGTGGAGCACAGCCTCTAGGTGCATAGGCTTCAGTAGTTGTGGCACTCGGGCTCAGTAGTTGTGTCTCGCGGGCTGTAGAGTGCAGGCTCAGTAGTTGTGGCGCACAGGCTTAGTTGCTCTGCGGCATGTGGGATCTTCCCGGACCAGGGATCAAACCCGGGTCCCCTGCATTGGCAGGTGGATTCTTAACCATTGTGCCACCAGGGAAGTCCATGATTTCCTTTCAGTTTTCTTATTTAAGCTCCTTTTAAACTCTTTTGGTTGGATCATTTTATGTGTGCGTGTGTGTGTGTGTGTGTTTGTACGTGTGTGAGATTTCTCCTAATATAGACGGATTATTCCTCATTCCCACATTTCATTGGCTGAGGAATTTTATATTTCTTTAAAAAACCTTTTATCTCATTTTTTTCCAGGTTTTTCCCCCCTGTCAGCTCATAACATATTCTTTTCTTGCTCCTAAACCGAGAGAAGTAAGTAAGGAAAATGCATACCATGTGCCATAAGGAATAGTTTAGGATAGTATGACTTGTTTTCCCAAAAATGATTCGAGGAGACTTAATATAAATGTATTAAAACAAAGAGAAGATTGGGATGAAACCAAAATACAGAAAAAAATAAGGTGAAAAGAAGGGTTAAAATGCATATATGCATGCTATCAGATCCTGTACATTTGCTCTGATAGAGGTGGACAGAATTGACAAAGAGTTGAATAAAGTCAGAAAATTCATGGTAACCTTAAGATAGAAGCAGATATATTGTATAGGAATAGCAATGTTTCCTGATCATGAGATGTCTCACAGTGCAAATTAATATGACACTAAAATTTAGTCCACTAAAGTCAGTCCAGTAAGAAGTCTTTTTGATGGTCTGAGCTGATCCTGTGATGAAATTTTCTCGAAGTGTCCTTAGAACCACCTATATCATGATCACATGGATTATTTGTTAGGTTCCAGGGTCCTAAACCTGAATTTTGGGGTTGCCAGGAGTCTGCTTTTTGACAAACTGCTCGAGTGACTTATTCATAATAATGTTTGAGAATCACTGCCCTAAATCTTTTGTCAGTGACGCTGACTTTAAGAAACACTGCTCTTTGGAACCAGGGATTTTACTCTCTGAAAGGACAAATTCTAAATATTTTAGGCTTTGCCGTCCACATACAGTCTCTTGCTTAAAAAAAAAATAACCCTTTAAAAATGTAAAACCATTCTTAGCTCAGTTTGTACAAAACAGGCTGATCCTTACTCTAGAGGAATGGGTGGATTGAATATACCTTAGGCAATGATTCGTGAATTTTACTTCTCTAAATTGAGGCTTTGTTAGCAGTAGAGTTTGAGCTTATTTGCTGTGATAGGAAAACAGATGTATTGAAATTCTTTGTAATGAACCAAGAATGGTGCTTTGGTAGTTACGAAGGGTGGAAACGTTGATATTCTCGTTAAAGTTAGCGTAAGTAGAAATATCGAGACAGAAGGGTGTACCTTTCTAAAAATGGTAAGACACCGAATCCTTCAAGGTTTTTCAGACTTAAAAGCTCAGTAAATAAGGACTTCAGTACTACAAACAGATGGCCTCAGTGGGTTGTTTAATTTTTTAGTTCTGTACTCAGCTACTAGTTACACAGGAAGAATCCTTTAAAGGTGAGGGCTTCGTGAAGCAGGCTTCTAGAGGTTGCCTGAGTACTCAGCTATTCCATGATCTCTAAAATGGTACATGGTATAAATTTGAGAGATTAAGCCATTGAAATCTATGTTACTGAACGTTGTGTAGTCAAGAGATGTGGACGGTTTGGGATAATCTCCCCCTCTTGTTTAGTGATTGTTGTAATTTTAAAAGTTTATTGTTAGAGCTGGAGGCTGTTTGCTTCAGGTTTTCTTTTTTCCCAGCCTAATTGAGATATAATTGGCAAATCACATTGTATTAAAATGTATAACAATGATTTGATGTGTGTAAGTATTGCAGGATATTTACCACAAGTTTAACATCCATCACCTCACATAGTTATAATTTTTTTTCTTGTAATAAGAACTTTTAACATCTACTCTCTCAGTAAATTTCAAATATACAATACAGTATTGTTAAGTATAGTCACCATGTTGTACGTTACATCCCCAGGACTTTTTCATCTTATAACTGGAGGTTTATACCTTTTGACCACTTTCACCCATTTCCCCCCAACCCCCAGTCTCTGGCAACCACAAATCTGATCTCTTCCTATGAGGTGTTTTGTTTTTGTTTTTTTTCCTTTGAGATAGTCATTTTGTTTCCTTCAGGTGTATACCCAGAAGTGGAATTGCTGGATCATATGGCAGTTCTATTTTTTAACTTTTTGGGGAACCTCCATACCATTTTCCATAGTGGCTGCACCAGCTTACATTCCTACCAGCAGGCACAAAGCTTCCCTTTTCTCCACATCCTCACTAGCATTCATCTACCTGTTTTTTTTGTATTTTTTTTTTTATGAGCATAGCCATTCTAACAAGTGTGAGATGACCTTCACTGGAGTTTTGATTTGCATTTTCCTGATGATTAGTGATGTTGAACACCTTTTCACATATCTGTTAGCCGCTTGTATGTCTTTGGAAGAATGTCTAATCAATTCCTCTGATCATTTTTTATGTTGGATTGTTTTTGCTATTGAGTTGTATTTATATTTTTTCAATATTAACCCCTTGTCAGATATTTGATTTGCACATACTCTGTTCAGTATGTTGCCTTTTCATTTTGTTCATGGTTTCCTTTGCTCTGCAGAACCTTTTTAGTTGGATGTAGTCCCACTTGTTTATTTTTGCTTTTGGTGTCTAATCCGAAAAATTATTGCCAAGACCAATGGCAAGGAGCTTACTACCTATTAGTTAACGCCTAGAAAACTCTTCTAGGAGTTTTATGTTTTCAACTCTTAAGTCTTTAATCCATTTTGAGTTAATATTTCTGTATGGTATATGTGTATAGTTTAAGGTAGGGGTTCAGTTTCAGTCTTTTTGCATGTGGCTGTCTAGTTTTCCCAACACCATTTATTGAAGAGACTGTCCTTTTCCCATTGTCTGTTCTTGTATCCTGCATTGTAAATTAATTGACTATATATGTACGGGTTTGTTTCTAGGCTCTCTGTTCCATTGGTTTATGTGTCTGTTGTTATGCCAACACCATACGGTTGTTTACTAAACCTTTGTGACATGGTTAGAAATCAGGAAGTGTGCCTCCGGCTTTTTTTTTTTTTCACGTCAGGTTTTCTTTTCTTTTTCTTTTTCTTTTTTTTTGCGGTACGTGGGCCCCTCACTGTCGTGGCCTCTCCTGTTGCGGAGCACAGGCTCCGGATGCACAGGCTCAGCGGCCATGGCTCATGGGCCCAGCCGCTCCGCAGCATGTGGGATCTTCCCAGACTGGGGCACGAACCCGTGTCCCCTGCATCGGCAGGCGGACTCTCAACCACTGCACCACCAGGGAAGCCCCCACATCAGGTTTTCTTGAAGAGATCTGAGTGGCACACCTGTGGCAACCACATTCCACCTCTAATATATGCTGCATAGGTCTCTTTGCACATGCGTTTGGGGAATAGCTCCTCCACAGTTCCATGAGCCTCTTTGACAAAAATGGCTGCATTGCATAATTTTCTACCAATGGTACCTAGAATACCATAAGGTCCACCAGATTATATGGCCCAACTTGCAGGGCTACTTGCATCACAGCCTGAATCTTCTACAGAGCCCTTTCTTGCTCCAGACCCTAGTCAAACTAAGTTACTTTTCACACCATCCAGTATATAGGCTGGGATAGTGTTTCTAGGCAAAATGTGTTGCCTCCATAATCTAGAGAGCTCCACCAGGCATTGTGCGTGTTTCCATGTAGCAGGTGATGTAAATGTAACAAGTTGTGTTTTACTTTGTAGGGGATGTTCCAGATGCCTCTTAGTACAGGTGATCTAAAAACTATAGGAATGGCAGATCTCCAGATCTCTGTAGAGTTTATTTCCCACCCTCTGGAACACGTATCTCAGCAAGGCCTCTGGTATGCTAAGCTTCCTTTTGCTCATTTGTCTGATAAGCATGATGTCATTGATGTAATGCATTTATGTGATGTTCTGTGGAATGTCCAGATGGCCTATAATTTAGATTATATCATATCCTTGGAGCAAAACTAAATGAATATTATCCATTCCATGTGGATGCAAACTGTTTCTAGTCTTCTTTCCTGATGGAAATAGTGGGGGAAATTCACTTACCATACCAGTGGTTGTATATTATGTCCCTGAGCCCTAGTATCCCTGCTGTGTGCAGTCATTGGCTAGGAAGAGTTTGGCCTTGGAGCAGAATACGGAGGTGGATCCAAAAGAATGTTAGCTGGAGGCTGGCAAGCCAACTACATTTTTCACAGCGAGTTATAGGAGAGGTCTGATTGGCAAACTTGTATGACTGCCACAGTGCTCTTGATAGATAAATAGTTCTCAAGAAGAGAATAAACTGAAAAGAAAAATCTACTGGCACCTCTCCCACTCCTCCTGACCTTATTCCCTAGAGGGAATCACTGTTAATATTTTCTTGCATATCCTCCCAGAATTTCTGAATTTATTTTATAAGTGTGTCTCTTTTTCTTAGCCCAATAGGATTATGATATAACCGTGTTCCATAACTTCACAATATATTACATTTAATACCTTGCCATACAAGTGTGTATACTACTACCTCAGTTTTTTTAAACAGCTATATAAAATGCTATTATTTGCTCCTACCATAATTTAATTCCTTGGCTTAGTTACCTGAAACATCCCAGTATTCTTCCAATAGATATTTGCTCTTTGTTTAAATTGTTACATGCAGCCAAAGAGTTCTAATACAGGAAAGGAGACTGAGAACACGAAAATAAACTTTGACAGATTTCTCTTAGGATGACGTTGAAAATAATTTGAACACAAATTGAGTGTTGCTAGAACACCTAATCTTTGGGGGGGAAATATATGTATACTAATGGTAAAAAATAGTACCTGGGAAAACTACAGCGAAGTTTTCCATGGTTATATTCAAACTGAATCCCACAATTTGGTCATGTGCTTAATTACCAAAGGATGGGAAAAAAAGACGTGAGTTGATTTTTAAAACGTAATGGCTTGGTTCCAGAAATCAGGCAGAGTCTTGGATTGGCCTGAGTGACACTAGATTTAATGGAGGACAGCTGGCCCGTAATAGGGATGTGGTAGGATTAAAGAATTGCCAAGTCTAATTAACATCCAGGGACTATAAAGTGCCGGCAAGAATAGTGAAGTCATTTGTACCAGTTCAACAAAATCAATTGAGTATTTAAACACACACTCGGGGAATATTTTCAAAATCCATATTTGGCATAATTAGGGTATCATAATAAAAGCAGAAAAAAAGGCTGCCAACCAATTCAATATTTTGAAAACAGTTTTATAATTTTATTTCAGTATATACTCCACTCCATCTCCAGGAAAACACATTTGAGTGAAAACACATGCCAACATTAGTCAGAAACATTTAATATATTTGCTGACATAGGTAATAAGTATTTTATAAGTTCAATTTATGTGTAAGATGAATTAGCATAATTCCAGACCACTTTATGTAAGGCATCTCTGCCAAAGAGCCTGAAATATACTGGGTCTAGTATACATTGGACCAGTCCTGACTTTGGATAACATGAATATATTATACTTGGAGTAGATCTATACAGATTGCCCAGTTCAAGGAATTTGCAATGAAGTAACTAATGAGACCAGTCAAGCCTATGATTTGTCCAATAGTCGAATAACCCTAGCCTAATCACTTGACAAGTATTGTCAAAGTCAAGTTAGAACTGAGTCTAAATTTCAGCTTTGCCACATGCTAGTTCTGTGATTGTGTGGAAGTTAAGTTCTCTTTGCACCAATTTTTCTATGGCAGAAATTATCAATGATAGGTTTTAATTTGATTTAAAAGTAAACGTAATAGCATTTGGAACATAATTGATGTTAAATAAATAGCTCACCTAGAATTTCTCCCCTTTGCACTGAAGGATAATGAAAGAACTATAAAAGATAATGTCTGTCTTCCAGTAGCCTGTAATTCAGCTGGGAGATGGAGAGAAGAAAAAATACTTGTGAACAATTAAAAACAAATTTGCATAATATCAACAGTAAAACAGTAATCCATAGAATGGGGGAAAATATTTACAAACCTATGTCTGATAAGGGATTAATATCTAGAATTGAGAATTTCTAAATTGCAACAATAGAAAAATAACTTAATTCAAAAATGGACAAAGGACTTGAAAAGACATTCTTCGAAGAACACGGAGAAGTGGCCAGTAAACACATTGAAAGATGCTAACTGACATCACTAATCATGAGGGAAGTGCAAAACAAAACTACACTGAGATATCACTTCACATCCATTAGGATGGCTAATAAGTTCTGGCGAGCTAGATCAGCCCCTCCTAATACATAATAGAGCGAGTTTCCCACAAGAATAAGAGGGAGGGGAGGGCAGTTTTCTTCCCTAAAAAGAAGAGACAATGAATGGAATGAAAATGGGGAGTATTAATATAGAGACTATTACCTTGTTTTACTGGAGACAGTATTTGAAAGATTAAGACATAGCTTTAGAGGGTTTAAGTGACCTTCCAATGATTACATAGTAGCGAAGCCAAAATGTTAAAAAAGGTACCCTTAGGTTAACTCTTAGTCTCTGTTCTCAGAGTGGGGATTTCAAGCACTTTGGTCTGTTTTATGGTGATCTGGTAAAGGGAAATTAATTGCAATAGCTCTGGATGCTCAGGAAGTGAGAAGAATGATATATCTTCCATTAAACCCCCGAGATTCCTATCCTCTGGTATACATGCTCTATCTCCCTTTAAATGGGACCTCTGAGTATGATGAACTGTCATCTTGTGATTAGGTTATGTTATATGACAAAGGTACAGGGATTTTGCAACTCTTAAAACCTCTAATCAGTTGGCTTTAAATTAATCAAATGGGAGATTGTCCTTGGTGGGCTCAACCCAATCAGTTGGGCTGGTTAAAAGAAGCTCTAGATGACAGAGAAGAGAAATTGGATTTGAAACAGCAGAGACACCCCTGGTGGCCTTGAAACAAACTGCCATGTGGAGGGGAGAAGAGAGGGCGAGGAGCAGAGTCACAAGGAACTGAATTCTACCAAGAATTTGCAAGAGGAGCCTGAGACTCAGATGAGATTGCAGCCTCCTGACACCCTGAGAAGACCTGTGCCCAGACTCCCTACCCGTGACAATTGTGAGATAATAAATGTGAGTTGTTTTAAATCCCTAAATTTAAATCCCTAAAGTGAGTTATACAGCAATAGAAACCTAATACAAGTATCTTTATAGTAAAAATATGTATGTAAAATAAATACATACTTACTATAAGTATATATTTATATGTATTATATTTTTAATATAAATAATGTTTTAATCTAATGTATAAATATACTTTTCTATATAAATATTTATAGTATATAGGTGCTGTGGCAGATTTGTGCTGCCTTGTCTGATGGTGGGATAACATGTACTGGGCATAGCTTATAGCTTCACAGGCACAGGGGTCTAGTACATTGAATGATTTAGGGCAGTAGCATTGTGTAATGGAAAGAGCAGTGGATTGAGAGACAGGAAATAGTACTCCGTGCTGCCATGGACTAATTGAGTAACCCTAGATAAATCACTTACTTTTGAGACGCTTCAGTTTCCTCATCTGGAAAGGGAAGGAATTAGACTGGGTTAATTCTGATGTCCCTTCTAGCTCTAACTTATATTAAATGGGTCAGTTATATTGTATGTAGCATGTAGTTAAACCTGAAAGGGAGGATAAGCTTTCCAAAGTGGTGACACAAAAATATTCAAGAACAAAAATGTCCTGTGTGCGTACAAAGACCAGGTCCGAAAAGAGAAGCAACAGGGACAAATTTATGAGAATGATGAGGGATGAGGACAGGTAGATTTGGGGGTGGGGGGAGGGATGGAAAGGGAGAATCTATAGGAGGTGAGTGTGAAAATCGAGGAAGAAGTGAGTTTCTCCACGCAGCTGAGATGTGAGTTGTGAGAAATTGAACTTGCCAATTTATGGCCACTCAAAGGATGACAGGCAATAAATATTGTGTACCTTCTATAATTCTGTGGCCTAAATGGGAACACCAAGATAATTACTACCTTGGAAAGCAAAAAACATGTTTTAGCACTGCTATGGGTACTACGTGCTGCTCTATCTTGGGCAGACGGAGACCTCAGCCCACAAACTGCTTCCAGCTTCAAATGAGGTGGCCCACTGTGTAGAACTCCACCCTTCTCAAGGCCAGGAGAATTGGTATTGGCAGATATCACAGAATGAAAGAATGGAGGAACCGCCACGCAGTCTTCCTAGTAAGGTGTATTTGAAAGAAAGATGAGATCTGACGTTATGAAAGAGGATTGAGTCTAGGACACATGTTTTTCTTCTTAGACAAAGAGACCTGTAAGTCTTTCTGCTTCAAAGACAGAACACAAGATGTGGTTGAATGTACACGCAAGGAATTAGGAAGTCCTCTGGGCTTTATTCATGTTTTCTCCTGCTTTTACTTATACTGTATAACTAATCTCTTCAGGATATTGAAGGAAGAAGTTTCTTTTTAAGTCAACAATTATGTAGGTGGATAAATACTTTTAGAAAAAAATTTTTGTTGCACTTTTTTTTTTGTTTTCATTTAAGAATGGTGGTATTGAGGGAGTTTCCTGGCACTCCACTGGTTAGGACTCAGTGCTTTCACTGCCGAGGGCCCGGGTTCAATCCTTGGTCAGGGAAACTAAGATCCCACTGGCCCGGCGATGCAGCCAAAAAATTAAAAAAAAAAAAAAGGTTGTATTGAAACAGTTCTGGAGACGGATGGTGGTGATGGTTGCACAGCAACGTGAATGCACTTAATACCACTGAACCCTACCCTTTAAAATGGTTAGAAGGGTAAATTTTACGTTACATACAATTTACCACAATTTTTTAAAAATTGAAAAGTTTGCAACACAGTTCTACCGTTAGTTTCTAAGGTCCCATTTCACATCTTCATCAGCATTAAAAATCTTGACAAATCGGTTTTTAAAGAAGAATGATGGTCTTATATAACAAGTCTTCAAATAATTCTAGTAGGAATAATATTTTCCAAGTACACATCCAAGCTCCTCCTGAAGTCCTGCTATTAGACATTTTTGCCCTTTGAAATCATGTTTTTGAGGTATTTCAGACTGAACTTAATATCAGGTCCTGCTTCCCACAGTTTGCGTCACTGTATCCCCATCTCAGCCCAATCTCTAGGTTAAATTCTGCTCTTTGGTAAAACATATTAAATATCTCTCATCCAACAATAACACTTCACATCAAATGATCTTTGTTACTGGCAAGACTCTGATATTATACTCCATTTTTGATAATTAAATTTCTGTTTTGTCTCCTGTGGCTGAGTGCCTGTTTTGTAACTTTCCTACTACCCTAAATGCTCTATGATTGGTCTCAGAGTTTCATCCAACAAATATTTAAGGGATCTACTATGTGCCACACACTATTTTAGATGTTTGGGTTAAATCCTTGCCATCACTTGCTTTATGGTACAGTAGGGGAAACAGATAGTAAATAGTAAATGTTCTTAAGCTGGAAGTGTGCCTGGAATGTTTGAGGAACTGCAATGAGGTCAGTATGGATGGAGCACAGAGAGCAATAGTAGAAGAAAGGTATTTAAGGACCAGATTAAACGGGCCTTAAGATAACTGCAGAGACATTGTTTTATTTTGAGAGAAATTGAGAAGCATTGGACAGTTTTGAGCAGAGAAGTAATATGATCTAACTTACATATTTAAAGGATCATTGTAACTCCATTGTTGATAATAGACTCTGGACAGGTAGAAACAGGAAGACTACTGCAGTAATACTGGCAAGAGGACTTCAGTTTCTGGCTAAGGTGAAGTACCAGAGACTGAATTTACCCTGCCATCTGAAACAACTAAAAAATAGGACATAGTATATATAACAATGGTTTTCAAGCACTGGACATCAGTTAGCCCATGGTAATGATCCCTTAGAGATGGAAAACTACTCAGGTGAGCCCTGTGATTGCTCCATCTTACTACATGGCGAGTTTTCAGGTCACAGTGCAGGGAAAGGCAATCTTAAAGGTTAGTGGTCCCACTGAGTTGAAGAAATGGAGTTGAGGGTTAGAGGGCCAGCCTGCTGGAATTCTCAGGGCAGAGTACCAGAGAGGAAAGATGACCACAGAGAGAGAATATAGAGATTTGCAGAGGGTCTTGCTGAGTTTTTCAGATGAGTCTTACCAGCATATGCATGTGAAGAAACTACCCAAGGGCAGCAAAAGAACCACCTGAAATTATTAGTAGGAATGGTCCCTGGGGCTCACAAAAGGACTGGAATAGTTTGTATTCCCACCAGCCACAGTGGAAAACCCAAATATATCATGGGACAAAAAGTAGAGAACTCAGAAGGGTATTGCATCAGGAGTGGGAAAAAATTGCCACAGACTAAAAGCCATTCAGGAACTTCCCTGATGGTCCAGTGGGTAAGACTCCACGCTCCCAGTGCAAGGGGGCCTGGGTTCGATCCTTGGTTGGGGAACTAGATCCTGCATGCATGCTGCAACTAAGAAGTCTGCATGCTACAACTAAAAGATCCCGCATGCCACAACAAAGATCCCTTGTGCTGCAGCTAAGACTCAGCCAAATACATACATACATAAATAAACAAACAAATAAAAGCCATTCAATCACACTTAACAAAGCTTAAAACCAAGCCTTACCAACAAGGACCTACTGTATAGCAAAGGGAACTCTACTCAATATTCTGTGATAACCTATATGAGAAAGGAATCTAAAAAAGAATGAATATATGTATAATTGAATCACTTTGCTGTACACCTGAAACTAACACAACATTGTAAATCAACTATACTTCAATAAAATTCAAATATTAAAAAGACAAAAAAAGCAAGCCTTGATCACAGCTGGGGCAAACAACAGACGAACCAAAAAGCTTAAAAGGGAAAAGCTGAAGAATGAATTGACCATAGGGGCTTTGAAAGCTTCAACATATTCCTGGAATCTAGGAGGCCATGTGCATGAGTCAGGCTGGGCACATGCTCAGGAAAGACCATAAGGAAAAAAACAAAAGAAAAAAGAAAGGGAATCCCCTGGTGGTCCAGTGGTTAGGACTTGGCACTTTCACTGTTGTGGTCCTGGATTCAATCCCTGGTCAGGGAACTAAGATTTTGCAAGCCACACCCCATGACAAAAAAAAAAGGAAAGACCTGAGAAGGCCCTAAGCCCTCACCTCTGACTGCCCTTGAGACTCTGCACAAGCAGGAAGTGAAGACTAAGATACTGTTGCAAACTGCGTGGCTAAATCTGAAGATATGCTCCAATATAACCACAGAGCTCCTCAGCAAGACTGAGAGATTTATTGGTTTAAGGACATTTTTTGCCTTAAAGAAATCTCTCTCCAGTTATTAGTTGACCACTAAGCTAACTGAGTAAGGACTTTGGTGGCTGCACACAAAAAAGAATATAGACTTTACAGAATCAGTACAGAAGAATCACTAAACCATCAACAATTACAAGAAGAAGAAACAACAATGAACTGGGAATAGGAGAGACTCTGACTGCCAGAGTTGCTACATTATATTACTTGAAATGCCCAGTTTCTGACAAAATGTTAAGACACATTAAATCAGCTATTTAAAATACGTTCAAAGAACTAAATGAAAACTTCGTCTAAAGAACTAAAGTTTAAGAACAATATCTCATCAAATAGAGAATACCAATAAAGAAATAAAAATTATAAAAGGAGCCAAACAGGAACTCTGGAGTTGAAAAATATAACACCTGAAAGGAAACAAGCACTAAAGGAAATTTGAGCAGGAATAAGAATCAGCAAACTTGAAGATAGGTTAATTGAGATTATACAGCATAAACTTAGGAGGGAGTGGAGCTACATAAGAGCAAAGTTTTTGTAAACTGTTGAAATTTATATTAATCCAAGTTAGATTGCTACCATTTAAGGTGTTAATAGTAATCCACAGAGCAACCACTAAAGACATAATTTAAACATATGCTGGGACGTAGTGAGAGAGTAGCATTGACATATATACACTACCAAATGTAAAATAGATAGCTAGTGGGAAGCAGCTGCATAGCACAGGGAGATCAGCTCGGTGCTCTGTGACCACCTAGAGGGGTGGGATAGGGAAGGTGGGAGGGAGACGCAAGAGGGAGGGGATATGGGGATATATGTATATGTATAGCTGATTCACTTTGTTATAAAGCAGAAACTAACACAACATTGTAAAGCAATTATAATCCAATAAAGAAAAAAGAAACATGTAGTAAAGAAACAAGGAAATTTAAGTGATATCTACAACAAAAAGGAATGCAGTAATGGAGGGAGGAACAAAAAGATGTATAATAAGCAAATGGCAAAATGGCAGACATAAGTCCTAACATCCTTTTTTTTTCCTTTTAGCTTGTTTTTCTTTTTTTTGAATTTTATTTTATTTATTTTTTTATACAGCAGGTTATTAGTTATCCATTTTATACATATTTGTGTATATATGTCAATACCAATCTCCCAATGCATCACACAACACCCCTCCACCCCCCACGCCCGCTGCTTTCCCCCCTTGGTGTCCATATATTTGTTCTCTACATCTGTGTCTTAATTTCTGCCCTGCAAACTGGCTCATCTGTACCATTTTTCTAGGTTCCACATATATGCGTTAATATATGATATTTGTTTTCCTCTTTCTGACTTACTTCACTCTGTATGACAGTCTCTAGATTCATCCACGTCTCTACAAATGACCCAAATTCGTTGTTTTTATGGCTGAGTAATATTCCATTGTATGTATGTACCACATCTTCTTTATCCATTTGTCTGTCAATGGGTATTTAGGTTGCTTCCATGATATGGCTATTGTAAATAGTGCTGCAGTGAACATTGGGGTGCATGTGTCTTTCTGAATTATGGTTTTCTCTGGGTATATGCCCAGTAGTGGGATTGCTGGGTCATATGGTAATTCTATTTTTAGTTTTTTTAAGGAACCTCCATACTGTTCTCCACAGTGGCTGTATCAATTTACATTCCCACCAACAGTGCAAGAAGGTTCCCTTTTCTCCACACCCTCTCCAGCATTTGTTGTTTGTAGATTTTCTGATGATGCCCATTCTAAATGGTGTGAGGTGATACCTCATTGTAGTTTTGATTTACATTTCTCTAATAATTAGTGATGTTGAGCAGCTTTTCATGTGCCTCTTGGCCATTTGTATGTCTTCTTTGGAGAAATGTCTATTTAGGTCTTCTGCCCATTTTTGGATTGGGTTGTTTGTTTTTTTAATATTGAGCTGCATGAGCTGTTTATATATTTTGGAGATTAATCCTTTGCCCGTTGATTCTTTTGCAAATATTTTCTCCCATTCTGAGAGTTGTCTTTTCGTCTTGTTTGTAGTTTCCTTTGCTTTGCAAAAGCTTTGAAGTTTCATTAGGTCCCATTTGTTTATTTTTGTTTTTATTTCCATTACTCTAGGAGGTGGATCCAAAAAGATCTTGCTGTGATTTATGTCAAAGAGTGTTCTTCCTATGTTTTCCTCTAAAAGTTTTATACTGTCCAGTCTTACATTTAGGTCTCTAATCCATTTTGAGTTTATTTTTGTGTATGGTGTTAGGGAGTGTTCTAATTTCATTTTTACCTGTAGCTGTCCAGTTTTCCCAGCACCACTTATTGAAGAGACTGTCTTTTTCCCATTGTATATCCTTGCCTCCTTTGTCATAGATTAGTTGACCATAGGTGCATGGGTTTATCTCTGGGCTTTCTATGCTGTTCCATTGATCTGTGTTTCTGTTTTTGTGCCAGAACCACATTGTCTTGATTATTGTAGCTTTGTAGTATAGTCTGAAGTGAGGGAGTCTGATTCCTCCAGCTCCATTATTTTTCCCTTAAGACTGCTTTTGCTATTTGGCGTCTTTTGTGTCTCCATACAAATTTTAAGATTTTTTTTTCTAGTTCTGTAAAAAATGCCATTGGTAATTTAATAGGGATTGCATTGAATCTGTATATCTCTCCATCTGTTTGTATCATCTTTAATTTCTTTCATCAGTGTCTTTGAGTTTCCAGCATACAGGTCTTTTGTCTCCCTACGTAGTTTTATTCCTAGGTATTTTATTCTTTTTGTTGCAATGGTAAATGAGAGTGTTTCCTTAATTTCTCTTTCAGATTTTTCATCCTTAGTGTATAGGAATGCAAGAGATTTCTGTGCATTAATTTTGCATCCTGCCACTTTACCAAATTCATTGATTGGCTCTAGTAGTTTTCTGGTGGCACCTTTAGGATTCTCTATGTATAGTATCATGTCACCTGCAAACAGTGACAGTTTTACTTCTTTTTTTCCGATTTGTATTTCTTTTTCTTCTCTGATTGCCATTGCTAGGACTTCCTAAACTATGTTGAACAATAGTGGTGAGAGTGGACATCCTTGTCTTGTTCCTGATCTTAGAGGAAATGCTTTCAGTTTTTCACCATTGAGAATGATGCTTGCTATGGGTTTGTCATATATGGCCTTTATTATGTTGAGCCAGGTTCCCTCTTTGCCCACTTTCTGGTGAGTTTTTATCATAAATTGGTGTTGAATTTTGTCAAAAGCTTTTTCTGCATCTGTTGAGTCGATCATGGTGTATGATCCTTTTAATGTGTTGTTGGATTCTGTTTGCTGGTATTTTGTTGAGGATTTTTGCATCTATATTCATCAATGATGTTAGTCTGTAATTTTCTTTTTTTGGTAGTATCTTTGTCTGGTTTTGGTATCAGGATGATGGTGGCCTCATAGAATGAGTTTGGGAGTGTTCCTGCCTCTGCAATTTTTTGGAAGAGTTTGAGAAGGATGGGTGTAAGCTCTTTTCTAAATGTTTGATAGAATTCACCTGTGAAGCCATCAGGTCTTGGACTTTTGTTTGTTGAAAGATTTTTAATCACAGTTTCAATTTCATTACTTGTGATTGGTCTGTTTATATTTTCTATTTCTTCCTGGTTCAGTCTTGGAAGGTTATACCTTTCTAAGAATTTGTCCATTTCTTCCAGGTTGTCCATTTTATTGGCATAGAGTTGCTTGTAGTAGTCTCTTAGGATGCTTTGTATTTCTGTGGTGTCTGTTGTAACTTCTCCTTTTACATTTCTAATTTTATTGATTTGAGTCCTCTCTCTCTTTTTCTTGATGAGTCTGGCTAAAGATTTATCAATTTTGTTTATCTTCTCAAAAAACTAGCTTTTACTTTTATTGATCTTTGTTATTGTTTTCCTTGTTACTATTTCATTTATTTCTGCTCTGATCTTTATGATTTCTTTCCTTCTGCTAACTTTGGGTTTTGTTTATTCTTCTTTCTCTAGTTCCTTCAGGTGTAAGGTTAGATTGTTTATTTGAGATTTTTCTTGTTTCTGGAGGTAGGCTTGTATTGCTATAAACTTCCCTCTTAGAACTGCTTCTGCTGCATCCCATAGGTTTTGGATTGTTGTGTTTTCATTGTCATTTGTCTCTAGGTATTTTCTGATTTCCTCTTTGATTTCTTCAGTGATCTCGTGGTTATTTAGTAACATATTGTTTAGCCTCCATGTGTTTGTGTTTTTTATGTTTTTTTCCCTGTAATTGTTTTCCAATCTCATAGCGTTGTGGTCAGAAAAGATGCTTGATATGATTTCAATTTTCTTAAATTCACTGAGGCTTGATTTGTGACCCAAGATGTGATCTATCCTGGAGAACGTTTCTTTTTTTCTTTTTTTCTTTTTCTTTTTTTTTTTTTTGCGGTATGCGGGCCTCTCACTGCTGTGGCCTCGCCCGCCGCGGAGCACAGGCTCTGGACACGCAGTCTTAGCGGCCATAGCTCACGGGCCCAGCCACTCCGCGGCATGTGGGATCCTCCCGCACCAGGGCATGAACCCGTGTCCTCCACATCGGCAGGTGGACTCCCAACCACTGTGCCACCAGGGAAGCCCCTGGAGAACGTTTCTTGAGAAGAAAGTGTAATCTGCTGTTTTTGGATGGAATGTCCTACAAATATCAATTAAATCTATCTGGCCTATTGTGTCATTTAAAGCTTATGTTTTCTTATTAATTTTCTGTCTGGATGCTCTGTCCATTCGTGTAAGTGAGGTGTTAAAGTCCCCCACTATTATTGTGTTACTGTCGATTTCCTCTTTTATAGCTGTTAGCAGTTGCCTTATGTATTGAAGTGCTCCTGTGTTGGGTACATATATATTTATAATTGTTATACCTTCTTTTTGGATTTATCCCTTGAGCATTATGTAGTGTCCTTCCTTGTCTCTTGTAACGTTCTTTATTTTAAAGTCTATTTTATCTGAAATGAGTATTGCTACTCCAGCTTTCTTTTGACTTCCATTTGCATGGAATATCTTTTTCCATCCCCTCACTTTCAGTCTGTATGTGTCCCTAGGTCTGAAGTGGGTCTCTTGTAGACAGCATATATATGGGCCTTGTTTTGGTATCCATTCAGCGAGCCTGTATCTTTTGGCTGGAGCATTTAATCCATTCATGTTTAAGGTAATTATTGATATGTATGTTCCTATTACCATGTTCTTAATTGTTTTGTGTTTGTTTTTGTTGGTCCTTTTCTTCTCTTGTGTTTCCCACTTAGAGAAGTTCCTTTAGCATTTGTTGTAGAGCTGGTTTGGTGGTGCTGAATTCTCTTAGCTTTTGCTTATCTGTAAAGCTTTTGATTTCTCCATCGAATCTGAATGAGATTCTTGCCGGGGTAGAGTAATCTTGGTTGTAGGTTCTTCCCTTTCATCACTTTAAATATGTCATGCCACTCCCTTCTGGCTTGTAGAGTTTCTGCTGAGGAATCAGCTGTTAACCTTATGGGAGTTCCCTTGTATGTTATTCGTCGTTTTTCCCTTGCTGCTTTCAATAATTTTTCTTTGTCTTTAATTTTTGCCAATTTGATTACTATGTGTCTTGGCGTGTTTCTCCATGGGTTTATCCTGTATGAGACTCTCTGTGCTTCCTAGAGTTGGGTGGCTATTTCCTCTCCCATGTTAGGGAAGTTTTCGACTATAATCTATTCAAATATTTTCTCAAGTCCTTTCTCTCTCTCTTCTCCTTCTGGGACCCCTATAATGTGAATGTTGTTGTGTTTAATGTTGTCCCAGAGGTCTCTTAGGCTGTCTTCATTTCTTTTCATTCTTTTTTCTTTGTTCTGTTCCACAGTAGTGAATTCCACCATTCTATCTTCCAGGTCACTTATCCCTTCTTCTGCCTCAGTTATTCTGCTATTGATTCCTTCTAGTGTAGTTTTCATTTCAGTTATTGTATTGTTCATCTCTGTTTGTTTGTTCTTTAATTCTTCTAGGTCTTTGTTAAACATTTCTTGCATCTTCTCAATCTTTGCCTCCATTCTTTTTCCGAGGTCCTGGATCATCTTCACTATCATTATTCTGAATTCTTTTTCTGGAAGGTTGCCTATCTCCACTTCATTTAGTTGTTTTTCTGGGGTTTTATCTTGTTCCTTCATCTGGTACATAGCCCTCTGCCTTTTCATTTTGTCTGTCTTTCTGTGAATGTGGTTTTTGTTCCACAGGTTGCAGGATTGTAGTTCTTCTTGCTTCTGCTGTCTGCCCTCTGGTGGATGAGGCTATCTAAGAGGCTTGTGGAAGTTTCCTGATGGGACGAACTGGTGGTGTGTAGAGCGGGGTGTTGCCCTGGTGGGCAGAGCTCAGTAAAACTTTAATCCCCTTGTCTGCTGATGGGTGGGGCTGGGTTCCCTCCCTGTTGGTTGTTTGGTCTGAGGTGACCCAACACTGGGGCCTATCTGGGCTCTTTGTTGGGGCTAATGGTGGACTCTGGGAGGACTCACGCCAAGGAGCACTTCCCAAAACTTCTGCTGCCAGTGTCCTTGTCCTCATGGTGAGACACAGCCACCCCCCATCTCAGCAGGAGACCCTCCAACACTAGCAGGCACGTCTGGCTCAGTCTCCTATGGGGTCACTGCTCCTTCTCCTGGGTCCCGATGCGCACACTACTCTGTGTGTGCCCTGCAAGAGTGGAGTCTCTGTTTCCCCCAGACCTGTCGAAGTCCTGCAATCAAATCCCGCTAGCCTTCAAAGTCTGATTCTCTAGGAATTCCTCCTCCTGTTGCTGGACCCCCAGGTTGGGAAGCCTGACGTGGGGCTCAGAACCTTCACTCCAGTGGGTGGACTTCTGTGGTATAACTGTTCTCCACTTTGTGAGTCACCCACCCAGCAGTTATGGGATTTGATTTTATTGTGATTGCGCCCCTCCTACTGTCTCATTGTGGCTTCTCCTTTGTTTTTGGATTGGGGTATCTTTTTTGGTGAGTTCCAGTGTCTTCCTGTCGATGATTGTTCAGCAGTTGGTTGTGATTCTGGTGTTCTCACAACAGGGAGTGACCTAACTTATCCTTTAATACATTAAATGTAAGTAGATTAAATTATCAAAAGGCTGAAATTGGCATACAGCTATATAAAAGGAAAAAAGTGATCCAATGATACATTGTCATTTTTGATTCAAAGACACAAGTAGCCTCGAAGTGAAAGGCCAGAAAAAGATATGCCATGAAACAGTAACCAAAAGAGAGCTAGAGGGCTTCCCTGGTGGCGCAGTGGTTGAGAGTCCACCTGCCGATACAGGGGACACGGGTTTGTGCCCCGGTCCGGGAAGATCCCATATGCCATGGAGCGACTAGGCCCATGAGCCATGGCCGCTGAGCCTGCGCGTCCGGAGCCTGTGCTCCACAACGGGAGAGGCCACAACAGTGAGAGGCCCGCATACCACAAAAAAAAAAAAAGAAGTAAAAAGAGAGCTAGAATTACTATACTAATATGAGACAATACAGACTTTCAGACAAAAATTGTTAACTAGAGACCAAAAAAAAGGACATAATGACAAAAGGTCAATCTATGAAGAAGAAATAACGATTATAAATATATGCACCTAATAACAGGTCTGAAAAACAAGCAAAAAACGCACAATATTGAAGGAAGAAATAGACAATTCAACAATAATAGCTGTAGAATTTAACATCCCACTTTCAATAATGGATAGAACAACCACAAGGAAAATCAACAAGGAAATAGACTTGAACAACAGTACATCTAACAGACATCCATGGAACACTTCAACACCCAACAGCAGCAAAATACATTTTCTCTAGTGCATATAAAACATTTTTCAGGGTAGAATATATGATTTTCAACTTCAGAATCTCTATTTAGGCCCTTTAAAAACTTTCTGTCTTTATTGATATTCTCTATTTGATGAGACATCATTCCCACACATTCTTCAGCTCTTTAGACATGATTTCTGTTAGCTCTTTGATCGTATTTAAAATAATTGACCCAAAGTCTTTATCTAGTAAGTACAACATCTGGGCTTCTTCAGGGACTCCTTCCTTCCTTCCTTCCTTCCTTCCTTCCTTCCTTCCTTCCTTCCTTCCTTCCTTCCTCCCTCCCTCCCTCCCTCCCTCCCTTCCTCCTCTTTCTTTCTGGCTGTGTTGGGTCTTCGTTGCTGCATGCGGGCTTTCTCTAGTTGCAGTGAGCCAGGGGCTACTCTTTGTTGCAGTGAGTGGGCTTCTCATTTCTCATTGCGGTGGCTTCTCTTGTTGCGGAGCATGGGCTCTAGCCACACGGGCTTCAGTAGTTGTGGCACACGGGCTTAGTTGCTCCATGGCATGTGGGATCTTCCCGGACCAGGGCTCGAACCCATGTCCTCTGCACTGACAGATGGATTCTTAACCACTGCGCCACTAGGGAAATCCCAGAGACTATTGCTATTGATTGCTTTTTTTTTTCCCCTGTGTATAGGTGATACTTTCTTGTTTCTCATAATTTTTTTTATTAAACATCTCAAAAAATAATATGTGGCAGCTCGGGAAAGCAAATTCTCCTGCCTCCTCAGGGTTTATCATTTTGCAACTTCTTAGACTAGTTATTTGTTCAGTGACTTTTTCAAATAATTCCAAAGAATTTTTCAGTGTCAGAGTTTTTCAAAGTCCCTATAGATATCTCACGCCTCAGCTTTTCTTGTTAAGCTTTCTGGTTAGTCTACTGTGGGTGTCAGCATCTCAGGCAGCTGTGATGTTGAAACATTCCGGAAAAGCTCTTCCCTCCCTCCCTAAGGTGGTTAGTACCAGGCAAGTTCGTGTGAAGTTGAATAAAGAGCCTTTCCAGTGGTCTTACAGGGAACCCCTAGCAGATAGATCAAATAATGACATTTCTTTGGGAATGAGATCCTTTCTGTTCCCTGCCAGTATTAGAAGTGCAGACTGTTATTTTAAGGCTGCCATGGAACTGGGGGGATGGGACTAAGGTAAGTTAAAATGCCACAAAACTCATTGCTGTTACCAGGGTTCAGCTCTTTTTCTTAACTAAATGTTCCTTGGATTGCTGAATGCCTTAGGTTAATTTTGAATTCTAGAGCTGATTCTGACCATTCTTGCCAGGCTTTTTTGGTTGCTTTTATGGAGGGACAAACTTTTGGAGGTTCTTACTGTATGATTTTTGCTGAAATCACCTTAATTAGATTAGGCCTTTTTGCTCTCATTATTTCTTTCATTCATTCCTATTTATTAAATGCCTACCACAGCCAGACACTGTTCTAAGAGGCCTGAGGATACAGTGTGTTCTTCCCTGGGGCTCACATGTTATATAACCACAGTAATAAAATAGCGGCTGGTGGTATAATGTAATTTTATCCAGTATCTTGCTATGAAGAATTTGTGTCCTGTTGGTTAAGTAGTCAACAAAAACGTATTGAACGATTACTATGTGCCCAGCATTGCTGACTTTCCAGGAAAACTTTTGTTCTACTCTCACATAAATCCCTTATAGTCTACTTCTCCAGAAGGAAGATTATACTTCACAGGAAGCACTTACATCTGTTCTGCTACCTCTCCCCCTCCTCCCCCTCCCCCAAATAGTCCAGTCAGATTCAAAAAGAGTGGCTTAATATGGATAAGACAGTGCCTCATAGTCAAAATAATATGGTTAGGCCTGAGGAGGAAGGTCGTGACTTTCAAAAAAGAAGATTTTCTTTTGTTGAGGTGGGGAGGGGGGTGGGGGGGGCGGTAAAGGATTTAAAGTTAAAAAGTAAGAGCGATAAAGGCATAATGAAAACCTGTATGAAAGAGGTTCCCTGAAACTTCTCAATTACACACTGTACTCCTTTGAACTTTTCCTTATAACTCTAACCCAGCCCACAGTTCTGTCTTCTAAATGAGTAATACCTGTAGCCATGCTTTAGGTACTAAATCATGCTATTCAAGGCATTTCTTTAGTATTTTTGTTATTAGACTTTTTGTGTGTATCTTATTTTATGAAATATTTTCTTTGAAGTCAAAGAAAAGGTCTTCAAATATTTCCCCTATTGCTGACATGCTGAAGGTGTTTTATATATATAAATCAAATACACACACACACACACACACACACACACACCATTTATAATTGGCTCTGCAGGGTCAGCTGGCAGACTGGACACTAGCTACAAACACAGTCACACTCTGAGGCACTGATTGAGGTTAGGGCTTCAACGTATAAATTTTGAGGGGACAGAATCCATTCTATAACATTGATCAATAGATATTTGTTGAAAAAAAGTCCTTTTCCCAAGTATAATCTGAGCACGTGATCTCTCTGTTTCTCCTTTGCCTCTTTTATTAGGAACTTTCTGTTTTCTTTCACTTCTTGCTTAGGAAACTAACTGCTGGTTCAGGTACTGTCAAAGCTTGGGTGGGGTTGGGTGGCAACTGCATTTGCCCTGATGCATTCATATTTGAACGTTGACATATTGCATAGTTCACTTGATGAATGGGTTTGGAAAAGAAAGAATTGAGTCTATAATTAGTAGGGAAGGATGGAGGAGACCCAGAGGTAAGCAAGGAGTGGCCCCAGCTCCAGGCGTGTTTTCCCTTTCCTTTTCCTCAATAGTATGACTTGCTTTGGTTACTTCCTGCTCTCCAGAGGTGGAGTCAGTTAGGCTTCTACAGAAGAGCTGGTATTACTGGAGCTGGACGATTCTCCTTACACAGATCAGCAGACCTACAGTGGGACAGAAACAGGCCTTTCTCTGCTGGCTTCCTCTGGAATGAGGAGAGCAGAAAGCTGGCTTGCTGAGAATATCATAGTACTAATGTGTATCCTAGGAGACTACCAAGTAAAGAGAGCTACTCTCATTTTGGACAGCAAAGTATTCAAAGAAAATGTTAGCAGATGGAAGACCAAAGAATATGTGTGAAAAAGTGGAAATAATCTGGAAATGAGAAAATAACATCCTGGAGCAGAAGGGTGTGGGACAAAATATAAAATATATAGAAAAGGATCAGGAAAGCTGGGATGAAATAAAGAAAAAAAATTCCAAACACACCAGGACAAATTTTTTCCTTAGTTGTACTGAGTACTTATTACCACTATTTTTTTTTTTTGAGGATGAATAGGAAATTTTTATGAGTACCCCTTAGTTATGCCTAAGATAATACATAGAACACTATAATAAGCTATTAGGATAAGATAATAAGATAATCTATAATTATATGATATACTATTGATATAATTCTTACTCCAGAAATACTTTTACTGTTTACAGTAAAAGGTCCGTGGACAAGAACTCTTTCAGATAATATGTTATGACATCTATTTAGGCTAACACCCTCAAGTCAGGATTCTAATACCCAAACAAAACCAAGTGAGCTAACTCTTTACAAAATACCCTTTAACACAGCTGCTTTTTCTGTTTGTACCACATGACATGCCAACCATAAGACTTTATGCAGCCTAACTTTTGGAGATTTTTACACCCTCAACATTTTCCCCCCGCCAAATTCCAGGCATATTATCAGGCTGTTAACTACATTTACATAGATTTTAAAATGGATCAGAAAAGAAAAAAATAATTGGTGGGCCAATTTGATTGACAAGAATGGTAAAGGAAAATAAACAACTTCCAATGGAAGATCAGTTAGGCTTCTACAGAGGAGCTGGTATTACTGGAGTTGGGCGATTCTCCTTACACAGAAAGCAGAGACAGAGTGATGGACAAAGGAGAGACAGAACTTGCCAAAATCAAGCTTCAATCATGTTCCTATCACATGCCAGTGTTACGGGCAAACCACATTTATGGGGACTTCAGGGAGTGTTTATGCTCTGGAGTTTATTCAAATTCAGCTGTAGTTTGATTGAAATTGAGAGCAGAAATGTAGAGGTTTCCTGATTTTAACTCAAAGTAGTGTATTTGGGCTGTATTAGTATTAATATAATACTTAAATAGTGAAGCACGTTTGAAATTTCTTTTTCTCCCCAACCTTACTGAGATATAATGGATAAATAACAATGTGTATGATGAAGGCATATAATGTGACGATTTGATAAATGTATATGTTGGTAAATGATTACCACAATAATTATCATTTTGTGTGTATACGGTGAGAATATTTAAGATCTGTTCTCTTTGCAAATTTCAAAATACTGTATTGCTAACTATAGTCATCATGCTGTACATTACATCCCCAGAACTTATTCATCTTATAACTGAAAATTTGTACCCTTTGACCAACATCTCCCCATTTCTCCTACTCCCCAGCACCTGGCAACCACCATTTTACTGTGTCTATGAGTTTGAGTTTTTCAGATTCCACACATAATTGAGATAACACAGTATTTGTCTCTCTCCGTGTGACATTTCACTTAGCATAATGCCCTCAAGGTACATCCATGACATCTCAAATGGCAGGTTTTCCTTCTTTTTATGGCTGAAAGTATTCCACTGTGTGTGTGTGTGTGTGTGTGTGTGTGTGTGTGTGTGTGTGTGTGTGTATATATATATATATATATATATATATATATACACCACATTTTCTACATCCATTCATCCACTGATGGGCACTTAGGTTGCTTCCATGTCTTGGCTGTTGTGAGTAATGCTGTGCTGAGCATAGGGGTCCAGATGAACTTTAGCGATAATAATTTCATTTCCTTTTGATATATGTGATATATATAAGTGGGATTGCTGGATCATATGGTAGTTCTACTTTTAATTTTTTGAGGAACCTCCTTACTGTTTTCCATAGTGGCTGCACCAATTTACATTCCCATCAACAGTGAACAAGGGTTCCCATTTTTCCACATTTTTGCCAACACTTGTTATGTCTTTTTGATAATAGCCATCCTAACAGGTGTGAGACAATATCTCATTGCGGTTTTGATTTGCATTTCGCTGAAGATTTGTGATGTTGAACACCTTTTCATGTACCTGTTGGCCATTTCTATGTCTTTGGGAAAATGTCTATTCAGGTCCTTTGCCCATTTTTTTTTGGCTGTACTGCACAGCTTGTGGGATCTTAGTTCCCTGACCAGGGATCAAACCCGTGCCCCATGCAGTGGAAGCGTGGAGTCCTAACCACTGGACCACCAGGGAATTCCCTCTTTTGCCCATTTTTTAAATTGAATTGTTTTTGCTATTTTGCTAGTTGTATAAGTTCCTATATATAGTGGATATTCATTCCTTATCAGTTTGCAGATATTTTCTCCCATTCCATAGGTTGCCTTTTTATGTTGTTGATTATTTCTTTTGCTGTGAAGAAACTATTTCATTGGATGTATTGTTTATTTTTGCTTTTGTTACTTATGCTTTGGGTGTCATATCCAAAAAATTATTGCTAAGACCAAAGTCAATGAGATTTTCCCCTATGTTTTCTTATAGGAATCTATGGCTTCAGATCTTACATTTAAGTCTTTAATTAATTTTAATTTTTGTGAGTGTCGTAAGACAGTATTCCAATTTCATTCTTTTGCATGTGAATATCCAGTTTTCCCAACACCATTTGAAAAGACTATATCTTTCCCAGTGAGTATTCTTGGATCCCTTGCCAAATATTAGTTGACTGTATATGCATGGGCTTATTTCTGGGCTCTCAATTCAGTTTCATTGGTCTATGTGTCTGTTTTTATGTTAGTACTATACTGTTTTGTTTACTATAGCTTTGTAATGTAGTTTAAAAATCAGAAAGTGTGATGCCTCCAGCTTCATTCTTCTTTCTCAAGATTGCTTTGGCTATTTGGGGTCTTCTGTGGTTTCATATGAATTTTAGGAGTGTTTGTTTTATTGCTATAAAAGTGCCATTGGAACTTTGCTAAAGATCACATTGAATCTACAGATTGCTTTGGATAGTGTGGGCATTTTGATAATATTAATAATTCTGATTCATGTATTGAGCTATCTTTCCCTTTATTTGTGTCTTCTTCAATTTCTTTCATTAATGTCTTATAGTTTTCAGTGTACAGATCTTTCACCTCCTTAGTTAAATTTATTGCTATGTATTTTATTGTTTTAGATGCTGTTATAAATGGGATTGTTTCATTTTTTTTTTAGATAATTTGTTTTTTGAAATTTATAAAGTCACGACTGGCCCTATCAGCAGTTAAAAAGCTATCTGAGGGCTTCCCTGGTGGCGCAGTGGTTGAGAGTCCGCCTGCCGATGCAGGGGACATGGGTTCGTACCCTGGTCTGGGAAGATCCCACATGGTGCGGAGCAGCTGGGCCCGTGAGCCATGGCCGCTGAGCCTGTGCATCCGGAGCCTGTACTCCACAATGGGAGAGGCCACAACAGTGAGAGGCCCGTGTACCATAAAAAAAAAAAAAAAAAAAAAGCTATCTGATACAACCCTTCATGGTCACCTCAGGGACGGGTAGATAGAAAAGGAAAGGGTTGGTTTAGGATAGAAGCATATACTTAAAAGGAAGTAGTTATTAATAATAGAAAGAAGATGAAATATAGTTCAGGATATCTCAGAATTCTGATTTCATGTTTCTCTAAATTGGTATTCATTTTCATATAAACTTTCTGTAGACTATGATTGTATTTGTAATAAAACTGATTATTTACTTAAGAACTTATTGAATGTAGAATAAAACGTAAATTGGATGTACTGGTTTCCCCTTCTGTCCACATCAGTCAGGGCCTGCAAGAAGCAACCACAAAATGTTCCATACCTAACAAAAAGCTTCGGTATGTGCATGTGTGTGTGTGCCTATTGTGTGTATTTGTCCTAGGATCCCACAAGCCACGCAGTGGCACGGCCCAGGGAAAAAAAGCAAAAAACAAAAACCAGCAACAAATACAAAATTGCAACTGAGAAAAGTGTTACAAAAAACTTGTAAGAGATTTTATTAAAGGAATTTGCACAAGTAAATGGATGTCAGAGGAGGTCTTTGTGAGCAGAACTTCCCTCAGACCCTGGGAAGTGGGCTCCTGCCCAGGTTCTGTGCCTCACTGGACCCAAACTTTGGAATGCTTTCCTCAAAAATTTACAAGTCCCATTCTGATGCCTGGGACAAGCTGAGGCTGTAGGAATGAGGGGAACATGGACGGATTATTTTAAACTGTAGATAGGAGTTCCCTAGTGCATTCCTAACAAGGATCTGATGGGATATTTATGGACGATCCAATCATGATCTCATCAATAACCACCAGTATTGACTGATTAACTGAAGGTTCCTAGGTGCCAGGTACTATATTAAATGTGGGAGTTACAATAATTAGCAAAACAGAGTCCCTGCCCTCACAGCTTATGTAGTCTGACTGTGCATACTGGAGAGGTTTCCAAATGAATTTAGATGTGACTCTTACATTCTGGGCCTTCAAATGCTAACTACTCCAGGGTGTAGGTTTAAGTTAATGTTCATTGTTTTCCTTATGCATCATTGCTTATATGGATAGATCTTAAAGAAAATTGTAGACAATAAAGCACAGAGGCAGCCCTTCGTATTTTTCTGCGCAATTCTCCTTTCCCATCAAGGGAGAGTTCATTTGGATTCATTTCACAAAGACCTCACTAATGTTGGCATCTTATTTCTTCTATCCCATATGGTTACTATTTTCATTTTATTCCGGGTAGCAGAGTACCAAACTAAAGAAGTCCTGGGAGGACCAAACTACAAGAGACAGAGGATGAAGAGAGAAGGAAGACAGTTTCATGGCCTCTTTCTTTTTTAAAAAAAATTTTATTTTTTAATTTTTTATTGAGGTATAGTTGATTTGCAATGTCGAGTTAATTTATGCTGTACGGCAAAGTGATTCAGATATCTATCTATCTCTATATATATTTATACTTTTTAAAAAATATTCTTTTCCATTATGGTTTATCATAGGATATTGAATGTGGTTGTCTGTGCTATACAGTAAGACCTTGTTTATCCATTCTATATATAATAGCTTACATCTGCTAATCTCAGCCTCCCACTCCATCCCTCCATCCCTCCCCTAACCCCCTCCCTCTGGAGTCTCTTGGCCTCTTTCTATTGGGCTTTGGTAGGAGCAATGCAGAAGAGAGGTTGACATTCTGTGCCTTTATTATCAGAGCTTTGCTCTAAACTCCAGGAAGCCTTTCTGACTAAACTACTCTTAGAGCCAACATTACAGCGCAGTTCTCAAAGTGTGGTCCCTGGCCCAGCAGCATCAGCATCACCTGAGAACTTGTTCAAAATGCAAATTCTCAAGCCCAGCTACAGACCAATGAATCAAAAACTCTGGGACTGGGGCCCAGCAAGATGTATTTCAACAAACATTTTTCTGTGTCTCCCTTATTAATAAATCAATTAAGGCAAAAGATGGGCTCTTCTCCCTATAGTATATGAAGTATGTGAAGTTACCTATAAGAAAGAATAATTAGTTAATAATGCCACAAATCATAAAGTCATACCAGACAAGAGCCCCAAAGAGGGAAGGACCATTGAAAGGGTTTGGGAGATCAGGAGCCAAGTGAATTATTTTGAAGGTAATGAAGAGATGGATAGGATGAGGGATAACTTTTGCCCTTTACTCCTCATTTATATGTTTATACTGAGTACTCAGGCTAGGAGAAGGAAGACAGATAAGCTTTAATTCTCACTCAAAAGAGTTTGACAGTATAGGTGGGGAAAAGAGGCATGTAAGTAAGTGACAAGACAAGGTAGATAGTGCTGTGGTCAATTCACTAGGTACTGAAGTTTGGGGCAGAGAAGAAAGGAATTAGTTCTATCTGGAGCACTGGAGTATATGAGGTGGGTTAGAAATGCCTTCACAGAGGTATTAGTTGAATCTGGAAGGACTTTGAGAAATTCTCCCAGTAGAGAAGAAAAGGCAATTCAGGCAAAGGGAATGGCATGGACAAAAGCATATGTATGAAGAAGCAGTCTTTCAGGTTTTTTCCATCTGCTTTGCTGTGTCACTCTGTGCCTTCTGCTGATCATGTGGAACCCTCAATGCCCCAAAAAGAAGTAAACATCTTTCTACAAATCTTTTTCTTTTTAATGAAAGTTGCAAGTTTTTTTTTTTTAAATGAGACTTTTTTTTTTAACAAGTTTATTTTCTTTTTCTTTTTTTTTTATATTTTATTTATTTATTTTTGGCTGTGTTGGGTCTTCGTTTCTGTGCAAGGGCTTTCTCTAGTTGCAGCGAGCAGGGGCCACTCTTCATCGTGGTGCGCGAGCCTCTCCCTGTCGCGGCCTCTCTTGTTGTGGAGCACAAGCTCCAGACGCGCAGGCTCAGTAGTGTGGCTCAAGGGCCTAGCCGCTCCGTGGCATGTGGGACCTTCCCAGACCAGGGCTCGAACCCGTGTCCTCTGCGTTGGCAGGCAGATTCTCAACCACTGCGCCACCAGGGAAGCCTGCAAGTTTTTTAATTTAAGAAATACTAGAACTAATTTAATTTGTCCTATTTTTTCCAACCTCCAGATCTTTATTGATTATCAATTATTATATTTTAATTTTTAATTGCATTAAAACACATAATATAAAATGTACCCTTGGGCTTCCCTGGTGGCGCAGTGGTTGAGAGTCCGCCTGCCGATGCAAGGGACGCGGGTTCGTGCCCCGGTCCAGGAAGATCCCACATGCCGCGGAGCGGCTGGGCCCGTGAGCCATGGCCGCTGAGCCTGCGCGTCCGGAGCCTGTGCTCCGCAACGGGAGAGGCCACAAGGGTGAGAGGCCCGCGTACCGCAAAAAAAAAAAAAAAAAAAAAAAAAAAAGTATCCTCTTCACAATTTCTAAGCGTACAGAGTTCGGTGTATTCACATTGTTATGTCACAAGTCCACAGATCTTGCCTTATTTTACTCTTCAAAATGTTAATTGCTTGAAAGTTGCTAACCCTACAAAAGGGTGCTCCATCATAATTTTTAATAATACTAAAGCAAAATTTGCAGAAAGCTTACTGTGTGCCAGACACTGTGCTAGGCACTTCCCATTCATCAAGTCATTTGATTTTTATACCAACTCTATAATATAGGTGCTATTATTGTTCTCATTTTGTAGATGAATAAACAAAAGCACAGAGAGGTTAACAACTTGTCATGGGTCACACAACTAATAAATGGCATCCTCTGTACAGATTCTTTGTACAATTATCTTTCTTCTGCAAGATGGTGTCTTATGGTTGCTGGAGCAGTAAATAGATGTTTTAAATCTCCCTTAGCAGTGAAGTTAACTTCCTAGGTATCCAAGTTAAATACATGTCATGTAAATAAGCACCCCTCCCTAACTTAGGTATTACTATTTTTTCATTGCATAGCTAATATATTATTGGACGTGCATAGCTGGAACCATACTTGTCTCCATTCTCACTTCTCTTTTAGATCCACATGGTTGGAAAATGTTCAGCAGAATCCCAAAGTTAAAAAATCTTATAAACTAAAATCAAAGGGCCAGGGTAAAAGAAGATTCTTGGCTGAAGAGAATGAAGGTGTATTTCTGTGATTTTAGAAAAGCTGTGAGAAGTAGACATGTGTAGTGGTGGGCCCTGAACATGTTACAAAGGGAAGAAGAGAGGAAAAATTTAGAAGCAGAAAATTCAAAGTAGGAGGAGAGAAGGAAAAGGTGCCAAAGGAAGTATGCTAAGCAGGTTCTACAAACTTTCTTTCTTCATTTTTCAGTTCCTTTGTTTTGACATGTAGAACACTACCTCTACATTGCAGCTCAGAATGAATTATATTTTTGCTTTAGGCAGTCATTTATCTTTTAGAGTGATTGAAAATTGATTTAAATGCCTTTTATATTTTATTTGATATAATTTCCAGAGATCTTCATTTATTTGTGCAGTTTCTGTATGGTGTGTTATTCCAGGGGTCGGCATTTACTTTTTTCTGTAGATAATCAGATAGTACATAATGCAGGCTTTGCATTACCACATAGTTTCTAATAATCCCGCAAATCTACTATAGCACAAAATAGACACTGATAATATGTAAACAAATGAATATTACTGTGCTCCAATAAAACTTTATTTACAAAACCCGTGAAAGGCTGGATATGACCAACAGGCCATAGTTTGTCAACCCCTGTTTTATCTTCTAACTTAATTAAGAACTCCCTTTAATATTGCTTGTAGCATAGATCTGCTGGCAATAAATTCTCTCAGCTTTTGTTTGTCTGAAAAACTCTTTATCCCTTTCATTATTGAAAGATATTTTTGCTGGGTACAGAATGCTGATTTCCATTTTTTTCCCCCTCCTTTTAGTACTTTAAAGATGTCAATCCACTGTCTTCTGGATAATATTGTTTTTCATGAGGAGTTTGCTGTAATTCTTTTTTTTTATATATATATATATAATGTGTCTTTTATTCTCTGGCCACCTCCAAGACTCCCTATTTATCTCTGGTTTAGAGAAGTTTGAACATGATGGATTAGGTGTGTTTTATTTTAGCATTTATCCTGCTTGGACTTCTCTATGATTCCTGGATCTATTGTTTGATGTTTTGCATTACTTTTGGAAAACTCTCATGTGTTATCTCTTCAGACATTTCTTCTGCTTGTTCTTTCTCTCTTCTAGGATTCTAATAACTTGTACATTAAACCATTTGATATTGTCCCACAGCTCTTGGATACTCTGTTCTATTTCTTTCTCCTCTTTTCTCTTGATGTTTCAGTTTAGGTAATCCTAATGACCTATCTTCAAGGTAGATATTGGTTTATTATTTCCTTAGCTGTGTCAGGTTTAGTAATGCGCCTTTAGGAGGAGCTGCTCATCTCTGATACCATAGTTTTTATTTTCAGCATTTTTTTTTTTTTGCGATACTTTTTTTTTTTTTTTGCCCCTCCTTCAGTTTCAGGAGACCTCTGAAAATACTGGCCTAGAACTCTTGACTGAGGACTGTTTCTTTTCCCTCCCCCAGGGTAGAATTTTTTTCCTTCTATCCTTTTCTTGGCAACAATGGGTTTTTACCTGTGCAAAAATGGGGGCAACAGTATTTGCTGCTCCCCCCCAGAGGCTTGAGACTTTTGAGAGAAGAGTATGGGCATCTGGGCCCTTTCCTGCAGTGATAGAGAATATTGTCCACTCTGCCTGTACTACTAAGAGAGGCTTAATTTAGTCTGTCATCCTCTCCTGGTCTTTCTTGTGAGCACCTGGTCAAGGTCTTGGAAAAGAACCCGTGAGTAACAACAAACTTCCCTTGCCTCTGTGGCATACAGAGGTTTTGTTGGTAGTTGCTCAAGCCCACACAGGCCTTTAGTAGTTCATTAAAACTTTAGCTGTATTCTTCTTATCTGCTTCTCTGACGGCCCCAATACTTCCCATGTTCTGGTACAGATGAGACAGTCCGCACATCCAGTCTCTGCTCTGGAGGAACTGTGTCTCCTTAGATTGCAGGCTACTTAGTTGAGCGGCAGCCTTGACTCAGCTCTCAGATTCAACTTTTTGGTTCAAGAAAAGTTGTGATTTTGCAGTTTGTCTGGCTTTTCCTCACTGCCAGGGAGAGAGCAATGCTCTCTCCAGTTTTTTACATCTATAAAGGAAGTGGAAATTCCTAAAAATTGTTTTCTATCATATTTCCTCCCCCCACCCCTTCAGTTAGTATTGCAAACGATTCCTTTTGTCCTGAAAACATTACTTTAAATGCCTGAATAGAATTGCTTTGTATTAATACGGCAGTTTATTCAACCAAGCTCATATTATGGGGCATTGTAATAGACTTAATGTTTTATTTTCCCAGCATCTTTACCCCAACTCACTTCTTTCTTCCTTTATTTATTTATTTTTTTAATTTTTTATTGTTTAATTCAACTTTTATTCACATAATCAACCCTTGGCTCTGACTCTCATTAGCTCTTATTAAACATCTCTGAGCCTTAGTTTCTTTTCTTTTTTTTTTTTTTTTAGCGGTGCGCGGGCCTCTCACTGTTGTGGCCTCTCCCGTTACGGAGCACAGGCTCCGGACGCGCAGGCTCAGCGGCCATGGCTCACGGGCCCAGCCGCTCCGCGGCATGTGGGATCCTCCCGGACGGGGGCACGAACCCGTGTTCCCTGCATCGGCAGGCGGACTCTCAACCACTGCGCCACCAGGGAAGCCCCGCTTCCTTTTTTTCAAACTGTGATTCTCTTCCTTCCTCCCTTCCTCTCTCCCTCCCTCCCTCCCTTCCTCTCTCCCTCCTTCCTTCCTTCCTTCCGGCTGCACCGGGTCTTAGTTGTGGTACACAGGATCTTTTAGTTGAAGCATTCGAACTCTTAGTTGTGGCATGCATGTGGGATCTAGTTCCCCGACCAGGGATTGAACCCGGGCCCCCTGCAATGGGAGCGTGGAGTCTTACCCACCAGACCACCAGGGAAGTCCACAACACTTCTTTCTTTAGAGAATTTTTCCTCCCCAATTCCATGTGGCTCTATGGGGCTATCAATCACAGTAGCCTATCACTAAGGCCTCAGAATGACCCAGGAACTCCCAGTCATAGTAGCCTGGCTACAATGATTGATTCAGAAGTGAGCATGTGAAAGGAGGAACAAAATCTTCAGAAATTTCTATAACTTAGATGAAAATTTTTATCTACTGGGATCCTAGAGCTGGAGATTCTGGATTGAGGACTCACAGCTGCCATCTTTCCCACCACTTGAAGGAAATCCTATGTGCGGCAGGAGATGAACAAATAAGACAGAAAGATTGGGGGGGAAAATGAGTCCTGGCAGGATCAAGTCTCTAATTCCAGGTCATAAAGTTTTCAGAGTTTCTCTGGTTCAGTTCTTTCTTTATGTCTGATCCTCTCCAGTTATTCAAAACTCTTTTTTGTTTAAGTTGGCTTGATTTGGGTTGGTCATTGGTCCTAGAAAGTATCCTCACTAATTTGTACTTTAGGTGGCTTTCAGGAATTGCCATTATAAAGAACAATGGGAAGAAACTCAGAGTGGACACGTTTTCTGTGTACGTGCCTGCTGTCATTCCCCATAAAAATACATTCCCAGAATAGGAGTCAGAGAATATGCAAATCTGAAAGGCTTTTGATGTGTATTGTGAAACTGCCCTTAAAGATTGTCCACTTTGTATTTCTTCTATGAGTTTATATGTTCCTATTTCCATACAGTCACAATAATACTTATTATTAATTTTAAAAATTCCCAGTTAGATAAATGTATACTTTTGTATTGATACTGCTCCCATTCCTGTGCTCCCAAATATGTCTTTTTTTTTTTTTAAGTGAGTGAGTTTTTTGTTTTTTTAAAAAATTTATTTGTTTTTGGCTGTGTTGGGTCTTCGTTTCTGTGCGAGGGCTTTCTCTAGTTGCGGTGAGCGGGGGCCACTCTTCATCGCGGTGCGTGGGCCTCTCACTGTCGCGGCCTCTCGTTGCGGAGCACAGGCTCCAGACGCGCAGGCTCAGTAGTTGTGGCTCACGGGCCCAGTTGCTCCGTGGCATGTGGGATCGTCCCAGACCAGGGCTCGAACCCGTGTCCCCCGCATTGGCAGGCGGACTCCTAATCACTGTACCACCAGCGAAGTCCCCCAAATAAGTCTTAATAGAATAATAAAAAGAGAAAAAAAGATCCAATGGGGATGGGAATTTGGAATAAAGCCAGAAAAAAGGGAAGGATCTAAAACTTGTTCTTAGAGTTTTACCGCTATGAATACTCAGCATGTTTTTTTTCCCCCCAAACAGGTTTTATAGACTGACTGAGCCAGTGTGAATGTTTCAGGGAGAAATAAATTTGAGGAAGTGAATAGAAGCCCTACCCTGGTATACCACCTCTGCCTGAGGCCCCAAAAGGTGATTGGCTGCGGCATCAGCCATAGCTCCATATATATGCCACAGTGGGTGAGCAGACCTCTGGTTCCTGGTCCTGGGGAATCTGTCCCACCCGCAAAGATGTGGGCTCAACTCCTTTTAGGAATATTGGCCTTATTGCCAGCCATGGCAGAAAGACGCCCCCTGTAAGTGGCTGGTGTCAGCGTTGATTTAGGGCAGGCGGCTTCTTTGTCTATCCTTCTCAAATATAACTATGGGGAACAGGAGATAACCTCTGGTTTATTTTAATTTCCTTCTCATCTTTTCCTTTCTTTGGTTTCACTTTTCCTTTACCCAGAGAGAAAAGGTAAGATGACAGGAAGAAACTTAAAAAAAAAATGATATTAAAATATAGTAGCCTCCTAGTACCCTGTTCTCTGTAGGAGAACTAATTTCCTCCGTGGTACCCTAGGTCCAGGTTCTCAATGATGGTCTACTGGTGGGAGGTTTAAGGCTGTAAACTGAGTTATTTGTTACTTTTCTGCTTCTCCCTTATAGAAAATAAGGCTCATAAAGACAGGGGCTTGGTCTGTTTAATTCATTGCTATATGCTGAGTGCTCAGGAGAGGGATTAATTTTGTATTAAATAGATGTATCATTACTGCCCTGAAATCCTTTTGCTTCTTCAACAGAAACTACCTGGTGACATTACCAGCTCTTCTTAAGTTCCCTTCTACTCAGAAGGTTTGTTTGGATCTGAGCCCTGGGTACGATGATGTAAAATTTACTATCAGTCTGGAGACCAAGGGCAAGACCCACACATTGCTAACACATTCTGGATCGGAGACGAAGCTCTTGCATTGCAAGTCCTTTTCAGTAAGTACAGGCTTAGCCCAACTGTAGTCCTCAACTTTCCTATTCTCCTTCCTGGGTATTCACTATAATTTCTCTTTAAGTATGTTTTCTGTAATTTTACTCTTGCCATGGCCTTTAAACCTATCTCTCCTAAACTTCAATTCCTGGACATAACTTCTGATATTATCCTCTGGCAACTTTTTAATGGCTCTACCCTTGCTACCCCTATCTAACTCATTTCTTTCCTTTGATTCTCCCTCTTGGGTTGAGACGGGTTGATTCTGTTCCCCCAGTCTCCTACTCCTTCCCAGAGCTCCCTTGTCTTGGCCAGGTACCACTTCCTTCTGGTGGCACAGAAGAAGTAGCCACGGTCCGGGTGAGAGGAACTGGAAATAAAATCAACTTTGAGGAGAAGAAAAGGGTTCTAATTCAGAGGCAGCAGAATGGCATCTTTATACAAACAGACAAACCTGTCTATAACCCAGGGCAGCAAGGTAAGAGGCACACAGATGGGATGAGACAAAAGCCTGGGAACAGCTGCACCCATCGGTAGAGGGGCTTTGTGGGTTGGTGGCAGGCCGGTGGACCAAGGAAGAGAGGGGGGTCTGGAGGGATGAAGGGTTATGGGTGTTGAATACATGCAGTACTACAAACGCAAAAGACTAGTTGGTGGAGTTGCTACTGTGTGTGTGTATCTAAAACAAAATACAGGGAAGTCCCCCGGTGGTCCAGTGATTAGGACCCGGTGCTTTCACTGCTGTGGGCCTGGGTTTGATCTCTGGTCGGGGGACTAAGATTCCACAAGCCGAGTGGTGCAGCCAAAACCACAAATAAGTCAATAAATAAAATAAAACAAAATACACATTTCTCTTGGAATGGAATTTGGCAGGTGTAACTGGATCCTTGGTTCTCACAGCAAGCTGCTTGTGTACAAATCAGAGAGCATCATCAAGGGCATTTGGCCGGAGCCCTGTGATTCGTATTTGTTCCTTCTGCCTTAGAAGGGGATTCCATTCTGAGGTTTCACAGTCAGGAGCCAGGAAGAAAAACCGTTTGGGGTGTGAGCTCTCTGTCAGACTAGGTTTTATTACAAAAGTAAAACCTGATGGGATTTTGCTGACTAAGAAGTATGTGTGAGGAAGCAGAAAGGGTAGAAGAAAGAAAGATTCTGAGAGGGGAAAAAAATCTCCTTTGCTAATGATGCCTGTTTCCTTCTAGTGCATTTTCGCATCGTCACCCTCACCAGCAACTTTGTTCCAGTGAATGACCAGGTGAGAATTTAGTTGGGAAGAGGGACAGGGAAAGGGAAAGGGGTAGGGCTGACTGAGAGAGAAGAGAGAAGAGAAGAGATTCTTTCCGGGGTGGGGAGGCCCTCTAGGTGCAGAACGCTTGTGGGAACTGGAGTTCTAGACTCCGGGCACACATCCAAATCGTCCCCGCCCTTGTCTGCCTGAAAACATGCAGAGGCATCTAGCTGACATGTTTGATAGCTGAGAACATCAATTAGGTTAACATTCCTGAGAGACGGTTCCATTTGCTGCTGTTTTTAAAAGAGTTTCTTGCAAACTTCAAGACTTTCCTTCCAGGAGTGACACCTAGTGGCTTTGCAGTTCAAATACTAAGAAATAATTCAGGAGTGTATTTAACAGAAGAAATAAGAATATCCACCCCCACCATCTTTTTTTTTTTTTTTTTTTTTGCTATGAGGCAAGGTAATTTATAGAGCAGACAATTCTTTTAAGGTAAAGTTCTGTTGCCAAAGGTAAAAATGTGGTAACATTTGGTGAATACTTAAATTTTCCTTGAACTACCTGATCGCTAGAATCATTAGCCTTATGATAGGTTTGCTCTCAATTTTTTTTTTCTTGTGTCATTTCTAAGTGCTTTTGAAAGACCTCTCAGACACTCCTGGCTGTCTTCTTTTTCCTTCAGTTACAGCCCATGTATTCAAATGGAAATTTAAAAGATAATTTTGGAGAAAGCATTACTTATATTTCCATCTCCATGTTTTCAGAACTGCTGTTTCCTTTCCCAGTGCACAGGGAAGCTATAAGCTTATTATTAATTGGTAGCCTCCTCCAACCACTACTTTCTTTCCTGATTTAGAATTCTTTTCAGTTTCTTCTTCGTATCAGCTGTATTCTTTATCAGTTGGGTGTAATATTAAGTACTTACTTCTTAAACAGAGTGTTGATTCCAGAGCTGAAAAGAGGGTATGCAAGGGTTAAAGTGTAGCCACAGCCAGTTATTTTAGACTCTACTGCCCCCTGGAGGTTGATCTCATTAGCTACCCCTCTTACATTATCTTTCCTATGCTCAAATTGAGCCGAATTGCTGAGGGGTGCTCTGATTTCCATAGCTATGCTCTATTTCTGTTGTCAAATTACTCCTTCCTCCTCACACCATTTCTTTAGTCAGCCCCTGCTCCAAGGTCCAACTTGAAATACTGAAAATTTGAAACACTGAATTTGAAACTCCAAATGAAACACTGAAATTAACTAAACATTTTTTTACTCGGTAACAGAGTGACAAAAATTGTGAGTTTACAAAGTTCAGGATTTTATCCTCAAGCAACTGAAGCATACATGATACTAACTGATTCTATCTAACTTGGTTGCTACACCCATTTATTCAGAAACCTCAGGCAGCTTCCAGTGCAAATGCTATCTTCCTAGTGGAACACTTGTTTCCTTCCAGAGACTGCTTCTGCCTGACTGGTGTCCAAATCTGCTTCTTGACTCCCTGTGTGAGAAAAGTACTTTGCTATCTGAGGAACTGGTTTCTTTTGTTTGTTGTGTTTTTTTGTAGAATTTATAGCAGTCCACAGTAATCTCAGTGATACTTGCCTCCTTATTGTATAAAGAGCCCGGTTTGTACATGTCCTATTCTTCCCTTAAGGAAGGAGGGCAGAATATTCTCCCCACCCCTTAACTGCCACCCTAAATGTGCCACTTTAGCATGTGGATTATTTTGAGCTGAAGGCAATCAAGGTCCCAGAGAGTCAGGAGAAACTTTTACTTCTTTCTTAAATGCCTAAAAGAATGTAAATGGGGGGGGTGTGTGTGTATGTGTGGGATTGGGCCAGAAAGAGAGCTATTACCTGAGATAACTGTTTTTTACTTTCCAGTTTTATTGAGATATAATTGGCATACAGTACTGTATGATACAGTACTGTATCACAATAAGGTTAGTGAACATCTATCATTTCATATAGATACAAAATTAAGGAAGTAGAAAAAAATTTTCCTTGTGATGAGAACTCTTAGGATTTAATCTCTTAGCAACTTCTATATATAACATGCAGCAGTGTGAATTATATTTATCAGGTTATATATTATACCCCTAGTACTTATGTCTCCTGTAACTGGAAGTTTGTACCTTTTTTTTTTTTTGTGGTACGCGGGCCTCTCACTGTTGTGGCCTCTCCCGTTGCGGGGCACAGGCTCCAGACGTGCAGGCTCAGCGGCCATGGCTCACAGGCCCAGCCGCTCCGCGGCATGTGGGATAGTCCTGGACCAGGACACGAACCCGTGTCCCCTGCATCAGCAGGCGGACTCTCAACCACTGCGCCACCAGGGAAGCCCGGGAGTTTGTACCTTTTGACCGTCTTCATCCAATTCCCCATCCCCCCATCCCCTGACTTGGTAGCAAAAAATCTGATCTTTTTCTTTGCCAGGCCTCATGGCTTGCAGGATCTTAGTTCCCTGACCAAGGATTGAACCTGGGCCTTCGGCAGTGAAAGCGCCAAGTCCTAATCATGTACCGCAGGGAATTCCCAAATCTGATCTTTTTCTCTGAGTTTGTTTATTTTTTAAGTATAATTGACCTACAACACTATGTTAGGACCTGTTACATCACATAATGATTTGATATTGCTAAACATTTCAAACTGATCTCCATAAGTCCAGTTGTCATCTGTCACCCTACAAAAATATTACATAGATTTGGACTATACTCCCCACACCGTGCATTTCATACCCATGACTCATTTATTTTGCAGCTGGAAATTTGCACCTCTTAATCACCCTCAACTATTTCTTTCCTTTCTGCACCCCACACCCCTCTGACAACCACCAGTTTGTTCTCTGTATCTATGACTCTGTTTCTGTTTTGTTATGCTTGTTCATTTGTTTTGTTTTTTAGATTTCACATATATGTGAAATCATACAGTATTTGTCTTTCTCTGTCTGGCTTATTTCACTTAGTATAATGCCCTCTAGGTCCATCCATGTTGTTGCAAATGGCAAGATTTCATTTTTTTTATGGCTGAGTAATATTCCATTATATATATATATATATATATATATATATATATATATTACATCTTCTTTTTAAAATTTTTTGGTTGCATTGGGTCTTCATTGCTGCGTGGGCTTTCTCTAGTTGTGGCGAACGGGCTACTCTTTGTTGCACTGCATGGGCTTCTCATTGCGGTGGCTTCTCTTGTTGTGGAGCACGGGCTCTAGGCATGCAGGCTTCAGTAGTTGCAGTGCGTGGACTCAGTAGTTGTGGCTCGCGGGCTCTAGAGCACAGGTTCAGTAGTTGTGGCACATGGGCTTAGTTGATCTGTGGCATGTTGGATCTTCCCAGACCAGGGCTTGAATCCGTGTCCCCTGCATTGGCAGGTGGATTCTTAACCACTGCGCCACCAGGGAAGTCCTGCCCTTTTTTTTTTTAATTAGGTTGCTTTTTTTGATGTTGAGTTGTATGAAATCTTTGTATATTTTGGATATTATCCCTTTATCAGATATATCATTTGTAAATATCTTCTCCCATTCAGTAGGCAGCCTTTTCATTTTGTTGATAGTTTCCTTCACTGTGAAAAAGCTTTTTAGTTTGATGTAGTGCCATTAAACATTTTTTGCTTTTTCTTCCCCTACCTGAGGAGACATATCCAAAAAATAATTACTAAGACCAATGTCAAAGAGTTTACTGCCTATGTTTTCTTCTAAAATTTTTATGGTTTCAGGTTTAACATTTAAGTCTTTAATCCATTTTGAATTTATTTTTGTGTATGGTGTGAGAGAGTAGACCACTTTGATTCTTTTGCATGTAGCTGTCCAGCTTTCCCAGTGCCATTTCTTGAAGAGGATGTCTTTTCCCCATTATATATTCTTACCTCCTTTGTTGTAGATTAATTGCCCATATATGTGTGGGCTCATTTCTGGGCTCTCTATTCTATTCCATTGATCTATGTATCTGGTTTTGTGCCAGTACCATACCATTTTGATTACTATAGGTTTGTAGTATAGTTTGAAATCAGGGAGCATGATGACTGCAGCTTTGTTCTTCTTTCTCAAGATTGTTTTGGCTATTTGGCCTCTATTGTGTTTCCATACAAAGTTTAGAATTATTTATTCTAGTTCTGTGAAAAATGCCATTGGTATTTTGATAGGGATTGCATTGAGTCTGTAGATTGCCTTGGGTAGTATGGTCATTTTAACAATATTAATTCTTCCAATCCATGAACATGTTATATCTTTCCATTGTTTGTATCATCTTCAATTTCTTTCATCAGTGTCTTATAGTTTTCTGAGTACTGGTCTTTTACTTCCTCAGATTTACTCCTAGGTATTTTATTCTTTTTGATGTGATTGTAATTGGGATCATTTTCTTAATTTCTCTTTCTGATAGTGTGTAGAAATGAAACAGATTTCTGTATATTAATTTTGTATCTGTAACCTCACCAAATTTATTGGTGAGTTTTAGTTATTTTTTTGGTGGCATCTTTAGGATTTTCTATGTATAGTATCAGGCTGTCTATAAACAATGACAGTTTTACTTTTTTGGGAATCAATGTCTTGCTCCTGATCTTAGAGGAAGTGCTTTCAGCTTTTCACTGTTGAGTATGATGTTAGCTGTGGGCTTGTCATATATGGCCTTTATTATGTTGAGGTATGTTCCCTGTATACCCACTTTGTTGAGAGTTTTTTTTTTTAATTATAAATGGATGTTTAATCTTGTCAAAAGCTTTTTATGTATCTGTTGAGATGGTCACATGATTTTTATTCTTCAATTTGTTTGGTGTTTCACATTGATTGATTTGTGGGTATTGAACCACCCTTGCATCCTTAAGATAAATTCCACTTGATCATGTTGTATGATCCTTTTAATGTACTGTTGGATTTGGTTTGCTAACATTTTATTGAAGCTTTTTGCATCCATGTTCATCAGTGATATTGGCCTTTAATTTTCTTTTTTTGTGATATCTTTGTCTGATTTTGCTATCAGGGTGATGCTGACCTCATAGAATAAGTTGTAAAGCATTCCTTCCTCTGCAATTTTTTGGAATAGTTTGAGAACTCTTCTCTAAACGTTTGATAGAAGTCATCTATGAAGCCATCTGGTCCTGAACTTCTGTGTGTTGGGAGTTTTTAAAAAATTACTGATTCAATTTTATTAATGATAATTGGTCTGTTCATATTTTCTGTTTCTTCCAGTTTAGTCTTGGGAGATTGTACATTTCTAGAAATTTGTCCATTTCTTCTAGGTTGTCCATTTTATTGATGGGTGATTATTCATGGTAATCTCTTACAAACCTTTGTATTTCTGAGGTGTTGATTGTCACTTCTCCTTTTTCATTTTTGGTTTTATTAATTTGGGCCCTCTCTTTTTTTTCTTGATGAGTCTGGCTAAAGGCTTATCAATTTGTTTATCTTTTTTGAGGAATCGGCTCTTAGTTTCATTGATCTTTTCTTTTTTTTTTTTTTTTTGCCTCTATTTCATTTATTTCTGCTCTGATCTTTATAATTTCCTTCCACTAACTTTGGGTTCTGTTTGTTCTTCTTTTCTAGTTCCTTTAGATATAAGGTTGGGTTGTGGGGGTTTTTTGAGATTTTTCTTATTTCCTGAGGTAGGCTTGTATTACTATAAACTTCCCTCTTAGAATTGCTTTTGCTGCATCCCATAGATTTTGTATCATTGTGTTTTTGTTTTTGTTGTCTCCAAGTATTTTATTTTTTGATTTTTTTCAGTGATCCGTTGGTTGTCTAATAACATGTTGGTTAACCTCCATGGGTTTATGTTTTTTGCTGTTTTTATCTTGTAGTTGATTTTTAGTCTCATAGTGTCATGGTTGAAAAAGATACTTGATATGATTTCAGTTTTCTTAAATTTATTGAGATTCTTTTTGTGGCCTGTCATGTGTCTATCATGCTATAATGTTCAATGTACACTTGAAAAGAATGTGCATTTGGCTGCTTTTGGATAGAATGTTCTATATTATATTATATATATATAAATATATCTCTCTATATGTTCATATACATATGAACATATATATGTTCATTTGGTCTAATAAGTCATTTAAAGCCACTGTTTCCCTACTGAGTTTCTTTCCGGATGACCTGTCCATTGATGTACATGGGGTGTTAAAGTCCCCTACTATTATTGTGTTACTGTCAATTCCTCCCTTTATATCTGTTAATATTTGCTTTATTTATTTAGGTGCCTGCATCTTTTAAAAGTGTATCTTAAATAATCATCATATTATTATAACACCTTAGAAAATTAACAATAATTATTTAATATCATTTAATGTTCAGTTCTAATTTTTCCAAATAACTGAGTTTTTTTTTCCAAACTATGATCTGATCAAATTCATGCATTACATTTGATTGTTACATTTCAAAAATTTCTCTTAATCTAAACAAATCCCCCTTATTTTCTTATTAGATTGATTTTTTTTTTTTTTTTTGAGAGAGAGAGGGTGAGAGAGAGATCAGGCTAGATGACTTATAGAATGTCCGCATTCTGGAATATGATATTGACTTTTGAGGAAGCCTAGTTGTCTTATGGAATATTTGATATTCTTGATTTGCCTGATTATTTCCTTACTGTGTAATATAACTTGTTCCTTTATCTTCTGGAAGTAGCTCTGAAGTCTTAATTAGGTTTAAGCTAAACTTTCAGTAAAAAATATTTGGTGAAAGAAAAATAGGTAATGCTGTGAACCTCAAATACATCTCTGGAGGCACATAATGTCAGGTTGTCCCATTATTAGTGATGGTGAGTTTGATTACTTAGTTAAGGTGATGACAGCCTAATTTCTCCAATGATAAGGTGCGTCCTTTTTTTGAAATTAGCAAGTAATTTTGGTGTGACACTTTGACAACTAGCACAATGACTCATTCTCCAATTAAACTTAGTGGTTTTAATATCCATTTGCTTGAGGAAATGGTACATGACCCTTTGATGGAGCTCTTTTAAACATTTTTTTTTTTTAAGAAGTTATTTTGCAATGCTTGAAAGGTTCCTGCCCACTGGCATTCAGAAAGTGGAGGAGGAGGCCAGGAGAACGTCAGCTACCAAGAAGAGGTTTAAACACGGTGGAGCCCCCAGATACTAATATTTTCTCTTAGGGCAAAGAGCTCAGTCACAGAGCACTGACGGATGCTGAGGGTCTGAAGTTCCATTTCTTCAAATTTTTTGGAGACTGGCAATCCCTTTAGGAAAGCTCTTCTCTCTCCTCCGGCAGCCAGTAAGCCTTTGCCCCACTGTTACTCTTACCAGGGCACAAAAGAGACATTTAGAAAGGAAGGAGTGGGCAACAGAGGAAGAGAGAGGCCTTCGTGAACTTTTTGCTTTCAGCAAGCCTACCCTTATTGATGGTTCTTCTTTGACCCATATTATCTGGTTTTCCTTTTCAGTACTCCATTGTGGAACTGCAAGTAAGTAGAAGTTTCTTTTTCTTTTCTGTCAGTTGTGGAGAAGGTGGTTGGTGCTAAAGCTTGAAGTCAGCAACGACTCTGGGATCTTGGCCCAGAGCCTGAGACTCTGCACCAGCACAAAGTACCTGCAATCCCGCCTAAGCTGTGCCTGTTCTCTTGCCTCTGCCCACCCTGCCCCTCTCAGTGTTAAACCTCTGTAAATAAGAACACCAACCTCTATAGTGATGAACCTTCCTACTCTGATGCCTGTACCTTCTCTGTACTGTATCAATCCAACGAGGGTTTGTTCTGTACTCTTAGTCTTTGGGTTGGCTATTATCACAGACACTCAACCATTGAACATGACAAGAATACCTGTGAGAAGTATTAAGAAGGCGAAATTCCTCACAGCTTCTCCTCCATTTTTCTGTCAAATTACCTATCATTCAGGTATCTTACAATCAGTCCCCTCAGCATTGCCCCGCTTAAGGGACCAAGAATAATCACTCTTTGTAAAGGGCATCCTAAAGCCCACTTTCTGAAACATGATAACATTTTAAAGGACTCAGTCTGATTGTTTGTATCCACAAGGGCCCTTTTCTTCCTGGACACAGACCATGGGGGTCACGAGCGATGGGTGGGATTCTTTAGGTTCTTTTTGCTTCTTTACCTGCTTTCTGCAGTGCAGGGTGGGAATCAAAGAGGCAGGCACGTCATGGGATTTCTTTTTAATGGACACAGGATCCAAACGACAATAGGATTGCACAGTGGCTGAACGTGGTGCCCAGGGAAGGCATTGTAGACCTGTCCTTCCAACTGGCACCAGAGGCGACGCTGGGCACCTACAGTGTGGCTGTGGCAGAGGGCAAGACCTTTGGCACCTTCAGTGTGGAAGAATATGGTAGGTGGGAGAATTAGTAGGTCAAAGTGTTGGACATAATCTTGTGTCAAAATCAGCAAAGGTCAAGTAAAATCTGTTAGGAACCAGGTCCAAGATGGTGGAAGATTTGACTTCCAGTGGACCTTGAGCCTCATTATACGCTCATTGTAACACATTAGCATCAGCTAAGTGGCACACCCACCAGAGCCATGACAGTTCCCAGGCCGACCATCAAAGATCAAAAAGTGGACAGTGGCCCAATTACTGGAAATCTCTGCCCCGTCCCCAAAATAGTTGGAATAATCCTCCCACCTATTAGCCTTTGAAATTACCCAGCCCATAAAAACTAACTGCCCCATATTCTTGGGCCTCTCGCCTTCTGAAATGGCCCACACTCTATCTGTGGAGTGTGTTTCTCTCTAAATAAATCCACTTCTTATCTAAAAACAACAACAAAAAAAACCCCAGAGGGATTATTTATTCCTTTTAGTGCTAAACCGGCTGATAACTTCAGGAGCATTTTACCTTAATAATGCCCTGTTAATTTAATTAGCTAATTAATTATCACTGCTTTATACCCCTCTACTTTAAACTACCTCTTTTTGACCACTACCTGTATGGTAAAACCTTCTTCCTCTTCGTTTTCCATCTCTCTCCAGTGCTGCCTAAGTTTAAGTTGGAAGTGGTGGAACCCAAACAGTTATCAATGGTCGACGATTCTTTCTTGGTGAAAATTTGCTGTAGGTAAGAATAAAGCTCTGGATCCAGTGAGGATTAAAGCTATATTGAGAGATGTTGTGAGGGAGTGTTATGGAAAGAGGGATTGTGGAGGTAGCAGCTAAACCTTGGGATGCTTTATGTAGTCCAGAGTCAAGAGTTCTGCAAGAACACATGTTCTAATTGTGCTTCTGTCCTTACTTTCCACTGCTGTCTCAGCCAGCATTATTGATTTAGTGTCTCCTTTGTACAGAGCACAATATTGAATCCCATGGGGAAATAGGAGTAAGGAAAAAGAAAGACACTGTTGTTGTCCTTTGGATGGTATTTATTGTGAAATGGCAATACTCTAAGGCTTTGAGCAAAGCAGGGATGTGAATGAGAGCTGGAGAAGGCTAGGACTGTCAGAGTACTTCCAGAGGTGGGAATGTGAGAGAGAAGGAAAAGTGGTGTTTGGAGGAGGAGGGTTGGATCGTAAGTAGAATTGCCCAACTCTGACTGTCATGCTTTTCTGGGTTAGGTACACCTATGGAAAGCCCGTGCCTGGGATAGTGCATGTATCAGTGTGTCAAAAGGCATATATTTACTGGTCTCCAAGGTCAGAAGGGGAATTCCCGTCTGACAGATGCAAGAATATCTCTGGAAAGGTGAGTAAATGGGATGTGGAAAAGGAACCTTAGTTCCTATGTCCTAAAGAGTAAGTAAGCACCAATATAGAAAAGTGGTTAAAAACAAACAAACAAACAAAAACCCAAAGTAGAAAGCATTTCACATAGTTATTATCCCAGTTCCAAAGAACAAGGCAGTCTTTTTTATCCCCACGAAAGATAAAGCCTTTTAGAATCTGCCTTGGAATCAAGAAATTAACCTAAACCCTTGGGAGATAAAATTTTCCTGTCCTGAAGTGGGTTCTTTTCTCCTCATATCTTGGAACTTCCAAGTTGCTTTATAATTATATATGTGTGGGTATATACTTCATGTTATGGGATGGGGTTTCTATCTTAAAATTGGAGAAATGAAAGTATAGAGATGAGAACTTATTTTCTTCTACAGGACATCATGAAATGGAAGTAAAGTTTAGGTTATCCATCCTCTCTCTCCCTCTCTCTCTCTCTGATTGTGTCATTAGACTGACAAAGCAGGATGCCTCTCAGCTTCTGTGGCCATGTCTACCTTCAACTTCACTGATCATTCTTACGGATGGGACATCAGTATCGTGGCTACTATGGTGGAAGAAGGGACAGGTAAGTGAGATGCTCCTTGGTTCATTAAGAAAAGAGAAGGGAAAAGAGCTGTCCCAGAGCCAGACCTACTCAGAGGAGTCAAGACCCACCCTCATCGCTGTTTGGAAGGGACTCTGTTCCTAGTTCACAGTCAAAGGGAAATGCCAGATTCCCTCTGCCATCCACTCCCTGAAAAGTTTGAGGAGGAGGAGTTGGTTTGGATCTTTGGCCAGAAATTTATTCAGCTTCCTACTTCCAGTGGCACCATCCTTTCAGGGATTTTATGTTAAACGTGAAGCTGAGGATATCAGGTTTTTAGATCATCATACATCTGGTTTCCCTCTGCAGGAGTGGAGGCCAATACCACTCGGTATATCGACGTTTCTTCACGAAGGGGCTCAATGACCTTTGAAGACACCAATTATTATTATTACCCTAATTTCCCCTTCAGTGGAAAGGTATGTTAAAACTTGTCTCTGCACAGACAAAAAAATGCTTAACCATCCACTGTCACCTCCTTCCGGTACACATATGATAATAGCTAACTTAGCATTGTTCGAAGTACTTTATGTGTATTCACTTGTTTAATCTTTATAACAATCCTGAGTTAGGCACTGTTATTGGCCCCACTTTACAAATAAGGAGGCTGAGGCACAGAGAGGTTAAATGATTTTCCCAAGGTCATAAGCTCGTAAGTGTTAACTATGATCAAAGCCAGGCAGCCTGCCTCAGAGTATGTGCTTAACTCCTTGCACTGTGTGTCCTTAATCTCGTATGACACGTGCCTTGAATATTAATGTGACTTCAGTGCCCTTCCTCATGCCAGGGGTTCACATTCTCATGTTTAAATCTTTGAATTTTAGAGCTGCAAGTTATCTGGAGAGATCATCTAGTCTGAGCTTCTGCATCTAGGCAAGGTTAATATCAAGCTTCCTGTGACAGAGAGCCATTCATAGCTCCTGAAGCATTGTTTTTAGAGATTTAAAAATTGGTAGTGTTTTCTTGCTGATTCCTAGCAATCTACCCCTCTCTCCAGCTTAGCTTTCTTCACTTCCCAAACAACTGCTGAACACAAGAATGTTGTACATATTTAGATCCATTTATTCCTTAGTCATCTTTTCTCTAGACCAAGAGTAGATCCAGACTTTCTTAAAGCCTAAGGATTATACAATTTAGGAGTGGAAGGGGTCTCTCTGTAGGAAAATGAAAGCAAAAAAAATGTACAGAGGCTTGGCAGGGGTGTATGCAAATGAAGGGCCCTGACGCTTCATAACCCATGTGGCAAATCTACTTCTGCTCCCTGCCAAGCTACTTCTGTGTGTTTTTCAGTTCCTCATAGATCCTACTTTCCAACCCCTACTTTCCACATTTACCTTTCTCTGGACTCTTTCCTGAAATGTATTCTTACAGTTTCAAACTTACACTAAACCTGACTCTAATGCCCTAATGACCTTCACCCCTCAGATAAGAGTTAGGGGCCATGATGACTCCCCCCTCAAGCGTCATACAGTGTTTCTGATGATTCGTGGCGAAAAAGGAACCATGAAGCAGACCCTAACGACTGACGATGAAGGTCTTGCTGCCTTCGAGCTGGACACGGCTAATTGGGACGGGAAAGGCATTTCTCTGGAGGTAAGCACTGGGAGGTCCAGCTTTCCAGGAAGGAAGGCCTCCCTGAAGGAAAACGTCAAAATTTTCCTTTTCCCCCCACTACACCACCACCCACCACCCCTGGGGAATTCCATCTCCCCTATTCACCGGTCCTGCCCTTCAGCTGACAAAAAGTTTTTCTTAGATCCCATTTTTAATAACAATCAAATAAATGACCTTCAGATAAAAATTGCTATTTCTACTAATTCATTTTATAACTTAACTCCATCTCTATCTGATCCTTTATTTGAAATCAGATTAGGGAGGAAAAAGTGGTTCAGAGTCATCTTCTTCCTCCTATTCCCCTTTTCCCTCTTTCTGTTGCTCATTAAAATAACAAAGAAGAGAATTCTAGGTTTTGCATAACTTATAGGGAAGGTTACTTGTATCAGTTATCAGTTGCCACACACTACTGCTTAGCAGACAACTACAGAACTTTAGTGTACACAACAGGAAGTGTTTATTGCTCCTGTAGCTGGTTAGACAGAAGGGCAGCTCTACCGATCTTGGTGGACTTCCTTGTCTGTGGGTCAGCTGACTGTAGGCTGGCGCTCCACACGTCTCACAATCCACCGAGCTAGCCCAGGTATATTCCCATGGCAGTGAAGCGATGCAAGAGCGAAAGCAGACATGCAAGAGCAAAGCAGACGTTCAAGGGCTTTTCTAAGGCTCTACTTATCTTGCGTATGCTAACACCCATTCCCAAGAACAAGTCACATGGTAGGTCCACAGTTAGACTAAAAGGGCACACTTGGTAAAGTGGACTTCCCTGGTGGTGCAGCGGTTCAGACTCTGCGCTCCCAATGCAGGGAGCCTGGGTTCGATCCCTGGTCGTGGAACTAGATCCCACATGCATGCTTCAACTAAGAGTTCGAATGCCACAACTAAGGAGCCCACCGGCCGCAACTAAGGAGAACGTGTGCTTCAACTAAAGGATCCGGCAAGCCACAACTAAGGAGCCTGCTTGCCCCAGCTAAGACCTGGTGCAACCAAATAAAATAAATAAAATTAAGAAAAAAAAAAAACTATAAAAAAGGATGTTGCTATGGGGAGGGATGAAGAATTGAAGCCTTTAATGCAATCATCCAGCTACACTACTCAAGCAAATACATATTATTTCTGCTCTGGCTAATTTATGTATTTCTGTACTCTAGGCATCATTCAATCACTCCACTTAGAAATGATTATTATCCTCTATAACTAGTTTTCTTACCTCTGAGATACATCCTTTAATTTCTTAGTCACAGTTATCTCTTCCCTGCTTCAGTCTGTGAAGGTATATCATCCACAATTTCCTGCTTCCTGACAACTATAATTCAGCCCTTATTTTACTCCCCTTTGTACCAACATGCTGCTGCATATAACCACTATTATGGACTCCTCAAATATTCTTGGTTGAACCTCTAGTGAAATATCTACATGCTATTCTTAGGCAGTACAGATTTGAGAATCATAACAAGTCCATGGGGTCAATACGGTTGGGGTACATGAATTTTAAGGCCTTTTTTTCTCTCTCTCTCTTTCTCAGGGCATGTTCGAATTGGAAGAAACGGCATATGATTCAGAAGAAATGCCTCCTTACTACCACAATGCCTACCTGTACCTGGACCCCTTCTACAGCACAACTCGCAGCTTCCTTGCCCTCCACCGGCCAAATGGCATCTTGGAATGTGGCCGGCCCCAGGAAGTGCTGGTGGAGTATTACATCGATCCAGCTGATGCAGAACCTGACCAGGAAGTCATCTTCTCCTACTATGTGAGACTGGGAAATGGGGATGGGTGAGAGTGTGTTGGGAAGGAAAGGGAATAAAGACAGTGAGCTAGACGGGGTGAACAGACAGTCTGGATAGAGATATAATGCAAGCCACGTAGATAATTTCTAAATTTTTAGAAGCCACATTAAAAAAATTAAAAGAACAGAGGAAACTAACTTTTAAAATATATTTTGTCTAACCTAGTATATCCAACATATGATCATTTCCACATGAAGTCAACATAAAAAATTATTAATAGATATTTTACATTCTGTGTTTCAGCTGCATTGCAAATCTTTGAAACTCAAAGTATGTATTTTATACTTAAAGGAGTTTGGACTAGTTACATTTCATGGGCTCCAGTAGTCACATGTGGCCAGTGGCCACTGTGTTTATATAGGTATAAAAGATGGGGGGAAATGGGGAATAAAGAGATTTTGAACAGGAGTCCAGGGAAATTGTGTGGGGAAATAAAACTAGGAATAAATGAGACAATGTTGCTGATCAGGGCTGAAAGGGAGCCCGGTGGATGGGTAAGAGGGAGGTTGAGGAGGGGATGGCAACTCAGAATAAATTTCATTCTGTGTTTCATTGGTCAGTATTTTTAAATAGATGACATAGGGTTAAAAATTAACATCGAGGGCTTCCCTGGTGGTGCAGTGGTTGAGAGTCCGCCTGCAGATGCAGGGAACGCGGGTTCGTGCCCCGGTCCTGGAAGATCCCACATGCCGCGGAGCAACTAGGCCCGTGAGCCATGGCCGCTGAGCCTGCGCGTCCAGAGCCTGTGCTCCGTAACGGGAGAGGCCACAACAATGTGAGGCCCGCGTACCGCAAAAAAAAAATTAACATTGATAGCAGCTCTGCTGGGGAAATAAAGTCACAACTTGTAGACTGAAAGAAATATAAAGGCAAGCAGTTTTACTGGTCATCTTGATGATCGTGAGGAACTTAGACTCATGTGAACCTTGGGTTTGATGGTCCAGAGTCTCTTTATTCCCTTATCATCTCCTTAAAGTCTCTGAGAGAATTTCTCCCCCTGAATCATTCCAGTGTCTTCATCAAGTTAAAACAATCATCCTAAATAACAGAATGAGGAGAGGTAGGTGGGAAATAATAAGACAGAGTGATAATACATGTACTGTCTTCGGGACAGAAGTGTGGTGAGGCCTATAGGAGAAAAGTGGAGTTGGGGCTGCTCAGTGTGGAAGATAGTCTGAGAAACTGGCCAGAGAGCCCTTGACTGGAGCCCGAGATGCCTGCCTGCTTAGAAAGCATCTCAGTGAATTCAGTTTCAAGGGAGAGTGAAGAGGAAGGGAGAGTTAAAAAGAGATTTCTCCTCCAGAGAGTCAAATGTCAGAAGGACTCAAGACAATTTCAAGGTATACTCATTTCCACTGAATTTTTAAAAAAATTTTTTATTGATGTATAGTTGATTTACAGTGTTGTGTTAGTTTCAGGTGTACAGCAACATGATTCAGTTATTTATATATATATATATATATATATATATAATTTATATATATATAAATTCTGTTTCAGATTCTTTTCCCTTATAGGTTATTGCAAAATATTTATAGTTCTCTGTGCTATGCAGTATGTCCTTGTTGATTATTTATTTTATATATAGTAGTATGTATATGTTAGTCCCAAACTCCTAATTTATCCCCAACCCCTTTACCCTCCACCGAATTTTCAATTGAGTGATAAGTTTTAAAGGGTTGTAAGAAACAGAAACAGACTCACAGACATAGAGATCAGACTTGTGGTTGCCAAGGGGAGGGGGGAGGGAGAGGGATGGACTGGGAGTTTGGGGTTGGTAGGTGCAAACTATTACATTTAGAATGGATAAACAACAAGGTCCTACTGTACAGCACAGGGAACTATGCGATGAACCATAATGGAAAAGAATATAAAAAAAGAATGTCTGTATGTGTACAACTGAGTCACTTTGCTGCACAGCAGAGATTGGCACGACATAGTAAATCCACTACACTTCAATAAAAAAAATTTGTTTTAAATAAAAGGTTGTAAGGATGGATTTTAGTAGACTTTATGTTACAAGGATTATAAAAGAATAAAGCTTAGAGATCTTCAAGAAATGGTGTCAGCTATGTATTCTCTCTGGCTCCGTGGCAGTGGTGGCCTTTGTCTCCTCCCACCCACCCCGTGGTTGTCACAGACCTCCAACTGGAGGAAGAGTCATCAGGGCTCTTGGTACCATCCAACATTTGACAAGCTGAAGGATGCTCCATGAAGTACTGACCTGGGGTCCAGAACTACGAAAGGAGCCTCTCCTTATGGAGAGATGCAGGGATTGGGCCAAGGCTAAGCTCCTCTAACTTCTGTGTTGTTGATGACTTCTTTTTCTCTTCCTTAGTTAATAGGGAAAGGGAATTTGGAGATGGAGGGGCAGAAACGCCTGAAGTCTGAGAGGAAAGGTGAGTGTTCATGCACCTCTTGGAATACTTAAACTTTAAATTTCCAAGAAATAGTTCTTATACTAGAAGCAAGAGTAAGAGCAATGAGAACAGACCATAACAGTAACCACAGAAGACCTGCACCATGAGGCCTGCAGCTGGCTCAGGAAGAAATGCAAACACAGGGTTGGATGTCATTGGTAGGTGAGTGTGTACTCCCATTCCTGAATATCCCCTCTTCCCTTTCAGGACTGAAAAGCTCCTTCTCTCTCTCATTGACCTTCAACTCCAGACTAGCCCCTGATCCTTCCCTGGTGATGTATGCCATTTTTCCCGGAGGAGGTGTTATAGCAGACAAAATTCAGTTCTCAGTGGAGATGTGCTTTGACAATCAGGTAAAATGGCGTTGAAGAGGGTGAAGGAAATGTCTGGACATAGAGAGAGAGCCTGTGTATGCTGGGGTTGGAGATAAGGCAGGGGTGGGGAAAGAAGGAGTTAATATTGAAGCTGGATATCATGTTCTCTATCTTTCGCATGGTCTGTTGAACTCTCCCGCTCTCCCGCTTCTTTTAAAAGGTCATGCTGGGAAGTCACGTGTTCTGTATAGCTATTCCACAAATTCTCTTTCTTTCTACTTTCTGTCTTTGAAACTTTCTACATTATTCTACCGTGCTGCTTAGTTTTTCCAATTGTTTTACAAGACACTGTTTCTAAAGGGCAATACTTTACAAAGAAAAATCAGTATAAAAATGAGAGAGTGAGCTGGGGACCATAATTAGGGCATATGGGTGATGACTGTTTCTCCTCCTCTCCAGGCTGACCTGATCCCCACATTATCCTTTTCTCTTCCCCAGGTTTCCCTTGGCTTCTCACCTTCCCAGCAGCTTCCAGGAGCAGATGTGGACCTGCAGCTGCAGGCAGCTCCCCAGTCCCTGTGTGCGATCCGGGCCGTGGACGAGAGTATCTTGCTCCTTAGACCAGAGAGTGAGCTGAGCAACAGCTCTGTGAGTGGCCTGCTGACGTGGTGGCAAGAGGGAGTCAACAGAGAAGACAGACTGACAGTATCAGAATTAAGAGATGGATTCCAGGCAGTGGGAAAGAGAGTCTCAGGGAAATATTGCATCTCCACAAGGTGGTAGCAAAGCTGGTGTGGAAATGAATGTAGAAATGATGATATGGGGACTTCCCTGGCAGTCCAGTGGTTAGGACTCTGTGCTTTCACTGCCGTGGGCCCAGGTTCAATCCCTGGTCAGGGAACTAAGATCCCACAAGCCATGCGTCACGGCCAAAGGAAAAAAAAAAAGAGAAAGAAATGATGATATGAGACGGACACAGTTAATACGGTCACAGCGATCAGTATCAGGAAAGATGAAATAGGAGATGAGGGTGACAGATTATGAAAAAAGATGAACTAGAGGAAGGGGTTATGATGGAAGAAATTCTGGAATAATGAAGAGAAATAATACAAGAGCAGTAAACTGTGCCACCAGAATGAGAATCTGAGAGAAGTTTCTCAACTGATTTCACTATGTCAATATTCTATTTTCTTAAGAAAAAAAAATTTATTTCCTTTTCTGTCTTTTCTCAGGTCTATCATATGTTCCCATTCTGGTATGGTCACTACCCCTATCAGGTGGCTGAATATGACTGTCCAGGGTTTGACCCACGGGAGTTTTCCCAGCCCCGCATTGGTGTACTGCCCGAGGAGCGTTGGGGCAGGCGTACTTATCTATGGAGGCCTTCGTTCCCTCAAAGCATAGCTCTTTTCCAGTTTTTCCAGGTAAATATTCTTACCCATTTTGTTCTCATAGAAACAACTGTGGTGGGAGGGGGAAAGGAAAGCCCACATCTAATAAAGCAGGCAGAGTCATATGGGCACTGGCAGGGGCAAAATCTTGAAAGAAACTCCTGACGGGTAAGGCAGCCTCACTTGGTCCTCATGCTTGTAGAAGTCACCTACTGTCTGAGGCTATACACTAGTCCTCTCTCTGGGGTCTCCAAACATTGACTTCCATGGGATCAGCCAAGAAGGAAAATGAAGAGAGGTAGACCAGAAGTCTCTCTTATGAAAGATACTGCACCTATTTTATCCACAGAAGTTTGGGATGCTTTAGCCCACATCTGATCAGGAGGTCTCCGAGGTCAGGAAGTGGGTCTTGTTCATCTTTGTATTCTCTATAATGCCTGACCCTTCATAATGCTCAATATATTTTTGTTGAATTGATTGAGCTGATATGGTCTCTGCCCTTAGAAAATTCAGTCCAAGTCAAATAATAAGGATACATTTACTAACGTTTGGAAGAAGTATTAAACATATTGAACGATGAAATAAATGGAATACTACTATTCAGCCAAAAACAGAATGAAATCTTGCCATTTGCAACAACCTGGATGGACCTTGAGGGCATTATGCTAAGTGAAATAAGTCAGACAGAGAAAGACAAATATCGTATGATCTCACTTATATGTGGGATCTAACAACAACAACAACAACAACAACAGCAACGAAACAAGCTCATAGATACAGAGAATAGATTGGTAGTTGCTAGAGGTGGGAGGTGGAGGGGGGTAAAATGGGTGAAGGTAGTCAAAAGGTACAAACTTCCAGTTATAAAATGCATAAGTCTTGGGAATGTAACGTACAGCATAGTGACTATAGTTAGTGATACTGTATAGCATATTTGAAAGTTGCTAGAGAATAGATCTTAAAAGTCCTCATCACAAGAAAAAAATTTTTTGTAATTATATATGGTAATGGATGTTAACTAGACTTGTTGTGGTGATCATTTTGCAAAAACGTATGTATATGTGTGTACATACATATGCATAATACATCTATCTCTCTCTCTATATATAAACACAATGAAATAAGTTTAATTGAAAAGCTTTCACACTAGCTGGACTAGAAGTGAACCAATCTTGGTGGCTGAGTATTGGTCTTACAATTAATAGGCAAAGAATGTGTTAGTTTAACCCTTTGAGGGTGAAATTTCAAGGCAGTAGCCCTTGTAGTAAGGGAGAGGACCCCCTTAACTCTTCATTCTCTGGTCCCTTTGGTGCCTCTCAGGATGTGGGCCTGAAAATACTGTCCAACGCCGAAATCAAGAAGACAGACTGCAGTTACCGAATTTCAGAATACAGCGTTCCAAACAGACGTAAGCTGCCTCTGTGGCTTGCAGATTCACTGAGATATTTAGCATCATGGAACTCTGAAAACTCCCTCTTTGCCTCCTATTCTTGCACTGAGCCAGTAGCCAGAATGATAATGGATTGTGGGTTATAGATGAAGGCAGTTTCCCTAGGATCTCACTCTCTCTCTGTCTCTGGGGAGGGCTTTTGAAGCCTGAAGCCCTTATCTACTCATTCCCTGGCCAGACGTCCACGTCTGTCATTTCCCGATAGCCTCACGACCAGTCAGTTCCTCAGTGGTCCTTCCTCCTCCTCTCTCTCTTTTTTTTAAAAACTAATTAATTTATTTATCTTTTTATTTTTGGCTGTGTTGGGTCTTCATTGCTGCTCATGGGCTTTCTCTATTTGCGGCGAGCGGGGGCTACTCTTCGTTGAGGTGGCTTCTCTTGTTGCGGAGCATGGGCTCTAGGCGTGCGGGCTCCATTAGTTGTGGCACGAGGGCTCAGTAGTCGTGGCTCTCGGGCTCTAGAGCGCAGGCTCACTAGCTGTCCTTATCTCAGACTGGATGTTCTCTGCTTCCCTCTGAATTTCTTGCTGGTTTTCTCTCCACCTCAGTTTATCACATGACATAAGTCTTCTGCTTTTCCCCTTGTTCTTAGTCCCCTCAGAACCCTATCCATCTCCCGGGAGACCACCAATTGAGCCAGAGGATTCTCAGGTTCGTCAGTACTTCCCGGAGACTTGGCTCTGGGATCTGTTTCCTGTTGGGTAAGTGATGCCTAAAAGGTATAACAAAATTATACATACAGTGTAGATTCAGCAGAGAACTGACTCAGATAATTTCTAATGAACCTAAGTCTCAAGCCAAGAAGGTTTAATGGGGATATGAGAACGTGTTTCTTTCCCTGGATTCTTAAACAGTTACATACAATCACTCAAAACAAATTCACACGTCTTCCCATTTGCACAGTGCAGAGAGTGCATTCTCACTGCAGGGCCACACAAACGGAAAGGCACATCTTGATATTAGTTTGGTTCTTGCCCACTGCTTACCACCTCATTTTGACAAACCCTAAGAAGGCATATTCTCACCAATTCAGAGGGCACTGGGCTCTCTTACAGGTATGTTTGCACACAGATGCCCACCCACACATGCTCCCCTCCTCACATCCTCAGACACCCCCCCTTCTCCCATACTTGTACATCCTCACTCGAAGATTCACACTCTGAGATTCATGTGGGCCACCATTGCGGTTGCCTTTTTGCTTTTTCCCCCACGCACAACAGCAACGAAATATTCACTTCTGCAGACAAATTTGTAGCTTAATTCCCAAATGCCTTTCTCCTGCTGTCTGCTTCACCTGGGTTCTTGTATTCTCACAGTAACTCAGGGAAGAAGTCTGTCCGCGTCACAGTTCCTGATACCATCACCACATGGAAGGCCATGACTTTTTGCACTTCCCAGTCCAGAGGCTTTGGTCTTTCACCCACTGTTGGACTGACTGCCTTCAAGCCATTCTTTGTTGATCTGACTCTCCCTTACTCGGTAGTTCGTGGAGAATCCTTTCGTCTGACTGCCACCATCTTCAATTATCTGAAGGAGTGCATCTGGGTAAGAGCTGGGGATGCAAGAAGCAGGTGTCAGTCCCTAAACTGGAAGCGTACCAATTTTCCCTGAGAAAGAAATGAGATGTCAGTGTCTCTGCGCCCATATTTTCCTAAACCTCTGTGTATTGTCTCCTTTACTCCGACCCTTTATCACTCAAATATCCCCTTCAGGTTCAGACTAACCTGGCTAAATCAGAGGAGTACCAGGTGGAACCAGGGACAGACTCTCAGGCCTCCAGCTGTCTCTGTGCTGATGAATCAGAATCCTATCACTGGAATATCACAGCTGTCAAACTGGGTAAGAGAAGGAAGTGGCAGATGGGCAAGGAAAGCACAGAGACTGAGAACTCTACCCTTTCCTCTACTGTATTTGCTTTGTTTTCTCTTTCCTCTTCTTTGTGTTTGCCTCTGTTTTTCTCCCTCCTAAGTCTATGTTATAAAAAAATAAGTGAATATTCTTTGGTAGATGACCAAAACATTATCCACACTGGACTATTTTGAGAGTGAAAGAGGGAGATTTTAATAATTACGCCAGGACAAGAGATATGTTACTAGTCAAATACTTACTATGGGCCAGGCACTGTCCTAAGTGTTTTACATGAATTAACTCATTTAATCATCACAATAATCCTATGAGATGTCATTTGCTCTTGGATTAAGTCCTTGCAACTCAAAGTACAGTCTTTGGGTGTATTAGTTATCTACTGCTGCTTAACAAATTACCCTAAAATTTAGCAGCTTAAAAGAACAAACATTTATTATCACACAGTTTCTGTGGGTCAGTAATTTGTGCAGTTTAGCTGGGTGCCTCTTGCCCAAGGTCTCTCATGAAGTTCAGCCAGGGCTGTGTTCTCATCCAAAGACTTGCCCAGGAGAGAGCCCACGTCCAAGCTCATTCCAAAGCCTTTGATCCTCATGGACTGTTAGACTGAAGGCTGCAGTTCTTGGCCTCAGGTGTTGGCTAGTGGCCTCCTTCAGTTTCCCATCACATGAATCTCCCCACTGGGCTGCCTCATGACATGACAGCTGGCTTCCTCCAGAGTTCGTGGCTTGAGAGGAAGAGTGCACCTGAGACAGAAGCTGCAGTCTTTTTTATAACCTAAGCTCAGCCGTGACATCTCATTGCTTCTGCCCTATCCTCTCCATTAGAAGCGAATCACTAAATCCAGCCCACAGGCAAGGAGAGGGGATTACAAAACAGTGTAAATATCAGGAGGCAGGGATCACTGGGGTCCCTTAGAGGCCACCTACCGCAGAATGTGGGCCCCACCCCGGATATACTGAAATAGAGTTTGTATTGTAACAGACGAGAGCCGCAGGTGATTTGTATGCCGTTAAGTTTTGCCGTTAAGTTTAAGAAGCACTAGTCTAGAGGGGAAGAGACCTCATTGGTACCTCTGCCAATAGGGCTGATGTCTTCCTTTTGCCCTGTTTCTTCTCAGGTCATGTAAACTTCACCATCAGCACTAATATTCTGGACTTAAATGAACTCTGTGGGGACCAGAAGGGGTTTGTTCCAGAAAAGGGCCAGAGTGACACACTCATCAAACCAGTTCTGGTCAAGGTGAGTTTTCTGCAGGCCTAACTTCAGAGGTAGAGGCAGCAACCAAGCCAGGGATGTTCAGTGTGTGTCTAACCATGTCAGTTAGTCTCTTGCAGCAGTCTTACTCCAACTCCAATCAGGTAGCTCATCTTTATCCTTCCCTGACCCCCTTCTGCCCTTAACTACTTGCTTAACCCATACTGATGGTCTATGGAAGTACCTAATACAGTACCTGTTACTTTGTAGACACTCAATGAATGTTAGTTTCTCCTAAGAAAATCCCTAATGTCATCATTCGCTGCTTCCTGTCATCATGAACCCCATTGTCAATCCTGTCTCTTAGAAGTTTCCTAAACTTATCCTTAGCTCTAGCCCAGAAAGAATTTTACTGAGAGACCCCTCCCTGGGTTGAAATGGAGTCCTTCTGAATGTCAAAGAGAAGCTCTGTTCTCTCCAGTTCTGAGTGAAGCCCTGGAGCGCAGGCAGGGCCTCTTCTCCCCGTTTCCCTTCCCCTTCCTATTCCTTCAGTGCCACCTGCCCTGATACTCATCTATGTTTTTTCACCCATCCTTGTCTCTCTCCATGTCAGCCAGAAGGAGTCCTTGTGGAGAAGACACACAGCTCACTGTTGTGCCCCAAAGGTGAGTGAACACAGAGAGGGGTTGGTGTGAGAATTCCCTTAGCAACAGGAGATCTTCTTAGGCAAAAGGAGAAATATACAGGACAAGAAGAAATAGGAGAGTCTAGGGGTGCCATTCCCAATGGGGCCAAGTAGCTGAAAGGCAGGATGAAGAAGAGAAAATGTACAGCACAGTTATTATGTCTCTCGCTGGAATTTATTTTCGGCAAAGACCACTGTGAATAGGGTAAAAAAATCTACCTCCAACCCACGGAAAGCACTGGGTATAGAAAACCCTGGATTACGGCAATTTTTTCTGTGGTTTGGGTGTGAGAACCCCCACTATTTCCACCTTTTATTGTTTTACCTTTTCTCTGCCCCTCATAGGAAAAGTGGCTTCAGAATCCATCTCCCTGGAGGTCCCTGTGGATGTTGTTCCTGATTCAGCCAAGGCTTATGTTTCTGTTCACGGTAAGCAACCAGAGATTCTCGGCTCAAAAAGGAAAAATGGGGCCAGAGGCTGCCAAGGTGTGGCATGGGTTGAGGTCTATGGCCCTACCTGGAGGAAGGTATGGTAGATTAGAAGTGGTGAAGGAAGAAGAGCTTATTTTACAAAGTGGGCAAATACAGCCTGTGCAGTGCAGGTGGGATTAGATAGACGTATACTCTGGTTAAAAACAGCAAAGAGTCTGGGCAGGAGGAAGTTAAAGGTCGTTGAAGCTTGATATGTATTTAGGTTTAGGTCTATAAATTGGGTGGAGGGGAGACGAAATGTTTGCAGGAACCATTTAAAAATGAGGACTTCATATATTTGAGTACAGTTTTGGGAAGATTCAACCATATTTACATAGGACATGCCACTTCTTTAGGCAAGGAGAGGGAACAAATAGAAAAACATGAGCCTGAAAGTTGTATCAAACTGGCTTAGGATCCCAGTTCTGCCGTTTAATAGCCATGTGAACTTGGATAAGTTAATGAACAATTTCGGGGCTTCCCTGGTGGCGCAGTTGCTGAGAGTCCGCCTGCTGATGCAAGGGACACGGGTTCGTGCCCCGGTCCGGGAAGATCCCACATGCCGCGGAGCGGCTGGGCCCGTGAGTCATGGCCGCTGAGCCTGCGCGTCCGGAGCCTGTGCTCTGCGACGGGAGAGGCCACGACAGTGAGAGGCCCGCGTACCGCAAAAAAAAAACCCCCCCCCAAAATTTCGATCCTTCTTTTCTCTTCTGTAAGACAGTGATAATAACCTACCTTTCAGGATTGGTGTAAAGATTAAATATAATAAATTTCCCAGCACAATATCTTGCACATAGTAGAAGGCCTATACATGTTAGGTTCTTTCTGTACTCTAACCCCCTACCCACATCCCTTCCAGGTTAAAATGTCTCCGTTTTGGCTGTATTTGATTCATACCTCTGGTACAGCACTCACCTCACTGTATTATAGCTCACTGTCTGTCTTTCTTCCACACTGCATTGAGGGATCCTTGAGGACAAGGGCCATGTCTTTTTCATGTTTGTTTTTAGTACATTTCCTGCAGTTGACTTTCAGTACATATTTGCACATTTGAATTGAACTCAATGACTGAAGTGCAGATGTTCATGAGTCACTTATGTCAGGCTTACTGGCTTGTGAAGTAAATGGAGGGGTCAAGAGACATAACGTGGAAAAGCATATCAGGAGTGTGTGTGTGTTTGGGAGAGACTTGGTGATTTGGAGGGTGATGTATTTATATGCAGTGGAGGCACTTAGAGATTGAGACTAAGCATTGCAGGTTTTGTTACAAACCTCATCAGCTTCTTAAAAGCCATGAACGCCCTCAGGTGGCCTACATACCTCTCTGTGAACTCCAGCACCTTGTACATACCCGATATTATATATGTTATACTTGCTTATAATAAATTAGCATTGCAATGTATTGTAATTGTTTGCCCCCCCTGACTATGGGCTCTTCGAGGTGGAGACTGTTGCCCCCAAGGTCACAGAGTAGGGACTCACTAAATGATAGTGAATACGTGTTTGTTAAATGTATGATAATAACTCTTAAGGGTTCCTTCTTCTGCCACCACCTTCCTTCCCTCTCCTTTTGGATCCCAGGGGACATCATGGGCACAGCCCTGAAGAACCTAGACAGTCTGGTGCAGATGCCAAAGGGCTGTGGGGAGCAGAACATGCTCTTGTTCGCTCCCATCATTTACGTCTTGCAGTACCTGCAGAAGACAGGGATGCTGACTGAGGAAATCAAGTCTCGAGCAGTGGATTTCCTGAGGCTAGGTGAGTTGGTTCACTCTTTCTTCTTGGACACCTTGTCTAGCGCCTATGATCGGTGATAAGACTCAGGGAAGTTCAGCCCCTGAAGTGTCGCTCATCCTTGAAAGCCATGGGGGTGTTTTTTGAAGTTATCACTATCATCTAAAACCACATCTGGCTTCCCAGGGTACCAGAGGGAGCTGATGTACAAACACAGGAACGGATCCTACAGTGCCTTTGGGGAGCAGGATGAAAATGGAAACACATGGTAATGTTGCCCACTTCCCCATGAGTTCTGTACCCCAGAGCATAATTCCTGAACCCTCTGGAATTATTCCTCTACCTCTCCCCTTAACCCCATTCCTTCTTGCTTTCTATCCTCTACAACTTTAATACTGTTTATTTCAGCTTCATGTATGGTCAAGCCCCTTACTCTTCTCTCTGACCTTGTACCTCCCAGTTCTTGTCCCCATGAATGCCAATTAATGCCTCCCTTTTCCAAGCTTCCTATGGCATTATGTTTCCTCAACTCCCCTTCTGGAACCATTCAACAGAATAAACTGTGGAACTATTGCACCCTCCCCTGGAAATCCACCCTCATGCCACATTTCCCTCTTCACCCATACAGGCTGACAGCCTTTGTCACCAAATGCTTTGACCAGGCTCAGAGATTCATCTTCATTGATGACAGGAACGTCCAGGATGCTCTCAGGTGGATGGCGGGAAACCAACTCTCCAATGGCTGCTATGCCAATGTGGGAGAGCTCATTCACACAACTATGAAGGTGCGGACCTGCCCAGGGGCCCACAGCCCACTACTGTGTCTGGGAGGAACTTGTACCTCTGAGTAAGAAGAATCAAGAGAGCACCGGCCTGAGAGTCGGTTCTTCAGGTTTCAGGCCTGGCTCTGGGTGACCTTGGTCATTATTCTTAACCAGTCTGAGCATTCAGCTTCCACATCTGTAAAATGAGAATATGTACTAGAATATGGTTCTCAAAGTATGGTCCCCAGATCGGCAGCATCGGCACCACCTGAGAACTTGTTTGAAATGCAAATTCCAGGGACTTCCCTGGTGGTCCAAGTGTTTAAGACTTTGCCTTCCAATGCAGCGGGTATGGGTTCTAACCCTGGTCCGGGACCTAAGATCCCACATGCCTTGCGGCTAAAAAAACAAAACATAAAACAGAAGCAATATTGTAACAAATTCAATAAAGACTTTAAAAATCTTTTTTAAAAAAATCAAAAAAATCTTAAAAAAAAAGAAAAGAAAAGAAATACAAATTCCAGCTCTCACCCCAGACCTACTCTGAGGAACTCTGGGAGTAAGGGCAGCAATTGTGTTTTAACAAGCCCTCTGGGTGACCCTGATACTTGCTAAAGTTTGAGAACCACTGGACTAGAAGATCTCTGAGCCTTTTACTGTTTCCCTAAGTCTGAAGCAAAGCCATTTCCTCTGGTGGGGACTCCTAGACAGCCCAGTGTCTTTTGTAAGGGGTTTACTCTCTAGCAGGTACTAAGTACTCTATCGGATATTCATATTTAATGTTTACAACAAATCAACATGCTAAGCACTGGCATATCATTATAAATTCCATTTTACAGATGAAGAAACTAGGTGCAGGGGTTAAGTAAACTGCCTGAGGTGAATGCTAGTGGGCGGCAGGACTGTAATTTGAACCACAGCACTTGGATTCCAGGGGCACTGTTCCTGCCCATTCACTGCACTGCCTGACCTTTCCCAACACAGCAAGGTGTCCGGGTGCGGGCAGCTTGTTCAATTCAGAGCAGACCGAGTGAGAAAAAGACTGTACCAACTTTCCTAGAGGAATCATTATTGCTATTCCAGGACCTGGATTAAAAATCTTGAGCACTGGAACTTCCCTGGAAGTCCAGTGGTTAGGACTCTGCACTTCCACTGCAGGGGCATGGGTTCAATCCCTGGTCTGGGAACTAAGATCCTGCATGTTGTGCGTTGCAGCCAAAAAAAAAAAATTCAATTAAAAGAAAATCTTGAGCATTGAAAACGAAATCTCTATATGATTCATTAGTGTTCCTTATGCAGGATCTTCCCAGTGTCCCCCATATGGGGGAGTAGTACAAGCTAGGACGTGACTAGAACAAGATCCTAGAGGTTTTTCTTCCTCCTATCTTACCAGAGCCATCCAGTCTCTCAAGAAACCCATCATTTATGTTGTCAAGCTTGGTGGTTCGGTCCTTATCGGGAGCTCCAGAGTTAAACCCACTGGGTTCAAATCCCAGTCCTTCAGCTTATTAGTTGTGTATTTTTTTTAATATAAATTTATTTATTTTATTTTATTTCGTTGGCTGCGTTGGGTCTTTGTTGCTGTGCGCAGGCTTTTCTCTAGTTGTGGCGAGCGGGGGCTACTCTTCGTTGTGGTGCACGGGCTTCTCACTGTGGTGGCTTCTCTTGTTGTGGAGCATGGGCTCTAGGCGCGCGGGCTTCAGTAGCTATGGCTCGCGGGCTCTAGAGTGCAGGCTCAGTAGGTGTGGTACACGGGCTTAGTTGCTCTGTGACATGTGGGATCTTCCCGGACCAGGGCTCGAACCCTTGTCCCCTGCATTGGCAGGCAGATTCTTAACCACTGTGCCACCAGGGAAGCCCACAGTGTGTATTCTTGAACAAACTATTTAACCATTTTAAGTGTTGGTACTCTTATCTATAGAACAAAGATAGTAATTTAGATTACATATATTTTTTTAAAAATTGCTAATATCCTTCTGTGAAAGGCATTAATCAAGGAAGGGGTTACCTATTCTCCCCTGGAGAAGAAGCTGGGCTTTATGCCACTCGAGGGGACCGTCCATTTGGGGGAATCTCAGATTCAGTAAAAAATCTGAGAATAAGAGATTTTCTCCTTATCCCACCTCCTCACCCCCCTTTTTTTAAACCTGTTATCCTTCCTAACACCTTATCTTGGGTTTCCTAAATACCCACTCAGAGCTGAAGACCTCATGTTACTTCTTGCAGGTTACTGTATAAGGCTGTGCAGTTATTGAAGTCCAACCAGTTCTCCCCTCCACTGTGTGTCCTGGAGGCTTGGGGCTGCGGTCAGCCTGTGGAAAGGAGCGCTTTAAAAAAAAAAAATTATTTATTTATTTGCCTGTGCCAGGTCTTAGTTACAGCACTCAGGATCTTTGTTGCTGCGTGCGGCATCTTTAGTTGAGGCATGAGGGATCCAGTTCCCTGATCAGGGATGGAACGCGGGTCCCCTGCGTTGGGAGCTCGGAGTCTTAACCACTGGACAACCAGGGAAGCCCCAGGAGTGCTTTTTTAAAAAAAGAAAAAATAATTCATCTGTTCAGAGGGGACACCTTTTTGCAATGTGCGTGCAATTCTTCATGTGCTGGCTGCTTCCCTGACTTCCTATCTCCGTTTCCATCCAGGGTGGAGTTGATGACAAGGTCTCCTTGACTGCCTACATCACGGCTGCGTTGCTGGAGATGGGAAAGACCACAGATGTGAGTTCCTCTAGCTCCTCCCCTTGACACTCTCCTGATCATGCCTGTTTCTAGAGAAAGTCACCTATTTTTGTCCCTAGCCAGCCTTTTAAACTCAAAAGCGGATATGATTTCCTTATCATTGCCCGTTTTAAAAGGAATGCCTTATAAATTCAGTTCTTCATCTTCACTTTTTAGGACATGATGGTGAGTCAGGGTCTGCAGTGTCTCAAGGGTTCTGTCTTCACCACCCCCTACACACAGGCCCTACTAGCTTATACTTTCACTCTGGCTGGGGATATGAAGAGCAGAAAGATTCTTCTTGAAAAGCTAGATCAACAGGCTATCATCTCAGGTATGTTGGCCATGTTAGGAATTTTTTGCTTTCTTGTTTTTATTTTATTTTATTTATTTATTTTTGGCCATGCTATGTGGCTTGCGGGATTGAACCTGGGCCCACCGCAGTGAAAACGCTGAGTGCTAACCACTGGTCCGCCAGGGAAATCCCAGGAGTGTTTTGAAATTGTGAAAATATGTGAAAAATTTCCCTAGTCTCTGTAGTCCCACATATATTCAATTCTAGGATTCATTTTAGTAAAAGTTAAGTCATAAAATCATTGTTAACAGTTTTGCGGGAAAGCCCCTGAAAGTCCTCAAAGGCATGTTATATTTTTAACGTGAAGAGAAAATAGATGGTAGAAGTTAGTCAGAAAATGTATTGGCATTGGAGAACCACCCTTTTGCAGATATTTAACAATTCTTTGGTGTAAAATCATGGACTTTGGGCTTCCCTGGTGGCGCAGTGGTTGAGAGTCTGCCTGCCGATGCAGGGGATATGGGTTCATGCCCCAGTCCGGGAACATCCCATATGCCGCGGAGCGGCTGGGCCCGTGAGCCATGGCCGCTGAGCCTGTGCGTCTGGAGCCTGTGCTCCGCAATGGGAGAGGCCACAACAGTGAGAGGCCCACGTACCGCAAAAAAAAAAAAATCATGGAGTTTGATGGGGTATGACTTGAACTTGGAGATTTCTCAAGGTCCTTTTCAAACTTTTGGATGTATTTAGAATAATATTTGATATTCTGGGAATTCCCTGGCGGTCCAGGGGTTAGGACTCGGCGCTTTCATTGCTGAGGGCAGAGGTTCAATCTCCAGCCGGAGAACTAAGATCCCGCAAGTGACGTGGTGTGGCCAGAAAAAAAAAAAAAAAAAAAAAGTATTCAATATTCTAACAGATCTAGTAAATACATTATTAATGAATTTTATTTACCTAGCTGTTTTTTTAAAAATCTACTTCCAGGCAGAAATTTAATCTCAGCTTTCATTTATACGAATGTCATTGCCGAGTTGTCCTCTCATATGGGCTCTGGGTAGTTTTTTGGCCTGTGTATAAGCAACTCTAGTCGTGGAATGGGGATCTCAGACAGTGGGTGGAGTTATATCTGCTCAGGTGTATATTAGTTTAATGTGATTAACTCTTCTCCATTACCTTGCATTGCAGGCTCACATGTTTTCTTTTGTTCTTCCACTTAGATGGCCTCCTGTGGACCATGTATTTATTATCTCTAACCTTATATTTAGTTAGACTTCTAGCTTCCACTCTTCTCATTTCTACTTGCTGTGCTTTGTCTTCAAGTTACCTGCCATTGTGGCTGTCATAGAGTCGGGATTTGGTCTCATATTTTATTTGCTCGCCCTCATTATCATTTCTTCTATGGTTTCTCAGAGTTCTTACGCATGTTCTGCCATTTTTATTCTTCTTAAAATGTTAGACCTTGGATTAAGGAAAATAAATGCTGAAAATTAATAAAATTAAATAAATTTATTAAAATTAATAAAATTTTGTAATTTTTTTGGCTTAATTTTGTAAGCCAAAAAAAAAAAAAAGACCCCAAACACATAAATTCTTAAAAGAAGTTTCTACTTACCTATCTCCATTAACATAAGAATTTATAAATTAACAAGGGAGGTTTTGATATTATTGCTGGATGCATTTATTGATGCTCCCAGCTTTACCCTGGGGAATTATGTGTGGGTGTACACACACACACACATCCTTGCATATGCATTGTGGCCAATAAATCAGAAGATTTGAGACATATTTTTTTCTAACTCACGATTAATTTTTGGTTGGTACTTTCTCTGATTTAAGGTGTAGCATTTACAAAGTGAATATAGGAAAGTCATTTCCTTCTAAGACTTTCCTAATTATGTGTTTTCCTCCATAGGAAAGTCCTTTCACTGGAGCCACAAACCTCCTCCATCATCAGATGCCGGCCCTTGGTCTGAGCCTGAGGCTGTAGATGTGGAACTTACGGCATATGTATTGTTGGCCTGGCTTAGCAAAGCCAACGTGACTCAAGAGGAGATAAACAAGGCCGCTGGCATAGTGGCTTGGTTGATCAAGCAGCAAAATGCGTATGGAGGGTTCTCTTCCACTCAGGTAAGTAGCCTGCTCTCCTGCCACTTACCAGGTAGGATGAGATCCCATGTGGAGAGAGAGGAAAAACTATCGCCCTTGCCCTCTAGGTCCAGAGACTAATCATTCTATAGAAAGGGAGAAAATCATGTGAAAAATATATAGAAGGGTTCATAAAATTAGGTCATTTGAGCACATAAATAGTACTATATGCATTTAAGTCTCTTTCTTTGTAGAATATGAAACATCATGAGATCTATGTTCTACATGAAAAGAGGACATGTATTACATAGTCACAAATTAGAAAGCCAATTATGGGGTCTGTAAGCATAAAAGCAAGATTTTACGGGTATACCTCCTATTTCAGGTATTGGAAATCTGGTAAGATATAGTCTTTAAAAAGTTTACAATCTAGAAAGAAAGCTAGGAAAAGTTGTATATATTACATAGCAGGATCTGGTTACAGAACAAAGATACAAAAGGTACAAAATATTGAATTTCAAGAGGGAGAGAGACCTCATATCAGCTTGAGGGATAAGAAGAGTCTTCACAGGGGAATGGCATTTGAGGGAGATCTAAAGGGACATGTAAAAATTTTAGGCAACTATTGAAAGGAAGGGGGAAGAGTCTGAGTAGAGACACCCATTTGCAAAACCGTAGAATGGCTGCTGGGAAAACTGGTTTAGCTGAAGCATAAAGGGACTTAGTTGAAAAGGGAGGGTAGCTGCATATTATGAAGGACCTTGCATGTCAGACTCAGTTTCTGCCTAATTCTGAGGAGCCATTAATTTTTTTAAACTTTGTTTCAGAAAGATTAATTTGTCCCTTGGATATGGGATGATTTAGAGGAGAGAGACACTGGATTTGAAGAGATCAGGAGACTATTTCATTTGTCTAGGTTAGGGGTAAAGAGAAATCGAATTGGTGGGGTGGCAGTAGGGAAAAAAGGAGGTGGAATTGTATGATAAATTCAAATAATGTCATAAAAGTCATCTTTGATGATCACAAAGAGAATAGCCATTAATTCATTTGTTCTGTAAATAGTATTAAATCCCTACTCTTTCCACGTCACTGATGATACAGAGGTAAACAAGAAAACACATTTTTTGTTCTCATAGCGATTATAGTATCACTTGTTGAAATTAGGGCCAGTTTCACTGAGGATGTAACATGTAAAGTAGACCTGGAAGAATGAACAGATTTTAATAGATGGAGTGTCTGGTGTAGATGTTAATAGATGATGTTAAGACCTTGCATATGGTAATGACTTAATTGGAATTTTAAAAAGTTATATGGTACTATGTTTCCTTATTTCAGGGAAATTCTTGGCCAAAGATCAGGAAGGATTTCCTTCTTCTTGCTGAGCCCTAAATAATTATATAATTTTAGAAAGCAGAGGATGGAATGTTTAGAATTCTCAGTGACAGATATATGCCAGAGTTGCTTTTCAATAAAATCCTTGGCTATTACAAGAAGTCACATATCACCCACTTTGGTTTTTAGGTGATGATGAGGTCCCATTCCTTGAATTGTCTCCACATGTCCAAGGAATAAAGCCCTCCTGGGCTCCAGGTCACAGAGCACAGACAAAAAGTTGTTTGTAGAGGGCCAAGCTGCACAGATATAACTTGTTCACAGCTTCCCCTGGGGTGACACCTGTCTTCCTATCTTTATATGACAGTGTGATGTCTAAATATGACTGTTCCTTTTTGTTTGGGATAGGGAGAAGTGGGGTTCCTTTATTCTGCAGTAGATATTTGACAAAGTTTTGAGCATACAGAAATTCTCATAACACAGAGTGAGATATGACAGTTTTGCAGAATATCTCATTCTTTTTTTCTTTCCTCCAGTTGTAATTTATATAAATCATGTTTTCAGAAAGGAAAGGCTCACACTTTTTACGTGATGCCATGCTCTCTTAGAAACAGTTTATCTGTCTTATTCCCAGATGAAGAAAAGATTGTCACATGTCATAATGGCTAAGAAGCTTTGTCCTTCAAGGAGGGGTTTTCCAAGGATCCCCTGATACCCTGTGCCACAGAAGATCATTATGCAATTAAATAACTTTGAAGAGCATGCAATTTTTAGGGTTATCAAGTTACTGCTGTTTCTTCCCCAAATAAGGAAATTGCAAAATATATATTGAACAGTGATCCACTCACTTCTTTTTTTTTTTAGTTTTTTTTTTACCAATTAAAAAACAATTGGAGTATAGTTGCTTTACAATGTTGCATTAGTTTCTGCTGTACAGCAAAGTGAATCAGTTATACATATAGATATGTATACTCTTTTTTGGATTTCCTTCGATCCACTTCTAACAATAGCCAGTTCTGAAGCTAAGTTTCATTGCTGAATATAAATATATGAAATTAGCCTAACGACCCATGAATGTTCAAGAATGACTTGATGGTGATTTTCTATGCAGGTAAGATATTATGATTTCTATGTCAGCTTCCCCAGCATTGGTGAATGTGGTTCTTAGATACTTAGAGGAGGTATCATCCAAGCTAGTGAACAACAATCAGGTGTGTAGGTTACAGGGTTGTTGGAGGTTAGTTCCAATGGCCCACGAAACAGTAAGCATATGCCTGATGCCTGATTGTTTTCCTTAGGATACTGTAGTTGCTCTCCAAGCTCTTGCCAAGTATGCCACTATTGTCTATGCGCCGTCTGAGGAAGTCAACCTGGCTGTAAAATCCGCTCAGAATTTCCAGCACACTTTCAACGTTCAAGCTGCCAACCGGTTGGTGTTTCAGCAGGAGACTCTGCCCGATATCCCTGGAGTGTACACCTTGGAGGCCTCAGGCCGGGGCTGTGTCTTTGTGCAGGTAAGCAGGGCTCCAGGAGGACTAGTGTGCGTTGGGAAGGAGAGTCTGAGGGCATCTCTGCCTCTAGTAGAACCTTCTCTCATCTACCTTACTTGCAAGGAAAGTCGTTCGAACCGTACCCTCTTTTTATTTTTTATTTCTTTTTTATTGGAGTAAAGTTGCTTTACAATGTTGTGTTACTTTCTGCTGTACAGCAAAGTGAATCAGCCACATGTATACATCTATCCCCTCTTCTTTGGATTTCCATCCCATTTAGGTCATCACAGTGCACTGAGTAGTGTTTTCTGTGCTGTATAGTCGGTTCTCATTAGTTATCTATCAAACAGAACAAGCTTTAAAATCCTTCCCAACTCTGATCTGGTTATCTGTTTCCTCCAACTAGACGGTGCTGAGATATAATATTCTCCCTACTAAAAGTGTGGAGGCCTTTAGTCTTAGTGTGGACATAGGGAAAGCTCGGTGTGAGCAACATACTTCACCTCGATCCTTGGCTCTGGACATCCATACCAGGTGAGGACCGCGGAGGTGCGGTGGGGGGCACCTAGACCATGGAAGCTGAGCTGGAGAGAGAGAGAAAGAGAGAGAGAGAGTGTGTGTGTATGTGTGTGTGTGTGTGAGGGGACAGATGTACAGTGTGCCAAGAGGGAAGATAATGGACTCACACAGGTTTGCTTCTTTCTGCCCTCAGTTATGTGGGGAATCGCAGCTCTTCCAATATGGTTATTGTGGAAGTAAAGATGCTTTCCGGGTTCAGTCCAATGGAAGGCACCCATCAGTTAGTAAGTTGCTTCTGTTTTCTATCTCTGAGGGGGGGCTTATTATTATAGCTTTTAATTATCATTAAAAAGCTGGTGAAATGGGCATCATGGTTTATACATAGAACTCATGATTTTATTATCTAAATGGGCTACAAAGGTGCACCGGATATATGATATGGAACCTGTTACAGTCTTGGTTCCTTTTTCTTACCTTTTCCACAGTATATGTTGTTTCTGCAACCATGGCAGAGCTTTGGAAGATTACTCTAGGGGATAGGGAAGGCTCTGGCTCTCAGTCTCCTTTTTTTTTTCTCCTTTCTTATTCAGCTTCTCCAGCAACCACTGGTGAAGAAGGTTGAATCTGGAGCTGACACACTCAACATCTACTTGGAACAGGTAGGGATTAGGAACTGAACCAAAGAACTTGATCGCTTATGTGTCTTTTCAACTTCCCTTCTAATGTACATGTACTAGTGTCACATACACGAAGACGAGGAACCTGGGAGAGGGAGTTCACAACCACAAGATGTACCATAAAATACCCCCTTGCATCTCCAGGACAGTACTATCTAACAGATACAAAGTGGGAGCCATCTGTGTTATTTAAAAATTTCTAGCAGCCACATTAAAAGAATTAAAGAGAAACAGATAACATTAATTTAATTATATATTTTATTCAATTTTATATACCCAAAATGTTTTTTTATTTCACCATGTAATTAATATACAAAAGTGTGAATGAGGTATCTACCTTTCTTCTTTTTTCTTACTACATCTTTGAAATCCGGTACGTGTTTTACACCGACAGCACATCTCACTTCTGACTGGCCACCTTTCAAGGGCTTAATACCCACATGCAACATGACAGCTCTGGAGAATAACAGAGTGGTTAATAGCTGAGGCTCTGATGCCAGAGTGCTTGGGTTAAAATCCTGCTTCTAACATTGGCTGCAATTGTTGAATGATTGTTTCCTCATCTGTAGAATGAGGGTGGGTAGTGGTAAAAATAGTTACCTATCTCACAGAGTGGTTGAAAGAATTAAGTGATTTAAGACATGAAAAAATATTTGGAATTGTACCTGGTATGGAGTAAACCCTCAATAAACATTAGCAATTATTATTATTATTTTATAATGTAATGTTAATGTTAATTAATTTTCATTAGACATTGTATGTAACTTTTCATTTCAACCAAATAAGGAGTTCTCAAGGACTAGTAGTATTCTAAAAACTGTTACGATGCTTATTTCATCATACTCTATTTAGCAAGGAAGAAAGGTAGCATTATTATATAACTGACAGACAAGACTATCTCCAATTAAAATTTACTGTTGTTAGTAATGTTTTCTGCTCCCACACCAACTAATTCATCTAACTGTGGTTTTCTTATCTGCCAGGGGGTGGTTCTTTAGGGTAAGTCCTGTATAGTTTCTTTTGATACAACTCTGGTTAGTGTATCAGGAAAACCCCTGAAATCATGATACTGTAGTTGTTTAAACATTTTGCAAAGTTTATGATGCTTTCATACACACCTTCTTTGAGTCTCACATGGCACCCCTCCTTCTATGTAAGGAGGCTGAGGCTGAATTGATAGAGTGAGTATGCTTGTCAAGTCATCCTGTTTGTCAGTGTCCAAGCTGGGAGTAGCATCTGGGGATTCTAATTTCCATGGCATCATTCCTGAGGCTGCAATGGCAGGCCGGTCAGTGTATCCAGCCAGCTTTGTCAGCTTCTAATCTGAGACATCAAGTCTAATGGTCTAAAAGCCAATCGTCATGATTATATCTGTGATTATTTCCTTTTTCTATGTATCTTCTCCCCTTTTCTCTTGATCAGCATCACCAGAGGACAATCTGATTCACATTTAACAAGTTATTCTTGGTTTTATTCCTCTTCTCTATTGTTTTTTGTTATTTGCTTGCTTGGTTTGGGGGGTCTGTTTCCTTAATTTCTTCATTATTTCTTTTCTTTATTTTGGGCTGAAGGGGAGGGGAAAGGACATTTTTTGCTATTCTTTGTCTAACTTCTTAAGTTGAATGCCGATTTGTTTATTTTTAGTCTTTCTTATTTTCTGATGAATATGAACTATAAATTTCCCTCTAAGTATACTCTGTCTTTGTCCCACAATTTTTGACAAGCATTGTTTTTATTACCATTTAGTTCTATATCTTAATTTTGGGGGAAATCCATGGGATATTTAAAGCCATCTTTTTGTTACTAATTTCTAATTGTATTGCATTATGGTCTGAGATCATGATAGTGAGCCTCTGAAATGCATAGAAGTTTCTTTTGTGACCTAATATATGGTCCTTTTTGGAAATGTTCATTGTGTGCTCCAAAAGAATGTCCACTCCCTTTCTCTTGATCTAGATCTAGATCTGAAAGTCCAAGACGATTACTTCTGTTGTTCATGTCTTTGTTATCTCTGCTTATTTTCCTGCTCAATCTATCAGTTTTGGAAAAGGGCTTGTTAAAATTTCTAATTACAATTATTGATTTGTCCTTTACCCATTTATCTATGCAATTCTGTCAGTTGTTTCTTGATATATTTTTCAACTATATAATTAGGTATGTATATGTTATGAACATATCTTTTTCAGTTTTCCTTTTATTAGTATACTGTGCTTCTTTTACACTAATTATATGTGTGTGTGTGTGTGTGTGTGTGTGTGTGTATATATATATATATATATATATATATATATTTAGATTTCTACGTACACAGACACTTTTTTTTTTTTTTTGCCTTAGATTCTATCTGGTCAGATATTAAGGCTGCTATCCCAGCTTTCTTTTGGTTTATATTAGTCATTTACTTTAAATCTTTATGGTAACTAAATGACCAACGAGAACAGTGCTTCCAAAGATTTTATTCCAGGACCCCTCTCTACTCTTAAATGACCTCAAAGAGCTTGTGGTGATGTGGGTTACATCTATTGACATTTAACTTATTAGAAATTAAAACTGAGAAAAATATTAAAATATTTATTGTCACTTAAAAACAACAAAAATAAACTCACTGCATTTTAATATAACATTTTGTGAAAAATGTATTTCCCAAAACAAACAAAATGAGAATAGCAGATTGTTTTATGTTTTTGCTTTAATATTTAGCTTAATCAAAGAGAGTAAAATTTTCCCACCTGCTTCTGCAGTCAATCTGTTGCAATATCACACATCAGGTAGCCCCCTTATACTAGTACAGTGAAAGAGAATGAGAATGAAAAAGGCAAATAATGTCTTAGTATTATTCCAAAAAGAATTCTGATCTCACAGGCTACCAGATACAGTCTTAAGGATCCCTGAGAGTTCCTGGACCATGCTTTTAGAAGCACTATACCTAAAGAAATCTCTTTGGAAATATCTTCCAATTAGGTGTTTCTAACTTCCTATCTAAATTTACAACATAGGGACTTCCCTGGCGGTCCAGTGGTTAGGACTCCACTGCTCCACTGCAGGGGTCACAGGTTTGATCCCTGGTTGGGAAACTAAGATCCTGCAAGCCACACTGTGCAGCAAAAATAAAATAAAAGTAAATAAATACATAAATTTACAGCATAAATCTTATTTTCTTTTTATATTAGATTAATCTATGCAGTTATTTTGAACTCTCCATTTATTCATTTATTCAACAAATATTTATTGAGCCACCAATATATGCCAGATACTCTTCGACATGATAGAGATGCAGCAGTAAAAACAGTAGACATGACCCCTGCCCTCATGGATTTGATATTCTAATGGAGAGACAAGCAATATGCAAATTTTAAAAGTACATATATATGTGCACACACACACACACATATTCAGGAATAATTTTAGTAGTAATCAGTACTACGCAGGAGTGTGGTGGGGGTAGGCCAGGATGTGATTGTTTTAAAGGAACAATCAGGGGACTTCCCTGGCGGCCCAGTGGTTAAGACTCTGCCTTCCAATGCAGGGGGTGTGGGTTCCATCCCTGGTCGGGGGAGCTAAGATCCAACATGCCGCGGCCAAAAACCAAAACAGAAATAAACCCAGAAGCAATATTGTAACAAATTCAATAAAGACTTTAAAACTGGTCCACGTCAAAAAAATCTTAAAAACATAAATAGATAAAGTAAGGTGGTCAGGAAAGGCCTCTCTGAGGAGACGTCATTTGATCAGAGACCTGAATGAAGAGAGAAAGGCGATCGGGAGCATACAGGTGTTGGAGTGAAGTGGAAGCCTCCGTTCCTTTGGCCACTTCATTTAATTCAGTGGAGGAGCCACGGGTTAGAGTAGACCAAGAACAGACCCATTTTGCAGAAGGACCAGGAAGCGGTAAGATGCTAAGAAGAAAAAGCCAGGAAGCCAGCAGGAGGCAATATTAGGAGTGGCATAGAGCAGAGGTAGAAGGGCTTCAGAAAATCTGTGTGATGACAGCAAGAGCCTTTTAACCTCCACCTGACAGAGATGTTATTTTCACTTTTGTTTTAATGTGATGTTTGTCTGTCTTCCCCACAGCTTAGTAAGAAGTCTCAGACCTATACCTTCTCCATCAGCCAAAGCCTGTTGGTCACCAACCTCAAACCAGCAACTATCAAAGTCTATGACTACTACCTACCAGGTGATGGCCAAGATTTATCTGCATCTTGCAACATACTTCTACTTCATTCTTCATGATATCTTCCTTAATTTTATAGATACTCCTTTCCAAGCCAAGTGCACATAATTACATTATCTGATCTCCTAAAACATTTTAATTCAATTATATGCCACTTAAAAAAGTCTTCTGCACTAGACATATTTTATACAACGTGGTCCATAGACTGAAAGAACAATGTTCTCTAAAGACTAACTATTCTTAATATTTTTGCTGCAATGACTAATTTACTACAAGTGTGCAAATATTAGTCATTGGAAACTTGCTGTAATTCTGAATGTGCTCATAACCTGTAGAAATCTTTTGAAGAAGGTTAAAGCAGTAACTTTTATGTAGTATTTTCTCTCTGAATGTATTAGGCCTGCAATATAATAATATATGTCATTTAATTTTACAGATGAACAGGCAACAATTCAATATTCTGATCCCTGTGAATGAGGTAAGCCCAGAAGAAAGAAGGCTGGGCTTTTGGGGTAGGGTGGCAGTATTCAGAAGTTAAGGAGACGTTCTTCTGAGTTAAGGGTATTATCTTTTGGAAGGGTATTTTTGATAAAGTGGACTTTCTTTTTTGTCCTGAACTCTTTTATTAAAAAAAAACTGAGGTATAGTTGTTGTACAATATGTCCTAAAGTCTTGAAGAGAGAATAATCATCTCCATAGTTCACATCAGAAAAAGTTAATAGTGGCATTTGTGTGAGGGGTTCTATGTGATTTTTAAAAACAGTATTTTCTTTTTTTAGCTGGAAATTTTCCTAATTATTACATTATATATCTTTTTATATAAAAATACTAAGACAAAAGTAAAGATTACCTGATTCTACTTCCCTTAGATAACACTCTAATAATCCCATCGTGTGTTTTGTGAGATTTTTTTTTTTTCTAGTCAGGAAAAAACTCCTCTATAATTGTGAAGACTTTCTGTATATCATGATGTCTTCTGTCTTTGTTTTTTCCTTCCAGGGTAGAAGATGGAAAGAGACTAAACGAATTCTCCACGACATTACTGGACAGCATTCTTCCTTCTCTTAAAGCAGAACCCGTTCAATCAAACAATTTGGTTTCTCTTGTTAAAAAACAAAATGCAGGACTTCCCCGGCAGTCCAGTGGGTAAGACTCCGTGCTTCCACTGCAGGGTGTGTGTGTTCAATCCCTGGTCAGGAAACTAAGATCCCACATGCTACGTGGTATGGCCAAAAAATTAAAAAAAAAAAAAAGCAACCAAATAAAATTGAAGATTGAATGGGCTCTATTAGGTGATTTATGAATTGAGCAGCATTTCATCTAGCAACCAGAAGGGTGCTCCAAGGGGTTGTACAAAATTGAAGGTTTTTATATAAAGAAGGGTAGGGTAAAGGAGCTATTAGCAAAAGAAAAGAAAGAATTTTTTTTAGGCCACGACATCTTTTTTGGGGGAATGAGCGGGAGGGAATGGCAAGGATTTTATGGCATAGATTGCCTCTTCTTCCTCTGGGGGATGGAGAAGGCCCACGTGGCAGATGACCTTGTTGGTGCTGACTGGAAAACTCCAGACTAGTTGATTAAGATTACATTCCTGGGGAAGGTGGAAATGGCAGTCAGGTCAGGTATTAAATCTAGGTTTGGTATCAGGGGCTTTAGCACAAGTGACACCATTTTGGGCCTGTGGTTTTTCTCTTTAACACTCTGATTGACTAGTGAGTGGGTAACAGATGGGTAGGCCTGAACCTCAGCTACTTTCTACGACTTCACAGATGCACAGGTGCCAGAATACAGGGCTGAGGAGGATGGGTTAGGAATCACCACACAAAGGAGGAATTATATGGGAAAGCTCCTTGGGGTAGGGGTCATTGATATAACCATTCTGTTGGGCCATTTAGGAGACTCTCCAGAGAGGAGATGGTGGTAGAGGGTGCTCCAGGGAAGATAAAAATGTCTTCCTGGAGGTTAAATCTAAGGGAAGATGTAATTTAGGTCTTTGGGAATAGACTAAAAAGATTTTTTTCTTTTCTTTGAAAAGAAAATCTGTGTGCTCGACTCTGTGCATATTTCTGTGGTTACCAAAGGTTCTGTTTAAAGATATGGTTATTCTTTAACAAAAACTCACAATTTGGCTTCTTCCTTAAACCTTTTGACCCAGACTTCGCAAAGAATCTGAGTCAAGTATTCAGAGAGAGGTCCAAAGAGAATCCTAATTAAGGGACTGTGTTCAGCCAGTCTGTCACTTTGGGGCAAGCAGTGATTGATAACAAGAAAAGTGGCTGGCCACAATTCCCTATCATCTCTGCTTTTCTCCGGCCTGATTCCCCCCAGCCTTTTCCCACTTGGGATACTTATCATGGTGTAAACTCTTCCTTGGGGCAATGTTTTCGTTTTGGAAACAAGTTTGGAGGCAATGGGAGGGGGGTTGGGGAGTGAATAGTGATATTTAAACAGAGCCGATTCTCTAGGTAATTACACCCTTTTACCTTGGAAGTCCACACACTGATCAGAAACTCTGACCAAAAGGGTCAGGGAAAAGTAAGTCCATGATGTAGGTATTTCCCTAAACCCAAGGCCACGCTTGCATAAACTATTTGTTCCTTACCTCCTCCACCCTAGACTTTGCCCTGCTCCTCTTAGGAGTTCCCAAAGTGAGAGAAGATGGGGAACATACCCAAAGGAGGTCATCCCTAAGCCTGCCTTACCCTTCGGTCTGATGGGAAGAGAACAGAGAACTCTAGAGAAAAGAGAGCAGTCATGAATGCTCCTCCCACACAGTGAAAGCCCCACCCCTCTGTTCTTTTGGGTCTGTAGCTCCTGCCAAAACTTCCCATTTTTTTGCAATGGAAGGAGGTGGTGGTCCTCAAGATTTAAGAAGTTATATCTGGCCAAAAAAACATATCAGATGATTACAAAAACTATTCTTGTGTCTCTGGGGTTGAAGGAATATCTTATGATTTAATATTATCAACTACACTGAAAAAAGGAATGTTCATGAGAAAATTTACATTCTTCAACTTACTGAAATATAAACGTTTGTGCATATTTGAGAAGCAAGGTGATTTTAAGGTTTAAGTAGTGTTTAGCATTAAAATGCCTAAAGCCCGTGCTCCGCAGCAAGAGAAGCCACCGCAGTGAGAAGCCTGCGCACCACAACGAAGAGTAGCCCCCCCTCGCCGCAACTAGAGAAAGCCCGCGCACAGCAACGAAGACCCAATGCAGCCAAAAATAAATAAATAAATTTGTTTTAAAAAAAAGAGTAAGGTTTCTATCTTCAAGGAGCTCACAGACTATTGGAGTGAGAAAAAGAAAACAAATCGACAGTCATGATATAGTGAGACAAAAAATAATCATAGAAAAAAGTACATAAAGCTATGGGAGTACATAGGAGAGGCACCTTCCCAGACTGAGGCGACGGGGTGATCAGGAAAGGCTTCTCCATGTTGGTCCCTGAGCTGGATGAGCGGCAACCAGAAAACAAGGGAGCAAGTTTGGGCAGAGTGAGCTACGTGCGAAAGGCAAGCGGTGGAAGAAGGCTGGTATTTCCCCAGAGTAGTTCAATGTACTCCTGGATGATGTGTGTATGTGTGTGTGTGTGTGTGTGTGTGTGTGCGCGCGCGTCTCTGTGTGTGTGTGTGTCTGTGAGTAAGTAGAGAGAAGTTAGGTCACAAATTGCTTTTTAGAAAGATTATTCTAGGGACTTCCCTGGTGGTCCCATGGTTAAGACTCTGCACTCCCAATGCGGGGGGCCCAGGCTCAATCCCTGGTCACGGAACTAGATTCCGCATGCTGCAATTAAATGATCCCGTGTGCAGCAACTAAGACCCTGCACAGCCAGATAAATAAATAAATAAATATATTAAAAAAAAAGAAAAAGAAAGATCATTCTAGCAACAGAGTGAAGAATGGAGTAGAGAAGAGTAAAGCTGAAGTCCTGAAGTGCAGGAGGCACTGCAACAGTCTAAGTAAGAGCTGGTGGACCGGCAGTGGGGGCGAAGAGGAGGGGGCATGTTCAGAATTACTCACTGAGGAGATAGCCTCAGGAAGACACAGTGATATCAAAGACAAAATGCACCAGATAATTAAGCAGATGGTTTTATTCAGGCTGTTGCAATAGAGAACATGTTCATTAATGAAGAGCATCTCATGGAAAGGAAAAGGGATCTGAGGTTTTACAGAGGTTGGAAAACTTAAGGAGTCATGACTGGATCTTACTGGAGTCATGAGCAAGGGTGGACATGAGTCTTTTCATGGAATATACAAGAGCAGTGCGATCCTTTACAGTTAGCTGTTTTCCCTGCCACAAAAGGTATGGGGCTTTGGAAAACAAAAGGATGGAGGGACTTCCTAACCAGCCTATTTTCCAGGAGCACAGGGCTCAGATAAAGCTCACTCCTGTCAATGACTGATTGGATGTAAAACAAGAGAGTCAGGGAAGAGTCTGGGAAACTCAGGATTCTAAACTGTGGGCTGTAGACTGCAAGAGAGGAAAATCTTTTCCTCTACCTACTTAGATTCAGTGACTGGGGCCTGAGAGTTAAGTTGGCAAAAGACATTAACAGGAGAAAAGGCTTATTTCCTGTGCACGTCACTGCTTCACAGGAAAAAAGGGAAAACCCAAAGAAGCAGTCAAGCCTAATTTGAGAGAAGTGGCAAAACAAAGGAGGAGGGGTTTGGGCTTCTAGGGGTTGTCAATTGTGGGAAGGTAAATATATGGGCAAAAGGAATAGGAGATGAGGGTTATTTTAAGATTTGTTTAGGCAGATACAAGTCATTACCACTTTCTATCTCCTGTGATATGCTGTTCTCCTCCTGGTGTGGGAGAGGGGAGGAGAGGCAGCTCTGAAAGGGAAATTTATGCCCTGCTTTTAGGCAGAATGAGGGAGGGCAGAGAGTTCCTCCTGAATCTGCAGCTTCTTAATTGCCTTCAGCTCAAAACAATCCTTATGCCAAAGTGGCATATTTTGGGGTGGCATGTTCTGCATCTCGTCAACTATGTGGGTGGTTCCATCCATTCAGGCAGAGATATAGAAGGACGGAAAATTGTGTGTTCAGTGTCATACATTGAGTTCGAGGATTTGTGAGGCCCGTGGGATATAAAGGCTCAAGTCAGTAGCTGAAGAAAAAGACTGGATTAGCCAGGGAACTGAAAAGAGAAGGGGAGAGAAGGAAAGGGAGTGTCAACATTTAACTGACAGAGGAAGAGAAAAGAATTCAGAACCCAGGATTCGCCAACATTTCTTCTCTTAACAATAATTGAGGGGACTTCCCTGGGGGCACAGTCGTTAAGAATCCCCCTGCCAATGCAGGGGACATGGTTTCGAGCCCTGGTCCGGGAAGATCCCACATGCTGCGGAGCAACTAAGCCCGTGCGCCACAACTACTGAGCCTGCACTCTAGAGCCCACACGTCTAGAGTCCGTGCTCCACAACAAGAGAAACCACCGCAATGAGAAGCCCACGCATCGCAACGAAGAGTAGCCCCCGCTCGGCACAACTAGAGAAAGCCCGCACGCAGCACAGCCAAAAATAAATTTATTTAAAAAAACAAAAAACAATAGTTAGTTGAGGGTCTTCCCTGGTGGTGCAGTGGTTAAGAATCCCCCTGCCAATGCAGGGGACATGGGTTTGAGCCCTGGTCCAGGAAGATCCCACATGTTACAGAGCAACTAAGCCCGTGCGCCACAACTACTGAGCCTGAGCTCTAGACCCTGTGAGCCACAACCACTGAAGCCCACGTGCCTAGAGCCTGTGTTGCTCAACGAGAGAAGCCACTTCTCAATGAGAAATGAGAAGCCCACACACCGCAAGGAATAGTAGCCCCGGCTCACTGCAACTAGAGAAAGCCTGCGTGCAGCAACGAAGACCGAACACAGCCAAAAATAAATATAAATTTTAAAAATTAAAAAAAAAAGTTAATTGAGACGGCTTTCCCTTCTCCCTTAAGTCCCATTCTTCATCATGGATTTAGTGGGAAACAGGATTGAGGAAGGGAAGCAGTATCAGGAAAGAGCCCTACCTAATAAACAAAATATACAAGAGGCGAATTTAGAGTACATAGAACTTTTCATTCCTCCTCCTGAAGCCCTGACTCAAATTTGTATCATATCATCCAGACTGTTGGAAAAATCCTGCTCCCCCATCTCGAAACATTCCTCCACCACTAAGTGTATTATTACATATTGTATATTCTCTATACACATGGCTGTCCCTGTTCATTCAACTAACACGTCTGAGTGTCTAATTGTTTCAGGTGATGTGCTTCCAGAAATATCTATTTAAAATCCTAATCTGACTATGTCTCTCCCTCACTTAAAATCCTTTAGGGACTCCTAGCGATAAAGTTCTACTTCATTTTTGTGGCACAGGAGACTTTCCCTTTCTGCCCCTCTAGCTCCAATTTTGGCCATCCAACTTAATACTTCCTTCTTCAGGAATACCGGACAACTTTTAGTTCCCTAACTATGCTCTCTGATAATTTTGATATGTGCTTTTTTTTTGCGGTACGCGGGCCTCTCACTGTTGTAGCCTCTCCCGTTGCGGAGCACAGGCTCCGGATGCCCAGGCTCAGCGGCCATGGCTCACAGGCCCAGCTGCTCTGCAGCATGTGGGCTCCTCCCGGACCGGGACACGAACCCGCGTCCCCTGCATCGGCAGGTGGACTCTCAACCACTGCGCCACCAGGGAAGCCCTGATATGTGCTTTTTATCATGCTGTTGGAAAGCCTTCCTATCTCTTCTGCCTGGAGAACTTCCACTAGTCCTAAAGGTTGTGGCCTTCAAGTTGTGTTTTCTATTCTAATCAGTAAATCGCCCCCAAGGAAGCTCTGTTCCTATAGCGCTTGTACCTTCCCCATCTTCTTTATTCATTTATCTATCGATGGACACTTAGGTTGCTTCCATATCTTGGTTATTTTAAATAATGCTGCAATGAACATAGGGGTGCATATATCTTTTCTAGTTAACCATTATTCTACTTTCTGTCTCCATAGATTTTCTTATTCTGAACTTTCATATGAATGTAATCACATAATATGTGGACTTTTGTGACTGGCTTTTTTCACTTAGCATAATGTTTTCAAGGTTCATCCAAGTCACAACATCTGTACTGTACCAGGCATCAAGAAGTGGAAATAGTATTTACAAGCGCAGTGGAATTGGATGGCTTTTGATAAGGAGCAAAGATGTTTTGGAGAGAGATAATTACATGTTAAGAGTGATTAATAAGCAATTAAATGCCAAGTATGAAGTCAGAAGGCCTCTTGGCAAGATATAAAAATTTTCAGCCCAAGGGTAGGAAAATCTGAATATTAGCTTTGTCATAAGAGGAAGGTTTAATAGCTCCACAGATGGTTGAACTCTCAGCCATTGCAGGTCTGGTATGCCAAGGTCAAAGCACTGTTTGGGAAGGACTGGGACCCTGAGACATTGGGATGGGGATATCACAATTGATGCCCTCAAAAATTTTCAATTTCTAGATGCCCCTGAATTCTCAGGGCCTGAAAATTTCCATCTCCTCTCTGTTAAATGCTATCATTTCTCCCTTGCTTAAAGAGGAGACAGAGGCTTCTACCTTATGAGACAGCACGTGGTCCTCTCAGCCTATGTCCCTTATTTCTCTCCTGCCCAATACCTAGGGTTAAGTCACATAACAGTCTGACTGGGGAAGTGCTGGGCCTGCTAATGGAAGAAAAAGATTATACCCAGAAGAAGCTGTAGGATCTTAAACCAGCAGAAGCCAGGAGAGTGCACATGAGATAAATTCTGAGGTGCTGAATCAAGGGATCTAGAACATAGGTCGAATAAGGGAGAGTCTATCAATATGGGGGGACTTTCTGAGGAAACAGCATTTTATACCCAGGTAAGGATATCAGGAGATGGTACAAAAAATACCACCAGGATGGCTTTTAGGAAACTTGAGGAAAGTGATGCCCACACTAAGAGAAGCAGAAATGACAGAACTGCCATGGTAGATAGTTGAAGAAGGGATCAACTAGTTCAGAGAAGTGGTCCATGGGAAGATACAGAGCACCTTTTGTTTTCCAAAGTAATAGGAATGCTTTGTTGAGTGAGGCACCAGAATCATGGAGAAGCTAAGTGATGGCTGCAGTTGCAGGCGTGGGCTGAAGATTGGAGGTGCTAAAAAAAACTGGATCCTCTGACAGCACTGAGAAAGATAGGTTCCTGAAATGATAGAAGCCAGGTGTTGGCACATCACGCTCAGAAGCAAGGTGAATACATTTGTCATAAAGAACAGCCAGTCAGGGACTTCCCTGGTGGTCCAGTGGGTAAGACTCCACTCTCCCAATGCAGGGGGCCTGGGTTCAATCCCTGGTCAGGGCACTTGATCCTGCATACATGCAACTACATGCCACAACTAAGGAGTCCGAATGCTGCAACTAAAATCCTGCATGCTGCAGCTAAGACCTGGCACAGCCTAAATAAATAAATATTAAAAAAACAAAAAACAAAAAAAGAACAACCAGTCAGCATGGATTCTATTGGAGACTAACCTACAGAGAGATACGGAAAGGATTAATAGATACAATATCCCTAGGGCCCGATAGATGGTGTGATGGTTTAAAAGATGTCCAAACATTCTTGAGCTCTCCTTTTAAAAAGTGCTCCTTAATTTCCTTCCTCATGAATGTCAGCTGTCTTAGTGACTCACTTCTAATGAATAGATGAAGGCAGAAGTGATGATGTACGACCTCTGAGATCAGGAAATAATCGATAGTATGGTTTCTTGCCATGTTATGAAGACACTCAAACCACCAAATGGAGAGGCCCTCATAGTGAAAAACTGAGGTCTCCATCCCATAAGGAACTCTTACCAACAGTCATCTAGTAAACTCTAAGAGGATAACCCAACTCCAGTCAAGCCTTCAAATGACTGTACCAGCTGACGTGGTTTTTTTTTTTTTTTGGCTGTGCCGTGTGGCTTGTGGAATCTTAGTTTCCTTTCCAGGGATTGAATCGGTCATGGCAGTGAAAGCTCCAAATCCTAACCACTGGACCACCAGGGAATTCCCCCCGCTGACACCTTGATGGTAACTTCATGAAAAAGCTTGAGCTAGAGTCAACATCGAAGCTGCTCCTCAATTCCTGATCCACAGAAAACTTGTGAAAAAACAAACATATTTTTTAGTCACTAAGTTTTGCAGGTTATTTGTTATGCAGCAATAGATAATACGAGGAAGTTTTTCCCAATTCCCCTTCAAGATTACATGTGCTATGGGTCCCATAAAATGCTATACTCACCTGTGTCAGAGGGCCAATTATAGTGTGTTGTAAATGTCTCTGTACTTATCTGATCTCATCTTGTGGTAGGTATAATGGCCCCCAAAGATGTTCATGCCCTAATCCCTACTGAATACGGTACCTTAATGGCAAAAGGGATTAGGCAGGTATGATTAAGCTTGCACACCTTAAAAAAAGTAGATTATCCTGGATTACCTGGGTGGTCTCAATCTAATCACATGAACCCTAAAAACAGAACTTTCTATAGCTGGAGGCAGCAATGATGCAGCAGAAGAGAGACAGACAGATCCACTGTGAGAGCAGGACGTGATCAGCTGTTGCTGGCTTTGAAGAGGGAGGGGGCAAAATGATGATGAAGCAGCAAGGAACCAGGGACCTCCATCTATGGCTACAAGGCACATAATCTGCCAACAAGCTGAATGAGTTTAGAAGCAGATTGTCCTCCAGAGCTGGCCCATACCTTGATTTTAGTCCTGTGTGATCTGCAACAGTGTCACTAGATGAGCCCAGCTCAGACTTCTGACTTTTACAACTGTGAGAAAATAAATGGGTACTGTTTTAAGCTGACAAATTGGTGATAATCTGTTACAGCAGCAATAGAAAACCAATGTGCATCTATACTGTAAACAGATTGAAATGATGTTGTGTAAACATCATTTCATTCCCAGCCTTTTCCACATTGTCAGACTTGAAATAAATGTCTTCTAAATATTTGTTGAGGGACTTCCCTGGTGGCACAGTGGTTAAGACTCCATGCTCCCCATGCAGGGGGCTGGGGTTTCATCCCTGGTCAGGGAGCTAGATCCTGCATGCTGCACCTAACAGTTCACATGCCGCAACTAAGGAGCCCACCTGCCACAACTAAGACCTGGCACAACCAAATAAATAAATATTAAAAAAATAAATAGATAAATATTTGTTGAATAAACTCAACTGAGACAATCAAGGTCATTCAGCGGTGGAGGTCACCCAACTTTCCTCGACTGCATCTTAAAATTTTGTCTATTGCCTTCTTTTTCCCAAAACCCAACTGAGGAGCCACCTCCTCCGGGGTATCCTTGAACTTTAGCACTACAAGTATTCCCTTGGGCTACCCTAGCACTTCAGCCACACCTTTGGCATTGCTCATGTCTCTCGTACTTTTGTGTTTGTCTTCATGATGCTTCCTACTAGACTATAAACCCTTCAGGACAGGAACCATGCCAGATTTATTTATCTTTGACCCCTCAGTGCCTGACAAGTTTCCACCACATAGTACGTGCTCAAGAATATTTACTTAATAAATGAAACGTGTACCACATATTAACCAAGGTTAAATATGAACAACCGGCGCTGGGAACTGTTGTGTTTTTTAGATGAGAGGTACCAAAATATATGTTCTACAGTAACTATGATATAAATAATAGGAAATGGCCATTAAACACCAACCTAATCTCTCTGGATTTTATCCACTTTTCTGCTCTACCCCTTCACACTTAAATCTGAAGTGGTTATTTGAGGTGTCCATTCAGATAGTCATGATTTAAGAAGACTTTCCATTAAGGAGAAAGTGAATAGAAGGGAAAATAAGTTGAGGTGGGAGGGAAATGAGAAAATAGGGAAGGAAAATGAAGCCCCCCCGCCAGCCACCCCCCAAGAAGCTATGGGACTACTCTAATGTGTATTCAAGGTAGAAGCATGTGACTTAGACTATAAGAGCCTTAGGCAGCTAGTGCAATAAATCATGGATAAGAATAACGTCAGTCTATGTGTGGAACAGTACTGCCTTCTATCAAAAAACAGCCATGCTTGTTCTATCTTCATATATTCTGCTACTTTGATACTTCTTTGTCTTCTCTTAAGTTCCCTGATGGAATAGGTGAGAAAGGAAAAGTAGGTGGGATAAAGGAAATACAAGAAAAAAGAGAAGTACAAAAAAAAAAAAAAGAGGGATGAAAAGCATAAAGGATAAGGAAAATAAGGATAAAGGATAAGAAAAAATAAGGAAATACATTAAAGAGTGGAAAAAAAGACATTAGGGAGAGGAGAATTTTCATCAAGATGCTCTCTTTCCTTCTCTACCCCAGACCCCTTTCTTGGTAATGTTGAAGGATTCCTCAATTTCATGAACTTCCTCTCCTCGATAATACTGAAGAGCTCCTTCTCAGTTCCACTGAACTACCACTGTGTAAGCCCATACTTTTCTTTTCTTTTTTTTTTTTTTTGGGGTACGCGGGCCTCTCACTGTTGTGGCCTCTCCCATTGTGGAGCACAGGCTCCGGACGCGCAGGCTCAGCGGCCATGGCTCACGGGCCCAGCCGCTCCGTGGCATGTGGGATCTTCCCGGACCAGGGCATGAACACGTGTCCCCTGCATCGGCAGGCGGACTCTCAACCACTGCGCCACCAGGGAAGCCCAAGCCAATATTTTCTAAGCTGATCCTCAAACTGAGTTTTGAGGCATAAAATTCATGATAATTATAAAAGGAATTTGGGTTTTGCAAATAGTGTTAGGAAAAAGTAACATTAAGTTATATGCAAATTTATCTCTGTGTATCTGTTTATTAGTTTTGGGGCAAGAACCGTGTCACATTTTGTAGATGGAAAAAAAATGCATTCTCATTTTCCTTTAACAGAGAGGTTAAAGCTGTGGGTAGAGAACGAATTGTGGTGATTCTGCTGTCCCTTTGAAATAGAGTTGATGATGCTCAAATCAGGAGATTAAAATCATGAGGTCAAAATATGACTTTGACAGAGAGGTTTGCTAATTCAGAACTCTATCCTGTAGTTTGATATTAAAAATAGCTTCTGTGGTCATAAATAATGGGGCTCTCTCTCAGGGCTGTGGTCTCTACCATATACTCTATACTTGAAGCATCCTATATTAGTTTGCTAGGACGGCCATAACAAAATACTACAGAGTGTGTGGACTAAACAACAGAAATTTATTTCTCGTGGTTCTGGAGGGTAGACATCCAGGATCAAGGTCTTGCAGGTTTGGTTTCTTCTGAAGAGTCTCCTCTTGTTTTGCAGTGGGCTGTCTCACTGTGTCCTCACACAGTTTTGCCTTGTCTGGGTGCCTCCCTGGCGTCTCTTCCTCCTCTTATAAGGACAACAGTCATACTGAATTAGGGCCCCACCATTATGACCCTATTTAACCTTAATTACCTCTGCAAAGACCACAACTCCAGATACAATCACACTGGGGGTTAGAGCTTCAACAGATGAATTTTGGAGGAACAGAATACAGTCCATAACACATTGCCAGAGAGATTTCGGATCAACCAATCAGGACCACTAATTTTGTTTTCCATGAAGAAAATTGGGAAGGAAACATAAACTTCAAATATTTCTCATTGCATATGTCCTAAAAGAAATTTTTAAAAGCACATACTCCTTTGAATATATGCAGTCAACATCTAGAATTTTCATCTTAAATTTAAATACTTGAAAAGATATGATTTCTGGATATTATAATATTGGCCAGTATAAAACTGTTGAGGGGGAGGGATAAATTAGGAGTTTGGGATTAACACATACACACTACTATATATATAATAGATAACCAACAAGGACCTACTGTACAGCACAGGGAATTATACTCAATATTTTGTAATAACCTGTAAGGGAAAACAATCTGAAAAAGAATATATATATTCATATATATATATATATATATATATATATATATATATATATATATATATATATATATATAACTGATTCACTGTGCTGTACACCTGAAACTAATATAACATTGTAAATCTACTATATTTCAATAAATTTTTTTAAAGAATAAAACTGTTGCATCACTTAAGAAATATGTGATGTAATCTATACTTCATACCAACTATCCATTAAAAATTTACACAAATAAGTTCAACAGTCAGAATTTTTACATTGTTCCTTTTCCCTCTTTAATTAATACTTCCATCCACCTTCCTCATAAACTTTTTCCTAATATATTTTTATGCTTAAAAGTTTTATTGATTGTGTTATCAAATTTTCTACCCCCAAAATACATATATAACTTGAAATATCAAAGGGTTTTTATTTTATAAAGTGCAAAGATATTCAAGAATTCTTGTGGATTGAGTTAACATTACAACTATGAATAGATGCAACAGATCAGCATAACTTGAAACAATAAAAAGTTAACCGTATATTAGATATTTTGGGAAATAAATATTAAACATAAAATGTAAAATAATGTTGGAAAAGCAATTCCTAATGGAATAGATATAGTTTGGGATTTTTTTCAATTAGTGTATATATCTGTAGATGATTATTACTTATTTCTAGAATGAGATAGAAATTAGGATTAATTTTACTTCTGTTTTAAATTTCTATAGATGCATTCTTTGAGAAATCTCACTTATATAAACAAGTAACTAGGAATGGAAGGCATTTAACTTTTGCAATGTCACTGAATTTTCTGAACTCTTTCAAGTTATATGCCAAAAACTGTATAACACTCATCAAAAATGATTCTTAATGATCTATCCGAGCTCAGCTTGATTAGGTACTCCTTAAATTTGGTTGAGTTATAAATCTTGACTTGAAAAATAATTTTGCAGTAATGTAATTTACCTACACAAAGTGACGATATTTCAAAGTGTTTTTGGTGGCCAGGAGTTGTGGTTTTTTTGTTTTTGTTTTTTAACCCCCAGAACAATGCAGCACGGAATGAATGAGTCTTATACCTCTTGTAAAGTGAAAAGTGAGAGAAGACAGAGGAGTGATCCCGAAGCTTCCACTAACATCGCCCATTCTCAGTGAAGTGTTCAGATGGAGAACCCATGTGGAAGTTGAAGATCTGGTAATTTCAGCCCTCGTACCTTTTGGAAAGTTTCCATACACTCCCAAAGATACAAGTACTACAGCTTGAAAATTACTGGTTTAATGTATATTTGGTGTCGAATCTGCCTGTGTTTATTTTTTGTGTCTCTTTTTTTTTTCGCTTTTTCCTTGTGTTTTTTTTTAATTTTATTTTTCATACAGCAGGTTCTTATTTAGTTATCTATTTTATACAAATTAGTGTATACATGTCAATCCCAATCTCCCAGTTTATCTCTCCCCCCACTGCGTTGCTTTCCCTGCTTGGTGTTCATATTTGTTCTCTACATCTGTGTCTCTATTTCTGCCTTGCAAACTGGTTCATCTTCACCATTTTTCTAGATTCCACATATATGTGTTAATATACGATATTTGTTTTTCTCTTTCTGACTTACTTCACTCTGTGTGACAGTCTCTAGGTCCATCCACGTCTCTATAAATGACTCAGTTTTGTTCCTTTTTATGGCTGAGTAATATTCCATTGTATATATGCACCACATCTTCTTTATCCATTCATCTGTCGATGGGCATTTAGTTTGCTTCCATGATCTGGCTATTGTAAATAGTGCTGCAATGAACATTGGGGTGAATGTGTCTTTTTGAATTATGGTTTTCTCTGGGTATATGCCCAGTAGTGGGACTGCTGGGGCAGATGGTAATTCTATTTTTAGTTTTTTAAGGAACCTCCATACTGTTCTCCACAGTGGCTGTATCAATATACACTTCCACCAACAGTGCAAGAGGGTCCCCTTTTCTCCATACCTTCTCCAGCATTTGTTTTTTGTAGATTTTCTGATGATGCCCATTCTAACCAGTGTGAGGTGATACCTCATTGTAGTTTTGATTTGCATTTCTCTAATAATTAGTGATGTTGAGCAGCTTTTCATGTGCCTCTTGGCCATTTGTATGTCTTTTTTGGAGAAATGTCTATATAGGTCTTCTACCCATTTTTGGATTGGGATGTTTGTTTTCTTAAAATTGAGCTGCATGAGCTGTTTATATATTTTTGAGATTAATCCTTTGCCATTGATTTGTTTGCAAATATTTCCTCCCATTCTGAGGGTTGTCTTTTCATTTTGTTTATAGTTTCCTTTGCTGTGCAAAAGCTTTTAAATTTCATTAGGTCCCATTTGTTTATTTTTGTTTTATTTCCATTACTCTTAGGAGGTGGGTCAAAAAAGATCTTGCTGTGACTTATGTCAAGGAGTATTCTTCCTATGTTTTCCTCTAAGAGTTTTATACTGTCCGGTCTTACATTTAGTCTTTAATCCATTTTGAGTTTATTTTTGCGTATAGTGTTAGGGAGTGTTCTAATTTCATTCTTTTACATGTAGCTGTCCAGTCTTCCCAGCACCACTTATTGAAGGGACTGTCTTTTCTCCACTGAATATCCTCACCTTCTTTGTCATAGATTAGTTGACCATAGGTACATGGGTTTATCTCTGGGCTTTCTATGCTATTCCATTGATCTATATTTCTGTTTTTGTGCCAGTACCATATTGTCTTGATTACTGTAGCTTTGTAGTATAGTCTGAAGTCAGGGAGCCTGATTCCTCCAGCTCTGTTTATTTTCCCTCAAGATTGTTTTGGCTATTCGGAGTCTTGTGTCTCCATACAAATTTTTAAGATTTTTTTGTCTACTTCTGTAAAAAATGCCATTGGTAATTTGACAGGGATTGCATTGAATCTGTAGATTGCTTTAGGTAGTATAATCATTTTCACAATATTGATTCTTCCAATCCAAGAACATGGTATATTTCTCTATCTGTGTCATCTTTGATTTCTTTCATCAGTGTCATATAGTTTTCTGAGTATAGGTCATTTACCTCCTTAGGTAGGTTTATTCCTAGGTATTTTATTCTTTTTGTTGCAATGGTGAATGAGATTGTTTCCTTAATTTCTCTTTCTGATCTTTCTTTGTTAGTGTATAGGAATGTAAGAGATTTCTGTGCATGTATTTTGTATGCTGCAAATTTACCAAATTCATTGATTACCTCTAGTAGTTTTCTGGTGGTATGTTTAGGATTCTCTATGTATAGTATCATGTCATCTGCAAACAGTGACCGTTTTACTTCTTTTTTTCCAATTTGTATTCCTTTTATTTCTTTTTTCTCTGATTGCCATGGCTAGGACTTCCAAAACTATGTTGAATAATAGTGGTGAGAGTGCCCCCAATGTTCATTGCAGCACTATTTACAATAGCCAGGTCATGGAAGTAACCTAAATGCCCATCAACAGATGAATGGATAAAGAAGATGTGGTACATATATACAATAGAATATTACTCAGCCATAAAAAGGAATGAAATTGGGTCATTTGTTGAGACATGGATGGATTTAGAGACTGTCATACAGAGTGAAGTAAGTCAGAAAGAGAAAAACAAATATCGTATATTAACGCATATATGTGGAACCTAGAAAAATGGTACAGATGAAGCGGCTTGCAGGTCAGAAATTGAGACACAGATGTAGAGAACAAACGTATGGACACCAAGGGGGGAAAGCAGTGGGGGTGTGTGTGTGTGATGAATTGGGCGATTGGGATTGACATGTATACACTGATGTGTATGAAATTGATGACTAATAAGAACCTGCTATATAAAAAAATAAATAAAATAAACTTCAAAAAAAAATAGTGGTGAGAGTGGACATCCTTGTCTTGTTCCTGATCTTAGAGGAAATACTTCCAGTTCTTCACCATTGAGAATGATGCTTGCTGTGAGTTTCTCGTATATGGCTTTTATTATGTTGAGGTAGGTTCCCTCTATGCCCACTTTCTGGAGAGTTTTTATCATAAATGGGTGTTGAATTTTGTCAGAAGCTTTTTCTGCATCTATTGAAATGATCATATGGTTTTTATTCTTCAGTTTGTTAATATGGTGTATCACATTGATTTGCGTATATTGAAGAATCCTTACATTCCTGGGATAAATCCCACTTGATCATGGTGTATGATCCTTTTAATGTGCTGTTGGATGCTGTTTGCTAGTATTTTGTTGAGGATTTTTGCATCTATATTCATCAATGATATTGGTCTGTAATTTTCCTTTTTTGTTGTATCTTTGTCTGGTTTTGGTATTAGGATGATGGTGGCCTCGTAGAATGAGTTTGGGAGTATTCCTTCCTCTGCAATTTTTTGGAAGAGTTTGAGAAGGGTGGGCGTTACCTCTTCTCTAAATGTTTAACAGAATTCAACTGTGAAGCCATCTGGTCCTGGGCTTTTGTTTGTTGGAAGATTTTAAATCACAGTTTCAAGTTCATTACTTGTGATTGGTCTGCTCATATTTTCTATTTCTTCCTGGTTTAGTCTTGGAAGGTTACACCATTCTAAGAATTTGCCCATTTCTTCCAGGTTGTCCATTTTATTGGCATAGGGTTGCTTGTAGTAGTCTCTTCTGATGTTTTGTATTTTTTTTTTTCCATCTTTATTGGAGTATAATTGCTTTACAATGGTGTGTTAGTTTCTGCTTTATAACAAAGTGAATCAGTTATACATATACATATGTTCCCATATCTCCTCCCTCTTGCGTCTCCCTCCCTCCCACCCTCCCTGATGCTTTGTATTTCTGTGGTGTCCATTGTAACTTCTCCTTTTTCATTTCTAATTTTATTGATTTGAGCCCTCTCCCTCTTTTTCTTGATGAGTCTGGCTAAAGGTTTATCAATTTTGTTTATCTTCTCAAAGAACCAGCTTTTACTTTTATTGATGTTTAGTTTTATTGACTTTTCTATTTCATTTATTTCTGCTCTGATCTTTATGATTTCTTTCCTTCTGCTAACTTTGGGTTTTGTTTGTCCTTCTTTCTCTAGTTCCTTTAGGTGTAAGGTTAGATTGTTTATTTGAGATTTTTCTTGTTTCTTGAGGCAGGATTGTATTGCTATAAACTTCTTGGAACTGCTTTTGCTGCATCCCATAGGTTTTGGATTGTCGTGTTTTCATTGTCATTTGTCTCTAGGTATTTTTTGATTTCCTCTTTGATTTCTTCAGCGATCTCTTGGTTATTTAGTAACGTATTGTTTAGCCCCCATGTGTATGTGTTTTTTACTTTTTTTCCCTGTAATTGATTTCTAATCTCATAGTGTTGTGGTCAGAAAAGATGCTTGATATGATTTCAGTTTTCTTAAATTCACTGAGGCTTGATTTGTGACCCAAGATGTGATTTATCCTGGAGAATGTTCCATGGGCACTTGAGAAAAAAGTGTAATCTGCTGTTTTCAGATGGAATGTCCTATAAATATCAATTAAATCTATCTGGTCTACCGTGCCATTTAAAGCTTGTGTTTTCTTATTAATTTTCTGTCTGGATGATCTGTCCATTCGTGTAAGTGAGGTGTTAAAGCTCCCCACTATTATTGTGTTACTGTCGATTTCCTCTTTTATAGCTGTTAGCAGTTGCCTTATGTATTGAAGTGCTCCTGTGTTGGGTGCATATATATTTATAATTGTTATATCTTCTTCTTGGATTGATCCCTTTATCATCCTGTAGTGTCCTTCCTTGTCTCTTGTAACATTCTTTATTTTAAAGTCTATTTTATCTGATATGAGTATTGCTACTCCAGCTTTCTTTTGATTTACACTTACATGGAAAACCTTTTTCCATCCCCTCACTTTCAGTCTGTATGTGTCCCTAGGTCTGAAGTGGGTCTCTTGTAGACAGCATATATATGGGTGTTGTTTTCATATCCATTCAGTGAGCCTGTGTCTTTTGGTTGGAGCATTTAATCCATTCACATTTAAGGTAATTATTGATATGTATGTTCCTATTACCATGTTCTTAATTGTTTTGTGTTTGTTTTTGTTGGTCCTTTTCTTCTCTTGTGTTTCCCACTTAGAGAAGTTCCTTTAGCATTTGTTGCAGAGCTGGTTTGGTGGTGCTGAATTCTCTTAGCTTTTGCTTGTCTGTAAAGCTTTTGATTTCTCCATCGAATCTGAATGAGATCCCTGCTAGGTAATCTTGGTTGTAGGTTCTTCCCTTTCATCACTTTAAATATATCATGCCACTCCCTTCTGGCTTGTAGAGTTTCTGCTGAGAAATCAGCTTAACCTTATGGGAGTTCCCTTGTATGTTATTTGTTGTTTTTCCCTTGTTGCTTTTAATAATTTTTCTTTGCCTTTAATTTTTGTCAATTTGATTACTATGTGTCTTAGCATGTTTCTCCTTGGGCTTATCCTGCCTGGGACTCTCTGCACTTCCTGGAGTTGGGTGGCTATTTCCTTTCCCATGTTAGGGAAGTTTTTGACTATAATCTCTTCAAATATTTTCTCAGGTCCTTTCTGTCTCTATTCTCCTTCTGGGACTCCTATAATGCGAATGTTGGTGCATTTAATGTTGTCCCAGAGGTCTCTTTGGCTGTCTTCATTTCTTTTCATTCTTTTTCTTTATTCTGTTCTGTGGCAATGAATTCCACCATTCTGTCTTCCAGGTCACTTATCAGTTCTTCTGCCTCAATTATTCTGCTATTGATTCCTTCTAATGTATTTTTCATTTCAGTTATTGTATTGTTCATCTCTGTTTGTTTGTTCTTTAATTCTTCTAGGTGTTTGTTCTTTAATTCTTCTAGGTCTTTGTTAAACATTTCTTGCATCTTCTTGATCTTTACCTCCATTCTTTTTCCAAGGTCCTGGACCATCTTTACTGCCATTACTCTGAATTCTTTTTCTGGAAGCTTGCCTATCTCCACTTCATTTAGTTGTTTTTCTGGGGTTTTATCTTGTTCCTTCATCTGGTACATAGTCCTCTGCCTTTTCATTTTGTCTGTCTTTCTGTGAATGTGGTTTTTGTTCCACAGGCTGCAAGATTGTAGTTCTTCTTGTTTCTGCTGTCTGCCCTCTGGTGGATAAGGCTATCTAAGAGGCTTGTGCAAGCTTCCTGATGGTAGGGACTGGTGGTGAGTAGAGCTCTTTCCTGTGTTTAAATAACAGCTTGTTAGCTGACTGACACCCGGCAAGTAATTTATCTACAGCTCAGTTTCCTCCTCTGTAAAATGGGAGTAATAGCACATACCTCAGAGTACTTAAAAACTTATCTAGAGGAATGAATTACAAATTAGCATGAGGAAAAGCTTTGGGGGTGATGAATATGTTCAAGATCTTGATTGTGCTGATAGTTCATGGTTGCATAAATCTGTCAAAATTCATCAGATTGCACACTTGAAACGTGTGTAGTTAATTATACACAAGTTTTACCTTAAGAAAACTGTTTTTAAAATACTATTTGGCATTTAGAAAATATTAGCTATTACTGTGAGTAGATACCCTGACCCTTCTTTCCAGGTTTCTAAAATTCCAGTCCCATTTGGGGCCTCTGCCATGTACCTGGGCTCTTCTGTCATCCCTTGGCCCACCCCTGAGTAAAGGTGGAGCCTGCACCGACCTAGGCAAGGAAGTGTCACCTTCTGGTCAGAGAAGAGAGTATACAATGGTGTCTTCTGCATTTTCTAAGTGTTTAAATTTTCTGTTTTGTTTCTTTCTTTTTTAAAGAAATCATTTACTTTGGAATAGATAAGACATTCTGATGTAGAAACTTAAGGGCACAAAAAGACACCTTCCACATCTCTTCTCTCAGTTCCCTCCTCAGGAGTAACTGCTATTAGTTTTGTCTAACACCAGCTCCCTGAAAATATCGCCCAAACACTGACTGATAAGGCAAAGCTGGGTTAATTCAAACTGTGGTAAGAGAGCATGTTGCCTTGAAGCCATCTTAGTAGCGTCTGGGAGGGGAGGGCTAAGTCAGGAGATTGATGAGGCTCTGGGGTCTGGGTTAAGGCCTGGGGCGGGGGCGGTCTATCAGTGTAGTGTTTGATTAAGATTGGGTAAAGATCTTGTTTTAGGATTGTGGACACAGCAAGGTGAGGTTTTCAAAAAGTCTTCAAGAATAAAAAATCATTTGATAATTGACTATGGAAAAGCTGATCAGTTTAAAATGGTTTTTCTGGATGTTTCTGAAATGAACAATATGATTATTTCCAACTTTTATTTTCTGGGCAAGAGGTTCCTGGAATACTGAAGTCATGTTAATGAAAATAGTGGAATGGTAAAGTCAAGTTTTATGGACAGCAAATTTTGTGGGTGTAAATGGTTCTCAGTTTCTTTCTTTTGGTTTGTGTTTATTTTTGTTTTGTTTTTTGTTTGTTTATTTTGGCCACAGAGCATGGCATGCGGGATCTTAGTTCCCTGACCAGGGATCGAACCTGTGCCCCCTGTAGTGGAAGTGTGGCGTCTTAACCACCGGACCGCCAGGGAAGTCTGGTTCTCAGTTTCTTGGATATCTTTTCAGAAATATTCTGTGCATATTCAAACCATACATGTACAAATTTAAGAAATGTCATCTTTTACCCTCTAACAGGTGTTTCAGAAATCCAGAGACTGGGTATGAGATATTCCTTACATAATAGCTATCCAATATCATTTACTTTGTAGTTATACGTGATGTACTTTTTTCAGAGTGTGAATTTTTTTTTTTTTTTTTTTTTTTTTTTTTGCTGTACGCGGGCCTCTCACTGTTGTGGCCTCTCCTGTTGCGGAGCACAGGCTCCGGACGCGCAGGCTCAGCGGCCATGGCTCACAGGCCTAGCTGCTCCGCGGCATGTGGGATCTTCCCAGACTGGGGAACGAACCCATGTCCCGTGCATTGGCAGGCGGACTCTCAACCACTGCGCCACCAGGGAAGCCCCAGAGTGTGAATATTTTAATCAAAATATGACTGAATGGAATTACTGTTTGAAGTATGTATTCGAGTAGTTTTTCCCCCTTCAGCAATTTATCTAACAGACAATGGTTTTGGCAAAACCAGTGGGGCACATTTTCTCTCATTCTTGGTTTCCTCTTTTCCATCACAAAGCACATTACAGGACTGTGTGGCAGGGGAGAGAAATACTTACTCCATAGCACTGAAATATGAATGCGATTGGAGAGGCCTTCACCTAGAGCCTAGTGAGGGAAGTAAACACTGAACATATAGTTATGAGTGAAATAAATATAACAAAAGATGGGAATTATGGGAGCTCAACCTAATCTTGGGGCCAAAGTAAGATTCCCAGAAGTGATTCTTGTGCTACAAACTGAAGGATAAGCAGGAAAGATATAGCTAAAGGGGTGACGAGTGGGAGGGATGTTCCAGACAGAGGAAGTAGCTTATGCTTCTCTGGAAACGGAGGTTATTTTTCCCCATTTTCTTGTTTTCTGTGTCCAGCCGTTTGTTCTATGCATCTTGTGATCTCCTTTCTAAACACTTTGAATAGGAATGTACACAAAGAATTTTCCAGTTCAAAGTCAGCATCCTGAATACATAAGACTCTATCCTGTGATGAGGTCCCTCATCAGCACAGGCCTCTCATGTTAGTGGTCCTAGGGAGAGACAGCTCTGTACTAGTTTTTAGTTTTTAGGAGATACAATGAAGATTATTTTCTGAATCTTGGATAAAGTTCAAAAACTGCCCACAATTGGCAGAAGATAGACATAACTTTTTAGAATGGAAAGTGTCTTTAGAAATCACCTAGTATGATCTCTTCAACTGAAAAATGAGGAAACAGACTCAAAGTACGGAATTCTTTGTGATATCCAAGACGAGCAGCGCGGGAGACCTGAGGGCTGTGGAAACCAAACAGGTTGTGATCTCACAGAAAATCTGATGTGCTGATGTGTCTCCCCAACAATTAGACTTCTGCAGTGTGTGTGAGGTGGAGATGATTTCAAATAAAGGATAAGATAACTAGGATCCTTTTTTTTTTTTAAACCAGAAAAATTGGTTTTCTGGAGAAATTCCAGACAAATGTTCAGAGGGTCTCTTACCCTAGGGATAAGGAATTTCCTTAATTAGGTCTCAATTCTGTTCCCCGGGAAGGACTCAGCAGTTCATGTTCTCTGTGGCTATGGTTCTACCCTCTGGGAGCTCTTTCTTTGCTAATTTCCTCCTTGCCCTCATCTGAAGAGGGCATTGGACCACTGAGCAGGTTTTACATCACCTGAAGAAGTCTGAGTCCAGGAGTAATTATTCAGTCTCAAATATTCACAGATTTTTCTTTTTTTAAATTTAATTTAAATTTTTTATTGGGGTATAGTAGATTTACTCACAGATTTCTTAATCCAGGGTCATGGTTTCAAAATTTAGTCAGCCTCTTATCTTTTTATTCTTGTCAGCAGCCACATCTGTATTTCCTTCTTTCAAGACTTACCTCTTGAGACTTCTCTGGTGGTCCAGTGGTTAAGACTCCATGCTACCAATGCAGGGGGCACAGGTTCGATCCCTGGTCAGGGAACTAAGATCGTGTATGCCACGCAGTGTGGCCAAAAAAAAAAAAAAAAAAAAAAAAAAAAGACTTACCTCTTAATTTAATTGTGGGTACTGTAGGCCTGAGGTTTTGGCAACTAATGGGACTACCATAAGGTCTAATTGGCCTTCATTATTCAAAAGCTTTTCCACACAGCTGTCTCTCCCAATCCCATAAGACTCCATTTTTCTGCACTCTTTCCCCTTTCACTCCTGATTGAAAAATGGCCAGTTCTTTGCTATGGCCATTTCTTGCAGTACCTATTCAAATGCTGTCAAATGCAATAACCAATACACACTACTGATATTCTATTTTCCAACTTCTTCTGGAGCTATAATATCATCAAACTCGTTATCTGACTTTATGTTATTATAGACAAAATAATATCATATTTTCCCAGACTTTCAGTCTCCAGCAAGTTTCCTCATCACGTGCAGACTTGTCCTTAAACCACAGTTACATATTTTAGGAATTTAATGAGAAAGCACCTTACTCCTAGAGCTAATGAGCCAGCATTGGTTAGGTTAAGTTATAAAGTAACCTCAAAGATGAGTGATTAAAGTAAAAGCTTCATTCCTCATTCTACATGTCCATGGAAGGGTGGACAGGGCTTCCGCTCCATGCTGTCTTTATTCTAGGACCCAAGGTGACTGAACAGCTGCTGTATTGAATTATTGCTATATGCTGTAGCAGAGGAAAGGAGAGAATAAGGTTAGTTGTGTGCACTGGCTCTTGAGGCTTCTGCCCAGAAGGGATGCATATCATATCCACCCACATTTCACTGACCAGAGCAAGTCACACGGCCATACCTAACTTCCAGGGGGTGGGGAAGTACAATCCTATCATTTGCCTAAAAGGAGAATGATCTGGAACATTTGTGACAAATTTTAAGGCTGCCTCAATATGGTAAAAACATAAGAGATTTAGAATTCGACATGAGAGCCTTAGTCCCTCTTCTCGCTAATGTTTATGTTACCACGAACAAGTCATTTAGCATATCAGTTTTGGTAACCTCGTCTATAAAAATGGAGAAAACAGTCATTAATTCAATGAATGCTTGAGAGGAGCCACTAAGACATCACATGTGAAATCACTTAGCCCAATATTAGTTTCCTTCTTTTCCTCCATTCACTGCCCAGCGATAATGTATCATACGGTTTCAGTTACATTCAGTAAAGAAAAATTTGTATGTGTTGGTTGGCTGCTGCAATGTACATGAGTAATTTTCTTCTACCCTACCATACTACAAGCTTTTTGAGAATAGGGACAATGTTTTATAGTTCTTCTGTATCTCTTACATTGCCCAGTACAGTGTTGAAAACATGATTTGGGTCACATACATATTGATTATTTTCTCCTGAAAAGTGTCCTACTTCTAGGGAACTGGGTTAACTTTCAAATGAAGCTTCCAATAAATTTCAGTTTCCTCTCCTAGCACCTGTAGCTTTTGTTTTACAGCCTTTTCCAACTGATTATTTTATTTTATACTTAAAATATCATGGGGACACAAAGGAGATATTATACTCATTTACAGTTAAAGAGTAGAAATTAGGGGAGATTTCATGAGTTCACCCTACAGTTCACCTTTTGACACAAGCAACCTTAGAGGTTTATAATCCAAGAAACCACTGACATGATTTGGGCCGTGCTTGCTGAGGGAGAAGGAGACCAGAAAAATGGATAATGTGCTACTTATTTGCAGTGGTTTTTCTGGATCTGGCTCTCTCTAAGGACTTCCAGGAAGCCAGACCAGGGACAGAGTTTGAGTGCAGGCTCATTAATAACCCCCAGATCTAGACAAGACACTGTTGACCTGAAACAAATAGACTCTCAGATATTTCTCCACCAAAGATGGATATATTCTGGATCAGCCCAGAACTGCAATTCGGGGTCTGCAACCATGGCGAGTCAAGTGCAAGTCCCTGCACAGCAAAGGAAGGAGAACACCTTTATAGAGAGGAAAAGAAAGTTGGGAGGGCTATAGTAAACAGAGTCCATGGGTTTTCATCGGCCAAGTCCTTGCCAGGAACAAAGAGGAGTCTTTCTTCTTCCTATTGGGCTCTGCTATGGCTGTGGGGTGTGAGATCTCCCCCTTCTGGTCTCCCAACTCTATTCATTTGTGGTTTCTGATGATTAACTTTTTTTATAACCCTGTAATGATGATCTCTCAGGATCAATGTGAAGATTAAAGGGATAAAAAGTAAAAATCATCTGGCATAGTTGGTTAATATAAATGACTGTTGAGGTTGTCATTTGGCCAGTTTGATCAAGAGAGAAGATTCTTAAAAATGTTCCTTCTGATTCCTTCATATTCTGACCAAACACTACTCCAAATATTATCTTTCTCTTTTTTGTAGGAAGGGCAACTCCTTTGGAGACCAGATGCGACCTTTGTATCTTTGAGTATGTATAATCTTTTTACACAGTCCTAATCACAATCTGCCTTACACTCCAGTTGATAATTAATAATAAAAATAATAACAATCAATATTTTTTAATACTTACCAAGGACAATCAATGGGCTAAATGCATTCTATGTATTACTCACTTAATTTTCACAACACTCCTGACAGGTAGGTAGATCCCTCATTTTACAGATAAGGAAAATGAGACTTACAGAGGTTGTATTACAGGCCCAGGACCATGTAAATGGCAGAATTAGTAAGCAGCAGAGTCAGGATCCAAACCCAGGTCTCAAAGTTCATGCTCTTTTTTTTTTTTTTTTTAAGTTTTTATTGGAATATAGTTGCTTTACAATGTTGTGTTGGTTTCTACTGTACAGCAAAGTGAATCAGCTATATGTATACATATATCCCCTCTTTTTTGGATTTCCTTCTCATTTAGGTCACCACAGAGCACTGAGTAGAGTTCCCTGTGCTATACAGTAGGTTCTCATTTGTTATCTATTTTATACATAGTAGTGTATACATGTCAATCCCAATCTCCCAATTCATGCCCTTAACCACAGACTTAATATATATACCTGACTTTGTTTCCTAATTATTAATTTGCTTGAAATGAATGAATATTCTTGCTCATCTTAGTACATCCATAATGCCTAGCAAAATACCTTGAACAGAGTAAAATAATTAAATCACAGGAAATATTTACTAATTCTCTAAAGGGTGTTATATTTGTGCAAAGAATTATAGATTCAGGTATATGGATTCAGGTTTTATAAGGGATGCATCTGAAAGTTATTAACATATGCCACTACAGGGAATTCCCTGGTGGTTCAGTGGTTAGGACTCAGTGTTTTCACCGTTGTGGTCCAGGTTCAATCCCTGGTCAGGGAACTAAGATCCCGCAAGCCGCATGGCACGGCCAAAAAAAAAAAAAGAATATGTCACTACGAAATATGCCACTTTGATATAAGGATTGTTTTCAGCTGAAGGCAATTGAGAAACCACAGATGTAAGAAAAGCTCTCCACACTCTCCTTATGTCTAAAATCAGGGCATAAATGTCCCTTTGTGAAGGCATCCCACTTCCTCTCCCATACCAGGAAGAACAGAACAACTCTCAATCACTAGAGACAATAAGAGAAAGATGGCATCAAGATGGGTCTACACAAACAAATCTTACTAAAGTAACCCTTATTGGGAATTCCCTGGTGGTCCAGTAGTTAGGACTCTGCACTTTCACTGCAGAGGGACCGGGTTCAATCCCTGGTTGGAGAACTAAGATCTCGCAAATTTATTGGTGGCAGGGCCAAACCAATAAATAAATAAAGTAACCCTTATTTTCCATTGGTTTCCTCAATATATATACCTTCTTACAATTTACCGCCCCTAGAAGCCCAAATCTTTTTTTCTTTGTCTTATTTCTCTAAAAATCTATTGTCCTTTGTTAAAATGGTATATAAGCTACCAGACCTAACTGCTTTTTGGGATTTTTCAATTCTTTTCTGTGAGCCCTTCCTGTCATGTGCATATGAAATAAACATTTTCTCCTGTTAATCTGTCTTTGTCAGCCTAATTTACAGGTTCCAGTTACAGAACTTAAGAGGGTAGAGAGAAGTTTTTTCTCCCCTACATATTCAAAATTAAGAAATCAGACTACCTATATGACACTCAGACAGTAAAATAATCACCTTTAGCAGGACCACCAAGCCATTAGGCTACAGAAGCCATACCCTTCCTAGGATCAATGTTGTTGCTTTCTCTACTTGGGTCATCGTTACATACTGTTCTCGGTACAAAGATGAGACATACTGACCATTCATGTGATATTACAGTTAGTGGCTTCAAAAATCTAAACTTCTCTTCATCTATATGTCAACTTTGAACTTATTGGGCAAATGGTTGAATCTGTTGTATTTATTTTTATGTAGTATTTAGGATTACTAAAGCTGAGCATACCTAGATAGCTCCTGGAAGCAATACTCTCAAATTTCCCGCTAATACTGTTGATGCCAGAATCCATGTGGGCTTGCCTTTTCATTTAGCAGTTTTGATTTATGTGCAGGTTTATGGGCAGAAAACTCATTCATGGTCAAATAATATACTTCTAACCCTAACCAGTATCTTGTAAATGTATCATGTTGGTTCAAGAAAAACAAAAGGCTCAGCATAAATTTATTACTATAAACAAAACTATCAAGGAGGGACTTCTCTGGCGGTCCAGTGGCTAAGACTCCGCGCTCCTAATGCAGGGGGCCCAGCTTCGATCCCTGGTCAGGGAACTAGATGCCACATGCCACAACGGAGATCGGGAGCAGCCAAATAAACAAATAAATATTGGGGGAAAAAAAAAACTATCAAGGAATTCCCCAGCAGTCCAGTCGTTAGGACTCCGTGCTTACACGGCCAGGGGCCCAGGTTTGATCCCTGGTCGGGAAGCTAAGATCTCACAAGCCGTGTGATGTGGCCAAAAAAGAAAAGAAAAAAAAAAAAAAAACTACCAAAAGTGTGTACTCTAAAAAAAAAAAAAAAAAAGTGTGTATTCTATTGATAACACATCATCCTTTTGTGGGAGGTATAGCTTAACTTTAGTTAACAAGTGTCTACAGGAGACATGTTTTCTGTGTGTGTGTGGAGGTAAGTGGATTGGTGGGAGTGTGCATGGAGGGTTAGAAAGGCAGAGAGAAAGAGAAAAAAGTTAAAAAGATAGAAAAAGACAACTATAAAATTACAAGGCTTAGATAAGAAGTCATCTAAAACTGAGGTTTTTAAATCGTTTTTCTACTATACCATGAATGAGATGACATTTCCACATGCCATCCTTGCCCTGACTCATCTCTATAAGGAGACCCAGGATTATCTCTAATTCTGGCTTCCAGCATTAATTTACCCACTTAACAAAATATAAGAGTACAACCTCTATGGACAGCAATTTTGCAATAGTTACTGAAATATAAAACATGCACATATTTTGACCTAACAATTACACTTTAAGGAATCCATTTTACAGTTATGCTTGCATTATGTGTATTGATACATGTTTAAGAATATTGTGGCTATAAAATATTACAAATAACAAAAATGTTTACCAATGTATCTATATTGTATAACAAAGATGCCCATTCAACATAGTTACACAAGGGAATACTATGCAATTGTTAAAGAAGAATATGGCAGCTCTATGCAGCCTCTTATAGAATAACCTCTAAGGTCTATTCTTAGGCAGCAATCCTTGGAGGTACCATTGTTTTCTTTCTTTTTCTCACCTCCCACATCCATTACGTCAGTAAATCCTATTGGCCCTAGCTTCAAAATATATCCAGTACCTGACCACTTCTCACCTCTTTCACTGTTATCACTCCACTCTACCGCAGATGCTTCCTGACTGGTCGCCATCTCTGTCTCTCATGCCTGTTCTTATCACGGCAGCCAGAGCGATCCTGTTAAAAAATGTAAATCAGATCATATTACTCCTCTACTCAAATCCTCCCAACATTTCTCAGCCGGAGTAAAAGCTGATGTCAGGTTTTACAATCATGATTTGCTTCCTCCCTCCCTCCTCCAGTCCTCCCCTGGCACTCCCACACTTTACACCTCTGACCTCATCTCCCTCTCCTCTCTTCCTGTCTCACTCTGGTCCAGACACACTGCGCTTGCTCTTCCTGTAGGGGAGGGAAAAGTTTCCTTGATCCTTTTGAAATTCCTGGCTGGGTCTGAAATTTAAACTGACAGATTAACAGAAGAAAAGCATACACGTTTATTTAATATAATTTTGATGTGACTAGGGAGCCTTCATACGGAAATGAAAACCTGTAGAAATGGTTAGCCCCACATTTTTTTTTTTTTTTTGCGGTACGCGGGCCTCTCACTGTTGTGGCCTCTCGCGCTGCGGAGCACAGGCTCCGGACGCACAGGCTCAGCGGCCATGGCTCACGGCCCCAGCCACTGCGCGGCATGTGGGATCTTCCCGGACCGGGGCTCGAACCCGCGTCCTCTGCGTCGGCAGGCGCACTCTCAACCACTGAGCCACCAGGGAAGCCAAAACCCACACACTTTTATGCTAGGTTTGATGAAGAGTGGACAGTCTAGGAGAAATCCGACAGGTCAAAGGGTATGAGGGAAATGTCGAAAACTGGGAGGAACTCAGGAAGACCTGTTTGTTCGGCCCCTTCTTGGCATCCCTGGCTTCAGAGGTAAGGATGTTCCTTTCCTCCAGGTACAGTATAGGGAGAGCGCTTCTCAAATGAGGGTTTATAACCTGTTTCAAGGGAGAAGGGCAGGGAGAAGTTCACCCTGACCTTCTTGTTTCTGCTGTTTCCTTCTTGTTTTCTGCTGACCTTCTCGTTTCCGCCTTCAGCTTAAAATATTCAAGATGCCAAGATGTCGTATTTTGGAGTATCGTTCCCTGAACCGCATGGTTCCTCTAACGCACTGGCACATGATCCCTCTGCCTGGAGCAAATATACACATGGCTGCCTCTCTTCCCTTCATCTCTCTTCTTAAGTACCGTCTTCTCTGTGAGGTCTTCCCTGACAACCGTATTTAAATTCTAGCCCTATACCCAAATTCCCCCAACCCTTTTCCATTTAAAAATTTTCCTCTATTGCACTTGCCATCATTAACATTCCATAGATTTTAGATTTTATTTGTCTACTGTTCTTCTCTCCCACTAGAATGCAAGCTCCATGAAGGTAAGAATTCTTGCCTGTTTTGTCGACTGATGGACATGCATGAGAGAAAAAAGTGACTGTGTTATAGTAGGTCCTCAAACTATTTTTTGTTGAATACTTGATATATGGAGGACTTAGATGTAGGGTATAAACTACAGAAAAGAGTTAAGGATGATTCCAACACGTCTTCGTCTTGACATCTGGGATTGCCATTTTCTAAGCTGAGGAAGTCTGAGGGAAGAACAGGTTTGCTGCAATTGCTGGTGGTCTGCCATCTATGTCTCGAGAATGCAGTCAGGAAGGAAAACTCAGGCAGGGAGCTTGGATGGGGAGATCTGTTCTCCCTGACTTTGCCAACTCTGACAGTTTCTTTACTCGGATTTATAGTTGTCAGAAAGATGATTCGAAAATTAGAAATAGAGGGAAGAGGTTCCTAGGTGTTCTTTCAGTTTAGTGCTGGGCTTGGGCCTTGCATTGATTTCCTATTGACTGAGTTATTTTACAACCCTGAAGAGGCAGAGGTTAACTCAAACCTGCAAATAGTTCCTGTCCAGTAGTGGAAAAGATATCCTTATTAAGGTTATGGTTCATGGTCGAATATGACATTAACCAATTTGCTATTCAACTCAGCAATCTTCTCTAACATACCTTTATTAAATTGCCTCTAAACATCCAGCTTCTCGAATGCACTTTTAACTGATTTTAGTACCTCACCGGTTCTTTCATTAATTAACAAGTTACATGAAATCTTTGACACATGTTCACTTTATTTTTGTATGAGAGTTATGATTCTACCTTTTTGAAAATTACACTTGAATGGCGTTTTCACAGAACTGAAAAGCTGCCACTCAAAATGATTCCTGAGCACTTTCTCCTTGATTAGCCCAAGCATGTGATACAATAACTTCTCCAGTTGTTCGCAAACAAAGGAGTAAAGAAGTTGGCAGCTGGCTGGACTTTCGGTAGCAGAAAAGGTGTAAGATTAGTTTCTGTTTTTTGAAATACCGGTTAGCTTCTGTGTTCACTTTCTATTGCTGCTGTAACAATGTGCCACAAGCTTAGTGGTTGAAAACAACACAAATTTATTATCTTACAGTTCTGTAGATCAGAAGTCTGACGTGCATCTCACTGGGTGAAAACCAAGGTGCTATCAGGAGGCTTTTGCGGATGCGCTAGTGAAGAATCCATTTCCTTGTTTGTTCGTTTGTTTCCAGCTTCTAGAGGTTTCCTGCATTGCTCAGCATATGGTCCCCTTTCACCTTCAAAGCCAGCAATGGCAGGATGCGTCCTTCTCCCATCACATCTCTCAACCTGTCTCTTCTGCCTCTCCATTAACACTTTAAAGGGCTCTTATAATTACATTGGGCTCATCCAGATAATCTTGGATAATCTTCCTATGTTAAGGTCAGGTGATTAGCAACTGTCAACCAATAAAATAATGTAGGAGGCTGCAAATAAAAGTTTATTTGGGATCTTAAGAATTGCAATTCAGGAGACACAGGTTATTCTGGTAGTCCCGAAAGGATGTTCCAAGGAAGAGACAGAGTCAGGGTTTTTTAAAGACAAAAAGTCATGAGATTGTTAAAAGTTGCCTGGTGAGAATTGTGATTGGCTCTGCTGCAAGTCAGAAAATCACTGTCCTTTAGGAATCATGAGTTGTTTTAGGGTGAGGGTCCCATAAGTATCTTGAGTTTCTAGCAGGTGTTTTGGATGACCTCATCAGGTCAAAAGGTCAAATTCCATCCAGGAGGAGATGTGCATAAGTCACACTTCTTTAATGACCTCCCAGTTCCATTTTAGAGAGCTCTCTTAGCAATAGCAACCCCATTTTGATTTTCCTTTCACACAGCATTATACCATCTGCAGCTTTAATTCCCCTTTGTCATACCATAACACAGTCGTAGGCTTCATGGATGAGGACATCTTTTGGGGCCATTACCTGCTTATCATAGTTTATAAGCCGATAAAGGAGAAAACAGAGAATTTAGGAAAGTGATATATACGTCTCTCTTCTTTATTTTTTGCTTCGACATCTCCCCAGTATCTATGTAGACTGATCGCCAGTTATTTCCCTTGTTACCAAAGGCAGGTGGGCCTTCCATTAAGGGTATTTATGATGGCAAATGCCAAACATCTTTGTTCAAATGTTTATGTGTGTGCTAAGCATTTTAAATAGATCTTTTGCACTATTCTATTTTTCACACTGAAAGACGTGATGTAGTTGAGCTTTGGAGTCAGACAGACCTGAATTTAAATTCTGACTCAATTACTTACAACTCCCATGAACTTTGAGCAATTTACCTGAACTTCCTAGCTTCAAATTAAGGATAACCTGTAAATTAAGGATTAACAATAGCTACCAGAAAAGGTTATGGAGAGGGCAGGAGTAGTTCCATCTTGGGCCTAGAAACTTATTTCAACAGATTTATTTAGTATAATTCTGATGTGAAACGGGAGACTTCATAAAGAGATGAAGACTCAAAGAAACAGACCGGTATATTTTTAGGCCGGGTTTGATGAAGCTGCGACAGGCATGGAGGGATAACTAGGTTAAAGAGTACGAGGTGATTGTAGTGATTGTAGCGACTGGGCGAAATTTAGCAAGGCCTGTCTGTGAGGATTCTTCTTAGTGTCCTTTTGTCTTCAGAGATAAGGATTCTCCTTCCCTCCCAGGGCGCCTCTCACATGAGGGTTTTATGATCTGTTTTAAGGAAGAAGAGAGAGGAAAGACGGAGATCAGACTGACTTTCCTGCTTCTGTCATTTTCTCAAATTCCTTCAGCTTAAGATACTCAATATGCCAAGATGCTATATTTTGGGGGTAGTGTGTCCTGAACACCACTATGGGTATTAGTGATGAGAAGCGAGAGGAATTCTTTTTCTTTTCTGCTTAACAACAAACGTTTATTTCTCAAGGTTCTGAAGGCTGGAAGTCCAAGATCAAGATGCCGACATACTCAGTGTCTGGTAAGACCCATCTTCCTGGTTCCTAAGACAGTGTCTTCTCACTGTGTGAGAGGTATTCTTATATCTTTTAATTCCACATATTTTTTTTCAGTTGAGAGAAGGGCAAGCACCTAGAAAATTAATTCAGTTAATCAATATTTATTGGATATCTTCTATTTGCCAGGGATTATGAAATGCCCCTCTTCTATATTCATCTTTTAGCCTTCAATTTTTTCCACTTAAAATTGAGGGGCTTGCATAATTTTAAAGGTTTTTTTGCTTTAAAAATATTAGCGTCTATGAATTTTCTTAATCTTCATTTTCTCCCAACTAGACCTAGAAGTGGCATACAGAATTGTGGTGGGATAGGGGTGGGATGTGTATGGAGGTTCACATCCACAATTGGTTAAAGTAAAGTTTGATTTTTTCCCCCTACTTCCTCCCATCCACATTTGCATAAAAATGAGATCACACATGCTTACTTACTTGGTTATTTGTAAATACATGACAGTAACACCTCTCTTCCTTCACAATTCATTGCACATTGCTGGGCTTAGACGAGAAACTTGAAGAATGCTTATTCAATGTTCAGTTGATGTGCAAAATTATATTACTTTCTATTTGTTTTAGTTGCTGCCAAACAGTTGATTTCCTTCAAGTCCTGATCTTTCTTTATTCAGAAAAGTTTGCAGGGGGAGGGCTTCCATTTCTACACACCAGATAGAATGCATTTCCTTTTCACCTATTTAGGCTAATGGCTTTGCAGTGTTATGCAGAGTAAAGAAATTATTTGGCTTCTATTCAGAAGACAATTTGGTTTGAAAAAGAAAAGGCTAATTCCAGCATAATCATTAAATGAAAATGAGAAAGGTTAGCACAAATTAAAAAAAAAAACAAAAAGAAAGAAAGGTCAGTTGAAGATTTTCTAGGAATCACAAATTGTTCTGCTCTATTTAGGTTTAGATAAGCTTTTCAGTATTTCCCAAGCTGATAGAGTCTTTGACAAGGATTTCCTTCTGGGTGGAGGTTTTCCTAATACTTCACTTTGCTGTTAATAAATTTCTTTTTTAAGCTGAATTTGTCTTTGGAAAATTGGTTAGACTTATGACCCTGGAAGTCTGGTCTGCCTTGGAGGGAGAAATGAACTTGAAAAGAATTACTGTGAAGTGAGGGATACAAGCCTTTAACATAGAAAATTAAAATAATGGCCAATAATCAATACAGCATGCTTTGTGACAGAGTATTTGTAGACTAGATTTATATCAGAAATTCAACAAAATTACACATCATCACTACCTTATCCCCTAACATCATCTAAATGTATAACTTTTAGTAGATGTAGGGGTCCATGACCCAGGGGGGGAAAAAAATCTTTAGAGACGGAATGAAATTATATGCAATAGTAGTGATTCTGTTCCACTTCTAATGGGGGCTGAAATGGCCATGTACCCTCCAGGTACGAAATCCCATAGGCTATTGGAAAGATGAGTGCATACCCTCTGGCATCTGGATTCCTTCTCCTTGGGATATATTTAAACACTTCTTTAAACACTTCACAGTGATAATTCTCCCATAGAAACATGAATAATGTTCCTTGACCTGAACGTCATATAATCTAAAAATTGTCTATAGATAGAACTTTTTCACTGGTGCCAGGAAGTCAGCTTAGGCTCACTATATCCATTCTAAGCTTACGAAAGAGAGCTTTAAACTTCTTTGGCATGCCAAAAATCTAGGTTTGAATTAAATGACTAATGCTTTACCTAGTTTTTACCATGACTTCTCTCTGCCAGAATCTTTCCAATTCATCCTTAGCCAAAGCTGTCATCCATCCTGGCAACGTACCTTTTCACCTCCCCACACCTCATGTCTTTGCTTTTCCAGTCCTTTGGCTGCCCTCCTGTTTCTTCCTTCACATACCTGTCTGACTGGTTCCTAGAAGCTTGGCTGAGATTTTTCTCTGCCATAAATCTGGCTACCACAAATTAAGGGCCCGGTGCCCAAACACACCTCTCTCAATGAAAATCTAAATAGATCTAATATATAAACAAAGAGAATACTTCTATTTTCTTTCTAAAAATAAATCATGCCTTGGCTTTTAAAGGAGAGAATGAAGAGCAGGTTGACAGAGAAAATAACTGGTTAGAACAGAAGTTAGGAAAAGACTTGAGGTAAGAATAGTTACTCAACCACGATAATATCAGAAAAAGCAACAACCTTATTTATCCACAAGGCAGTCCCTCGCCCCATCCGTAAAGACTAATGAGGGCAGTTATCTTTTTTCTGTGCACTGATGTAATCTAAGCCTTCAGAACCGGGGCTGCACATAGTAGGTGCTCTAGAAATATTTGCCGAATGTTCAAAGACTAAGAGAATTAAAAACTGATAAAAAATGACAAAGGCCACAGCTTCACCAAATGTTTAGCCTTCCCAAACACAGCCCCATTGTTCTATTCTCTTTATACCCCTAGCCTTCTCCCTTGTTTCTGTCGTTCTCTTTTACATACATATTTAAATCTAAGAACACACACACACACCCCCAAATCCCTGAAATAACAGACTGAAATGTGTTATTCAAAGCAAGTTATATTGGGCTGTTGCTTTTAAAGGAATGTCAACTCCTAACGGGTTTACTGTTTCTGTACAGCTTTCCCGCCTTCTCCGAGTGGAGGTGAGGGATGAGGAATGAAACAATCAACATTCTCTCTCCTTTTCCTCAATCTTTTTCTGTCCTTTTCTCTCCTTTCCTCGGCTTTATTTCCTTTTCCCGTCTGCCGTTTCTCTAGGGTTGTTGCTTGGTTTTCTCCCGCTCAGCCTGTTGGTCTCTTTGATCCTTTCTTTCTATCCCTTATTCCCAGAAGCTCCAGAAAAATACCTTCTTTTTTCCCCTTTTCCACGTCACTTCCCTCCCTTCTCCCATCTCCCTCTCCCTCTCTGTGAGAGGTGAGTTCCCCGCTAGAGGCCAGCACTTTCTCCGTTTCGTCCCTCCCACCGGCGAGCAGAACTCGGAGAGAAAGAAGGGGAAAAAAGAGGAGAAAGAGCGAGAGAGGGGAAAAAACACATAAAAAACCCCGGGGCCTAAGCGCGGAGGCCTGGCAGCAGCGTCGTCATGGCAACGGGCGCCGGCAGGAAACGAGGGACTCGCGGGAGGGAGGGGGGAGGGCGCCGAGGGGAGGGGGAGGGACGGGGGAGGGGTCCGGCTGCCCCGGAAGCACCTCCCCGCCAGCCCCCTCCTCCAGCCCGGCCCGCAGCCCCCGGCCTGCAGCCCCCACCCTCTCGGCCCGGCAGGAAGTGACAGGCCCCGAGCGAGCCCCGAAGGCCTGGCGGAGCCGCGGCCGGCCCGCACCCGGAGCGGCGGGAGGGGCGGGGAGCCGCGGCCGCGCCGGGCGCCTCCCACCCCGCTCTCGGCGCCCCCGCCCCTCCAGGAAGGGGAGGAGGCGAGGGGAGCCCGCCGCGGAGGCCGAGCGAGCCCCCCGCCCAGCCCGGCGCCGGGGGACCCCGGCACGTGAGGTGGACGCCCCCCCGAGAGCGCTCGGGTGCAGAGCCAGGCGCGGAGGTAAGCGGGCGGCCGCGGGCCGGGCAGGGGCAGGACCTCCGGGGGCTTGGCTGCGCGGGGATGTTTCTTCCGCCACCTCGGGCTGTGGAACGCCCCAGGTACCTCCCCCGGCGTCTTTCCCTGCCTACCTCTGGCGCTCGCTCTGCGGTCCTTCCCTCTGCCTGTCCAGCCTCCCGCTCTTCTGTTCATTTCGCTGTGCTCACTGCTGTCCGTCCGTCACCCTAGTTGCTTCTGACCGCTCATTCTCTCATTCATTTTCCCGTCTCTGACTTTGGCTTTCCCATCCAAGCATGCTGTCTAGTTATCTCCCTGCTTTTTCTGGTCCGCTGGGTTCCTCAGCTTCCAGTTCCTCGACTTCTGTCTCCCCGCTCTCAGTAAGCACATTTCTCCGCTCACTTGGGTCGGTTCACTGCTGGCACCGCTCAGTCGACCCCCGTCCCGCGGTGTGATTGATCCCTCTTGCGAACGTCGTTCTCATCCAGGTTCTAGGTACAACAAGGACCCCTGGGGCGTCTCCTCTCCCTCTTCTTCACATGGCTTCCATTTCTTTGGCACAGCCTTCCCCGAACCACCCCCCTCCTCCCGCCCCCCTTCCTATGCCCCATCCTTCCTACGAGACAGTTTCGTGCTTGGGGAAATTGATTTCCTCCAACTCTTGGCTCGGTAGGCCGAGTACCAGGTCCACTTCAATATCCTCTTCCAGCTCCTTGCCAAAGGTCTGCTCCAACCCCACCACACACGCCCAAATGCTGCCTTTCAGGATGACCGTGGTTTAGTTACTTTGGGGACCTCTATGGGCCAGCTTCTCTTCCAGTTAAATTCTGAAAATTTAAATTCACTGTGCTTCCCAAACTTTTTGTTATCTTCACTTTCTGTATTTAATTTTACAGTCCCAACACTGATCATTAATGAATAGATTTATGTGCCTGGGATCCAGGAATCCTGGTTTTGATGACAGTTTCTCCTGATTTTATTAAAAACTTTAAGGTGGTCCCTTTCCACCTCTTTTCTGTTTCTCACTCTGAAAAATTAATAAGACTTCCATTTTGGGGGGAGATGAGGGATCGTACATTTTATTAGCATTTTCACCCATGAAGGGAATTAATGTCCCCTCCAGGGTCTCCTCCTGTCTCTGAGTCCAGTGAACTAAGTCCGGTGATCTATACAGCTGTGCCGTGCTGCCTCTAACCCTTACCCACTTTTTTTCTTCACATGCTGATAATGAGGATTCATGGGTCTGTATCTGTTTAGTGCTTTAATATTTTGGCAAAAGATGTGGGGAGAAGATATACTAGACTTGAAGCCAGTATGATTTCTTCTGTGTACTTCTTGGGTTATATCCATGTTTGCAGTAACATTTGCTATTCCTGTGCAACTGAATTCTTGGGGAATAACGATGCAATCAGATGATACTGGGAATGGAATCATAAAAAATCTCCCCAACTTTATTTCCAAGCCCAAGCGTTTTGATTTTGTTTACTTTGTTTTGAATGCAGTCATTAAAATAGATCCACCCTAATAAAACTGTCAACACCCCTTAAGCAGAAATTCTGGTTTGATGTTTACATTCCAAAACCAAATTGTGCTGTGCTGATCCGATATTTATAGCGGCTCCACGCCTCAAAAGTACACAATATAGTATTTAGGTTTAACAGAAAAGGGGAAAAAAAAGAATGAACAAAAAAACCTTATTGTCATTTAGTGCTGCTTCAAAGGCATGTTTCTTCCTACTTCTCATCTGTCTCTTTGCTTGGTTCTTAGCAATGTTTTCATGTCTTTTTGCAAATTTCAGTGTAGACCCCAGAGGGTAAATTCTGACTACTTTAGTGGACTCAAAAGTTGAATCTTATTTTCTTGAAGATTTTCATTGTTGTCTTTACTGTGTTTAATACCTGTAAGTCATTTGTTAAAATGATGTATTATACTTATTTGTGAAGCCTTCCTTGCAAACAGGGAAACTGAGGTTATAAGAAGGGAAAGTGACATGTCCAAGGTGTTACAAGTAGCCTGAGTGGGAACCAGGCAGCTCTTCGGGCGATATGGGCTGTAGGCTAGTTCTTCTGTCTCCTAGTTTTATGCCTTTCTATGATGCATTCAATGTATTGATATCTGTATCTTAAGCCCCTCCTCCATAAAATGATGACAGTGAGTACTCAAAGTGAGTGACACTGCCTTAATCATAGATTGTTTTTGGTTTGAAGAAGCATGTCCTAGTGTAAAGATTTGATACTTAACTAGGACAACTTTAACTTCAGAAAACCTCATTTCCACAGTTGTAAAGTGGGGATAATTATATTTACTGTAAAGCACTGAGAGATAATGGAGCTGAAGAGCCTAGCCCAGTGAGAGGACGCACCTAGTGGCTTCTCAGTAAATGGTGACCATTGTTAATAAGATAATGCTGATAATGGTGTTGCACGTGCGGAGAGAGATGAGATAACAGTAAATTTTAAATGGGACGATTTTAAACTATTTAAAAGTGTTATGGGGATATAAGGTGGCCTTACTATTATGAGGAACCGCCTTACATTCTGGCCATTTTATATTTAAGGGCATGAGGGAATAGGTAAAAGTTGTTTATTTTGAGACACTGCATAGCTTTAAAAGGTGGTGTGGGGAAGTTATGGTTATAAGAGTATATTGAAGATCTGGTAGTTATTAAACCGGAGAAATCATGGTTTATGGAAGAAGAGGAAGGTTCTTAGATAACTTGAATAATGACATGAAATAGTAGTTTGAGATCAGGTGTAAATTTGAATCCTTTGCTGCTTCCATCTAGGTCTCGAGTCGGAGCGCCAGCCTCCGGCTCCCTGGACCTCCATCATGGAGACTGAGAGTGAGCAGAGCTCCAACTCCACCAATGGGAGCTCCGGCTCTGGGGGCAGCTCTCGGCCCCAGATAGCTCAGATGTCACTGTACGAACGGCAAGCAGTGCAGGTGAGGCTCAGCTCTGAGGGGCTGTGATCTGTGAGCATTGGCTTGGGGCGGGCAAGGATGCAGGAAGATAATTGCCCTTGGTTCCTTTCCAGCAAACGCGGGGAGTTGGATTAGGTGACAACTAAGGTCCCTTCCAGTTCTGAGAATCTTAGGAGTTCACAACAGTTTGAGCAAGGAGGCAGAATGAGATTCAGTCTTTAAGGTTTTTATGCCATTCAGTTCATGTTGCTAGATTCTAATTAACCATTTCTCTTTATGGATTGTCAGGTTTTTAATTTTTGGTCTTTCTTGAAAATCATCCTGAGTAATGGAAGTTAAGAACTTTTACTTAAAATATTTTAGCTACTAGAATAACTATGCACATCCTAAGACTGGTCCTAATTATTAAAAAGAATACAGTAATATCCTGAAGTTAATGTTAAAACTGAATTACCAGTATCATCTTGATAAACACCCATTAGTATTATGCTGTAGGTGTTTGAAAATGCCAGTTACTTGAAAATTTTACCTGATACAGTCTTTCATAAGTGACCATTTACTCTATTTTTCATCGTCTCCAACCCCTTAGGATTCTGTCACCTTTATTGTATCCCTAGAAGATGGTCTTTTATTTTCTTCTTCTCTTTACATTAATCAACATCCCATTTATTTTCAAACCAGTTTAGTCCTAATTCTTTGTTATATCGTATATTAACAGATTCCTTTTGGGAAATAAGAGTTCATGTGAGTTACACTGCTTTACTTTTCAAGAATAGAGCACAGCAGAATTAACTGCTTGTCTACTTTTTAAGGACTTACTGGTTCTGATATAAAAATGGACAAATCAGATGTTGACAATTTAACCAGATACCCATCTTCCTTTGTTTCCCTCCTTCCCATATGTCCCTTTCAGAGCATCACAGTGATTTCCATAGAATAGGAGTTAGGAGTGATTCTTCTTTTTTTCCTGGCCACGCCATGCGGCTTGCGGGATGTTAGTTCCCCGACGAGGGATCGAACCCGTGCCCCTGCATTGGGAGCAAGGAGTCTTAACCACTGGACCGCCAGGCAAGTCCCAGGAGTGATTCATTCTAAGTGGATTGATCCCCGCTCTTTCTTCCTAGGCTCTGCAGGCACTGCAGCGTCAGCCCAACGCGGCTCAGTATTTCCACCAGTTCATGCTCCAGCAGCAGCTCAGCAATGCCCAGCTGCACAGCCTGGCTGCCGTCCAGCAGGTGAGAGGTCAGCAGCTAGCTGGCCCAGGAGGGAGGGAACAGGCACTACAGGTGGGTCGGGGCACGCTACCTTCTCCGCTGAGCCAGGCTGGAAACAGTCTCCTCTGCCTCCTGTCCTCCTGCAGGAGGATGAAGGGACCTTAGTGTCTGGGCTCTCAGTAAGAACTGTGGGGAAACTACCTTTTAGAGGTAGCATGGCTTTGTGCTAGACCTGTACCGTCCAGTATGGTAGCCGTTAGCCACAGGTAGCTATTGAGCACTTAAAATACAGCTAGTGCAAACGGAGGTGTGCGAAAAGATTTTGGATTTCAGAGACTTAGTGTGAAAAAAAATTTCAGTAGTTTGTTTATGTTGGTTACATGTTGAAATGAGATAGATCAGCTTGAATAAAGTAAATTATTAAAGTTTACTTCTCCTGTTTCTCTTCACTTTTCGAGAAATGTTCATACTAGATTATATATGTGGCTCGTATTATGTTTGTATTGATTGGGCAGCACTGGGTTGGACTTAGCAGTGACTCATGACGTCACCTGACCAAAGTTTCTTGCAGCTAAAAGAAAGTGGGAGGAAGAGAGTGGGTTGCCTGCCTGCCCCGGCTGGGTCATGTGGGAGTTATTGGGTTAGCATATGTGACAACATGAGGGTAATTGGGATTGTGAAGACACTGGTCCTTGCTCCATAGTAGAGGCTCTCAGTTCTTACCTGAGATCTCTATTATATTTTGTGCCTGTGATCTATTACTGGCAGATTCAGAGCCTTTTCCTTCATTGTCTCTGCTCTTTCTTGTCTTCTTTCCCCTCTAACAGGCCACGATTGCTGCCAGTCGGCAGGCCAGCTCCCCAAACACCAGCCCTGCCCAGCAGCAGACCACCACCACCCAGGCCTCCGTGAGTACTGCCCCTCCCCTCCGAGGGGCTTTCCTCTCTGGGTCTTTGTCTCTGGGTTAAACTACTTTGTGCTGCTGGTCTGAGAGTGTTTATTGAGCCGTCAATGGTATTTACTGCCCTTACGTAGAGAATATTAGTAAAATGGAAAGTAACCAGCTTGGATCTGTATAGGAGTCTTAACAAGGAGATCTAAGAAAGGAGGAGGAAAATCCTGCGTAGGCGGTAGCAAAGCCTTGAATGAGAAGTAAGGTCGGTTCCGTTTCGTTCCTTTGCCTTCTCAACTGTTACGCTGGTGGTTAGGGACTGGTTTGGTGATACCCTCCAGTAGCCGGATGACAGTAATGGATAGCAAGGTATTATTCATTTCCTCCTGACTATATGAAAGTGAGATACTCTGTTCTTGACCGCGTCACTCTGAATTTGTCAGTTGTGTATATTTCCTTTTACCTCTCCCCGATCCTGAGTCCTGGTTCCTTTCTGTACCACACAGATCAATCTGGCCACCACGTCGGCCGCCCAGCTCATCAGCCGATCCCAGAGTGTGAGCTCTCCCAGTGCTACCACTTTGACCCAATCTGTGCTACTGGGGAACACCACCTCCCCACCCCTCAACCAGTCCCAGGCCCAGATGTATCTACGGGTAAGCCAAAGCCACAGTCGCTGTTGCCCCAGGGGCATAAATGTTCTGTGTCTTATTGAGTGAAAGCTATTTTTTATTTTTTTGGCCATACCACGCAGCTTATGGGATGTTAGCTCCTCGACTAGGGATTGAACCCGGGCCCACAGTAGTGAAAGCGCCGGGTCCTAACCACTGACCACCAGGGAATGCCCAGAGTGAAAGCTGTTTTATTTAATCATGGTTACCCAGATGTTTTAAGACAAGCTGATCTGCTTCTTCTGCCTTACTTAACCTCTAGAAGTGATGCTTAGTGTTTACAGGTAGCCTGCAGATTATTGAGATCCTAAGTTAGAAGATGTTCACCTTAGTATTTGAGAAATTTGCGTCAGATAATAGTCTAATCTTTAAACCTATGACTCAAGTGCACGAATCCTAAGTGTTATGTCTTGGCCTGTCTGCTTACTATATATAGACACTTGCTCCACAATCCTCATTGTCTCAACTTCTTTGACGTTTGATTCTTTGTTATCAGTGTATAGTTTTATACACGTTCTAGGTTTTCTTCGGATGCTTCATCGCACGTGGAAAATAAGGGTCTCCTGGGTTGGTGTGGAAAGGGGCAGGGCTTAGCTGTTTCGTATCTTCTGTTTATTTTGTCTTGTGGTCCCTCCCTTCCGTCTCTTCTGTCTCTCTTCTTTTCCTCTTGCTCTCTTCCCTCTGCTCGTCCTCTTCCTCCTCCTTGCCAGCCACAGCTGGGAAACCTGTTGCAGGTAAACCGGACCCTGGGCCGGAATGTGCCTCTAGCCTCCCAGCTCATCCTGATGCCCAACGGGGCGGTGGCCGCGGTCCAGCAGGAGGCGCCATCTGCTCAGCCTCCGGGAGTTCACGCAGATGCCGATCAGGTCAGTGGCGACCACTGTGGACTGACGCTGGGGAGGGTGAAGGGAATGGCCTCGGACCAGGGCCCACCCTTCCACCCCATTACCACTTTTCAGAATCCTTTTTAAAAAAAATTTCTGTAGAACTTGAATACCTTACACCTTTTTAGTTCTTTGAGTTAGGAAGGGAAGTAGACTTGACTGAAAACAGCCCTGTGGATGTGGGAAGCCTTATTCTTAATACAGCACATATGTCCTTACCCTTCTTTTAGCCCTCCATGGCTCAGTTTCATTCAGGAAGTCTTAGTTCTCTCTTCTTGCAGTACTGTCTCTGTAAGATAAGGGATGGTTGAGGGAATTCTAGTTAGACACACGTGAAGCTGACCTGGCTGAGTTACTGGCAAAACACTTGATTCCTTGTCTTTATGAGTCACTGTAGCTCTCAACCTTCAGCAGTCTGTTTCCGCTCACTGTGTTCGCAGTAAAGTCTTCCTCACCACTGCTTCCCATGCCTTATCTCCAGTGTGTGTGTGTGTGTGTGTGTGTGTGTGTGTGTGTGTGTGTGTGTACATATATAGAGAGCCTGAATGTTTTAGCTTCTTACGGGTGGGATACAAACTGGGATCTCGTAGTACTCGTTTCATTCTTTTAGTTTATCAGTCAGCAAGTAAATATTGCGCTCTCTCTTTTGATGTGCTCAGGTATATACTAGAAACTGGGGGATTGAAAAATGAGTCAAGTCTTCAAAGAGCTTAGAGAAGAAAGAAGTGCAAAAGTAAACAGTACCAACTTTGAGTGATGCAGGAGTTTAGGGAAGAGTTGCCTGCATTTCTTTTCAGTGACTTTTAGGAACATGAACAGATTCTTAAAGGACGGGTAGGATTTATTTGATTTGGAGTAAGAAGAACACTGGAGAGAGAACAGTATGTGTAAAGGCCTATTTCACGTACGTGAAGATGATTTGGGGATGAGTGAATAAAGTGGAGACAGCAGGCCTGTGGCTGGAAAGGTCGTTGTTAGGGAGAAGTCTGAAAGCCAGGTAACTTCACAGGTAGCAGTGGCACTGCTGGCTTGAAAGGCAGATTGATAGGGTCAGGAAACTCCTTGAGAAAGAATCATTTAGGAACATGTGCCTGGAGAAGAAAGAGAAATGAGGGGACCTGCTAAGAAACTGCTGAGGTCATTTAGTTACAAGGTAAGGCCTTTGGTTTAGACTACAGTGATAACTGTGGAATCAGAGGATGAGGTGGAGCCTGCTTCCATAGCAATTCTTCCATTTATCCATCTATTTATTCATCAGATATTTGTGTGTCAGTGTGTGGACGGACAGAGCAGTGGTTCAAAGTGGGAATCTGATGTTTGGGTCAGATTCCAACTCCATGACTTAGTGTGACCCCTGCAAATGGCCTAACATTTTTAGCCACAATTTCTTCATCTATTAAATAGCTGTTATAAAATACTTACCTCAGAGTGTGTTGTGAGGCCTAAGGGAGTTGATGTGTGTAAGCGTTTGAAGAGTGCCTGGACACAGCATAGTGAGTGTTTTTAAGAGTTTAGCCCTCATTACGATCAGATATCAGACGTTCCTTGGCCTTGAATGTCCAAGGTCATGATCACTGGACTGATGGAGATGACACATCATCAAAGCACATTGAACAGATAATCACCTGAATAGTTTAGTGATTGCTTCATTAGAAAGTACAGTGTGCTGGGACTTCCCTGGTGGTGCAGTGGTTAAGAATCCGCCTGCCAATGCAGGGGACACAGGTTCGAGCCCTGGTCCAGGAAGATCCCACATGCCGCGGAGCAACTAAGCCCATGCGCCACAACTACTGAGCCTGCTCTCTAGAGCCCGCGAGCCACAACTACTGAGCCCATGTGCTGCAACTACTGAAGCCCGCCTGCCTAGAGCCCGTGCTCCACAGCAAGAGAAGCCACCGCAATGAGAAGCCCTCGTACCGCAACGAAGAGTAGCCCCCTGTCACCGCAGCTAGAGAAAGCCTGCACGCAGCAACGCAGACCCAACGCAGCCAAAAATAAATAAATAAATTTATATTAAAAAAAAAAGTACAGAGTGCTCTGAAAACATAGAAAGGGACTTAATTTAGCCTTGGGATGGGGGTAGAATTCAAGAAGGCGTTCCCGAGGAGATGGCAGTTAAATGGAGGCCTGTAGAAGTTAGTCAGGGGAAGACATGGAATGAGAGTGAAGGCAGGGCCCCCCCCATGTCCAGAGACCTGAGGAGGGAAGGGACTTTGTATATTTGAGGCACTAAAAGAAGACCCGTGTTCCTGGAGCCTGGCGCTGGGGGATGGAGATGGCACTGGGGAGGTGGGGGAAACTAATCTTGCAGGGCCTTGGGGACTGTGTGTAGGATTGGGGGCTCTGTGTGAAGGCCAGTGGGAAATGGCAGTGACTTGGAGACTTGAGGGTTTAAAAATTTTTTTTTTTAGTTTAAGGACTATGTTGGCTCCTCTAGAGGATAAATGGAAATGGTGTGAGTGTGAATATAGGGAGGAAAACAGTGTTGTAAGAGTTTAGGGGGAAGACGTTTGGATTAGGTGGTAGCAATGTAGATGGACAGAAATGAGTAGATTGGAGAAAAACTTCGAAGATCATTGGAAAGGGAGGCCTGACCCAGTGGATGGGGGAGTGGGGGGAGGTGCCAGAGCTGGGATCTGCCATGGCCTGAGGGGCCAGGAGCGCTGTGAATGCGATGAAGAATGCCGGGAAGTGGACGCAGGGTGAAGTTCACTTGAGGATGTGCCGACCTAGCAGCGCTTGTGAGCCGCCCACGAGGAGGTCTCGGGTCAGCAGTCTGATGTACACAGTGCTCAGCTTGGAGAAGTCTGACTGAGTTGGAGATGAACAGACAGGAGTAGTGTGCGTGGAGATAATAAGAGAAGTCAAGCACCGGAAACCGCTTGGGGAGCTGGTACGGATTGAGAAGAAAAAATCCTTCAAGCTGGAGCCCCGAGGTTTAGAACGAGCCCTTAGAAAATAGAGCAGCTCCAGGTGGAGTAGAGGGTGGTGGGCTGGCAGAGGGGAGGAGGCAAGAGTGACAGAGACAAGATCTGGATTGTGCGGGGTCACGAAGACAAGGGAGCCGAATGTTATGAAAGTGGAGGGGGTCCTCTGTCCAGTTCAGTGGAGAGGGCAGGAGAGCTGGACTTAGGTCTGTGGGTGGAGAGCCCTTCCGGGGGAGTCGGGGGCTGAAGCCAGAGGAGTGGTGTGACTTGAGGAATGACTGGGTGGTGGGAGTCGGTGCGGTGGTTGTAAACAATTATTAAGAGATTAGCAAGAACAGGAGAGGAGGGTGAAGCTGGGCTTGGGAATGGGGTTCCGCTTGGTGATGGCAGGGAGCCAGTATAGGAGAGGTTGAAGCAGGAGGAGGGGATGGGACCCTCAGCCTGGAGAAGGACGGCCCTTGGAGAGGAGGAAGGAGAGGGAGAGGGGGTGGTAAGTGACGGGGGCAGGTGCAGGGGCAGGTTTGGTGGAACTGCTGAAGCATAGCGCACATCTAGTGGTTTTATTGTCTCTGCTGGAGTGAACAGTGACAGGGGAAAGAGGAAGTGGTTCTGAGGTACAAGGAGAGGAGGAAAGTTTTAAATAGCCATTATGGAAAGGAAGCCGGTTAGAAAAGGTAAGAAGTATATAAGCGCCCCAGCACCCAATCCTGATGATTCTTGTAAATCTCTCTCAAAAGCTATTGCCTCTTCTTCTTTATTACTGTTGTCTGAATTCGGGTTCTTTTTGTTTTTCGCCTGAATTACTGTACTAGTTTCCTAATTGGTCTCTTGACTTCAGCCATATCTACTTCTAATCCTCTCCCACATTACTAACAGAATAAGTTTTTTAATAAGGAGATATATGTTGTTACTAACATTATTTTTAATTGTACCTCTGGTGTACAGAATTTGATAAATCATAATCCTTGGCTCATGGCTTCCTCTCATCAATGGTCCACTTTTTAAAAATATTTACTCAGTAAGTTTTAATCATGTAATAAGCCATCCCCAGTTCCATCCACTGCCTCCCCTTACCCATGATTCCTAGGTTCATCCTTCCCTGTGTCCCTTTTTATATAGTTTTATTGCCTTTACGTATATTTCTAAAATGTACTTTTATTATGGAACATTTCAGACATAAACAAAAATATAAAGAAATATGAATCTCCATGTACTTAACCATCCAGCGTCAGCATTTATAAACATGTGGCCAATCTCTCCAGACCCCCTTCCCTTCACCTGTGGATTATTTAGAAGCAAATTCCAGATACCATATCATTTATATATATATATATATATATATACACACATATATATATACACACACACACACACACACACACATGTCTAATTTATATTTAAATTTATAAGGTACTTGTGTGCAGTCTTTTTGGGAATGATTTCTTAATAGCTTATTGTCCTAATCCGTCTGTAATGTTGTATGTCATTGTACTTTATTCATTTTGATTTCTATGTAATATTCCATCGTGTAAATATACTACACATCTTAATTCATCTTCTCTTCTGATTATGGCCATTCAGTTGGTTTCCAGGCTTTTATTATCATGACTAGTGCTGCTGTGACCATTCTTAACACAAGCCACCCATTGTATACGGCGAGCATTTCTCTTATGGGATTCCTGGGTTATTAGAGTGTGTGTGAATAGTCACCTTTAGGATATGATGCCAAACTGTTTTCCAAAGTGGTTGTACTGATTTATACTTTCATCAGCAGTGTTTAAAAGAATAGTTTCGGCTATAGATTTGATCACGATGATTCTGATGCATATTCTTCAGTGGCTTCCTGTAATCCATTAAGTGGTCATCATTCCTTCTCTCTGTTCATACCTTGGAGCACTTACTATCTGTCAGGCACTGTGCTAGGTGCTGGGAATATAATAACAAAGAAGATGGAGAAACTTTGTTTCCAAAGTAAAGTTCAGGCTCTCTTTATTTTAACACACCAGGCCCTTCGAGATCTGTCCTCTTACTAGCCTCAACTTACCTTCCTAGATTCATTTCTTGCCATTTCCTCTAGTTCACCCCAAACATAATGAAGTATTTATAATTTCCAAAAATGCTGTGCTCTTTCTTGGCTCAGTGGTCTTGCAGTGTTGTCACCTATGTCTTCAAACCCCTGCCTTCACTATTACCTGTTGGTTCTCAGCTCAGACATCACCTGTTTTAGGACGTCTTCGCTAATCTCCCTAGTCTGAGTTAATCTCCTCTGTGCTCGTGTAGCACTGTGTGCCTATCTGTGCATAGTGTAATTTGGTTTTCTTGTCTTTTTTAGTAGAAAGTACTCATTAAAAGCAGGGGCTCGTGTCTTTCATCTCTGCATTCCCAGTATCCAGTGTGGTACCTGAAGCATAGTAGATGTTTTGTAGATGTTGAATGAATGAATGGAGAGGAAAGGGAAAATCGGAGACATTTTGAAGGAATAAAATAACCAAACTAGATGATGGATTTGATAGTGAGTGAAGGAGCCTGAAAAATCAAATATAACTTGAGTCCCTCCCTGGGAAGGCCTTCACTGTGTACGTTTGTATAGGACGGGGTACGAGTTGAGGGGGGCTGTGGAATATCTGTAGCTGTCGTCACTGCTTCGGAATCAGTCACAGAAATCTTTGCCCTGCGTGCCCCCTGTTCCCCTTTTCTCAGTCTGTCTTTTGCTTCTTATCTTTCAGGTGCAGAACTTGGCAGTCAGGAACCAACAGGCCTCAGCCCAAGGACCCCAAATGCAAGGCTCTGCTCAGAAGGCCATTCCTCCTGGAGCCTCCCCTGTCTCCAGCCTCTCCCAGGCCTCTAGCCAGGCCCTCGCTGTGGCTCAGGCTTCCTCTGGGGCCTCAGGCCAGTCCCTCAACCTTAGTCAAGCTGGTGGAGGCAGTGGGAATAGCATCCCAGGGTCCATGGGTCCAGGTGGCCAGACACCTGGGGGCTTGGGTCAGTTGCCTTCCTCAGGAATGGGTGGTGGTGGGAGCTGTCCCAGGAAGGGCACAGGAGTGGTGCAGCCCTTGCCTGCAGCCCAGGCAGTTACTGTGAGTCAGGGCAGCCAGACAGAAGCAGAAAGTGCAGCGGCCAAGAAGGCAGAAGCAGATGGGACTGGTCAGCAGAGCGTGGGCATGAACCTGACACGGACAGCCACACCTGCTCCCAGCCAGACCCTTATTAGCTCAGGTAAGCTGTCACCTCTCATAATGTCATTGTTCTCTCGGGACTTGTTTAAAATCGTCAGAGTACATATCTTTGCCATTTTTCCTGCTTGTCTTGGTCCCGGACTAGTGGAAGGAAAGAGAATCTCATCAACCTTGATCATATTAGTCCAGGGAGACAGGACGACAGGTAACAGAGATGGATCTTGTCTGTTTCCACCAGGCAGCAGTCAGTTTACAAGTTGCCTTGTCCTCTCTTTCTTAGGTCCTGAGTTCTTCAGTTTACTCACTCGAACCATTCATTCACTTGGTTCTTTTTGAATTGCCTACTATGTTCTAGGAGGTGCTGGGACACACCTTTGAAAAACAGACTCCTCTGCTCACGGAGCTTGCAGTTTAGCATAAGGGATGCGTTTAATGTTGGTTAGTTGGCCCAGTGTAGAGCAGAGACTGTATAGGTGCCTTAGAGCACTTAGGATGAGCAAATAGAGCCATGGTTTAATACAGTCAACTTGTGATCATCTGTATCAATGATAAGGATAAAAAAGAATAAATAATAACGCCAAATAGTTCTTGATTTCAGACTGTGTATAGAGTTAGATGTGTGCACCTTACTTGGTAATGTTTATTTTTGCCTTCCTTGTTTCTAGTTCTTTAGTTGTTGCTATATTTGAATAATGTATTCACAAAATGTAACAGTTAATTATCAGTTTAATACCTAGTATTTACACACTGTAGCACTTCTGTTACCGAAGTGCTTTCATCTCACATATATCCTCTGGACGCTCTGGTAGAGTATGGAGCGGGGAGATCCCAACTCTAGTTTACAGTGGAGGAAACTGGGTAAAGTCCGAGCTCGCAGCTGCTGACTCGTAAGACATCTTCTCATAGGCGGTGACCCAAACTGATAAATGTTGGAGACCGAGGCATTCACGGGAAGATGTTGGTATCTTTACCTCTGTGGATGTTTATTATTTCAGTGACTGCTAAGTGTTTCTCATGTGTCAGGCCCTGGGCTGGGTTCTAGGGATGTAAAAATGAATGAAACATGGCCTCAGTGCTTGAGGAGCTGAGTCTAATCGTGGAGAGGATGGGCCCGCCATTGTCCTTGCTGAGTGCAAAGTAACAGAATTTAAGTAGAGCAAAAAAGTAAAAGTCAGATAAACGCAAGAAGTTACCGAGGACTGTTAACTGTTCGAGCAAGAGTGGTCTCTCCTGGAAACCTTTAAGACTGGGGTAGTTGGTAACGTCAGACTAGGAAGGAGTGTGAGCCAAGCAGCCGCCCGGGCCCCTCCAGGCTCGCCTTCCATTCGCCGTCTGGGTCCGCCTCGGAAGGGTGCTCTGGCTTCCCATTCCTGGGGCTACTGCTGATTTTCTGCCCCCCTCCCTCTTTGTCGCTTCGGGGCTGTCCCCGCAGCCACCTACACGCAGATCCAGCCCCACTCCCTGATCCAGCAGCAGCAGCAGATCCACCTGCAGCAGAAGCAGGTGGTGATCCAGCAGCAGATCGCCATCCACCACCAGCAGCAGTTCCCGCACCGCCAGGCGCAGCTGCTGCACACGGCCACCCACCTCCAGCTGGCCCAGCAGCAGCAGCAGCAGCAGCAGCAGGCCGCGCCCCTCCCTGCCCCCCCGCCCCCGCAGGGCCCCCCCGCCCAGCAGGCCCCGCCTTCGCAGTCCCAGCAGCCAGCCCAGACTCTGGTTGTCCAGCCCATGCTGCAGTCTTCGCCCTTGTCGCTCCCTCCTGACCCAGCCCCCAAGCCCCCCGTCCCCATCCAGTCCAAGCCACCTGTGGCCCCTGTCAAGCCTCCTCAGCTGGGGGCTGCCAAGATGTCAGCCACCCAGCAACCTCCACCCCACATCCCCGTGCAAGTCGTAGGCACCCGGCAGCCAGGTACAGCCCAGGCCCAGGCTTTGGGGCTGGCCCAGCTGGCAGCCGCCGTTCCTGCTTCCCGGGGGATGGCAGGCACAGTGCAGCCTGGCCAGGCCCACGTGGCCTCTTCGCCACCTTCATCCCAGGCCCCTGGTGCGCTGCAGGAGGGCCCGCCCGCGTTGGCTTCGGGGATGACCCTGGCTCCTGTGCAGGGGACGGCACATGTGGTGAAGGGGGCGGCTACCGCCTCCTCGCCTGTTGTGGCCCAGGTCCCTGCCGCCTTCTACATGCAGTCTGTGCACCTGCCGGTGAGTGATGCCTGATGGCTTTGAGGGCACTATCATCCTTGAGAGGACCTGAGTTTAATTTAGGAGGGGAATAAGGAGTTAGGAAGGTTAAGATACTGGTATTGATCACTGCTTCTTTTGTAAGAGAGAGACATGTTCATGGAAGGTTAAGATCCTGGCACGCACTTCTTCCTTTTGTAAGAGGGAGACATTAGTGTAGATAATACCTGAAGTTCATACTCCTAAATTTGCCACTGAAATTCTGTGTTTTTGGATCTGTACTAAGTTATATCAAGATACAGCCTTAACCACCAAAATGGATTTTTAGAAAAACAACAGTTTGTGGTTGGGCTGTTGATGAACCCAGCGTCTCCAGGTCTACGTGAGGACCTGGAGAAAATGTTGTATTTTTTGTCTTGATGTAAAAGTTACACTTCTTGGGAATGACCAGAAATTTTACTGTACTGTGGGAAGTATACAAATTGGGGAATCTAGAACTAAGAAAATTTTCTCTGACAGTATGGGAATAATTGTGTTTTCTTGTTACCCTTCACTCATAAATCTTTTCTTTCCTGTTCTTCACTTTATAGGGCAAACCCCAGACATTGCCTGTCAAACGCAAGGCTGAGTCAGAGGAGGAGAGAGACGATATCTCCACGTTGAGTTCAATGCTTCCTGCGAAGGCGTCTCCGGTAGTAGAGAGCCCGAAGGCCATGGAGGAGAAGGGCGGTCTTGGAGGTGAGTAACTGGCTTCTGCAGTGCTGCTGGAGTACATAGAAATTAGAGGAAAGTTCTGAGTGAGCTGAAAGATCACTCTGCCTCAGTAGGCTTGGTGGAGTAGATCCAAACACGGGGAATCCAGGGTGAATGATCAAAAGGGAACATGTATTACTGTGGAAGATCAGGCTGCCCTGGCTCATAGATGGATCAGCTAGGTCATCCCCTACCTGTCCCTCAATCTTGTGTTTATTTTCCAGACAAAGCTGAACCAGTGACCAGTGTGAATGCTGGTACCCCGAGCAGTGATGTAGTAGCCTTGGCTCCTGCCCCGTCAGCACCGCCTCCCACGCTGGCCATGGTGTCCAGACAGATGGGTGACTCCAAGCCCCCACAGGCCATTGTGAAGCCCCAGATTCTCACCCACATCATCGAAGGCTTCGTTATCCAGGAAGGAGCAGAACCTTTTCCGGTGAGGGCAGGGCCAGAAGGCGGGGCTTGGTCTGATTGTTGTCTTTTCAAACTCCACGAAATCAAAAGGCTCAGAACTATTTAATTATTAGCGAATGGTTCAATTCTGTTGTTTGTATGGTTAGTTGTAAAGAAGGAAGTGAAAAGAAGAAAGAATATGTAGACTAGAAAATGAAAATGTTGGGAAGAGGAGAAGAAAAGGAAGAAAGTGACCTCTAAAGCTGTCATGTTTAGTTAGACAAATTAGGTTGTTTTATAGTGAAGAAAATTGTGGTAGAGAAGTTAAGAGAGTTTTCTGGATACCATGAGTTGCAGAACCAGGACTTAGAACACAAGTATCTTGACTCCTAGTATGTTCCCTACAATTTAGGAAGGAAAAGGACAAAATAGGGAGCCCAGGTAGGAACCTGTTCTCCAGTGGCTTATCTGAAAAAAGCCAGTTAGAGGCTTTTGATTGCTATATTGAAAATGGTTTTCTCTGCATCGGACTTGGTCATTAACTCAGAAATCTGGGCAGAGACATGGTGGTGAAAAATGGTGGGGAAAGCTATAGGGAAGCAGAAAGGAATTAGGCTAACTTAACTAACCTTTTTCTGGGACAGGTGGGTTGTTCTCAGTTACTGAAAGAGTCTGAGAAGCCACTGCAGACTGGCCTTGTGACAGGGCTGAATGAGAATCAGTCGGGTGGCCCCTTAGGTGGGGACAGCCCATCTGCTGGTAAGTATTTATTTAGAGACCCATCTGGGGAAGGAGGCTGATGGAGATGTGTTTGAGGACTTAGTGTAAAATAGGAATTATCTATTTAAAGTGGGAATTACGTGAAGTCCATCCACGCTGAGAAACCAGAAGCCACATCATATAACAGAATACGTAGACTCACACAAAAGTCGTTCCATAGGATAGAATTAAGGGGAATTTTGTCAAGCTAGAGTAATCTGTTGAATTATTTACTATAAGGATATATTTTTCAAAAGACGATCTAAAAATAGGCTATTTCTGGGAATTCCCTGGCGGTTCAGTGGTTAGGACGCCACGCTTCCACTGCAGGGGGCACGGGTTTGATCCCTGGTTGGGGAACTAAGATCCTGCATGTTGCAGGGTGCGGCCAAAAAAAAAAAAAAAAAAAAAAAACAGGCTATATCTTAATTTCCAGTTCTCCTTATTCTAGATTCTGTACTACATGTTAAGGAGTCCTGTTCACATTTCCCCCCCTGCTTTTGGAAACTTCTGTGGGAGAGAGGTCTTATGTCTTTCCAGGCATTAAGTAATCTTTTCCTCTCTCCTGTTCAGAAATGCAGTCTTGTCTGAAATCTGAGATTATGAGTCAGGATAAAATTAGTCATTTAAAGTGGAAATCGTCTGGCTTAAGGTTAGGAAGACTGTGGGACAGTTCTTGAGGGACAGTTCTTTACGGTTCTGGATCTTGAACTTTGTTTTAGGGAGATTCTCAATTAGGTTGAGTAGGTCTTTGGGGGGAACACTGAGAGTAATTAGAGTCCAGCGCTGGGCCTGATGGGGGCCTGAGTGGCAGCAGAAACCGATGCAGCCCTCCCGCGCTGCCTTGTTTTCAGAGCTCGATAAGAAGGCGAACCTCCTGAAGTGCGAGTACTGTGGGAAGTACGCCCCTGCAGAGCAGTTTCGCGGCTCCAAGAGATTCTGCTCCATGACTTGCGCAAAGAGGTACTGTAGGCGCCTCACCCCCCTCCATCTAACCTTACACCCCTTCCCTAGGATCTGCTCAAGGCTCATAGTTAATGTCTCCTCTGCTTTCATTCCCTTCCCCAAATCGGCCCTTAAAATCCCAGTTCACATTTAGTGCAGGGGAGCAAGGCGGTCTTCTCTGGTAGCACTCATGACCTCCTGTGCGTGCCCCGACCCGTAGGTATAACGTGAGCTGTAGCCACCAATTCCGGCTGAAGAGGAAAAAAATGAAAGAGTTTCAAGAAGCCAACTATGCCCGCGTTCGTCGGCGCGGACCCCGCCGCAGCTCCTCCGACATCGCCCGTGCCAAGATCCAGGGCAAGCGTCACCGGGTGAGCTGCCGGTGCGGGGCGCACTACCTCAGAAATGGGCCTTTTTCCTTCCTCTTCCCCACGGGGCAGTTCCTTTGCCCAGCTAAAATGAGTATGAGACCAGAACTCCGGTTTTGCGTTGATTGCCTTACTCCAAATTCCAAGAGATCCTGACCTCTGTGTCTCTTCTCACCTTACTGGTTGCCTGTCTGTTAATCCTTATGCCGTGTTTGAGGAGGGAAAATCTAGGGCAGTCGTTGGTAGAAGGGGAGAACCGAGAGAGGGATACAGTTCATACTTGAAAGGCACTCGAGAGCGGACTGGTGACTTCGGGCATTTGCACGTGAAGTACAGCTTATTTCACTTGTGCTAAGATTAGTTTTTCCTCTGTGCCCCATAGTAATCCAAACCCAGGGTGGCTGGGGAAAGGAGAGGGAAACCTCATGACACTGTTACTTGTGACCTGTTTTGCGTTTTTTTCTGTAGGGTCAAGAGGACTCTAGCCGGGGTTCAGATAATTCCAGTTACGATGAAGCACTCTCTCCAACATCTCCTGGGCCTTTATCCGTGCGAGCAGGGCATGGAGAACGTGACCTGGGGAACCCCAGTACAGCTCCGCCTACACCAGAATTACATGGCATCAACCCTGTGTTCCTGTCCAGTAATCCTAGCCGTTGGAGCGTAGAGGAGGTGTATGAGTTTATTGCTTCTCTACAAGGTATCGTGGGCCTGTCCACCAGGACCCAGGTCACCTATATTGCTTCATTTTCCTACAGTTTTCTTTAGGTCATCCCACAGGGGCTTTTGTAACTGGAAATGTAACGGACTTAAGCAGTAGAGGCTTAAATATGGTATGACGAAGGCTCTACTCTTGGTATTTATTCCGGTTTTGTCCACAGCCTGGTTTCCCAGTTTTCCTGGGTTGACTGTCCTCTGCTATGTCAGTAATTTTGCAACAGTTGATTTTCATCTATGATTCTTAACCAATAATTTTTAAAGTATTTTTTTATGTGTGATTAATTGGGATACCCACCATGGATAGAAGACTTTTCTCAGCGGAGAAGGGGATTAGGAAATAATGGGCCATTGTTGCCCTGCTCTCTTCAAGGCAGGATTATTTATAAGCTATTCTTTTTTTTTTAAATAAATTTATTTATTTAATTTATAATTTTTGGCTGTGTTGGGTCTTCGTTGCTGTGTGCGGGCTTTCTCTAGTTGCGGCGAGCGGGGGCCGCTCCTCACTGCAGTGCACGGGCTTCTCATTGCAGCGGCTTCTCTTGTTGCCGTGCATGGGCTGCTCTAGGTGCGCGGGCTGAGTAGTTGTGGCACACGGGCTCTAGAGCGCAGGCTCAGTAGTTGTGGCGCACAGGCTTAGTTGCTCCGTGACATGTGGGATCTTCCCGGACCAGGGCTCGAACCCGTGTCCCCTGCATTGGCAGATAAGCTATTCTTGACAAAGGGATGGCTTTCTCCAGCAGGAAAACCATCCTACCCTTCTTGGTATTTTGTCTGAATTCTGGGCCCTTAAGGATGTCAAGACGGCTCTTAACTTTGATTTTCTTGCCAGTGTCAAAGAAAACATATATATATTGCTCCCTCCCTTTGCCCCCCTCAGGTTATCTGAATGAAGGTATCTCTCTGGTTGAACAACTTAGGTGTTTTATCTTGGCTCTTTTTTTAAAAAAAAAATAGTTAATACTTCGGCTGCGTTGGGTCTTCATTGCTGCGCGTGGGCTTTCTCTAGTTGTGGCAAGCAGGGGCCGCTCCTCGCTGCGGTGCATGGGCTTCTCGTGGTGGTGGCTTCTCGTTGTGGAGCACGGGCTCTAGGTGCGTGGGCCTCAGCGGTTGCAGCATGTGGGCTCAGCGGTTGTGGCTTGCGGGCTCTAGAGCGCAGGCTCAGTAGTTGTGGCACACGGGCTTAGTTGCTTTGCAGCCTGTGGGATCTTCCCGGACCAGGGATCGGACCCACGTCCCCTGCATTGGCAGGCGGATTCTTAACCACTGTGCCACCAGGGAAGTCCATGTCTTGGCTCTTTTTGTTTTTATAAATAGCCAGTTGCTCTGATTTCATTTTGCTTCCAAAGCTTGCCATGTCAGGCCACTGTATTACTGAATTTAGGACAAGTACTTTGGTGCTACCGTGTAGTTTCTCATACATATTCCCATCATTTCCTTCTAGGCTGCCAAGAGATTGCAGAGGAGTTTCGTTCCCAGGAGATTGATGGACAGGCCCTTTTATTACTTAAAGAGGAACATCTTATGAGTGCCATGAACATCAAGCTGGGCCCTGCCCTCAAGATCTGCGCCAAGATAAACGTCCTCAAGGAGACCTAAGGTGGCCCTCTTGCACAAACCAGCCTAAGGCAGACACTCCCCACTGTCCAGGTTATAACCTGGCGCCAGCAGAGACTTCACAGGGAAGACAGAGCTGTTCCAATTCTGTGTGTCTTCTGTAGAGGGGATGACTGAGACAGGGAAGACAAGTGCAAGAATTGGTCGCTGGTGCTACATGGTGGCAGCTTTGACATTTCTCTGGGTTCTACTTTATTTTTTAAATCTTTACGATTCTCACCTACCCTAATCCAATCTTTATAAAAGAGGCAGTCTAGAGACCTAGGACTGCTTGGCCTTATCCCGGAGCGGAGTGTCTAGCCAGGGTCAGAATTCTCCTAGAGGAGGAATGTACAGTATGGTGAGGCAAGGAAATGGGTGGAATGTAGGTGTGCCTCAGCAGTGGGGGAGCTAGGGTTTTCTAGCTTGTGTGACACAAGTAGCAAAATCTGGCACTCCCTCTTCCCTCTGGATCGTGTGACTGTAGCTGTGGCCCAGAGTTTTGTTGTCACTCCCTTAGTATTGGATATTTTCTCCTGCATCCACGGCAGGGTCACCAGCCAGGGTAGAGACTGGGTTGGCATCATTCTGATTTGCTGCAGGGACTAAAAGTTTTGGGCACACATGTGGCTGTTGTCTTTCTTTCCGCATCCCCCTGCTCCTTTCCAGTTTATCTGTTGTCTCCTACCCCACCTTTCTTTTCCATTCCAACTCTGCTCTGTCCTATAGCTTTATAAAGCAGGAGCGCGTGGGACTGAGGTCAGGAATAGAAGTACCTGCCTTAGGCGCTATACCTTATACAACAAAAATATTAAATATTTTTTTTCCTCCTCAGTAAAAGGATGAAAATTGGTCTCAGTTGTCTGTTACTCCATCATTCCAGTGTATCTACCCTCTTCTTTCACACAAATGACTAGGCCAACGTGTTTTTCTTTTTAATCTTTTAAGTGTTTTTGTACAAAAAAATGTATACATATATTTTTTGCATTTTTAAAACACCAGAGTGTGGGGGAGGGATGCAAACAAATAACAAAAAAGATGCTTTTATAACATTATTTTCCCTGTTTAGAAAGAAGAAAAAAAATCATTCCAATAGTATTTAAAAGTCCAAAGATGAAATCATTTCATTTCCTTCTCTAAAGGCTAAAAAAGGCCCCTGCCTATGGATTCCATCCTCCTGTGTCCAGTGGAGCCATGTTACTCTTCAGTGGCCCAGGCTCACTATCACACAAAGATCAGGCCAGGTTTCTGGGCACACGGCCTGAACAGAAAGGTGGAAGCATCAGAAGATTAAGACCGTCTCCCCACAGAAGTAATGTCGTGGGCAAGAAGACACGTCCCTGAGCCAGAAAAAGGGACAAGTGCTGCAGCCGCCGCAGCCAGGGCGGAAGGTGGCAGAGCCCTGGATGTCCCACTTCTGCCTCCATTCCCTTTCCAGAAGACTGGGGGCAAAAAAAAAAAAAAAGTCAAAATGACATGCCTATGAAGGAAAGTGCAACATGTTTAGAAATACTGATACAGGGAATGTTTTAGGAGTAAGAAAAGTTTCGCCAGCTTTGACTGCAAGTGGGAGAAGAAAGTCATCAAGGAGATCCCACTACCAAGGTAAACAGACTTCCCTTTTCTGGAACCCCGGCAGCACAGGAGGTCAATTTCAATGTCCCTTTCCAATGGACTGGACTTCTGGATTAGGCATTTTGGCCGCAGATGGACCAATAACTTTAGACTACAATCCAGGTCCTAGCTCCAGCTATAAAGTCACTCCAATGCCAGCAAATGATGCATGGTACCTTGTAATCCTCTAATTGGGAAATTTCAAATTTTCCCATCCTAATTCCAGAGGTGGGAGAATTAAGTCTACGACATCACCAGGCTCAAACCAAATGACAGTACTTGGACTACAACCAAGTAATCACTGCAAAATAGTTCCAAGCAGCAAGAAATTACATCCAGATTCTCATGGAGACTATACTGTAGGGTACAGAGCAACAGCATGAAAGCAATCAAACCTTGTATAAATAATGTTTCTTTGCTTTTTTTTTTTAAATTAAAGAAATCCAGTGTCTCAAAAACTTGTGAAAATGTGTTTAAAAAAGGAAGGGTCAGGGAGCCTGCCATACCCTTTTGCTCATGATAACTCCCCTACTTGTACTTTCTGATACCAAAAGACAGTGCAACAGCCTCTGCTGTCATTGGCCCTATTATATTATCTCTGTCCTACAACTGTACCTCTCAGGAGGGAAAACAAATAGGGACCAAAGGGAAGGCATTTCTACTACTGACAAGTGGATGCAAACTAAAAGCAAACCGGAAAGCAAGAGCAATATTAAGGGTGAGATGAGAGACTGGAGCGGAGGCTGCTTAAGAAACCTGGCTGAGGATGCTTTGCTTTGGTTTGGGGGCTGAAGAAGCCGGACATCTAAAGTGCAGTCACATCGGTAATAAATGGTCATCCCTTTCTTCCGACTCCTCCCCCAGCTGGTCATCCCCCACACCACGATACGCAGCAGGCACGTTTCGGGGTTTAGATCGGCACACAAAGTCACAACCATCCTGTGGGGGGAAGGAAAGGAAGGAAACAATCATTTGAAATCAGCAGCTTTCAGGTGTTACGGTCCAAGAATGTGGCAGGAACTGGTTTTCTCCAGGGATAATGAAGAGAAAACCCCAAAGCTCCAAGGATCAGCTTAAATTGAATGTGGGGAAGAAGAGACAGGTTCTAACTTGGCCTCACCCTTTCCTCACCTAGGCCCCTTAAGAGCTGTATCAGGCTCCCAAATCTCAGGAAAAGGACTGCTCTTCCAGCCAAGCCTTAACAAGGCCAGACACTAAGATGCTGTGTTGCTTATCTGTACTAGGGCAACCAACTGTCTTGGTTTGCTGGGACTTTTGTGGTTTTAGCACCCAATGTCCCGTGTCTCAGGAAACCCCTCAGTCTGGGCAAACTAGGATGGCTGGTCATTCAACCTTGTCTGTAGGCCACGGACTCAGCCAGCTGCCCTGTTACTTACTGCTACCAGGTTGCCAAGATCCTGCCAGAAGGCCAAGTGGGGAAACTGCTCCATTCCTTTGGCTCCCATCACCAGTCGCTGGTACAGGAACCCCCCGATGATATAGACGGCGATCAGCGATGCAAACCTATTGAGAGAGAAAGACATCTATACTCAAAAACCAAGAAATAGTAAGACTCAGAAACTAAAGATAATCTCTATATTCATTGTTACCTATTTCCTAAGCTGTGTTCCATAAAAATGAAAGGAAAAAAAAAGGGTAGTCAGTTGAATGAACAAGGGGGTTAGTAGGTCCTTAGAAAACCAATTAGAGTGTCAGTCTGAGAAAACCAAAATGATCAGAATAAAATAAGACAGAGTTTGTGACTCTGACTTAGGGCTGAGAACAGTCACCATTAGATACACAACTCCATTTCTTTAAAAGTTCGAATAATCTAATGGCAGCATATTAAAAACTGTCCAGCCCTCCAGTAGGGAAAAAACCCTACATCCAAATGCAAATATTTATTGGGGCCAAAACATTAAGTCATTTTTTAAAACTTGCACAGAGTTTAAAGAGGATTTTTACAAATTATAGTATAACATATACATGCACACACACTATTTGTACCTATAGACCTCCAAGTAATTGTGGAGTTAAAAAAAAAAAAAGGTTTGGACTGATAAAGGAAAACGTACTCACGTGACAAGTAAGATAGAACCCACGCTGAGGTGGGAGATCTCTGGGGAACAGGCCAGGCTGCTGTCTATCTCAAAGAGGTAGAAACAGTCTTGGACTTTGCCTCGCTCCTCAAACACAGGGTTAAAATTGTCCTGATGACAAGAGGACAGAACACAACATTTATGTTGTGTCTGACACCTGTCTGAAAAAAGCACAAACCCCCCAAACCCCCAAAACATTTGCTTTCTCCTGGTTCAAAACCTCCTCTTCCATGTATGATGGAACACGGGTGCCTATGACTCAGGGAAAAGCTGAACTTCTCGTTTTATCTCCTCGGTCCCAATTATCTTGTTCCCTCTGGACAGTCTCTCCCACCTCAGGCCAGTCCTTTCATTTCCTCTAGGCTCCTAGGCCCCAGGGTGCCTCACCGCTAGGGTGTGTCGATTGCAGGAGATCATCACCACTGCCCGACGCTGCTCCTTGCCACAGTGACTGTCATATTCATCACCCCCTTTATAGATCAGCATGATCCAATTACCTGAGGAGGAACAAGGAAAACGGAACTTTGGGGTGCGGGAAAAGCAGAGGCAGACCTGGGCACTGTGGTAGAGTGGAAGTGAGTTCCATGAAATTGGCTGTAATTAAAATAACCCTTTCAGGATGAGCTCTGTATACCAGAAACAGCAGCTAAACCTTGCTCCTTTATAACAGCTATGTGTTCCCTTATTAAGACGACTAAGAATCAGACAGTCATACAAGAATAACCTTAATTTTCCACAAAAATTAAGGCAATTGACAGTGCAAATACAATTATGATCCATACCTTAATCATGACTCATTTTCCGAATACCTGCTAACATCAAAAGGAGAGGTTCCATCCAATTACTTGGTGGCAAGGGAAAGCCTAAGATCATAAAGTCACCACAGATAAATTCAAAGTGGATGATTTTGAAGACTGAGGGGCATTTTTCCTTCTTTAGTATTTACTGTGTTCAAATTTCTTTTGCAAAATATCATTTGATCAATAATCACATGAGGTGAATCAGGTAAGGACTGTGCTTCCAATTTTGCATATGAGAAAACAAAATCAAAAAGGTGAAATGATTTTTCAAAGTCACAGGACAAATAAATATGAGCTGGATCAAAAATCCAGTCTTCTGACCTCTAGCCCCAAACTCTTGATGTTGTTTTTTATTATGTTATTTATAGGAGCAACAATGTGCAGTGAATAATTTATTTATCTGCTTAAGGGAGGAAAATAGACCACAGTTGCTCACATAGTCCTTTCCAGCAATAGGATTTTATGATTTTTGAGAAATATTATCAACATAACTCAAGATGGTGGGGAAATTTTTGTAGACTGACTGGTTTGCAAAAAAGCTTGATCTCACTTTAAAACAAACACATAAATGTCCTGAGCCTTGGCTGTGGAGGAGCTGTGGAACTAGGTATCCTGTGGTTTGCGGGTATCTCAGGTGAGCTGAACCACACATACCGTATGGTACACTGAAGAGCCTGGGAAGGGCTGAGACATACAGGATTATCAGAGGGATTCAATTAACTGATCAACATGGAGAATCTTACTTCCATTGAAGATCTGAGTCCTGTTGAGTCTCCCCACTACTGTCTCCTTCCCATTACTTTTGTTGATCTGCACCAGGCCTGCCCCAGAGGTGTGGTTGCCAGCTTCTCGGCACACCCGGAACATGTAGATATACATGTCTGGGCCCTGGCCCACGGTGCTCTCAAAGCTGTGAGGAGAAGGAAGAGGACAGTTACAGCTGTCAGCCTTAGGAAGAGCAGTTTCCTTTTTAACAACAACAACAATGGTGCACTCAACTTATTTATCTGATGTCACGGCTAAATGTCCTAGTGAATAATATCTGTTGCATCATGAGATATCCATGACCCAGACAGAACACCCTATCTGTTGATGATGACTGATTAAAATACAGCATCCAAGACAGCTAGTATTCTAGATATTTCTAGAATAATTGCTCTAGACTATGCTAAAACATTACTACTTCCCCTTGAGTAAGGGTCTGTGTTCATGAGATACACCCTCCTTCCTTAAAGATTATCTTCAGATTTATATACCAGAAGATTCCTGACACGATGACGCAGCAGGCCTAAATATGTTATTCTGATACTTCTAAATATCGAGGCATCAAATAATGCTTTTTAGTTCCTATGAGCTGGTTTCTTGGATCCAGTCTTGGAAACCGCTACTCTTCTGCATAAGGTACCTGCACATGGCTGCTGAACACCGGGCTGAGCATGTGCTCTATATCATGAAGGAAAGCAAGATAGCACGGCCAAATAAGACTAATATTGCTAAAGTTCACATTAGAACCGTCTCTCAGAGGAGGTTATGATACATGTATCCCCCCTATGTTTGGGGGGGGGAATAAAATCAGTACTAAATACTACTAAATAAAATACTAAAATAAAATCAGTAAGAGGAGGAAGAGATTCTTTAATAAAGTTAGCTCCTCAAGCCCTTTAAGATTCTTCTCATTTACCTTTTGTTAAACAGCGGCGTCAGCCTCTTCAGTAGAGCCAACTCTTTCTCTGACTCTTTATCCTTTTCTCCTACCAGGTCGCATGTTTTTTCTTCGGTCTGCCAGGATTCTCTTACTGCCACGGCCAGCAGCAGCAGCAGGCCAGTCATCCAGGAGCTGTAGAGGGGGAACATCCTTTTGGGAGAGGAAGTGCTTGTGTTAGGGAAAGAGGGAGAGGATCGGGAGAGAAGGGAAAGAAAGAAAGCATATGAATGTGTCATAAATGAATGGTATTTTTTTAACCTTTTAATCTTCCACCCACCACCTATTATTTTACACTAGCCAGTTTTCTTCATTATTATGATGTTGGGCTTTATTTTCTTGTCTCCATTTCAAGTTCTGTTTTCTCCATTATTTAATATTCAGAATTGGAACCTTAAGTCTCCAGGTTTCTCTTTTTCTTTTTAAAACTTATTTCAAAAGCTTCTTCCTAGCTGACTCCCTTGCTTGACACCACTGGTCACCTCCTTCTTGTGCCCCTTTCATGTACATTCAACAAAGAGGACAGCATTGGCCTTGGTGAAGAGTTAGTGTCTATAGATTGTTGTTGAGATTTCTGCAAGGTGCGCACAAAAAAAGAATATCTAGACTACTAAGCTGTATTGGGAGAAAAACACATTTTTGGTCCTAGAAACTGTCAGAAGAACCAATCAATGGCCTAGAGAATACTTAAGTGTGACCAATGAACAGTATTTTGATTATGCAGAAACTATAAGATGCTTTGGCATATGCAACAAATATTACCTTTTAATATCTCTGTGCCAAGAGCACCTGTGTTAGGAAACCCATATACGGATATACATATATATGTATATACACACATGCACATATATATCTATCACCTGTGTCGGGAAACTCTATATATCAATCACTTTCAGTCTAATTCATAGGTAAGTCCTTCAGAACAAACTATGGGGCTGAGAAGAGGGAAAGGAAAGAACAAAAAGAATTAAATTATGACAGCCTGGTGGAGACATCCTTGCCTCTTTACCATTTGGCAAGAAATTAGATTAAGATGTCTCATTATTTAGAGTTCAATACTGGTTCATAAATACTGCTTAAACCAGTGGCCCTCCATAAGATAATTCTTGAATTACAATTGACACTTGATAAGGGCTAGTTGGAAGTTATTAAGAAAGATGTAAAATAGAGAAAAAGACTTGAATACTTTGGGACCTAAGTCCTCATTTTAATATTCAGGAGCATCTAACAGTCTTTGTTCATATTCACCATAAGAATGATGAACAGAGAGAAACACTGCCACAGCACCTAAAACTCGACATCTACCTGTTCTGATGTCTCACCTCTGAAAAATCATTCAATCATTTAAATGATAGGAAGAACAAAATTCACTAGGTCCAAATGAGTGGTTTGAATAAGTATTCCAAAACCCACCTCAGGCTCTACAGTCATGAACCTCAAGAATTTCTAGCTTCCAATTGCTGATAACTCTAGGAATTCATCACGTCACTTTACAATTTAGCAAATCCAATTCATCTGATGCTTGTACTGCTTTAGGAATGGCAGCGTGCGGCTGTTTCCCAAACTCATTTTCTTTTCTCTAATTCCATCTTTATACCCAGGATACACTGATTTACCCTTTCAAAAGAAATCACTTTGGTATCCATTAATGATCCCTTAGGCCATCACTACTTGTTAATTTTATAACAGTATCACCAATTTTTCTGATACAAAGATTCAATTCTTCCAAATTTTTCTCACTTATGATAAAATGCTTCCATGCTACAAGTCTGGACTTTGGTTTGAATACTCTTTTAAAGTCCTCTAATTCTTTGTCATGCTGGTCCACTGACTCCACTGCATTTTTAGCATATAAAACTTAAAACAGGCAGAATTTAATGGGTACTAATAGGTACCTGAATAAATTTTCTCCACTCTCCTAAACAAACTTACATTTTTTTTTTGGATGTCTGATCTCATTTATTTGTTACTCTTAGAACATCTCATTTTTGACTGGACTCAGACTTAGAGGTAGAAGCTCTCAGAGGACAGCCTCCGTCTCTTGGCAATCTGTTCCTGTTGTTTTTCTTTGGCCTCCTTCAATCTCTTGGCCAAGAGTTTAGCATATCCTGCAGCGTCTTCCTTATTTTCTTAGTATGCTGTTTCTTCAGAGCAATATGCTGACGTTTGTGTTGCAGAACACGTGGAGTAACAAGACGCTGAGTCTTGTGTGCTTTGGTCCTAGGTTTCCTACCCTCTTTGTTTAGGGGTTTTCTCTCACAATATACTGGCGGACATAGAGAGAGACTGAAAAGGTTGTGGATTCTGCTAGCTCTTTTGGGCCCCAGCTGACGAGGCGAAGTTGTGAGTCCAGGAATATGCTTCTCCCCTTTTTCCACTATGACCAAATTGAGAACACTCAGATTGGCATCCACAATGCAACCCCGTACAGATCTGTGCTTTCTTTCTCCAGTCCTCCTTGGTCTGTAACAGGAATGCCCCTTATTCAGTAGCGGGTAGACTCTACCATGGGTCCAGACACCTGCTTCATGGGGAAAACCTTGTTTGTTGTTCCCACCGATTCAGACCACATAACCCTTCCATTCTTCACCCAGAGCATTAGCAGCAACTTCTGTGGCCATATGCTTCTTACAAAAGGTATGAAGTTTTTGTTCATCGTCCACTTCAATGAGTTTCTGGCAGCCATTGGCTGGGAAAGAGATGTTCAACTTCATCCTGAAGTGGCCAACTGCCTCTGAGGCACCATGATAAAGAGCTAAATGAACTTACATTTGACATTCTTTTTTTAAAATTTATTTTATTTATTTATTTTTGGCTGTGTTGGGTCTTCATTACTGAGCGCGGGCTTTCTCTAGTTGCGGTGAGCGGGGGCTACTCTTTGTTGCAGTGCGTGGGCTTCTCATTGCGGTGGCTTCTCTTGTTGTGGAGCACGGGCTCTAGGCGCGTGGACTTCAGTAGTTGTGGTGCACGGGCTTAGTTGCTCTGCGGCATGTGGGATCTTCCCGGACCAGGGATCAAACACGTGTCCCCTGCATTGGCAGGTGGACTCTTAACCACTGCGCCACCTGGGAAGTCCCACATTTGACATTCCGTTTCCCACATTCCACTAGGGCAACCAATACTTGGGAAGTCATCTCCCCGACTTGGTGTACTCCAAACATCAATTCATTGTAGTAATATTAATAAGGTGTTTCCATAGAATAAGTATAGCCAGCCACAAAGTCTGAGGCTCCCATAAACACATACAAAGCATCAACAGGAAACACTTAATAGAGTGCTTGCCTTTTGCTAGGCATTTAACATACATTAACCAGTTAAGCCTTACAAAAACCCTATGCAGTAAATACGACTGTCCTTATTTTACAGAGGAGAAAACTAGACACAGCTAGTGGCGTGAACCAGATAGTGCAGCTCTGAGCTCATGGTCTACACTTAACCATTCCTTTCACATTAAGTTTTCTAGAGATCAGAGTAGGCAGTCAAAGTCTTGCTTTCATTTTGACAAAGCAAGAAGGGGAAGTGACTCCTCACATGGTTCACTAAACAGGAGGCAGATTAAAGAACCCAGACCTCAAACTCCTACCTTCTCTAAATTCACTCACTGATCCACACAACTTGACCAGCTGACTAAAATAAGAGGCTCCTTTTAGTAGATTGATTAAGCATGACATTTTCTTTATATTCTTGCAGGACCCAATTTGAAATTTCAACTTTCTGTGCTTTCAATATTCTTTTATCCAGGACCATTTTCTGGAGGGATGCTCACACACAAGACTGTGTTCTTTGGCTTCAAAGTTAGTTCCTTATCTGTTAACAGTTGATGATTTCTTTTCCCAAATTAGAACAAAGACTCTCACAAAACTGCAAAAGGATGAAGGGCTGAACACGCTGCAGCCAGCATTAGTTGAGTCGAACTAGCTTTCATTTAATTATTGGTTCAAAAAGATAGGAGATAAAAAGAGATATATTCTTCTCTTTCCTGCTTAAGAGTTGGCTACGTTTGAGCTGCTTCCCTTTGATTCAGTGGCATATGCTCTAAGTGCTTTATCTAGATTATGTTCATCAATCTTCACAACCCAGAAAAGTAGATATAATTTCTCCCATTTTACAGATGAGGAAACTGATTCCTAGAGAGCTTAAGTTACTTGCCTTAGGTTATACAAGTATTAAACGTGTAAGAAGTTATTAGTAAGGCAACTTGAATGAGTCATGGTATAAAGCTATTTTCTGATAAATAAAGGAGTGCAAAAATGTATTCGTAAGAGTATGAAATCCAAGGGCTGGGTAGTCCCCTTTTACATCTAATTGTGCTACAATTAGATTCTCAAGATGCAAGAGTTTGTCCTAGATACTTTGGAAACAAGCGGCAGGACTTAAAGATTTTGAAAAATCCCTTTCAATTTTCTTGTTCTACAACGATAGATCCATACAGTTAAGGGTAAAAAATTCTCCTCCAATGGGATGACCAATGACTAAGTCAGGAATTGGGAAACACTTTACATCACTAGGCCTCTGTACCACTCACTTCCCCCAGACTAGCCATGACCATTTTCTGTTTTTCGGTGGAATTTCTACTTTCTTCTCTCTGGCTCATTTCTGATGGCGACGGCCCTTATCTCCTGTCTCCAGCAGCCCACACTTTCAGAAGAGCAGCCCTAACTAGCTGAACCGCCCAAGGTTGAAAAGACTTAAGAAAGCAGCTCTAGCCCAAGGGCGGAAGCTCTCTCCAAAAAGGAACGCAAATCCCTCTATTGGCGACTCTTCGTACCATACACTCATCTCCCTCAAACTTCTTCCAGGCTTCCAGACATTCGCGTCCCGTCTAGTCTCCCGACTTTGCAAATGCTTAGGGCCATACCCTCTACAAATGATGCCACCTGACCTCCCTCTACGATGCGGGCCAAAATCCCGTCTACGGGTATCCAGTAACACCTCGAACACACTCCAGACTTAGCGACCTTCCTTTCCCTGCCTTCCAAACTCTGGTCTTGGAGATCCTTTCTCCCTCACTCCCTTGGCGACTCTGTAACTCCCCAACCTTACGCCTCCGCCTTTCTACCCTCGGGCTCCTTAGCTGGATTTTTGGGCTAGAACCCGGGCCAAGGGAGACTCAGCAATCCCGGCCCCCGTCACAGCCACGAGGGGTGAGCGCTCTCCAGCCCACTCCTCCACGCCCCTCATACTCACGTGTCACAGGCAAAGGGAGCAGCCACAGCTCAGAATCCCCGGCCGAGTACCTGCTCGCGGTTGGGAGACAGCACCAGCGAGGGGCCGGCCGCAGACCCCGGTTCCACAGCTCGCGGCAGAGCCAGCGACCCCACGAGCGCCTCGCTGGGCTCCACTCCGGGAACCGGAAACAGGAAGTGCCGGGCGGCCGCTGGGCAACTGCTCCTCCCACTAGACCCCGCGGCATGTCACGGTAGAACCGTTTCGCTGCTTTCCCCTTCCCGGCCTCTCAGATCATCCCGGACGCTGATTGGCCAGGACCGTGGGCCTTAGGCTCCGCCCTCGCGGCATCAACTCCAATCCCTATCGAGATTTGCAAGTTTAGTTCCACCTTTGCGGGTCGCCTTTCTCCTGACTGGGGTCCCAGACTCCCACCTCCTGGCCTCTCGGCTCGGGCCCCTGTCACGCGGGGTCACGCGGGGGTCACGCGCGGTCAGGCGCCAGGCTCGCTCCCTGGTAGGTCGGACCGGAGGGCGGCGGAAGTGGAAATGCGGGGCGGGGCCAGATCCCCAGGCCGCGGCGGGAGCTGTAGTTCTCGTGCTGGTTGCTGCTTCAGAACGTCTGCCGCCTGAGGGGGACGCTGGTTCGCTGTGTGCTGGCCCCGAGTCGCGTTGTCCCTGGAGGATAGTGGAGAGCGACTGGGTCGTGGTCCTCCTGGCTTTCTTACCGTCACTTTTGTTCTTTACGTCCTGTCTCCGGTTTAGCACCGTGATGTGCGGCAGGGGTTACTATTACAGTTAGCCTTATCATCCCTCCGGCATTTTGTGTGATAAACACTCTGCAGCCACTTCTGCTGACCGAGACAAGTCAATTTTTGGTCTTTGCGCCTTTGCTAAGGTCCTTTGCGGTGTCTCCCACGTGTGGCGTCTTAGCCGTGTGTGGAAGTCCTACCCGTTCATAGAACTCGGTTCAGAGGCTCCTGTGACTCTTGGACTCAACCTTTTCAGCTGGAACCGTTCCGTCCTCCCAGTGCCCGCTGGCTGCTCGCACCTGGCTTTAGTCTGGTTTCTTTCTGCTTTGATTCCTCGTTGCATTTGCGTGTGCCTCCCAACGTCTCCTCGGATGGCGACTGGATTTTGATTCCTCTTTGTGTTCACCAGAGCTAGAACAGCGTTTTGAATCGAATAATAATAGAAGCTGACACTGTGAGAAACCCGGCACTGTTGTACGTGTTTTAAACGAGTATCAGTTCACTTCACCTTCACAACCAGCTTACTGAGGAAGTATCTTATCCCCATTTTACAGATGAGTAAATTAAAGGCGACAGAGGCTAAGTGACTTTTTTTTTTTTAACTTACCCTGGGCCCCACAGCTACTAAGTTATGGAGTCAGTATTCCGGCTCCATCATTTAGGGATAAGTTAGTTATATAGGTTGTGTATACAGTCCAGAGTTCATGCTGTCGACACTGCGTTATACTGACTATAGGAAACTGTATTTGTTTATTAACTGGTACATTCAATTCAGGCTAGGTGGTATATCTGGGTTGGGTTTGGATGTGTCTTAAGTAAAAAATACGAAAATTGAAAGATGAGTTGCTTTCTAATAATAAAAGTAATTTGTCTGTTGACACGTACACACTACTATATATAGATTAGATAACTAATAAGAATCTGCTGAATGGCACGGGGAACTCTATTCAATACTCTGTAATGACCTATATGGGAAAAGAATCTAAAAAAAGAGCGGATATACGTGTGTCTATAACTGACTCACTTTGCTGTACAGCAGAAGCTAACACATTGTAAATCAACTATACTCCAAGAAATATATTAAGAAAGCGCTTCTAGGAGGTTCCTAAAATCAAATGTTGAGGCTGCCTCCTCTTTAGTACGTGCAGAAAAGGGAAGGGTGCGTGAAAGCGCTAGGTATTCTGATGCTTGCTTAAATTCATGGCTTTGAAAATTGTCCCAGACCTGCTCTTTTGTCGACTCTCAGGTGGGAGCTCTGTTGGGAATGCCTTTTTTAACCTCTCAAGAGCTTTGTCCTGTGTGAGTTTTTTGTTACAGGTTTTGCTGTGGTTTCACTGTCAAATACACTCTACCTGCTCACGTTTTCTGATCTGCTTAGCAATCTTTTGATATTTGTTTGGTAGTTTCTCAGACCCATTATGCATGTATTCTATTTGCCATCTTGAACCAGATTTCAATTTTGAACTTTTATTGATGCCCTCCTTTAAAAAATGATCATATTTAACATATTTCAAGGGCTAAATATATTTTTGTTTTTGGTAATTTTCAATTTTAATATATCAATAAATTAAACATTTTAGAAAAGATGCAAGAAGAGTACAAAGAACTCTTGTATACACTCTACCTAGATTTGCCAAGTATTTACATGTTGCCCCATTTGCTTTATTGGTCTCTCCCCCCCACATCCTCCCTACACACACACACACACACACACACACACACACACACTTTTATTTTGAACAATCTGAGGGTAAGTTCCCCATTACCACTAAGTACATCATTGTGTATTTCCTAATAATAAAGACATTCTTACATTACCACAGTATAATTATCAAAATTAGGAACTATAGCACTTTTTTACCCTTTCCCAACCACAGAAGCAAAGCCAGAGTCACACACTGCAATTAGTTGTCATTTTTCTTTATCTTATTTGACCTTGAAATTTGGAAAAGTACAGGTCACTTATTTTGTAGAATGTCTCTCATTTTGGTTTGGTCTGATGTTGCCTCCTGATTTAGGTATGCATTTCTTGATAGGACTAAGAGGGAAATAATGATCCTGTATCACTCAGCATCCAATCAGAAGACAGATACCACATGAGTCATTTTAAGGAAAAATTTAGTATAAAGAGTCATTTTTTAGTAAAAAATAATTACTAAAAGGGGTAAGAGAGGACTGTAAGTTACACACAAATCTTACAGAAGTAGGAACTACAAAATGCAGCTACTACGTTGAGGGCTGAAGATGGGTTAACAAGGAAGCAACTTAGAAACTTAAACGAAGTGCTACTTTTCCACCCACAGGGGAGAGGTTCAGACCTCTGAAGAAAGGATGTGGTTCCTGCCACAGGAACATGCAGCCCACTGATGAGGTGAGAGGAAAATTGCTGGAGGCTGTGGGTCACTGGGTCACTGTTGAACTGTCAGTGGGAGCCTCTTTATGGTGGCTTCTTTGTCCTTTGGACTTGTCCCCATCATTTTTTGAGCAGTCCCTTACTTTTGGGCACATAGATGTTCCACGTGGATCTTGAACTTTTCTTACCCTAGAATCAATCATATCTCGAAGGCGGCCTGGTTCCTTTTAGTGGAGAAGGGTATTGAGAAACCAAGATCTGATTACAGTGTGTGTTTATTGCTACTTGTGTGTCCTTGCTTTGGTCCTTCTCAGCAGACAGTTAGGAAATCTGTATATCTTTCCAAGAGTGGGAAATCAGCTCCCATTATATTCAGCATATTTATATGTTTGTTCACACATGAGAAAACACAGGAAGTAACTTTATAACTGGTAAACCAAGCCTACTAATTAGAGTTCAATGTTTGTTTAAATTTTTTTTTTTGTTATTGAGGTAAAATGTATAAATCATGAAATTCACAACGCTTTTTAAAAATTATTTATTTATGACTGTGTTGGGTCTTCGTTGCCGCACGCGGGCCTTCTCTAGTTGTGGCGAATGGGGGCTACTCTTCCCTGCGGTGCGCGAGTTTCTTATTGCCGTGGCTTCTCTTGTTGTGGAGCACGGGCTCCAGGCACGCAGGCCTCAGTAGTTGTGGCACATGGGCTCAGTATTTGTGGCTCGTGGGCTCTAGAGTACAGGCTCAGTAGTTGTGGTGCACAGGCTTAGTTGCTCTGTGGCATGTGGGATCTTCCTGGACCAGGGCTCGAACCCATGTCCCCTGCATTGGCAGGCAGATTCTTGGCCTCTGCACCACCAGGGAAGTCCCACAACTTTTAAGTACAGAATTCAGTGAATCTTGACAAATGCATCATAACTGGAACCCCCCTCTAATCAAGACTTAGCAGATTTTCATCACCCAAGAAAATTTCCTCATGCCCTTTTCCAGTCATTCTCCTAGGCCTAGAGGCAACTATTGCTCTGAAATTTTTACCATAGATTAATTTTGTCTTTTGCAGAATTTCATATAAAATTGAATCATAAAAAAAAATGAATCATATACTATGTTTGGTTTCTTTCACTCAATAAAATGTCTGTGAGGTTCTGTTGTTACATATATCAGTAGCAGGGTTTTTCTCTTTTTTTTGGCTAGATAGTACTATATTGTATGAATATTTCACAACTTGTTGATCTATTCTCTTGATGGGTATTTAGGTTGTATCTATGTTTTCTTCCAAGAAGCTTTATAGTTTTAGCTTTTATGTTTGTATCTGTAATCAGTTTTTTAAAGTTTTTTAAAAATATTTATTATGTTTATTTATTTGGTTGCGCTGGGTCTTAGTCGTAGCAGCTGGGCTCCTTAGTTGTGGCTCGCGGGCTCCTTAGTTGTGGCATGCGAACTGTTAGTTGCAGCATGCATGTGGGATCTAGTTCCCTGGCCAGGGATCAAAGCTGGGCCCCCTGCATTGGGAGCACAGAGTCTTAACCTCTGCACCACTAGGGAAGTCCCTGTGATCAATTTTGAATTAATTTTTTTGTATTGTTGAGGTAGGGTCGAGGTCAGTTTTTTCCCCACATGGATGTATAGGTCTTCCAGTAATGTTTGTTCACTTTTCTTTCTCCCTTAAGTTGCTTTGGAACTTTGTTGAAAATCAGTCGACTATATACATGTGATTCTGTTTCTGGACTTAATTTGTTCCATTGATCTCTTTGTTTATTATTATGCCAACAACACACTGTCTTGATTCTTCTAGCTTTATAAGTCTTGAAGTAAGTTAGTGTAAATCTTCCTGTTTTTTCAAGATTGTTTTGGCATTTCCATAAATATGTTTAGAATCAACCTGTCAATTTCTGTTTAAAAAATCTTGCTGGAATTATAATTGGGATTAATGTGAATCTAAAGGTAAATTTGAGAAAAATTGACATTTTAACAATGTTGAAATTTACAGTCCATGGATAGGATACACTCTCTATTTATTTAGGTCTTATCTAATTTCTTTCAGCTATGTTTTATTGTTTTCAGCGTAGAGGTCTTACATGTCATTTGTTACATTTATTACCAAGTACTCACATTTTGATGCTTTTATAACTGAAAATATTGTGAAAGTTTTTTTTTACGAATGTTTGCTAGTAGTGTATAAAAATACAGTTGAGTTTTGTATTTTGACCTATATCCTGTAACCCTGCTAAATTTACTTATTTTGGCAGTTGCTGCTTTCTTTTGAACTTCTGGCCATCATGGTGTAGCTGGGACTGAATTTATTTTCTCATCTGAAACAACTGGAAAACGAAAATATATGAAACAGCAGTTTTCAGATACTGGACAACAGGCAGTACAGGACAGTGATTCCTGAGAGAAGGAAAATAAGGTGAGCCCCTGCTTATCCCTGCTTACAGTTGCCTCTGCTTACTAATTCTTGTCAAAAAGCAAGCCTCAAAAGGATCAAACTGGTACCAAGTAACTGTGTCCAATAACAAAAGCCAACAATTTTGAAAAGAGCTCAAGACAATTTGGCACCAACAGCATAAAATTCACAATGTCTGGAATTCAGCAAAAGATTATCAGGCATGCAAAGGAGGCAAATATAACCCATAACCAGGAGAAAAATCAGTCATTAGAAACTGAACCAGAAATGACAAAGATGAAAGAATTTGCAGAAAGGATGTTAGAATAGCTATTATAAATACACTTCATATGTTCAGTAGATAAGATGAACATTGAACATTATAAAGAGAAAAAGGCAAGATATTTTAAAAATAAACCAAATTATGCTTCCACAGATGAGAAATACAATATCTGAAATGATGCAATGAAAATATACTGAATGGAATCAACAGTAGACTAGAAACTACAGAAGGAAAGGTTAAATTTTTTAAAAAAATTATTTATTTATTTTTGCTGCATCGGGTCTTAGTTGCGGCATGCAGGATCTTCTCTGGGTCTTACGGAATCTTTCGTTGCGGCACACGGGCTTCTCTCTAGTTGTGGCGAGTGGGCTCCAGAGTGCGTGGACTCTGTAGTTGCAGCGTGCGGGCTCTCAAGTTTTGGCACATGGGCTTAGTTGCCCCGTGACATGTGGGGTCTTAGTTCCCCGATGAGGGATTGAACCCGTGTCCCCTGCATTGGAAGGCAGATTCTTAACCACTGGACCACCAGGTAAGTCCCAGGAAAGTTAATTAACTTGAAGACATATCATTAGAAAATATCCAAAATAAACACATGAGGAAAAAAGACCCTCCCCCTCCAAAAAAAACCCCCAAAACCCAGAACTTCAGTTACTTATGGTACAATATCAAGCAATCAAATATATTTAAAATTAAAGCTTCAGAAAGAGGACAGAAAATATATTGGCCAAAATTTTTCAGAACTTGATGAAAACTATAAATTTACAAATCAGAGATATTCAATGAATATCAAGCAGAAGAAACATGAAGACACATTATTATCAAGCTGTTGAAAAGCAGTGATAAATAGAACATCCTAAAAGCAGCCAGGGGGGGAAAAACACAGTGGCATAGTTCACATCAGAAACTATGCAAGTCAGACAAAATTAGACACCTGTAAGTACTTTTGTGGGGGAGGAGAACCCTGTCAACATACAAAAATACCTTAAAAAAAATGAAGGCAGGGGCTTCGCTGATGGCACACTGGTTAAGAATCTGCCTGCCAATGCAGGGGACACAGGTTCAAGCCTTGGTCCGGGAAGATCCCACATGCCGCGGAGCAGCTAGGCCTGTGCTCCACAACTACTGAGCCTGTGCTCTAGAGCCCGTGAGCCACAACTACTGAGCCCGTGTGCCACAACTACTGAAGCCTGCGTGCCTAGAGCCAATGCTCTGTAACAAGAGAAGCCACCATAGTGAGAAGCCCATGCACTGCAATGAAGAGTAGCCCCTGCTCACTGCAACTAGAGAAAGCCCACGTGCAGCAATGAAGACCCAACGCAGCCAAAAATAAAAAAAAATAAAAATGAAGGCAAATTAAAATTTTTTTCAGATGAACAAAAGATGAGGAATTCATTGCAAACAGACCACTAAAATACATATTAAAGGAAGTTCTTCTTCCAGAAGGAAAATTATACCACACGGGAATTTAGAATTATGTAAGGAAATGAAGAAGTTTAGCAATGATAAATATGAGTATAACTATAAAACACTTTTGTTCTAATTTTAAAAGATACCTTTAAAAGATTAATGCCTGATTAAAAGAAAAATATTAACAATCTATTGTGGAATTTATAACATAGGTAGAAGTAAAATGTTTGACAATGGCCAGGGAGAGGGAGAGAAAGTATACTATTGTAAGGTGCATTTGATATACATGAAGTGGTATAATATTATTTGGAGGAAGAATGTGATTAAAGATATAATGGAGACTCTAGAGCATCCTAAAAAAGAAAAAGAAAAAAGAAAAAAAAGATAAGGGAGTTCCCTGGTGACCTAGTGGTTAGGATTCTGGGCTTTCACTGCCATGGCCCAAGTTCAGTCCCTGGTCGGGGAACTGAGATCCCGCAAGCCACGTGGAGCAGCCAAAAAAATTAAAAAAGGAAAGAAGGAATGAAGGAAGAAGGAAAAGAGGAAACAAGGAAAGAGAAAGGTATAACTGATATACCAATAAGGGAGATAAAATGGAATCATAAAAGACATTCAATTTTATAAAAAAGATCAGGAAAATAGGGAAAAAATGAACAAAGAATAAATCAAACACAAATAGCAAGATAGTAGATATAAGGCTACCTATAATGATAATCACATGATCTAAAATGGCCTAAATACTCCAATTAAAAGGCAGAGATTATCAGATTAGATAAAAGAAAAAAGTAAGACCCAAGTATATGCTCTCTGGGAAAATAAACAAACAAAAAATAAAAGGATGGAAATAATTATACCATGCAAACACTAATTCAAAAAAAGCTAGAATGCCTATATTAATTAGACAAAGTAGATTTTAGAGTAAGGAATATTACCATGGATAAAGAGGGACATTTCATAAAGATAAAAGAATTAGATCATCAAGAGGACACGTGTTTGTAGCTAATAACAGCTTTAAAATACGTGAAGCAAAATCTGAGAGAATTTGAGAGAAAAAGACAAATTGACAATTATAGTTGGAGATTTCAATATCCTCTTCTCATAATTAACATAGTCAGAAAATCTGCAGTGATATAGGGGACTTGAACAACACCATCAACTAACTTGACTAATTAACATTGATTCACTTGCCACCTCTTTTGTGAATAAAGTTTTACTGGAACACAGACACACATACTTGTTTATATTTATCTGTGTCTGCTTTTGTACTATAATGGCTGAGTTGAGTAGTTGTGAGAAGACCATATTGCCAGGAAAGCCTGAGATATTTACTGTGTGGCCTTTTACAGAAAGTGTTTGCTCACCCCTGACTTAGATGAAAAGAACAGATTTATTGAAAGACACAAACTACTGAGGTTAGCTCAAGAAAAAATACATAACTTGAATATCTCACTATCCATTAAAGAAATTGAATTTATAGTTAAAAGCTTCCCATAAAGAAAACTTTAGGCCCAGATGGCTTCACTGGTAAATTCTACTATCTTTTGATCTTTTATTTATTATTCTTGTCTAGTTCTTTCTGTACAGTGTTGATTAGAAATGGTAAAAATAGACATTCTTGCTTTGTTCTTGGAATAAACCACACTTTGTCATGATGAATTACCTCTTTTATGTTCTTCTGGATTTGATTTGCTGATAGTTTTTTTTTTTTTTTTAAAGATTTTGATGTCTATATTTATGAGGGTTGGGGTCTGTAATTTACATACTTGTAATTTTTTCTCAGGGTCATCATGGCCTCCTAAAATAAGTTGGAGGGTGTACTTTCATTTTCTGTTTTCTGAAGGGATTGTGTTATTTATTCCTTAAAGTTTGATGTAATATGCTATTTGAAGTCATCTGAACATGAAGCTTTCTTTTTCTTCCTTTTTGTTTTAATTGAAGTATAGTTGATATACAATGTCGTGCCAGTCTCTGCTGTACAGCAAAGTGACTACAAAACAGAAGCTTTCTTTTTTTAAAATTAAATTTTTATATTATTTTTTAATTAATTTTTTTTATTGGAGTAGAGTTGATTTACACTGTTAGTTTTTGTTGTACAGCAGAGTGGGTCAGTTATACATGTATCCACTCTTTTTTTTAGATTCTGTTCCCATATAGGTCATTACAGAGTGTTGAATAGAGTTCCCTGTGCTATACAGTAGTTTCTTTTTAGTTATCTATTTTATATATAGTAGTGTGTATATGTCAATCTCAATATCCCAATTTATACCCCCCCTTCCCCCTTGGTAAACAGAAGCTTTTTTTTTTTGCGGTACGCGGGCCTCCCTCTGCTGTGGCCTCTCCCATTGCGGAGCACAGGCTCCAGACGCGCAGGCCCATGGCCCACGGTCCCAGCTGCTCCGCGGCATGTGGGATCTTCCTGGACCAGGGCACGAACCCGTGTCCCCAGCATCGGCAGGCGGGCTCTCAACCACTGCGCCACCAGGGAAGCCCCAGAAGCTTTCTTAATGGGAAGGTGTGTACTAACAAATTCAATTTTTTGAGTGAAAAGAGAGTTATTCAAAAATTTCTTCTTGTGTCAGTTTGGTAAATTGTGTTTTCCAAGGAATTTTTCCATTTTATCTACATTGTTAAATTTATTGGTATATAGATATAATATTCCTTTATTATCCTTTTAATGTCTTTAAAATCTATAGAGTTATACTCTCTTTAGTCTTGATATTCATAATTTGAGCCCTCTCTGTTTCTTGATCAGTCTTGTTAAAAGTTTATCAATCAGTAATCTTATCAAAGAACCAAATTTTGGCTTTGTTAATTTTTCTATTGCTTGGTTTTTAAAAATTTTATTGATTTCAAATTTTAAAATTCTGATCTGCTTACTTTGGTTTTAATTTGCTCTTCTTTTTCTATCTTCTTAAACTTGATTGTTTATTTAAAATCTTTCTACTTTTGTATTCATTTAAAGCTATAACATTCCCTCCAAGCCTCTGTTTTAGCTGTGTTCTACAAATTTTTCTATTGTGTTTTTATAATAATTTAGTTTGATATATTTTCTAATTTTTACCCATGTATTATTTAGAAATGTGTGTATTTTTTTTAGATGTACAAAAAGTCATCTTAATTCTTCTAAGAGAACTTAATTTTCTTTGGTTTTTTCCCCCTTTTAAATTATTTTTATTATTATATCAATGGAAAAGTCTCAGGTTAAAAATAGTGGATTTTTAACACTTCTCTCTAACATTTTAATTTTTTATATTTATTTTTTGAGATATAATTGACATATAACAATTGTATTAGGTTTGGGTGCACAGTATATGCTTTGATACATATATACAATTTGAAATGATCACCACAATAAGTTTAATTAACATTCATTACCACACAGTTACAATTTTTTTTTCTTGTAATGAGAACTTTTACAATTTACTCTCTTAACAACTTGTAAGTATATAATACAATATTGTTAACTATAGTCACCATGCTGTATATTACATCTGCAGGACTTCCTTGTAACTGGTAGACTGTACCTTTTGACTACCTTCACTCATTTCCCCCATCTCTACTCCCCACCTCTGGCAATCACCAACCTGTTCTCTATACCTATGAGTTCGGGTTTCTTTTTTCTTTAGATACCACATGTAAGTGAGATCATACAGTATTTGTCTTTCTTTGTCTGACTTGTTTTGCTTAGCATAATGCTCTCAAGTTTCATCCATGTTGTCACAAATGGCAGGTTTCCTTTTTTAATGGCTGAATGATATTCCATTATATATATAAAATCACATTTTCTTTATCCATTCATATATCAGTGGACACTTAGGTTGTTTCCATGTGTTGGCTATTATGAATAAAGCTGCAATAAACAGGGAGGTATAGATATTTTTTTCAAGATAGTGATTTTGTCTTTTTCGGATAAATATCTAGAAGTGGAATTGCTGGATCACATGGTAGTTCAATTTTTAATTTTTGAGGTGCCTTCATACTGTTTTCCATAGTGGTTTCTCCAATTTTTGTTCCCACCGACAGTGCACAAGAGTTCCTTTTCTCCACATTCTCTCCAACGCTTCTCATTTCTTGTCTTTTTGATATTAGCCATTCTAACACATGTGAGGTGATATATCATTGTAGCTTTGATAGGTACATCCCTGAGGATTATAATTTCTGAATACTTAGGGATGTTTTAATTTCTAAATATTTAAGAATTTTCTAGACTTTTTGTAATTGATTCCACTGTGGTCATAGAACATATCTGTAGTATTTCAATATATTGAAATTTATCAAAACATTATTACTCAATATATAATTTACTTGATGAACATTTCATTTACACTTGAAAGTCATGGGTATTTTGTAGTTGTTTGATATTATTTTGTTGGGTAAATTTCAATTAGGTCAAGGTGGTTGATAGTATTGTTTAGATCTTTTATATTTTTAACTGATTTTTTTGGTCTAATTATTTTATCAGTTACTGAGAAAGGGATGTTTATATCTACAAATGTGATTATGGATTTGTTTATTTCTCCCTTTAATTCAGTCAGTTTTGCTTCCTATGTTTGGAAGTTTTATTCAGTATTATTAGGTGCATGCATGCTCATTTATAGTTGTGTATGCTTAATGCTGTGATTCATACAATTATGAAATTGTACTTCTTCATACTTGTCAGTTTTGTCTTGTAATATAACCAATTGTGGTAGGCTGAATAATGTCCCCCTCTCCCATCCCCCAAAAGATGTCCACGTCTTAATCCCTACAATCTGTGAATATGTTACCCTATATGGCAAAAGAAACTTTGTAGATATTAAATTAATAATCTTGCAAGAGAGATTATGTTGGATTATCCAGATGGGTCCAGTGTAATCACAGTGATACTTATAAGAGGGAGGTAGTAGTGTTAAAATCAGAAAAAGGAGATGAGGCAGTGGAAACAGAGATTGGGATAATGCCCTTTGAAGACGGCGAAAAGGGCCATAAGCTAAGGAATTTGGGCAGCCTCTAGAAGCAGGAAAAATCAAGGAAATGGATTCATTTTACACTTCTGACACACAGAACTGTGAGAGAATAAATGTACATCATTTTAAGCCGCAGTATTTGTGGTAATTTATTACAGCAACAATAAGAAACTAATATATCACTCCAGGTTTCTTGTTTACTGTTGCATGGTATATCTTTTCCAATATATTCCTTAAACCTCTTTGTGTCATTATTTTTAAACTGTGTGTATTATATAGAACATATAGTTGGTTCTTGCTATTTCATTTAGTGTTACAGTCTCATTGTCATTTATTTGATGCATTTAGTCTATTTATTCATTTATTTAAAAGAGTAGTTCACTATGCACTTTGTTTGTTTTAGTATTTATTTATTTACTTATTTATTTGGTTGCACTGGGTCTTAGTTGTGGCACGTGGGATCTTCGTTGCTGCCTGCAGGATCTTTGTTGCAGCATGTGGGATCTTTGTTGCAGCATGTGAAATCTTTTAGTTGTGGCATGCAGAATCTTTTAGTTGCGGCATGCGGAATCTTTAGTTGTGGCACACGGGATCTAGTTCCCTGACTAGGGATTGAACGTGGGCCCCCTGCATTGGGAGCGTGGAGTCTTAACCATTGGACCACCAGGGAAGTCCCACTATGCACTTTGTTTATTTATTTACTTTTATTATTATTATTTTTTGGCTGGGCCCTGCGGCTTGCAGGATCCTTGTTCCCTGACCAAGGATCAAACCTGGCGCCCTGGCAGTGAGAGCGCTGAGTTCTAACCACTGGACTGCCAGGGAATTCTCTGTTTAGTCTATTTATGATGAATTCAATTATTGATATGGTTGGCTTTAGGTCTTTCCCTTTGCTATTTGTGTATAATTTATCTTATCTAGTTTGCTTTTTTTTTCTTTCTTTTAAAGAAATTAAGGGGAGGAGACAAACCGCCATCTTTTATATGTATGTAAATATTTACCATTCTTCTTGTCTTCAGTCTTGTAGATTTAAATTTTCATCTTGTGACATTTTCAGTATGAAGAAGTTTCTTTAGTATTTCTAGTAGTGCCGGACTGCTCATGACAAATTATCTGTTTTCTTTACTATGAAAATGGTTTTTTTTTCCCTCTTCATTTTGCTGGATGTTTTTACTGGATATAGAATTCTGGACTGGGAGTATTATTCTCCTCCTGACCCCTACTCCAGCTTTATTGAGATACAGTTGGCGTATAACATTGTGTAAATTTAAGGTGTACAACCTGATTATTTGATATATGTATATATTGTGAAATGATTACTACAGTAAGGTTAGTTACCACAGCCATCAGCTCACATACTTACCTTTTTTTTTGTAGTGATAACATTTAAGATTTACTCTCAGCAAATTTCAAGTATACAATACAGTATTGTTAGGTATAGCCACTATGCTGTACATTAAATCTCTAGAATTTATTCATCTTATAACTGGAAGTTGTACCGTTTGACCAGCGTCTTTCCATTTCCTCCGTGCCCTGGTCCCCGGCAACCACCGTTCTACTTTCTGTTTCTATGAGTTCAGGGTCTACCAGTGTTGTCACAAATGGCAGGATTTGCTTCTCTTTTATGGCTGAAATATATATATATATTTATCTGTCTCACATTTACTGTATCCATTCATTAATCAATGGACATTTAGGCTATTTCCATGTCTTGGCTATTGTAAATAATGCTGCAATAAACATGGAGGCACAGATACCTCTTTGAGATTGTGACTTTATTTCCTTCAGATACATGCCCAGAAGTGGAATTGCTGGATAGTATGGTAGTTATATTTTTATTTATTTATTCATTTATTTTAAAGTCTTCTCTATTTTTAAAAATTAATTAACTAATTAATTTTTGGCTGCGTTGGGTCTTTGTTGCCGTGCATGGGCTTTCTCTAGTTGCAGCGAGTGGGGGCTACTCTTTGTTGTGGTGCACGGGCTTCTCATTGCGGTGGCTTCTGTTGTTGTGGAGCATGGGCTCTAGGTGCGCAGGCTTCAGTAGTTGCAGCTCCTGGGTTCTAGAGCACAGGCTCAGTAGTTGTGACACCCGAGCTTAGTTGTTCTGTGGCATGTGGGATCTTCCCGGACCAGGGCTCGATCCCGTGTCCCCTGCATTAACAGGCAGACTCTTAACCACTGAGCCACCAGGGAAGCCCAGTAGTTGTATTTTTAATTCTTTGAGGGACCTCCATACTGTTTCCTATGGTGGCTGCACCAACAGTGTTATTCTTTTACCTTTCTAAAAATGGCATTCCATTGTCTTTCTCCTTTTAGGTTTCTGATGAGAATTCAGCTATCATTCATGTCATTGTTCCCCTCTGTTAATGTGTTGTTTTTCTCTGGCTGCTTGCAGTATTTTCTCTTTATCTTTGGTTTTCAGCAGTTTTGCCATGATGTTCTTTAGGTGTGATATTCCTTATATTTATCCTGATTGGGGTTCATTTTCTCATAGCTGCAAGTTTTACACTAAATTTGGGAATTATTTGACCATTAATTCTTCAAATTCTTTTGCTGCTGTATTATATTTCTCCTGTATTTCTGGGACTTCATAAATGTAGCACTTATATTATACTACTTGATATTGTCCTACAGATCACTGAAGCTCTGTTCACTTTTTCTTCTCTTCTTCATATTAGATAATTCCCAGCAATATATCTTCACATTCACTGACTTCTTCTTCTGTTCTTTCCAATTTGCTGTTAGTCACATTCTTTAAAAATTTTTTTAAATTAAAAATTATGGATTTATTTTCTGTTTTAGAATATTCACTTTGTTCTTTTTTATAGTTTCTACTTCTCTGCTGAGACTCTTCAAAGTTCAAAGATAGTACAAGGCATTCCTTTATACCCTTCACCCCACTCCCCCTAATGTCAACATCTTATTTTTTTTTTTAATTTATTTAATTTTTTGGATGCGGTGGGTCTTAGTTGCTGTGCATGGGCTTCCTCTAGTTGCAGTGAGAGGGGCCTACTCTTTGTTGCAGTGCGTGGGCTTCTCATTGCAGTGGCTTCTCTTGTTGCAGAGCACAGGCTCTAAGCGTGTAGCCTTCAGTAGTTGTGGCACGTGGGCTCAGTAGTTGTGGCTCACGGGCTCTAGAGCACAGGCTCAGTAGTTGTGGCACATGGGCTTAGCTGCTCCGTGGCATGTGGGATCGTCCCGGACCAGGGCTCGAACCCGTGTCCCCTGCGCTGGCAGGCGGATTCTTAACCACTGTGCCACCAGGGAAGTCCCTAATGTCAACATCTTATATAATCATGGTACATTTGTCAAAGCCAAGAAATAAACACTGCTACATTATTATTAAATAACTCCAGGTTTTCTTGAATTTCACCAGTTTTCCATTAATTTTCTTTTTCCTGTTCCAGGATGTAACCCAGGATACCACCGTGCATTTAGTTTTCAAATTTTCTTAGTCTTCTCTGGTCTGTAATAGTTCCTCAGTATTTTCTTACTTTTTATGACCTTGATGAATTTGAAGGTACTGGTCAGATATTTACAGGTCTCAATTTGGAGTTATCTGATTATTTTTCATGTTTAGACTGAGGTTATGGGTTTTGGTGAAATATACTTTAGTGATTAGGTGCCTTTCTCATTGCATCGTGTTGGGGGTGCATGATATCAACAAGACTTATCACTGGTTGTTCACACACTTAACCCTGTTCATGGGTGAGGTTGTGTTTGCCAGGTTTCTCCACTGTAAAATTACTGTTTTCCCCATCAATACATTATTCTTTGGAAGTGAGTTGCTAAGTATTGCCAACACTCAAGGGGAGGAGGATTAAACTGCAAACATGAGGCAGGAGTATCTCCATATATTATCTGGAATCTGTGTAAGGAAAATTTTAACTTCTCCCCCATTTATTTATTCAGTCATTTATTTATAAATCAGTACAGATTCAGAGGAGTGACATCAATGATGGCAGAGTAGGAGACTCCAGCCTCTGATCCCACAAAGAACAACAATTAGACAGCTATCTACTAACAAAAATAGCTCTGGGAGACCACGGGAGCAAAAGTGGTCTCCAAGCCTCTAGCTGTGAAGTTGCTTTACCGTGGGTCTGTAAGAAGGTCAAACATTGATGAATGGTCAGTCTGTCATGTGGCTCCCTAAAAAGAGGGAATTGGTCTCTGGGTGTCAGGTTAGTCATGGGTACATATTTAGTGAGTGCTACCCTTCTAGGCTATACATTAGATGTGAGATTAATCCTGCCTCCCTGGGATTGATGGTTTCTTGCTGGACTTTCTGAGAGTATTTAGATATTAACCACTTAAAGACTGGATGTAGGCAAATTTGTGAAATAGATGAGTTGTGCTTTTAGTATTTCGCACTCTAGTGACTAAGATTGCCTCCTTCAACCCCATCATCTCTGTCAAAAATGTACTTTTTCTACGCTATATCTGAGCTCAGCTGATGAAATCTGTGCAAGTATGTACTATTGCCAATGTACTAGAGGGTTTTTATGTGTGCCAGTGGGTTGACATGCTACTCCTCGCTGATAATATATTTTTATCCTAACAGTGGTCCTTTGCAGGTAAAGCTTTATTCTAAAGAATGATGCTAATGGTGAGAAAATAAGTTGTGGAAGGTGAATGAGAGCAGCGTGGTGCTTTGATTCTCAGCTCTTCACACTTCCTTAAAGAGCTGGCCTTGACTGAATTTAGTTTTTCTGAGAACGCATAGGTGTGGTTGAATAAACCAATGTGTGACTGTCTTTCCCATGTTTTGAATGCGATTTGCACATGAATTTCACAACAGTGGTCAATCTGGTAAGGCATTTTTACAGAGGAAAATGTACAGAAGCAGTTTGTGAGGTTGATCCCCCAATTATTTTTGGCACAAATGCCTCAAAAATGAGAAAAACTTTATTATTTCTCCTTAGTAAGGTTGGGAATAGATAAGGAGGCAAGGTGTTGTTTGGAGATATAGGAGGGAGTGATGAAGGAAACCATAATTCTGTACTGTTGATGACACTGGATTGTGATGTTTACTTGTCTTTCCCTTTTGTAGTATTTTTAGGACATGGACTGTACCTTATCCACCCTTGTATCCCAAACACCTAAAATAGTGTTTGCTTGTATCAGTGAATATTCAATACTTGAATGGATAAATAAAAAAATAAGAATTTAAAAATTCTTATTCTAGTTGTTTCTATTAGCCCACGAGTTAATTAGGGGAAACTGAGCAAAAAACACGGTGTATCTGAATCCTCCCTTAACCCTACTCATGTGAGCATTCAACAGCTGGCTCTAAGAAGGCAGAGGACCAGTTGAATCTAGATATAGTCAACACTGTATACATACATGTGTGGGAACAACACCCTTTATTCGGCACTAGAGACACACTGTGGACAGCACTAGTCCTGGAACCCATGCCATGAGGATACTGAGGGACAACTGTGTAATGTTCATAGAAGGAAGTAGTGGAAACAAATTTCTATCTCCTTATAATCTCTTACCTTTGGTTCTGGGGCCGAGGGGTATCTCTTGGTTATGGATATAACGGTAGTGACTCCCACTTGGTTAAGGATGTCATGATTCCGATTCCATTTGGGCCTTGGCTTGGCAACTACCGGATGCACAGTGCATTTACTTACTCAAAGAGAAGCACAGGAGTACAGCATTCACTTAAATTCTCCCCTGAACAGATGGGATGTGGACAGCTTTCCTCTGTGTCTAGGGTTCAGTCCTCTTGTAAGGCTTTTTGCCACCTGTCATCAGAGCTGGGGCTAGTTCCTCACTATTTGTCCCCCTTAAGGATGTTACATTAGAAATAGCTTGTTTCCTAGTCAACCTGGACTCTTGTCCATTTTGGTTTTTTGCTATATTATTGTACTTTATTAAATAATTTTTGGACCTTAGTTACAGGGATTAGAATTCATCAAACCATCCCTATCAGTTCATATATGCCCCTCCAAGTTCTGTTCACCTTCTCCTTCTTCCTATATCCCCACTTCCATTCCTCTTTCCTCCACAGGAATATACTTTGATGTTTGATACATTCCTTGAGCTTATTTGTATCCTTAAAAAATATGTAGTTTTAGTCTTCGTTTCATATTTAATTAAATGTTTTTTCTGTATATCACTGCTTTACTTTTTCCACCAGCATTATGTTTTTGAGATCTATCCACGTTGCACTATGTACTCATAATTCATCCTTTTAGCTGTTGTACAGTCTCCATTTTATGTACCCATTCCCTTAATACAGACACCTAGTTTGTCCCCTCACTGTCACAAACAATGAGGGGATGAATGTCCTCTTACATGTCCCTATTCCCGAGTCTTCCCCATCTCAGGAAACGGCCCTACCATCCATTCAGTTGTTCAGATTCCAAACTGCGGAGCTTTCTGATACCTTTCTCTTTCCATTTACTAGTGCCTCAACACATTTTCTTATCTCTACCACCAAAGTGTATTCTAAATCTCATCACTTCTCTCCATCTCCACTTTTAACACTAGTCCAAGCCACAGTGGTTGTTCACCTAGCTTACTATGACAGCTTCTTTTGTTACTGCCCACCCCCCGAAAAAAACCCCACAGTTTTATGGAGGTACAATTGACACACAATAAACTGAATTTATTTAAAGAGTAAAATTTGTTAAATTTTGACATAATGGATATGCCCATAAAACTGTCACCACAATCAAGATAGTGAATATATCACTATATAATCCTCATGCTTTTTGTAATTCCTCCCTCTCTTTCCTTCCTGTCCCCCACCCCAGGAAAACCCTGACCTACTTTCTGTCATTAGAGATTAGATTGTATTCTAGAGTTTTACAGTACATAGAGTTTTACAGAGTCATTAAGAATGTACTCTTTTTTTTTTTTCTGGCTTCTTTCACTCAGCATAATTATTTTGAGATTTATCCATGTTGTCATGTGTATCAATAGTTACTCCTATTTATTGCTGATATTCTATTATATGGATGTGACACATTTATTTATCCATTCACATGTTGATGGATATTTCCAGTGTTTGGCTACTAAAAATAAAGCTGTTATGCACATTTAGATACAAATCTTTGTATGGAGATAGGTTTTCTTTTCTCTTGAGTAAAAATACTTAGAGGTGGAATGGCTGGATCATCTGGTAGATATATGTTTAACTTTTTAAGAAACTGCCGAGCTCTTTTCCAAAATGGTTGTACCGTTTTCTATTCCAACAGGTATGAGAGTTCCATTTCCTTCACATTCTCAACCATACTTGGTATAGTCAGTCGGTTTTTTTTGGCATTTTGGCAGGTATTTATTTTTCCAGGGTGAACATGCTTTCAGAAATTGACAGTAGTTGCTAGTCAGACTTCTACAAACACAAAGGATATTATCCAAGCGTCCACCAGGCTGGTTTCTCAATTTAAGCTTTGTGATCCTAGCTCAAAATGTTGTAAATTCTATTACTGTTTGAATTTGGAATACAGAATTTTGCCAGCGATAGCACTGGCATTTGAGTCAGTAGTGAAGTGAGTTTTCTCCCCAGGAGGCCAGGTGACTGACTTGAAGCAAGGGCATGCTGTCCAAGATTGTGGGCAGATCATTTGAACCTCCTCAAAGGTGAAGAGAAACAATGTAAAGAAAACAACTTCATCTTGCCAGGAGCAGTTGCCTTTTCCTTTGGTTCTCTCCTTTCTGATGACTGGATTTTCCTACTGTCCTTTTGTATCTTTCTCTTTCTTCTGGCAAAGAAACAAAATGTTCACACACTCAGGTACACTCAGTCCTTTACTTAAGTAGCTTTTCTAGATGAATTTGGAGCAGTGCCAGTGAAACTGAAGAAATACATGTTTTTCTGGACTAGTGATTAGATTTACAAAGCTTTTAAAAAATAATTGTTGAAAACATAGGTCTGTTCATTTACTTATTTTTGTTTTGTTTTGCACTGACTCTCTGGGCCAAGAACGGTACTGTGCTACAGTCTTTTTAATTTTAGCTAGTCTCTTTTTAATTTTAGCTAGTCTAATAGGTACTTAGTAGTATCTCATTGTGGTTTTAATTACCATTACCTTAAATATTAATTATGTTGAACATTTTTCATGTGCTTATTTATCATCCATACATTTTTCTTTGGTAAAGTATCTCTTCAAATATTTTGCCAATTTATTTGTTTTCTTGTTATTGAGTTGTCAGAGTTCTTTATATATTCTGAATACAAGTTCTTATCAGGTATATACTTTGCAAATATTTTTTTTCTCAGTCTGTGGCTTGCCTTTTCATTATCTTAACAGTGTTTTTCAAAGAACAGAAGTTGAAAATTTTTATGAAGTCAAGTTTATCAGTGTTTGTATTCTAATTTGTATTTTTTGTGTGTTGTCTAAGAACTCTGCCTAGTCCAAGGTCACAAAGATTGCCTTTATGTTTTTTTCTAGAAATTGTGTAGTTTTAGGTTTTGCATTTAGGTGTGTGATCTATTTTGATCTTACCTTTATGTATGGTATAAGGTATGAGTTGAGGTCATTTTTTTTTATTATTCTTAAAGATGTCTAATTATTCTAGCACCATTTATTAACATAACTACCCCTTTTTTCATTGAATTCCCTTGATACCTTTGTTGAAAATCAATTATCACATACATGTAGGTCAATTTCTGCATTTTCTCTTCAGTGCCATTTATTTATTTGTTTCACTTCTACTCTAATGTAGCTTTATACTAAGTCTTGAAATGGGGTCATATAGTTGCCCAATTTCATTTTTCTTTTTCAAAATTCTTTTAGCTGTTCTAGGTCCTATGGTTTTTCCTGTAGATTTTAGATAAATATCCTGTTCATATTTTATTTTGTACATGTATGAATATATCAGAGGGAATTGCTGGGTCAATGGGTACTTTCAAATGGGACCACCAGTTTAAAGTCTCCAGCAATGTATGAATTAAAGGGCCTATTTCTCTATACCCTCATCAAGCAAAAGTGAAGTGAACCACAGGATCCTCAAGATCATGATGACTTTTCACTCCCAGCTGTATCCTGGAAAGGTGATGAGTTTTTACTTAGGAGAAGGTCTTTCATCTTCTTCACGTTAGAACATCTATAAGACAAATCTTTTCCTTGCTAGTAATGGTCTTCTCTCATAGCAAAACTTCGATGATAATAAGGTCTTTATTTCACTATTAGTACTGAGATGGGGAAGGAAATGAAGGGGAGGGGAGAAAACTCCTGTGCTGGCATACAGGAGAGAGTGTGAAAGAAATGTGATAAAAGCTAAGGAAGGAGTGATTTTCAAGGTGGAGGGAGCATTCAAAGTATAAAATGGTAAAGAGATGTAAGGTAACATAATGAGAGGAGACTATTCAATGAAATTGACAGTGTGGAGGTCATTGTTCACATCCTTCATTGGTGTGCTGGTGAAAGATGTGAAATTTCAGTGAACTGACTAATAAGTAGAAGGTAAGGAAGTGGAAACAATGAGTTTAGAAGTCTATTTTAAGAAGTTTTGTGATGGCAGGAAGGAAGGTGATGTTATCTAAAGAAAGGGTTATATGTAAGGCCAATATATTTTTACATATCGATAGGAGAGAGTAGCACACGTTTACAGCTTGAGGTGAAAATTTCAGTTGAATGGGAGAGACTAAAAACACATGCAAGACAAATCCTTGAGGCAGTCGATGAATATGAGACCCAACGCACAACTGGAAGAAATGACCGTGGGTGGAAAGGGTGCCCCCTTTTCTCAGGGAAGTGGGGAGGATGGGTGAGGATGTTGACAGGGTTTGTGTAAGGGGTAGGGAAGAAAATGTAGACTGTTCTTGTCTGGGGAATTCCATCTTCTCAGTGAGATAAAAGACAAGGTCCTAAAGCTAAGAATGAGGGAGGTAGTGAGAAGTTTGGGATCTGTGGAAGGCTGCATTTTAGAATAATCACAAAGGGAAAAGACAGACATCCGCTTAGAGACACAGCATTTGCCGGTCTGCACCAAGCACTCAGGTGAAGCAAGAGGCCACACATTTTCAGGGATTTCAGTCTGCATTATTACATGATTATTGGCAACAGCCCATGTCAGACTAGTTGTAATAACAGAGAAGTCAAATGGTAGGAATGATGAAGGGTGGGGATTTTACAGGGTGATTTCAGGGGAGAAAAAATGTGTCAGAAAATAGAAGTCGCCAGAAGTAGACAAGAAACTTAAAGAATAGGGACCCCAAAGTAAGGAACATACGGATAGGAAAAGATTTGGGAGTAATAGTATAGAAGAAGAAATAAATAGTACTGTGAACATTTTTGTACATATATCCTATTTCTCTACAATAGATTCATAAAGGTGACATGAATCATGGGCCAAAATGTATAGCAAGTTTAAATTTTTATAGATATTACCAGATTACAAAAAGACTGAAGCAATTTTACTCCCATTAGCAATGGATGAGTTACTGGTCCTCCACCCTTCTCAGCTCCACATATTCTCAGTGTCTTAAATTTTGGCTCGTTATTATCATTAGTGTGAATGTGTGGGCTGGGGGAGTGGTGTAGGAATGGTATATCCCTGTTTTAGTTTGTGTTTTCCTAACTGCTAGTGTCTTTGGGAATCTTCTTATGTTAATCTGTTATTTGTATTTCCTCTGAATTACCTGTTTATATCCCTTGGCCATTTATGCTATCATTCTTTTTTTTTTTGTCGTTTTCTTATCAATCTGTAGGCACTCTTTGTATATTAGGGATAACCTTTTGTCAGTCATACGTCTTGCGATTATTTTCCTTCTATTTGTTATTTGTGTTTTTAAACATTATGGAGATCTTTTTCTTTCTATTGATGCATTTTAAGTTTTAATAAAGTCAAGCCTCTTATTTTTCCCTCATTGTGGATTCTGGTTTTCCATCCAGAATCTCCTATCTGGGATTATACATACATTTTTCCAAAATTTTTTCTAATACATTTATATTATTATTGTTATTTTGTTTTACATTTTAATCATGAATACATTTTTTTTGTTGTTCTGAGTAGAGGTCTAACTTGGAACTGAGAGGATGACTGAGTTCTGGGCCTAAGTCCTGGATCATTGTGAGGGAGGGAACAGGTTTGAGAACGCTGGTGACAAGGAGTTGAGTATGAGGTGGGCATATGGCATGTGCCTTAAAGGAGCCATTTTAAAAAACTGTAGTAGGGACTTCCCTGGTGGGCCAATGATTAAGAATCCGCCTTCCAGTGCAGGGGACGTGGGTTTTGATCCCTGGTTGCAGAACGAAGATTCCACCTGCCTTGGGGCAACTAAGCCCACGCACTGCACCGAAAGATCCCATGTGCCACAACTAAGACCTGACGCAGCCAAATAAAATAAATAAATAAAATATTTAAAAAATAAAAAATTGTAGTAAAATATTTAAAACATAAAATTTACCATTTTAACTATTTTTAGCTGTACAATTCAGTGGCACTAATTATGTTCACGATGTTGTGCAACCATCTGCCACTATCTATTCAAGGAGGCATTTTTATATGATTAAGAAATAATGGTCTGGAATCAGAAAAGGGAACAATCACACAACAACAGCAAAATGCAGACTTTCATCTTCTTGCCACTTGTACTCCCCTTCCAACTCTGTGGGAAATTTAGCAGACTCATCATGAGAGGACATGATTTTTTAAAAAAAACAGTTTAAACAGTGTTGCAGTTAAGTCAAAGAAGCGTGGGAATATTCTGCATAAAGGATCATAATACAGGGTAATCTGTTTTCGATGTCCAAGGGTTATAGTGAGCACACCAGATAGGGTTTACGGACAGGGGCAGTGAGAGGATGGTCAAACTGTGTGGGACCCAGATCAGGGTGGGGACAAGGGCATGGGCAAGTACCAAGGACAGGCATGAGCCTTTCCCATAGACTCAAACTAGACACTAATGGTATCTCATACCACGTTACTCTTCCTGCTTTTGGCCTGGTCAGCGTGTAGACGTGTTACACTGCTAACAATAGATTCTAAAAAATTGTTTGTACAAATGCACAAAGATTTATGTACAAAGAAACAATTCAAATATCTATCAATATCAAAATGATTAAATAAATAACCTCCTTTTTGCTTTCTTTTTTCTTCTGGAGAACAAACCTTTTAAAATGAGAATGTTTTTATCTTTTAACTGTGCAACTAGAAAACAGTAGTAATCAAGACAAAACGAAACCAGTCTGCACCCTCTAACCCCACTGTCAAGCTCTTATGTTGGTGAGGTAGCTTGGCCTTGACAATGTGTTAGGCTGTTCTCTGGGGCTTCTCTGAGCTCATCCCAGGCGGAGGACTAGTTTGGTTCTGTTGCTCTGGGGATGGAGGCTTAGACTGTAATTGTGCTGCTCCATTTGTGCTTTGGATTACTGCTTAACGCACCTTCTCCTTTCTCTCCCGCTTTTAAATCTATTCGCAAAAGTTGCATTTTCTTTCTTTGTTCCCTCAGAACAGGTCCTGCCTGTCTTGAAAAGGGCCACATCCTTGGTCACATGGACATAGGGTCAGTGACCTCACTGCACACATTCCAAGTTTTGTCATGGATGCTGGGACTGCTCTTAGGTTTTGGCTTGTCTTAGCTACAGTCATGTCCCAAACTGTTATATATGTGATGTCTCTCCACATATTGGCTAGAATGTGCTCTGTAGATCCCCAGTAAAGAGCTAGTGGGTTTCTTCCCCTTAGTTCTTCCTATTTTTTGCTTAAGTAATGTTCATGACTTGCAAGGTCCTGCATGACTTGTAACCAACTATTTGCATCTAAATGCTGCTGGCTGTGACAGGTATAGAATGCTCAAATGCTTTCCTAAAAATTGTTAGTTACACTGGTTCTTTGGCCATATATTTTTCCTTAGAAAATGCCTGTCCCCTCTTGAGAGCAGTGGGAACATAGTAGGAAGATCACTGATGCTGGAGTCAATAAGACCAACTTTTACTCAAATCCTTTTTCTAATAATTGCTGTGTGACTTTAGGCAAAATGCTTAATTTCTCTGAGACTACATTGAGCCATACTGTATGATTGTTCTATCCAAAATAGCCAATCTCCTAACTCTCTGCAATATCCACTTGTTTAGTTTCTTCAAAGCTCTTGTCACAGTTTGTGATTCTCTTCTTTATGTGTTACTTCTTTCAAATTATTATTTATCATGTTTTGAAGATGTGCATGCTCACAGTATAAAATTCAAAAGTTACAAGGGATATATAGCCATGAAAAAAGAGTCTCTGTTCCACCTCTGATTACCAGCTCACCAGTTCCTTACCCTGGAGAAAAATACTGTCGACTTCTTATGTTCTTTACCAGATATAACCTATTCATAAGCATTTATGTACACGAGTGTGCATACACACACACACAAATACACACAAGTTGTAGCATAGTATACACACTGTTCTGAACTTAACTCCCCATCCCCAATTAACAGTGTATCTTGACTCTTTCTATGTTAATACTCATTAGTACTGCCTTATTCTGAATTTTATTTTATGGATTTAGCAATTTATTTAGCTAGTCTCCTATTAATGGAAGTTTAGATCATTTCCTCTCTTTTGCCTTTACAAACAATGCTACAATGACTATATTTCTACAGATGTAGTTTTGTGCTTTTTGAGTGTTTGTAGACAGGCCAAATTGCTCTACATAAATCTGCAGATTTACACTCCCACCAGCAATGATAGTTTCATTTTCCTCTACATCTTCACCAATGCAGTTTTTCATGAAATGTTTTGATATTTGCTAATAATTAAAGAGATGAAAAACGGTTTCTCATTGTGTTTTTAAAAATTAATTAATTTATTTATTTTTGGCTGCGTAGGGTCTTTGTTGCTGCGTGAGGGCTTCTCATTTCTCATTGCGGTGGCTCCTCTTGTTGCAGAGCAAGACTCTAGCTGTGCAGGCTTCAGTTCTTGTGGCTCGTGGGCTAAGAGTGCAGTCTCAGTAGTTGTGGCACACGGGCTTAGTTGCTCCACGGCATGTGGAATCTTCCTGGACCAGGGATCAAACCCATGTCCCCTGCGCTGGCAGGCAGATTCTTAACCACTGTGCCACCAGGGAAGTCCCACTTAGTGTGGTTTTAATTTGTATTCCTCTTATTAAGAATTATAGTGAGCATCTTTTCACATGCTTATTAGCCATTTGTATTTCCTTTTCTGTGAACTGACAGTTTATAGCCTTTATCCTTTTTTATAAAGAAATTGGGTGATAGATCTTTTCCTAAATAATTAGTGAGGAAAAAGTTTTTTATATACTAAATAAATGAGCCATCTATGTGTGATACAGGCTGAAAATATTTTGTCCTAGTTTGTAATTTTTCTCTTTATATCATTTGAAATACTTCATTCTCTGTTCTAAGATTAAATTAGTTAAGGGAAAGTATAAGACAACTGACCTCTAGTGAAGAGCATAATTATAGAAGCACCAGGAACTAACTGGAATTAGCATTGTTGTGTCAAAAAGGATAGAAAATTGGTGCATTTGCTAGTGAAACACTGAAATGAGCACAGTGATTACATTTATGAAGGCTCATCGAGGAGACTTTAAGAGTCTGTAGTGTATTGCATTCACTGACAGACTCGGGGACTCATCAAATATCCCTAGACTCAGAACCGAGCTACTAGTGGAAAATGTTGTTGAGAGACTAGAGCAGCCTGGGAATATTCTTTAAAGATATAAAATTCCGGATAGGAGCTCACCTATGAATAATCAATTTTTGTGAGAGTGCAAAAACTTTCCCCGTGATGAGAGAGACTTCTTTTCTGTGGTCTCGAAATTTTGGTTGAAATCTAAACCTATGTTCCAAAGAGAGTCTTTAGACACACCCCATAGGACTTTCCAAACTCATCTGGGGACAGTTACCAACAGCCCACATAATGAAAAGTTCAAGACTAATTACAGAGGCAAATTCTTTGAAGGAATTTGTAGATGATGAGATTGCTGGCCTGTTTCCCCTCCTTCTGCCCAGGCCAAGTGGGGAGGAACTGCAGGGCCCCTGTTTGCTGCAGGTGGACACAGTCTTACTCCCCAGTCTGTGTTGCTCAGCTATGGAAACTTGTAGATCCAGGGCTGACTGGAGAACAAGAGTGCTTGGAAGAATTTGACCTAAGTACCCTGTTGTGGACGGCAGAGAAACTTCTGTCTGAATGTTGCTTGGAGAGGTCTGGTGGTGGGAAGCTAGCTGAAATTGCCCCTAATGCCAGGGTAAGGAGGGGTAGATGCAGTGGATGCACATCACAATTTCACCATTTGTTCAGTGGGTATAGGAGGAAGCAGAAGAAGGTAATGGGGTTTGAGTTGTCTACAAAGGGCTTTATTCTCAAGGGGACCCCAGAAGAAAGAGGTCCTGTGGAATGTTTCACCATAAGTTGAGAGTTAAGGTAAAGTTAAGAGGCCTTCCAGAGAGCATATCACCTGTATCAGGAAATGGTGCAGTGCAGAAATTCCTCAAGGGTGTATTTATCTGGGTGGGATCTCCTAAAACCCACAGAAGTGCCCCACAAGAGATAACTAGTATCTGGGTATCGTATCAGTCTGGGTTCAACAAGAGAAGCAGAACCAGTAGGGGATATATTTTTAAAAATTTATTGCATGGAATTGGTTCATGCCACTGTGGAGGCAACTAGGCAAGTCCAAAGCTCAAAGGGCAGGCTGTCAGGAAGGGCAGACTAGAGCTCTCCAGCAGGGGCTGGCACTGCTGTCCACAGGTGGAATTTCTTCTTTGTCAGGGAAGCTTCACCTCTGCTCTTAAGGCCTTTCAACAGATTGAACCCATCCCACCCAGATTACGATAATCTCCCTTGTTTACACCCAGATTACGATAATCTCCCTTGTTTACTATAAAAAGTCAACTTTTTATAGACTTTACTTACATCTAAAAAATACCTTCACAGCAACATCTAGACTAGTGTTTGATTGAAAGACTAGGGACTATTGCCTGGCTGAGATGACACATCAAACGACCATCACAGGTATCCTCCACACAAAGCGAGGCCAGATAACAGAGTACCAGAAAGAGAGACTTTGCCTCTTTCTTCCAATCCCCATCTCCTGAGGCTAGAGGGATGCCTCACTTCCCCACTGTTGGTCTGTGGAAACAAGAATCAGACCTGAGACGGGGGACTTGCCTCATGGTCCAGTGGGTAAGACTCCACACTCCCAATGCAGGGGGCCCGGGTTCCATCCCTGGTAGGGCAACAAGATCCCACATGCATGCTGCAACTAAGAATCCTGCATGCCACAACTAAACATGCCGCAACGAAGATCCTGCACAACCGGGTCTCACAACTAAGACCCGGTGCAGCCAAAATTAATAAATAAATAAATATTAAGAACTGAGAGGAACGTAGGCAGAAATTTTGAATTGGTTATAAGATCGACATTTTGTTTTAGACTGTATTAAAGTTTTCAGGTATCAATTTGTATACACAGAAGTTGAGGATTGACAGAATGGTCTTATTTGGTTTTTGCACATGTATAAATTTAGGGTTTTTTTAAAAATTCAAAATTCATTTTCTCCTATCACAGTACCTTGTCCTTCGTTCCTTTTCTTTCCCCAAGTCATCCACTTTAAAAACATGCGTGATAATCTCTTGTGATTTTAATTGCCCTCTTGTGGTCAAAGTTGATGATTGCAGTGATCTAAGAGTTGCTAAAGCATTCAGTTCAAGGCCATTTCAGAGAGTACTGAGTTAAAGACCATTATTCCAGGTTTTTGTTTGTTTGTTTTGTTTTTAAATGGCCAATCATGGGTAGAATCTGTTATATCCAATCACTAGAGGAAGGAACATTTTCTTATTACCTTGATTCTAGAAAAATTCTTGCGTTGACTTTACTCAGCTACGAAGAGTTCATTTGTGGCAAATCATTCCCTTTGTCACTGTACATTTTCAAAATAGAAGTCTAGGATCATTTGATTAACAAGATTGCTTGTACACTGTGTTCAGGTCACTGCCAGTTAGAGACACTAGTCCTAGAATGACAATGAGTGAATAAGAACAAAAAAACATGATTACATTAAGTAGCAAGGAAAGTGGAAGTATCAGTAAAAAGTATCAGTAGTGAAGAAAAGAACAGAAGAGGATAAAACAAAAACACATCATATTTTTAATAAAAAGATGACATTTGATTATAGAAAATGAAGCTTTCTGAAAAGTAGGAGAGAAAGGAGAAGTAGGGTAGAATTAAGTGCTAATCTTGTTATCATTTTGGAATAGTTCATAGTCACATATACATAATTCCAGTATATGGCACAGAATCATCAGAGCCACAGACTCAGTGCTAGGTCCCCAGGCCTTTTCTGTCCTTAAGGAATAAAATGTAATTTAACCCCTACCCCATTTTGAAAGACAAAAGCCATGCTATCCATTTTTCTGTTTGTTTAAGTGCCTTTTGTGTTGGTTTATCCAAATCAGGAAATCTTTCCTTAGTGTTCTGTAGAACACACTTGGCTGGAAATCAGGAGCTCTTTCACTATTTGGCTGATACATAGCAATGACATATTTGCAATGTCAGCTACCTTTTCTGTTCTGTGCCTCCCTCCCATACCTACATCTGGCATTCAGTGTTCCTAAAACTTATTTTCATTTAGAGTGCATTTCTTTTGAATCACTTTTATACTCCATGTTCTTATATACAATATTGTGTTCTGTGTCATCATGCGCTGCTGGTAATGCAGGATTTCCTCAAAGAGGGCCTCACTATTGTCTCTGAGATTGTTTGCCAAGCTGACAACCATTCAGTAGGTCTTCATGCTAACACTGTTTTGACTTTACTAGAAGATGTCAAGGGAGCGTTTCAAACAACAATCAGAATTCCAGTTCCTTTTTCAAATGACTCATTAACTAAACCATTGAGAGATTAAAGTCATTTAATGGAAAGGTCAATGGGAAAACAACCAAGTTCATACATGAACAAGGAATGACGACCGCCTGACAGCTACTGTGTAAAATACTGTGGCAGACTGTGTTTCCAAAGGCGGCTGCATGTCTTCCATCAAACATGCTCTTTAAAAACAAAGAAACAAATGCCTTTATTGGGGTATAAATGATGTACCATAAACTACACATATTTGAAGTGTACAAAATAGTGAGCCACAAGCTCTTTTGCACTGTGTCCTTGCCACATCAAGAAGCAGAGCACATTTTCCCTACTCTTCATTCTAGATTGAATATTTGTTGCACTTATCCTTTCTTTGTCTCACTATCATTTACTGAGTTTTCATGTAGGCAGGTATCTTGTAAGTTCAGATTTCTTCAGGAACTAGGGAATTCCCTGGCCGTCCAGTGGTTAGGACTCCGGTGCTTTCACTGCCAGGACCCAGGTTTGATCCCTAGTTGGGGAACTAAGATCCCACAAGTCGTGTGGTGAGGCCAAAACAACACAAAAAAACAGATTTCTTCAGGAACTATACTTGAGGAGTACTACCTAAGGAACTTCACCCCCAAACCCCATTCACACCTGATTTAGATGGTGAGCTCCTAGAGCATCCATAATAGGATGAGATTTTCTGGGGAGAGGCTAAGTGTATTTTGTATGTGGGGGAGAGATGTGATTTTGTTTTTTTGTTTTTTTGTTTTTTTGTTTGTTTGTTTTGTTTGTTTTTTTTGCGGTACGTGGGCCTGTCACTGTTGTGGCCTCTCCCGTTGCGGAGCTCAGGCTCCGGACACGCAGGCCCAGCGGCCATGGCTCAAGGGCCTAGCCACTCTGTGGCACGTGGGATCTTCCCGGACCGGGGCACGAACCCGTGTCCTGTGCATCGGCAGGCGGACTCTCAACCACTGCGCCACCAGGGAAGCCCTGTTGTTTTTTAACTTATTGAATTTTGGGGTGGTTTGTTATGCAGCAACAGATAAATAAAATAGATGTTATCCACTGTCGGATGTATCCCAGTTTCAGGGATGTTAAGGTGTGAAGAATATGCAATTTAGAATTGATGAAATACAAAAATAAAAACATATGCAAATTACATGAATAAGTACTTTGGAGAAGAAGAAATGTTAATGGCTCATATGAAGAGATGCTCCACCTCTCTAGTAATCAGAGAAGTAAAAATTAAAGCAATCAAGAAATAAGACTTTTTATTTAAAAATAGTGCAAAAGTTAGAAAGTTGGTTAAATGTTGGCAAGAATATAATGGAAATGGGAATCCTTTATGTACTATTGGAGGGAGTATAGATTGGTTGCAGCCATTTTAGAATACTTTCTTGCTGAATTCTGAAATTAAGTTTGTATATATCATTTCACCCAACAATTTCAATCCTAGCTGTATATTTGAGAGAAATTATCAAACAGCTCAATAAACTGGCATGTATCAGGATATTCAAAACATTTGTCAACAGAATTGAAAATTTCCCAAACTGAAGGTCAAAGAAAAAAAGATTAAAAAAAATAGAACAGTAAATCAACTGTACTTCAAAAAAAAGAAAATAGAACAGAATATCTGAGAACTGTGGGACAGTTACAAAAGGTGTAACATACAGGTAATGGGAATACCAGAAGGAGAAGAAAAAGAGAAAGAAATAATTGATCTGCTAAGAGATGAGGGAAAATGGAATCATAAAAAATGCTCACTTGAAATCGGAGAAGGCAAAAAAAGAGTGGATGATAAAAGATAAATAACAAGGGCAATAAATAGAAAAGAGTTTAAATATTTTAGAGATTAACTATATGAAAAATCAACTTAAATGTGAATGGTCTAAATACATAAACTAAAAGACAGATGCTACTACAGAGGATAAAAAAAAACAAGACCCAACTATATGTTGTCTACAACAAACCCACTTTAAGTATGAAGACACAGATAGATTAAAAGTAAAGATATGCCACGCTAACGTTAATTTTTTAAAAGCCTGAAGCAGCTATATTAATTTCAGATAAAGTACATTTCAGAGCAAGGAAAACAGTCAAGGATAAAGAGGGGCATTCCATAATGCCAAAGGGGCCAGTTCTCCCAGAAGATTGATAACTTGAATAGGTCTATATCTATTAAATAACTTAAATCAATAATTAACAATCTTTTGAAACAGAAACACCAGGCCCAAATGGTTTCACTGGTGAATTCTACCAAACATTTAAAGAAGAAATAATACCAATTCTCTACAATCTCTTCCAGAAAATAGAGGTAGAGGGAAGACTTCCTAACACCATAACCAGGGCAAGACATTACAGGGAAGGAAAACTACAGACTCTCTCATGAACAAAAATGCAAAAGTCCTCAACAAAATATTAGAAAATTGTATCCAACAATGTGTAAAGATAATTCTCTACATCATGAAAAGTGAAATTTATTCTAGGTATGCAAGGCTAGTTCAACATTTGAAAATCGCTGAATGTAATCCACCACATTAACAGGCTAAAGAAGAAAAATCATATGCTCATAACAATACATACAGAAAAAGCATTTGACAAAACCCAACACCCATTTATGATAAAAATTCTCACCAAACTACAAATACAGGGGAACTTCCCCAATTTGATAAAATAAAATCACCCAAACCCCACATCTAATTATATTAATGCTGAGAGACTAGATGCTTTCCCCTAAAATTTGGAACAAGAGAGAGATGTCCCCTCTAACCACTTCTCTTCAACATTGTCCCAAAAGTTCTAGCTAATGCAACAAGAGAAGAAAAGGAAATAAAAGCTATACAGATTAGTAAGGAAGAAATAAAAGTGTCTTTGTTCACAGATTATGTGATTGTCTATGTAGAAAATTTGAAAGAATTGAACCTCAAGGGAGGTTTGGGGCAGGGTTTCCTGTCTTTTGATTTTAAAAGAATAAACAGGGGAATAACAATTTAAGAAGGAAGAAAGCCAATTAAGAGACTAAGGTTTCTAACTAGAATGACTAAATGCTTAAAACATTTCCCCAGACCAAAACAATTCTTCCAGGCTGGGCAGAGAGGTCAGTAATTTCCTTGGGGGAATTAACAGAGAAGGTTTGCATGGAGCACCTGGAAGGCTGGATCCCAGGCCCAGCCACTTGTTCTTTGTCAAATATTCCTATCCCTTTGAACAACAGGGAGGGCACAGGGTGGTGGATCTAAAACAGTCATGTAAACTAAAGACAGATGACTGCCGTGAGGTGGGATGCAATACCTTGACCCTGTATTAGATCACCAGGTAGGAATAACCCCAGAATATTTGAGATAAATTTCCTGTAGTCTAATGGGGCTGGGGTTTAGAGTCACATTTCATTCACAGAAGACAAAGAAATGTAATATTTCATGTAGAATATACTGATTCTAAGAAAACCAACCAACCTCCCTCCCCTCCCCTCCGCCATACACACACAAACAAAATCACTATTCCCAGAATGCAATTCTGTGGACCAGTAAGGACAATTTGTGTGCTAGTTACCTTATTTTGTTGTCTTCTCACTATAAGTTTCCATGATTATTTTATTCCTTTCCTTCTCTCTTCTCTTTGCCCAACTTTTTTTACAAAGTTTTTTTACAGTTAATAAAGCAGCAGTACTCATATTTTTTAACCTTTGCTGCCACCCTGTGGCTATCTTTCATTACAGTACATGAAAAGAGGGCATCTAAGAACTTCTGCTAAGGTATCAGATTAGGGACAAGCATAAGGGAAGCACATTAAAAAAGAAAAAAAAAACTGGCAGAACATCCGAGATGGTCTTTCACTATAATGCTCAGAATCTGAGGCATGAATCTAGTATATGCTGTATGTGTCTCTTATGTATCAGTATTTGTCCTTTAAAATCCTTTTAGTTTATGTCTAACCTTATCTTAGTAGTCCCCCATTCCTCCTCTTAGTTCAAACTAAGATGCATAATTAATCACATTAATTGTTGATCCTAACTTGCCATTAGTGTCAATTATGGCTTTTAATGGACTCGAAAAAACACTGCATAGGAAGCTGAACCTGTTTATAGTAGGCCCATATATTAAAATTTCTTTGTAGACTTTCATTTTGGTCTAGAACTTGTTATATTAATGCGAAGCATTCTGGCTTTCTCTAAGTGTTAAAAATGAAAGAATCAGTTTTAAGAAGTAGAATATATTCACAGCCCATTTTCCACACACATTTTTCCTGAGAAATAAGGGCTACTGTAATTGTCTCCTTACCACCTGTCCCTACCACTCTAGCCCCTTTCTGCTTCTTGTTACCATCTTAAATCAAATATGATCATGCCACTATCCTGTTTTTAAAAGATTCCATTGGCTTCCTATTACTTATAGGATAAAACATAGACTTCTTTGAACACCCTTGATAAATCAGTCTCAACTGATCTGTCAAGCCTCATTTTTAATCGCTCCCATAAACACTGCGTTTTCTTTTCTTTTCTTTTCTTTCTTTTTTTTTTTTTTGCGGTACGCAGGCCTCTCACTGTTGTGGCCTCTCCTGTTGCCGAGCACAGGCTTCGGACGCGCAGGCTCAGCGGCCATGGCTCACGGGCCCAGCCGCTCCACGGCATGTGGGATCTTCCCGGACCGGGGCATGAACCCGTGTCCCCTGCATCGGCAGGCAGACTCTCAACCACTGCGCCACAAGGGAAGCCCTTACTAGTTTTTTTTTTTTTTTTTTCCTTACTAGTTTTAAATTAGAAACTAATCAGAATACACAAAGTGAAAAACATAATAAACACTTTTTAAACTATTGATATCCATAAAATTATAATTCATTAATTTTTTTAGCTGAACTTGGTAATTAAGGTAATTTCATTCATTTCTAAAAATGACCTGAAAAATAAAGTACATCGGTAAGAGTGTCAACTTCTGGAAATTAAAATCTTGTATCTTTAATGTTATACCAACAAGGACTCAAGCTCATTGTCCAGTGAAAATAATGGCTCATTTATTCCCCTGCTTAAGTTCTTTCTCTGCCACACTGCATTTTTTTTAAGGATACATGAAGGACATCTTTTAATACAGTTCACAAGCATAGAGCCATTGTAGAGGGATTAAAGAAAACAGAAAAACAAAAAAACTGGAATTCAAATCCAGGCTTTACTATTTTTTTTAAATTGTTTCTTCTGAGTTTTAAGGTAAATTAAGCAAATTTACTCATTGAACATTTCAAGTGAAAATCAATTTTTTTTTTTTTTTTTTTTGCCTAAGGGATTATATAAACTTTCCATTGATTTTGCTGTGATTCTCTCCTTCCTTGATCCATCTGGGTAAAAATTGCCATTTATGTGTAAAGGATTAAGAATTTTATCTAATGGAAGAAGAGTTTCTGAATGTTCTAATTCAGAGCCAGTTCATTCATTTTATCTGCTCTGTAGTATTACAGGGCACAATACTACATTTTATTTAGCCATTTTAATACTCAAACTGTGGTTTTTAGTTTTTCTTAGTAACAGTACTGTAATGAACATTCTTGTGTAGTCTCCTTATTTACATATGGAATATTTCTTTATGGCAGATGCTCAGAAGTGGAATTGTTACCAGTGTATGCATATTTTAGAATACTAACAAATTGCCCTTCGATGTATATAATCCCTTTCTGCAACCTTGCCAAATTAAAAAAAAAAGTATTTATTTATTTATTCTTTATTTTGGCTGTGCTGAGTCTTATTTGCGACACACGGGATCTTCGTTGCGGCATATGGACTCTTAGTTGTGGCATGCAGCCTTCTTAGCTGCAGTATTCGGACTTCTTAGTTGGGGCATGCGGACTCTTAGTTGCAGCATGTGGGATCTATTTCCCCAACCAGGGATCGAACCTGGGCCCCCTGCATTGGGAGCGTGGAGTCTTACCCACCAGGTCACCAGGGAAGTCCCAACCTTGCCAAATTTAATATTACCAAGCTTTAAAATTTTTCCTGATGTGATGTGTATAATGTTTTAATTTGCATGTTTCTGATTACTAATGAGGCTAGGTAACTCCTGTGTTTACCAACCACTTATATTTCCTTTAGTTGTGAACTGCTGTTTCATGTCCTTTGTCCATTTTTCTATTGATTTGTCTTATTCATGATGATTTATAGCCTTTAAAAGATATAGTGTAGACAGTAATACTTTTTTTGTTGAGGTATAGTTGATTTACAATGTTGTAAAAAGCAAAGTGATTCAGTTATATATATGTACATTCTTTTTTAGTATTCTTTTCCATTATGGTTTATCATATATTGAATATAGTTCCGTGTGCTATATACAGTAGGACCTTGTTGGTTATTCATTCTATATATAATAGCTTACATCTGCTAACCCCAAACTCCCACTCCATCCCTTCCCCGACCCCCTCCCCCTAAACAAGTCTGTTCTCTGTTAGACACTAATACTTTATTGTTTATTTGAATTAAAAATATCTTCTCCCAGTCTGTCTTTTGTTCATCTAAAAAAATTTTTTTTGACCCTTGTTTGTAAGTGATGATTTATCTGGGTATATATTTTTAGATTTGAAGTTATTTTCTCTCAATATTTTGAGTATATTATTTCGCTATCTTCTGGCTTCAATTATTGCTTTTGAGTGGTCTGTTCATTCTAATATATGTTCTCTGTCTTTGTTTTCGAAATTTTCACTCTGATATGCCTAGCACTGGATTTTTTATTTTTGCGTTTTTATTATGGTGAAATATATAGAATAGAAAAGTTGCCATTTCAACCATCATTTAAATGCACAGTTCAGTGGCTTTAATCATATATGCAATGTTGTATAACCATCACCACTATTTATCTCCAAAACTTTTCTGTTACTCTTAAGAGCAGCTTTGTACCTGCTAAACAATAGCTCCCCAATCTTCCACCTGCCCCCAGTCTCTGGTCTCCTCTAATCTACTTTCTGTTTCTATGAATTTTTCTATTCTAGATATTTCATGTAAGTGGAATCATACAATATTTGTCCTTTTGTTTCTGGCTTATTTCACTTAGCATAATGTTTTCAAATTTCATCCATGTTGTAGAAATGTCAGAACTTTATCTTTTTTCATAGCTGAATAATTTTCCACTGTAGGTATATACCACATTTTAGTTATCCATTCACCTGTTGATGGACATTTGATTACCACCTTATTGTGACTAATGCTGCAATGAACAATGGTGTACCAGCAACTGGTTGAGTTCCCTTTTCCAATTATTTGGAGGTGTGTCCTTAGGACCAGAATTGTTGAATCATATGATAATTTTATGTTTAACTTTTTGAGGTACCACCAAACTTTTTCACAGTGGCTGCACCATTTGACATTCCCACCAGCTGTGGGAACAAGGGTTACAATTTTCTACATCCTAGGCAACACTCGTTAATTTTTAAAACAATTATGGCCATTTTTTAGGTATGAAGTGGTATCTCATTATGGGTTTGATTTGTGTTTCCCTAATGACTAATAGCATTGAGCATCTTTCATGTACTTATATGCCATTTGTATAACTTCTTTGGAGAAATATCTGTTCAAGTGCTTTGACATGTTTTAACAAGTCTTCTAGGTAATTCTGATGCACACTAAACTTTGAAAACCAAATGACTAGAAACTAATGAACTACTACCACAAATAACCTAATAAGATAATTGGAACTGACTGGAGTAAAGGTGTTAGGTTTTTATTGTAAGACTATTTGATGGATCAGGGTGAACGTGTGCTGTTCAATTTTAAAGAACTTGTTTCTTGTCTTCTTAAGTAGACAAAGGCTGAGAAGAAATGGATAAACATTTGGGGAAAGGATGAGGAGAAATCAAATACAAGGAGGAAAAAGGGAAGCAAGAGCAAGAAAATACTTTTCACAAAACAAGATACGAAGAGTATTTGGGATTTAAGACCAAATGAAGATTATGAGGTAAGATATCTTTAATTGTACTTTATAGAGTAAGTATTCTTTCTCCTTGTATAGATTGGCAGGTACTGAATTCAATATTTCTTCTTAGACTTAAGCTTCTTATTCACTGGATTTTAGTTTACTTTTCAGAATAGTAAATATGTTCAAACAGTTCAGTAGTCAAATAATTTTAAATGGTATTCTCTAAGTGGTCTCCTTCCCATCCTTGAAAACTTCCACTTACTTTATACTGTTTCTGTAGGAAGATAAATACTTTTTTAGTAGCTTTTTTTTTTTCTGGTGGGTATCATTCTAGTCTTAGTTTATTTAAGTGCAAAAAAAAAAAAAAGGACATGTTATTTCCTCTCCCACCCTTTTATTATAATATGAGTCCATAATATGTACCCTGTTCTTAGCTCTACTGTTTTCTCCTAACAGTATAATCCTGGGGATATTTCTTTAATGATACATAGAGTGCTTCCTCATTCTGCTTCCAGCCACATATTTTGCCATCATTTAGATGTTTCCTAACATATTCTGAATTCTTGTGACCTCTTTCATACAGTAAGCTGTCATACTCTAATCTTCCAGGATTAACTTTTGATTTATCAGTGGGGTTTAAATAAACATAAAAGTCATTTATTCTTGCAAGGTGGATCAAGTATTCTATTTCTTTCTCTTTGAATTCCTGCCATAACCACCCAATTTCCCTGAGGCACAGGGTTGCCTCTGACCAAGTCACTCTAGGTGGGGAAGGATGAGTTTGGTGATGAGGCAAATGTGAGAAAATGCAAGCATATAGGGCTTCCCTGGTGGCGCAGTGGTTGAGAGTCCGCCTGCTGATGCAGGGGACACGGGTTCGTGCCCCGGTCCGGGAAGATCTATTTTTTTTTTTTTTGCGGTACGTGGACCTCTCACTGTTGTGGCCTCTCTCGTTGCGGAGCACAGGCTCCGGACGCGCAGGCTCAGCGGCCATGGCTCACGGGTCCAGCCGCTCCACGGCATGTGGGATCTTCCCGGACCGGGGCACGAACCCGTGTCCCCTGCATCGGCAGGCGGACTCTCAACCACTGCTCCACCAGGGAAGACCGGACCTTATTATTTTTAAAAATAAAATATAAAACTCTATATAAACTGACCCCTGAACATCTCTATCTCACTTACTGTCATGTCTCCACATCCTTTTACAGAAAGAGTAAATCTCAATTCACAAAATTCGATGTAGTCAAGATATGTCACTCTTTAAAATTCTACCTATACCAGTAGGCTGGTGGCAAATCCATTTTCAATTATAATTAGACCTTTCCCCAGGGTAAAGAACACAATGTGAAAATTCATGGCTCAAGAGGATGCACAGGTCCAGGTTTTCCTGGTCACAAAAATAGTGTCCAAAATCTTACAATACAAATGAAAGAAAAATGAAGCAAATTATAAATGAATTCATAGAGAGTGCTTGATAATTGCAAGAATATCAGACCTTGGATGTGGTACGTCAAAACTTGAGAAGGTCACTGTGCCTGGAGTCCATCTTGGTAATAAATAGTTTGCAGTTCTTATCATGTAGTATTATAATAAGCCAAATATGTATCCTTTTCGTTTACTCTGCAGTATAATTTCTCTAAGGAAGGAATCCCATTTTATTGAATTCTGTATCATGGCATGGAATATAGTGCCTGACACACAGGAAGTAATCAGGAAGTGTTTCTGGAATGAATCTTTTTGGTCCAAGGAGACACAATGATTGATTTGCAACAAGTGTACTCTTCAAGTACATTTGCAGTCATGATTTGCAATGAACAAAGAAAAAAGGACTAGAACTAACAGATAGAATTTATTTTAATCCTGTTAATTTATTTTCTTTTGTCATACTCCTAATTTTTTAAATATTTCATGCCCTGGATGGATGCTTAATTGATACTAATTATAACATTTATTCAGCTCTGAAATATGTTTTTTTCTTGGCTTTCTTGTCTGAAGTGGGCTGGAGAGACAGCATGGTTTGAGGTTATGAGTGTGGACTTGGAAACCAGACTTCTTGGTATTGAATTCTGGTTCAGCCCTTTACTAGCTGAGTAGCTTAGGGCAAGTTACACCTCTCTGTGCCTCACTCTCCTCATTTGTTATAAGAATACCTATTTCATAGAGTTGATATATTAATACCTTTGAGGTGCTTAGAGTAGAATCTAGCACAAAGGTGATAACATTTATCTTTCAGTTTTGCCTAGCCTGGAGACAGAGCTAAGGGTGCTTAAACTTCAAGTCCTTTAGAGTTCTTAGTTTATAGCATCCAGGCTTCTGTCAGACTCAACCAGATGAAGACTAGGACTCTAGGACTTTTCAGGGACCTTCTCTTCAAACTCCAGAAGCTTCTGCCCCTCCATCCATATAATGGATGATTTTAATACCTAATGCCTCTGAATACCTTCTTGTATCCATCCTTTGGTTCTGGCTCAAAGTTGCAGAAAAAAGATGTAACAGTCCTTTTTGGGCTTTGAATCCTATATATTCTTTCTTCTAGGAAAACTCACTTCTACTTGAATCACCTCTTCAGCATTTTCAATCTGTCATCCTTTCTTGAATCTGAAACCCAAGGTTAACTGACTGATCACTTGTATTGGTCAATGGCAGATTTGGTTCTGAGGTCACGTAACTTCCAATTCAAATCAAGTCCCAATTAATTATGCTGCCTCCCAATGTTGGACATATTCAACTTTCTATTTCATATTTCCCTTTAATGTAGAAAGTCTTTCTTTGTCAAGTCAGCCTTTTATTCTCTCATAAATCCACTCTTCAGCTTTTTATTAGGGTAATCCTATAACCAAACTCACTTTACATGCTCCTAGTACATAATCCAATACTTTCTTCTTTTCCCTGCAACCTCTAAATGAAGCCTACTGTGACCACCACCTCTGTAATGTTTTTCATTTTTTGAAATCCTTTAGCCCTTGATTGCTGTGAATTTTTATCTCAGGAGTCTATTGGGAATCACATGGAAGTGTAATAAGTGTTTATTGAATAAATGAGTAAACAGTAATATGGGCTGGCCAGAGAAAAAGGTTTATTCAACAAGCCTTCAGAGATATAAAAACTCTTTTCTTCCATGGAGATCTGAGTCTGTGGAACAGGGACTCCAGCAAAGCAGTTTTCATTGATGTGGTCTTTAAGCATTTCCAGTGTCTGTGATAGTGGAAAGAATAGAAAATTAAGATGGACTTGGGTTTCCAGAACAGTGAATATTCCTTCCTTTAGATCTGGGTAGCATGGTTCCTGAGGAAATCCAATTAGTATAGTGGGAAATGAGATCCGTTACTTAAAATTATCTAATATGCAATTCTGTGAACTGTCTGAGGTATGACTATCAGGGGCCCTTTCCCAATAAATGTATTTTTCTATAATAAGTTGCACTGTGAACAGTATGATGTCTATGAGAAATATTGAGCTAGAATTTTATGGAGGAGATTTGAGGGACAAGCCAAAGGGGTTCTGACTCCATCTGGAAGGAGTATGAATTGCTTACCTTTGCTGCAAGGAGCACTGTACTCAGCAACGGCAAACTCATCTGAATAAAAACAAAAATAGGAGAAGTGAGAGGGAAAGTGAACATCTATGTTACAGGTCAGTGAAAGAATCTTTATTGTGGGGAGAATTGCATCAGAAACCTCAGCAGAATTCATTTGATGTGCTGCTTTCTGTCTTATATTTTCAAATACTTTATGTTATGCTTTCCTTTACCCTAAACTCCTGAAGGGTAAGAGTACAGATTACACTTATTTAAATTTCATATTGTCCTACAGTTGATTTTATCTGAAGAAAAGGGAACTAAATATCTTACAGGTGCTTTGTATTAGTAATAATATATTTATATCAGACTTGATAGAGACAAAATGAAGTGATGAGAGTGATTAGTGCAATGAATTGCCCCAACACATCTCTCAAATCTAAATTTCTGTGATCAGGTATTTAATTTCTATGTGAACTTTGCTTTCACTCACCTGTCTCATAATAATCATAGACTTTCACTATGGCTGGTTTCAGATCCCTTACTGGGATGTCTTGAAGAACCGTGAAGGACAAGCTCAGGGTCTGATTTGTCACCTATAAAGCAAAAGGGAATTAAATGACTCTCCAGGGAGCTTTCCTCTATCTTCTTTGAGTGAATTTAAGTATTCATCTATTTTGGGGAAAAACTTTTTGTCAGCTAACAGGGTACTTAACTTGGGCCAAAAGCTCTCAGAGTAGGTGAAAACTTCCCCAAATTGTTTCTTAAATAACTAAAACTATTCATATACTCCCATCAATGTGAGTGCATAGCTCTGTTCATAGGGGTGAATGATGCAGGCTTTTTATTGTTTGAATAGCTGTGTTTATTTTTAAGTATCAGAGATTCAGTACAGCTTCACTACTCTATCTTGTAGAAATACTTGTGTCGACTCAAAACGGAATATAAAAGGTGGATCACTGCAGCCTATGTTTCATAAAATTCGTAAACTATAATATCCGTCAATGTAGGAATGAATAAACTATGCAACAACATACAACTATAAAATCAGATTGGTTTATTGGTGCACTGGTCTTGTTGTTTTATGGTCTAAGTCCTTGCTGAGATTGATAGCATATCCCCCTTTTGTCTTTTTGATGTGCTGTTGATACAATAGTTGACTAATAATGGTTACTTACTTATATGTGTCTTCAAAATAACTTGTGCACATAATGAGCACCTTTTGTGGAGAATTTCTTGCTTATGGGGTCCTAGAAATATTCATATCCCAATATTATAACAAGTCATTTCTTCCCATAGTCCCAGATGAAATATAAATAGAGAAGGAGAGGAGAATATTCACTGGACCTAATGTTAGAATTCTCAAATTTTTAGCATGGAGGTGATGTCTCCAAAATGCCTTCATTCACTTCCCAGGTAGCTCATTATCCATATTTTTTTTGGATAGGATGGCAGGGCTCTCACCTTATCCAGGTAAATCAAAACATGGTTGTTGCTGACTTCTGTTCGGCTCACGTGGTCAGATGTTTCAAGCTGAAGAAAATTAAGACATCACAAATGTTAATAAACAGAAGAAAACCCTGGGGAACCAGAGAAAAGAAGAATGTTTATTACCAAATTAAGCCTGAGGGTAAAATTTCTTCAAATGCTTTTTGTAAGCAAAGTGGCAAAGCAAAGTGTAAGCAATGTGGCAGAATTAAAAATGAAAGATAATTGGGATGCACGGTTTAACTTTAATACGACACAGGACCTATGTGTAAATTGATTTATTTGAAGAAAAGGGAACTAAATGTCCTAAACTTGGAAATTACCCATATTTCAAGGTTCTATTCACATTCCATTCCTTCATGAAGGAGGTTTTTGTTTTTTTACTTTTTTTGCTTATTATAACTTGTAGCAATCTCAGTTTCCTCTGTACTTCTGTAATAGTTCTAATTTATGTCAATCAATCTTTCTCATATTTTTTTCACTGGTTCATGTGTGTATGCTTTATCTTCTGAAGATTCTAAGCTCCATTAAAGCAGTAGCCTGCTGACAATTTTTTCCTAGTAGATGTGGCTCCTAGCAAAGTGCTGTTCATGACAAGAGATAGACCGTTGCTGTGGGTGTCCCTAAAGCGGTGGACAGGAAGGCTGCTGGAGCTGGCAAGGTCACCAGGTCTGCCCAGATAGTTCAGAAGGCTAAATGAGTATGATCGCTAATACCTGCCACCCCAGTTTGATCAATGGTGGAAGCCCAGTCTCAAAACCGTCTGAGTTGACCATTGAACTTAGTAGTGAAAGACTGGTTAATGATAACAATGTATCGTAAAACTAGAAGAAAAGGAGAATGTTTTATGGATCATTTGTTTTTCTGTGGGCGGCAGTTTTGAGTTATTAGTTTTTAAAATTAGTATTTTTATTAATACCTTAATGGAAACTTGACCAAAAATCCATCATAAAATTTTGAGACCCGTTTAAACAAAGTTAAATGAGAAAACAAACAAACAAACCCCCATATAAACGTGCTAAATTATATTTCTCCTTTTGCAGACAGTAATGTCTTTGATAGAAGTTAATTTAATAGTATTTTTATATTAATGTTTTCTTAGTCTAGAGATACATAAAATATTAAATAAAATAGGGTCTCCTGGGCTTATAGTAAACCTACCATTTTCACTGTTGGTTTCAAGGGAATGAAACCAGATACCATTTTCACGTCAGCAATCACCATGTTGGAGGCTGGACGTCTTCCAGTGTAACTAAAGGTCCAGGGAAGAAAGGAATTAGGATTTTCTGTGTTATTAAATATTTTTTTCTATGTCCACAGTAAGCATTCAACAGCCCTGAAGAGTACCAGAAGTCTTCCTAAATTTCCTACCAAGTAGCTCAAAAAACTGGCTGTGCATTAGAATCTTCAGGGGAGCCTGTTAAAGCCACAGAGACCAGGCCTATACTCTAGACCTGATGAATCAGAATTTCATGGGTGTGAACTCTGAGGATCTGCATTTTAAGAAAGCTCTGTAAGTGATGCTTAGCTGGGCATGAGACTGCTAATCTGTCCCAGTTATTTGTTACATATACTTTGTCTTTTTTCCTGAATAGTATCCCCAACCAGGTTATAATATTCTTGAGGACAGATACAAATAGCCCTGTAGGTATTTGAATATGGCTGCTTATGTATGTATTTTACCCAAAATTGATTATTTTATATATAATCTGAGATTTAATTATTACCAGTAGGAATTCTAACTAGAAAGTCACTACTTCCTTCTATCCGTGCTTTTCAAGAAGTCTCCACCTCTGTCCCAGATAAAGCAAGAATAATATAGGATTTCATTACAATAGAATGAAATCAGGATGAATAATTACATTAGAATAAAGTCAGGAATTCAGGTTAGAGGTTCTTTATTTATTATTGAGGGGAATTAATAAGCTGTAAATAATGAGACTAGACACTAATAGATCCTGGAGTTGGGGGATGTACAATGTAAGCCCCATCACTGAGAAATTCTGTGTCAACACGAGAACACGTTGCTTTTTCAATAAAGGTAGAACAAACATTCACTGTCATCCTGCTCTGCTTAATGCGGAGTTCCAGTGAGAAGATTTGTTGTTATACCCAGAACTGCGTGATGCAGTCAGAGATCTTACCTGACTCTCAGTGAGATTTGGAAGCTGGTGTGAGCTCTGGGTCCATCACAAGTTTGGGGCAGTATCTGCACCTCCAAAGCAAATGGGAACTCTTCCTTTCTCGGGAGAATATTGTATTTCAAAGATGTCTGTGGAACAGACAAAAATCTGTGATTTTTCCCTTGCCCAGGATTCCTCCCAACTTCCTCAACTCTTTCTTTGATTTGCCCCATCATTTGCTGTGTTAGGCCTTCTCAGTGACAATATTACTCTGGACCTTTTGTCCCTACCTGCCCCTGGAATCTCACCTGGAGGTAAACACATCCTTCTCCTGTCGTTGTCATACTGTACTCTCCGGGCACCTCTGGCAATGAAACCTGCTGTAGTAACAGGAGGTTGCTGTTGTCCACTTGGAATTTTGTGGAAAATGTCCCTGAAGATTGGATGGTCACCTGTGTAGCCTTCCCAGTCCTGGTGAAAGTGGCTGCTCCATATTTGGACAAAGCATGGAGAGCCACCACGGTGTCCTGGAAGAGACAGGTGAGGGAACCCACTTAGGCATGACAACCCTTTGAAGACCCAAAGGCCCATGTTAGCTGCCACAAAAGGGGCTTTGATTTCCTATTTCCTGTTTCCCTCACTGCTTAAATATTGAGGTTCTCATTTCAAGATTGATTGTAATCCTTAGATAGATGACAGAACCATAACCTTCACATATCTGCCTTGTACTATATGCTTTAGAAATTTATTTCTCAGAAAATCAATTCTTTTCTCTCTATAAATATATGTGAGGTATACAATGTGGAGAATATATATGAATGGGAATTATTTATTAGCATTAGCTGTTTGCCTAAGATGTCTTTCTTGATAACTGTGGTCATATCTGTCACCACCCAACCAAAGTTTAGTTTGGCTCTCACCCCAAGCTACACTCTGCTCTGCTGCTGAGGTCAGTGCCCTGAGAAAACCCAGGGTCCTTTGCAGCCATGATCAGGGTCATGCTTCGGTTTCTCCAGAGGAAATAAAAAATGAATAATTATAATTATATTCTGGATTTGTTGACATTTTTATTTGGTTCTCTCTTTTTCATCAGAAGTTTGGATCCCCCTCCAGCGGGCAGGTCATATTCTCAATTCTCATCCACATTGAACCTGGCATCCTTCAAATAATAATTTTCTAAGAAACGAATGATAACTTTTAACAAAATTATTTTCTCCATTTATATGGAAAAATAAGAGATTAAATACAGTGGAAAAAGGATGGAATGTCTTTCTGTCACATTCTGCTTCTCTTTTAGGGTGCATACGCTAACCTCTGAATTCTCTGGAGATGAAACTCCCTGCTCTGTCTATATTGATGAACTTTTTAGATATAAGATTATATAGTTAGGCTCAGGAGGTTGGATGAATAAAGATAGTTCTTTATGCTCCCAATGAACAAATGTTTGTATATTAAGAGGTGGATAGAGGAAGCATGAAATGTGTCAGCCTTAAAAGAAGCCAGTCAAAGTGGACCTAGAAATGGAGAGCTTTGCAAGGAGAGGTGATTGGTTTCTGAATAGTGTTTCTGGGAACAACTTGAAAGGACTCTTAGAACTTCCAGAAGAATGGTGGATTTTTAAATTCGTTCTGTTGTGGCCATTGTGTGTAGGGTCCTGGTGCCCCACTATTGCTTTAGGGATGTAGAGTTGTTACTGGAAATAGGAGCCTGTGATAAAAATATGGGATGGGGGTGGGGCAGAATTGGCATTTTCTTTTCAGCCCTCTTTTTTTTTTTTGCGGTACGCGGGCCTCTCACTGTTGTGGCCTGTCCCGTTGCGGAGCACAGGCTCCAGACGCGCAGGCTCAGTGGCCATGGCTCACGGGCCCAGCCGCTCCACGGCGTGTGGGACCTTCCCGGACCGGGACACGAACCCATGTCCCCTGCATCGGCAGGTGGACTCAACCACTGCGCCACCAGGGAAGCCCCCTCAGCCCTCTTTGACTCTCATTTTTTCTTATTTCTCACCATCCTTGAATACTAATAACATTCTTCTCATTTCAAGTTATTCTTATCGTCATTTCTTTTCTTCTTGTATGTGTTTGCATCTTGTTCAAACATTTTTCTACCTGAAGGTAAAGTAAAAGGTTCTCGCTAACCACAGACCTGGGTGGAGGAGAAGCCCCCCTGGGAGTTCTGCTGCCTTGAGATCCACTTCACGATGAGCGTGGCAGTGGTTAGGTCCTCCGAGGTCAGGGCAGGCTGGGCAGTGAGGTAAGCGAGGAGCACATAGGCTGTCATCTCCACTTCAGCAGAGGGAGCCCGGGGTTGGTACAACTGCTCCACTCGTGCCTTGGGTTTCTGAGGTCGTGTCCAGTGGACAGAATTATCTGGAGGTGAGAAGAAGATTTGCAAGTGACCACATGTTCATATTTAACTTCAGGTAAAAGGACAAGGGCCAGTGCTGAAGTGCAGGTTGCCTTCCAGTGATAATCTCTTAAATCTTATCTGGCGACTTCCTGCCTACAGACAGCTGAACGAGGCTTGTCTCATCTGGGCTAAGGAGTCAGAAGCTGTGCCATCTAGGTTTTCAAATGGTTGTGGTGGTTGCGTTGGTGGAAGAGAGAAATGGCAGAGCAAGTTCTCTGACTGGTTGTGGTAATTTCCAACATCTGAGGTTATCCAGACCCTGTCTAGGGCTTGTTCAACTTTCTGTAAAGCCTGTCCTCAGAGGTTTCTTATGAGGATCACAGATCACATGAGATAATGGAGTGTACACTCATTAGATTAAAAAAAAAATAGAGTAATCCTCAAAATAGCAAAGGCTGACAGGGTGTGAAATAACGGGAACGGATTTACACTGCTGTGGGAAGAAAACAGCTCTTTGGAGAGTAATCTGATGATATCCAGCAAAGGGGAAGATGTGTTTAGCCCGCTAATCAGCAGTTACGCTTTCTAAGTGCAGTTACGCTTTCTAAGTACAAGTTAGAGAAACTCACACACACCCTCAAGGAGATGGGTATATGAGTATTCATTGCAGCATGGTTTGCAATAGAAGTAAATAAGAAACAAGAAAAGATCCACGAGGAGAGACTCTAAATAAATTATGGCCTTTTTAATATATTGTAATGTATCATGCAGCAGTGAAAATGAACATACCCATACAAGAGACTCCTATCAACCTGCCTAATGTTGAACTTAAAACGCAAAAGGCAGACAGACAGACAAGGATCAAGCAGAAATACTCAGAAGGATGATACTTCTTATCTAAAGAGGAAAAATGTAAACATTCTGAATATTATTTAGGGATACATATGCAGTAAAAAGATAAAGAAATCCATGGAGTTTGTAATGACAAATTCAGGATAACAATTACTTTTGCAGGTAGGAATGGTACACAAGGGACTTTTCCAGCATTGGTAATATTTTGTTTCTTAAGCTGGAAGGGAAGTATTAAAGGTGTTTGCTTATTATTCTTTATGCCTTTTTGTATATATACAGTACATTGCCTCTTATCTTTGGATGTGTGACTTGAGTAAGAAATCCTTGAGTCCATAATGACATAGACAAAAGAAGAGAGGGGAAAGGGGTCCTGAGAGGTAGTCATGGGGTATTTTTGATATGGAATCCTTGATCCAGAGACTGTGGGTTGGGAGAAAGATCCCGGGTGTGCTCTCACCTTCCTTTACAGCTTCCTCATCAAGTGACTTGAGGACTTCTCTCCTCTTTTCCTGGTTACCTGCCAGGGCAAAGGCATAGGCCAGCAGTGCCTTGGTGTAGACGTGGCTGCCTCGGGATCCTTCCTTGGCTGACTTCCAGGCTGACTCCAGGCAGAACAGGGCATTGCGGACAACAGGGTGCTGGGAAGGCAGAGCGAGAAGGGAGCGAGCTGTGTGAATAGGGGGGCTAGTGCTCCCGGGTAAACACAGACCACAGCACAGAGGTCAGGAAGTTGTTGGAAAGCACTTGTCTTTCTAGCCTCATTCTTACGGATAGAGAGAATAGTATTTTTTTTTAATCTGTTAGTCTCACATTCATAAGGCAGGAATATAGGCCATATCTTTAGAATTCATTCTGCATGTGTGGTGATGGTGGTAGTGGGGTTGCTAGGGGAAAAATAGACTAGGGTCGTCACTGGGGAAGTGTAAATCTTTCTTAATGGACTGACTAAATTCTCTATTGATCTGGGAAGCATTGACATTGCATAGAAGGAATGCTGACAACTGGTTTTTAGTGGGGTGTTGTTTCAGACATCAGGTCAGCAGTTTCATTGCATCTAGAACGAGGCTTCAGCAAGGGCACCTACAGTGACAGGGAGAGGAATCTCCAGAAGGGCAATGGTGATATAGGCAGAGAGGGTCACTTCATCGTCCACTCCACCCTGTAAATATGAGAGAGAGACAGATTTGAATAATTTGAGGGACATTTATAGCGATACAAGCTTACCTCGGGAAACCAGAAAAATCTAAAATAAACAACCTAACCTTATGCCTAAAGCATAAGGTTTAGGAAGGAAAGAAATCATAAAGATCAGAGAAGAAATAAATAAAATAGAAACTTAAAAAAATAGAAAAGATCAGTGAAACTAAAAGCTGGTTCTTTGAAAAGATAAACAAAATTGATAAACCTTTACCAGACTCATCAAGAAAAAAAAGGGAGAGGGCTCAAATCAATAAAATCAGAAATGAAAAAAGAAGTTACAACTGACACCACAGAAATACGAAGGGTCATAAGAGACTACTACCAGCAACTATAGGCCAATAAAATGGACAATCTAGAAATGGACAAATTCTTAGAAAGGTATAATCTCCCAAGACTGAGCCAGGAAGAAATAGAAAATATGAACAGATCAATTACCGGTACTGAAAATGAATCAGTAATTTAAAAACTCCCAATAACTTTTGAAAATGCTCTTAATCAGCTCCTTGTATTCTGCTGTCATGGAATTTGTCCTTACCCATATACATCCCTATGAAGCAAAGTATCACAGTCACTCTAAGTTCCATCCCCTCTTTCTTGGTGCTACCCAGGTTTTATTTTCTTCTGATACCTTCCTTAAGGAATTCTTATGTTATCACTTCCTCTCCTTATCCTTGAGAACAGTGTAATGGACAAATCAACACTAGCTCTGAGAACACTTCACCTTAATGGCATTGTTGAGCAGTGACCCAGAACTCCTGAAACAGCCACTGTCCCTCTGCTTTTGGGCAAGCCAGGTGAGAGCTTCGGTAATATGTGCTTCATCAATGAAGATATAGGTTCGAGCCTGGGCAAAACTCTTCAGTACAAAGGCTGTGAGCCTGAAGGGGAGGAAGTGATGATCACATTTACGTTGTTACAGTGGTTTTATAACCACATCACAGCAACAGGCTTCATAGGACACTTCTCACACTGACGTGAGTCATCTAACAGGAATTCTTTACTTAGAGCTCCCATTGCCTTTACTTGATGACTCTGCTAGCTCTCATACAGCTGACCCTTGAACGACATGGTTTTAGCTGCATGGGTTCACTTACACATGGATTTCTTTTTTACTAAATATGTACTACAATACTACACGATCCCCAGTTGGTTGAATCTGTGGATGCACAATTGGGGATACCGAGGGCCGACTGTAAAATGATATGTGAATTTGCTACTGCTGAAGGTCAGTGCCCCTAACCCCCATGTGTTTCAAGGGTCAACTGTACTAATGTTACTTATTTTTTTGTTTTATTTGAGTAAGGCTTTAAATCTTTTCTTTAGCGATTTTCTTCTGTAGATGGCAGAATCTTCTCATACACAGCTCTTACATGCAGTAACTTCTGACATTGCTTTGCCTTAGGGATTTTAAAACGGTGTTTCATATCACTGGCTCCATCTCATTTCTTTCCTCCTATTATTGAATTTATTAGTGATTAAGATGAATATGATCTAAAAACATAAACTGAAGTGAACATGGTTTATCTAGAAGTTATATGATATGTTTGTTGGCTATCTCATTAAAAAAATCATGGTTATGGGGGCTATTTTAGAAAAAAAAATAGCTATTTCAGAAAGAATACCTTGGTGTATTATGAACAGGATGAATTCTGGGGACAAATCTAACATACGTGTGTTTGAATCTCAGCTTTTTTGCTTGTTACCTTGCTAGTTTTGGTATATTTATCTAGTATAACCAACTATAGGCTTAATAATACATATCTGATAGGGTTCCTGGGAATATAATTTTGATAATATATGTAAAAGACCTGACACAAAAACAGGAGCTCAAAAAACTGTCTTTCCCTTACCAGGTGTTACCCTCATTGTTGCCATGTTGCTCCCCAAAGGTGCTGTAAGAGCCGTCATAGTGCCTGTAGAGCAGCTGTCTCTGGTAACCTGGAATGGAAGGTCAATGAAGCAACATGACGGGTTGTACATTCTGTAGCCAGAGAAATAAACAAAATGCCTTGGCATCTTGTGATAGTTCCTAAATTTTGCTGCAATATGTTAGATGGTTCTGAGTCCTAAACATTTTATTGGAGGTTGGACACTGGCTAGGTACCATGAAGTCAACTGTCATAGTATTCTTATTATTGTAACTATCATAGTAGGATAAATTTACATATCATAGAATTGATAAGTAACTCAAGCCTATTGGGGATTCCAACCTATTGTTAAAATTGCACTGTGAAATTTTCACTCCCTTATTCAGTGACTCACCAGTGTTGAGGTAGTGAATGGCCTTGGACTTGATCTCTGCAGTCAGCTGCTGTATTTTATTTAGATAATCCAGAACGTAGATGTTAGGAGCAAAGAGGACCATATTTTGTTCTCCACAGCCATAGGGCATTTGGAGGAGATTTTGTGTATTTTGCATGGCAGAGCCTAATATGTCTCCTAGGAAATGGGAGAGATGGGAAGTCATAAAGCTTATAGATTATAATCTATCAGAATCATTAAGAAGAAATGAATAATTAGCTAAGGTAAAGAAATGAGGAATTTTAGGAAGGGTGTCTTCAAGGAACAGAAGTATGATTGGAAGCAATAAATAAGTCCAAAGAAGAAAGAAGTTAAAAGTATAGCTGTTATTTTGAGAAAGTATTTATGGAAAAAATATAGTAGACATTGTCTAATATAGTACAGTAGTCCCCTAGGGCTGGAAACTCACCCAAAACTGAGAAGGAGGCTCGGGCAGACTCTTCTACCACATTTGGTGGCAGCTTCAGAGATAATTTTTCAGACACCTCGGCACCTAGAGAAAGAAACAAATCAGCCACAATGAAGATGATTTCTGCAGTATATCTTCCTGAAGAGTTCCAAGACCCAGAAGCCAGAACTATGCCTTGTACCTAAACTTCTTCTGAAAAGTTGTCCCTCTTTTAATATTCCAGTTTTAAAAAATACCTTCAACATATATGAATGGGATTCTGAGATTTCTAGAACTTTCCTTCCCCAACCTCCTTGTATGTGGAGTTGCATTCCAAAAGAAGGCTACAAACTGACAAGTACCTGTGATGTTGTGATTCTGTTGTAATCATCCTATGGCTAACACAAGATTGTTATCACAAGGTGATATATTTCATGTCCATCCCCAGCCTCCTTACACAACAGTTGTATGCAAAAAACCCACTATGTATATAAAAGCAAAGGAAAAATCTTCAAAAAGTTCCTGAATTCTACCATAATGCTCGGTCTTTACTTCCATCAAATTTCACCAGATATGAAGACAGTATTTTTAATGGAACCGCTAGACATGGGGCTAGGGGTGAAGATGAACAGTATTTGACTCAGTGAAAATAAATTAACTGCTGCTGATAAGCATACATTTGCTGGCATTTTAATATTAGTGAATTACATGAAGATGAAAAAAGAAAAATGTATTTATCATTATACTGCATCCCGTCTTCATAAGATTAATAATAAAACTTTTGTCAAAGGGTACAAACTATCAGTTATGCAAGATGAATAAATTCAAGAGGTCTATTGTAAAGCATAGTGCCTACAGTTAACAATACTGTATTGTAAACCTAAACATTTGCTAATAGGATAGATCTTATATTGTAAAAATATAATAATAAGAGAGTGGGAGGAAACTTTTGGAAGTGATGGATAGGCTTATGGTATAGATCGTGGTGACAGTTTCACAGGTGTATACTTATCTCCAAACTCATTAAGTTGTATACATTAATTATGTGTGTATTATCAATTATATTAATTACTGATAGTTATGTAATTAAGTTTAATCATGTAGTTAAATACATAATATAATTATGTGTTAAATACATACATAGTTATATTATGTATGTATTATTTGTATGTCAAAAACTTCTCTTCAAAAAAAGCTTTGTAAGAAAACATGACATATATGGATTTGGTAGTAAGGACTAAATTCACTTAAATGTAGAAATAAGGCTAAATAATAAGGCAATTATGTTTTTAGAATACGTTTTATATATTTTAAGTATTGACATGACAAAAAAGGTAATAAACAGAAATTAGTAGGTACAGAAAGGTAAGGAACACATGATGTTGATTAGACATTGGTTTGAGATGAGAACACATTGTGTTGATAAATTTCTTAGTGTACTAAATTTCTATAAATGTTTCTGTTTAGGAAATTCTCCACAAAGATAAAGCTGTATCTTTTACTGTAAGCTTCTTTAGTCCCTTCCCAATGACTGATAGGATACTAGGTATAGGATTGGCACCAAACAAATATTGACATGACAAATGGTAAAGGCTATGGCAACCTTTTCTTCTGGAAATAGCATAGTCTCATTATCCAGTGTGGTTAGCTATGCAAAACTCAGTGTTGAAGGGGCTTGAATTCAGCTGCCCATGTGTGGTATTACTAAATATCCAAGGAAATATCCCCTTTGGCAGTATTCATTTTGAATCTACCCACTTTCTACCTATAACCACATCATACACTGGTCAGAAGGACAATTTGATGTTTGCACAGGTGCTTAAGAAATAAAGACTCAGAATTCCTGGAATATAGATATTCAGCTGATCAAATTACTTGGCCTCTCTAAAAACCAGTTTCCTCAGTTACAAAATGGGTTGATGGTTCTTCGGGTCTTGCTTACCTCATAGGGAAAGTGTAGGAATGGTATATATAAAATACTTTGAACTTCAAATATTATATTCTAGTCAATGTTGTTTTAATTATGATGACTGAGTCTTACCTGATGGACAAAGCAGGGAGTTGAATGTTGCTTCCTTCTCTAGTCCTTCAGGCTTTAGGTGGAAAGAAAGAAAAGTTAGAAATGAGAATGGACTGACTTTCAGGACATGTGTGTTAATAGGGGAACTACAGGTTTCTTGATGAAGAGAAGGATTGGAACTGATTTTCAAATGTATTATAGAAGCAAATTCTATAAGTATAAGTAATATGAAGGAGACAGGTTGATAGATGAGAAAAGGAGGAGAAAAGTAAAATCAAGAGAGAGAGACAGAGAAGCACACAGAGAGAGAATCATATTGTGAAATATCCCATGAATATATATATATATATATATATTTCTTTTTTCATATATCTATTTTTTAGCCCTTCTTACCTAAAAGTTGGAACCCCAGCTGGATTCACCATTGTTTTTCTTGACTCACTGTGACTTACCAAATGGGCAGGCTTACTTACTTCCACCAACAGGGGCTTGATGACTGTGTCTTTGCTTCCATGTTCAGGGACCACAGCCACCTCGGTCCCACACAGCTCTTGAGACTCCAGTGCCTCTGCACTCACTGTGAAATTCACATTCCCTGGAAAAAGGGCCAGTAGACATGAGCACCATCTCTCTCTTCCTCCATGCCTCCAAACCCCAAGATTTATAAACGTTTAATGCTTTGTGACCTTATTTTTTTGTTTTATAAAAATATAGGAGCAGGAATGGAAGCAGCATAGACTAGAGGCTAATGATACTGGGAATCCAAGGTGGAGCCAGAGGTGAGGGAAGCGGGTATATCCTTCTAGACATCCTAGAATGAAAGACAAAGAAAAAACTTCTACCATTTGGTGGGGGGTGGGGGCGTCTTTGCCTGGATGTGAGGATCCCATAGACAGACACACACAGTCGTTGAGTAGAGAACTGCCTCTAGGAGGCTGTCTCTCACCTAATGACTTTGGGGTTACTGCCCAGGACACGGTTTGCCGGCCATTCCCACAGATGCATTGAGTCTCTTGTTCCTTCTCTCCTGGGACAGCTAGGAATGCAGGAGAGGCTTCTAGGTGCACACTGACCTGAAACCACGCATGAGACAAAAAGACAAATAGACCAGAGGGAAAGTGGGCCAAAGGAAGAATGGCTTGAAATAAAGCACATTGAGGGATTGGGTAGATTTCAGGTTGCCTAATACTGAAGATAATATAAATGAAGACTGAGCATCTTATAAGTGGATCTGACATCTAAACATTAGTATTTGGGGATAATCTGCTCTTTCACGTGGTAGGAGCAGAGGAGAGGAAAGTCATGATTGGTGTATGTTTGTTGCCTGTGGAAGCTCTACTCCTTTGGCTTAGGATCTTGACCATACCCTCAGCTCTCCCAGCAGAGTATACAAGATTTATAAACAATTATGGTGAGATGCATATAAATAACTTTAAAGTTAAGTTTAATACAGTTAGTCATATAAGAAAAGTTAAATATATGGGAATGTAGAGGTTGAAACCTTGGAGAGTGTAAGACATGAGAATCAGCATACTGGTTTTTGTTGTTCATGTCAGAAATCTTCATGTTGCACAAACTTCCTAACTTTAAAGGGTTATGATAAGGGTCAGAACCTTGTTTTAAGTTGTCATTTGGGATTTGGAGATATCAGCAACCATAGTCATATAACATATGAGTATCTCTGACAGTATTATCTCCTGGTGAGCCCATCTTACACACAGGAGTTTGTCAGTATTCCCAGGAATGCAGTTTTTAATTTACTTGACTGTTACCTTGTGTTCAAGTTAATAAAGAGAAGTCCTTACCCAGATGCATTTGGGAAGGTAGTTTAACACAGTGGCCTTGAGTGTGAAGGCTTCTCCGCGGATCACAGAGTAGGGCATCGTGAGATCCACAAAGAAGGGCTGGAAGGCTCGGAGAGAGGCAGTCGGAGAGAGACCAAGTCCAGTGTCACTGGACAAGCAGAGGGCCCCTGCCTTCCACTCAGTGATGGTATCAGGGACTATTACTCCTACTTCAGCCACACCTGAGGAGCTGGGGAGGTGGCAATGTGCAGAACAAAAAGTAAGCAGTTAAATACAGGCACGCCGCATTTTCTTGCACTTTGCTTTATCGTGCTTTACAGATACTGTGTTTTCTTTTTTAAACAAATTAAAGGTTTGTGGCAACACTGCGTCAAGCAAGCCTATTGGTGTCATTTGCTCGCCTTATCTCTCTGTGTCACATTTTGGTAATTCTCTCAATATTTCAGACTTTTAAATTATTATTATATTTGTTACGATGATCTGTGATCAGCAGTCTTTGATGTTACTATTGTAATTGTTTTGGGGTGCCATGAACTGCACCCATATAAGATGGCAAACTTAATAGATAAATGTTGTATGTGTTCTGACTGCTCCACTGACCAGCCATTCCCCTGTTCCTCTTCCTCTTCTTGAGCTTCCCTAGTCCCTGAGACACAACAATATTGAAATTAGGCCAGTTAACAACCCTACGATGGCCTCTAAGCATTCAAGTGAAAGGAAGAATTGCACACTTCTCACTTTAAATCAAAAGCTAGAAATTATTAAGCTTTGTGGTAAAGGCATGTTGAAAGCTGAGATAGGCTGGAAGCTAGGCCTCTTGCACCAAACAGTTAGCCAAGTTATGAATGCAAAGGAAAGTTCTTGAAGGAAATTAAAAGTGATACTTGAGTAAACACTTGAATGATAAGATAGCATAACAGCCGCATTGCCGATATGGAGAAAATTTGAATGGTCTGGATAGAAGATCAAACCAGCCACAATATCCCCTGAAGCCAAAGCCTAATCCAGAGCAAGGCCATAACTCTCTTCAGTTCTGTGCAGGGTGAGAGAGGTGAGGAAGCTGCAGAAGAAGAGTTTGAAGCTAGCAGAGAATGGTTCATAAGGCTTAAGGAGAGAAGCCATCTCTGTAACGTAAAAGCTCAAGGTGAAGTAGTAAGTGCTGATGTAGAAGCTGCAGCAAATTATCCAGAAGATAATTAGTGAAGGTGACTATACTAAATAACAGACGTTAAATGTAGATGAAACAGCCTTATATTGGAAGAAGATGCCATCTAGGACTTTCATAGCTGGAGAGGAGGAGTTAATGTCTGACTTCAAAGCTTCAAAGGACAGGCAGACTATCTAGTTAGGGGCTAATGCAGCTGGTGACTTGAAGTTGAAGCCAGTGCTCATTTATCATTCCGAAAATCTTGGGGCCCTTCAGAATTATGCTAAATCTACTCTGCCTGTGCTCTATAAATGGAACAACAAAGCCTGTATGACAGCACATCTGTTTACAACATGGTTTACTGAATATTGTAAGCCCATTGTTGAGAACTACTGCTTAGGAAAAAAGATTCCTTTCAAAATACTGCTGCTCATTGACAATGCACCTGGGCTCCCAAGAGCTCTGATGGAGATGCACAATGAGATTGATGTTGTCTTCATGCCTGCTAACACAATAGCCATTCTGAAGCCCATGGATCAAGAAGTAATCTTGACTTTCAAGTCTTATTCTTTAAGAAATACATTTTGTAAGGCTATAGCTGCCGTATATGGTCATTCCTCTGATGGATCTGGGCAACGTCAATTGAAAACCTTCTGGAAAGGATTCACCATTCTAGATGCCATTAAGAACATTCTTGATTCATAGGAAGAGGTCAGAATATTAACATTAACAGGAGTTTGAAAGAGGTAGATTCCAACCCTCATGGATGACTTTGAGGGGTTAAGACTTCAGTGGAGGAAGTAACCGCAGATGTGGTGGAAACAGCAAGAGAACCAGAATTAGAAATAGAGCCTGAAGATGTGACTGAATTGCTGCAATCTCCTGTTAAAACTTGAATGGATAAGGAGTTGCTTCTTATGGATGAGCAAAGAAAGTGGTTTCTTGAGATGGAAGCAACTCCTGTGGAAGATGCTGTGAAGGTTGTTGAAATGACAACAAAGGATTTGGAATATTACAAAAACTTAGTTGCCAAAGCAGTGGCAGAGTTTGAGAGGATTGCCTCCAATTCTGAAAGAAGTTCTACTGTGGGTAAAATGCTATCAAACACCATTGCATGTTACAGAGAAATTGTTTGTGAAAGGAAGAGTCAATTGACGTGGCACACTTCATTGCTGTCTTGTTTTAAGGAACAGCCCCATCCCAACCTTCAGCAGCCACCATCCTGATCAGTGAGCAGCCATGAACATCAAGTCAAGACCTTCCACCAGCAAAAAATTATGACTTGCTGAAGGCTTAGATGAAGGTTAGCATTTCATAGCAATAAAGTATTTTTGATTAAAGTATATACATTTTTAAAGACATAATGCTATTATACACTTAATAGACTACAGTATAGTGTAAACATAACTTTTATACGCCCTGGGAAACCAAAAAATTCATGTGACTCACTTTATTGTGATATTCGCTTTATTGGAGTGTCTGGAACGGAACCTGTAATATTTCTGAGGTATACCTGTAAATCCTTTCTAGGAAGAGTACCCCTATATAAATGATTCTATTGTCATGACTTGAATGCACTTAGTAGAAATACCAATAATGGAGAGTATAATCAAGGCTTGAAATGGGAATGTATAAGTCCCTTTTTCCAAATCTGTTTTCAATTCTAGTCTATATCAGTCTCACCTTAGACATGTAGCTGTAGTATAATCTGTTATAGACAATATAGTGATAAATATGCAGTTTTAGATTGTTATTAAATTTTTTTCTCTAAAATACTGTTCCACTGAGGGAAGGTTTATAATTTTAAATTCTACTACTACTGTGTAGAGCTGGCTTGACTGACCCTGTGCTTAACTCAGGACTGCCGAGCAATGAAGGATCTCTGATAGGTGTTAATCTGTGCAGTGCTTGGTTATATTTAGTCCTTATGCTCATTTTCTGGAAATCTTAGAATGACATTTGTGCAAAATTTCTGATACTAAATTAGATTAGTGAGACTTCATGACAGAAGTATTATACTAAACCTCTCCTGAACACAGCAATGTGTCCAAAAGATATACTTGGATATTGAAAAACTAGCTAAAAATTGAAAATTGTGAGGAATCTATATTGTTGCATCTTATATATGAAAGAAGTTACTTACTCTACTGCCACCAAATCCCAGATCCATGTCTCAGGGAAGTACTTTCGCACAGTCTCTGTGGGAGGCTCTGAAATATGTATCATATGCATAAGTTCATGACCTCTTCCCATTTCAGCTACGACTGCGGAGGAGACAGAAACAATAAATATAAAGATAAGGCTTATGAGAGATTGTAGTAAGTGCTACAAAAGAAATAGGGTGATGAAATAGATAGGAACCAGGAGAGGACACTTGGGTATTAAGGGAAAGCTTCTTGGAGGAGGTGGCATTTTTAGATGAATTCTGAAGCATTACAGTAAGCTAGGAGTGAGCTGGGGGAAGAGAATCACAATCAGAGAACAGTGAGACCTAGAGGCAGAACGAGTCTTGGATTGCCTGTGAAAGAAACCTAGAGGCAGAAAGGAGGCTCTGCAGCTTCTGCACCTCTGCGAGAGCAAAGAAAAATCGTACCCAGACATTTTGACAGTGGCTTTGAGAAACCATTTGTAGGAGTGAGAGAATCAAGAATTTAAAAAGCTCTTTATGTTAAAAAAAATAAAAAGCTCTTTATTCCCTAATGTGACCCTTTATTCCCAAATGTGTCAGAAGATAAGACACAAGAGACAAGATTTGTCATTGGGACAAATCTTGTCCGTCTATACACTTGTTCATAAATAAATTTACTACAAATCTTATTGATAAAGGATTAAAGGATATAATTTATAAATACTAATAAAAATATACAATGATCTTTATTTAAATTCCATATAGCCATTTGATTCTCACTGAATGATTACCTTGATTTTTGACAAACTCTTTTGTTTGTACTCAACCTATATTCAACCATGATTTGATAGTATCAGACCATAAATAAATAAATGATTGATTACTATATGATTCATCAAAGAAGTAGCCCATATCATTGACAAATGAGTGTGATTTCAATATGGATATTAGCTGATGTTTTGGGGAAATTAAAGAGCTTCTTTTCTTGACTGGTGAGAATATAGTCCCAATTTGCGAATTTCTGTTTCTGTTTACATTATCCTATGCCTGGAAACTTTCCCTTCCCTTTTAAAACTCACACATCTCCATTTACTAGAAGCAAATTCTATATGAATGACTTCTTGATTCCTCAATCAGAATCAATCCTTTCTTTTATTCTTCATGTCTGCACCTGTCTTATAACGCTTTTTACAGCCTGCCTTGTGTTCTTTCCAGCTGCATACATGGGAGCTGGACACAAACAGAATTTTTTTGATTTGTATCACTATGTGACCTTGAGCAAGAACCTTAATATATCTAAATCACAAGTTCTTTTTTTTAATTGAAGCACAGTTGATTTACAATGTTGTGTTAATTTCTGCTGTACAGCAAAGTGACTCAGTTATACACATATATACATTCTTTTTTTTTTTCTGTTTCTCTTTTTTTTTTTTTCGTACATTCTTTTTTATATTCTTTTCCATTATGGTTTATCTCAGGAGATTGGATATAGTATCCCGTGCTCTACAGTAGGACCTTGTTGTTTATCCATTTTAAATGTAATAGTGTGCATCTACCAACCCCAAACTCTCAGTCCGTCCCTCCCCCACTCTTCCCTCCCCCTTGGCAACCACAAATCTGTTCTCTATGTCTGAAATCACAAGTCCTTTTTAATTAATTTCATCACATTTAATCTTTTTTAAAGAATTATTTTATTTGGTTCAATATATTAGGCAATTAATTTTTCTTAATTTCTTACCTGGAGAAGATAACAGTCTTTGAGATGACTGTATTTTATATTGTTGAGGCTGTGGACATATTTTGGGTTTATGAATTTTTGAGTTGGTGAATACCTTTAAGCCCATATCCTGTAAAGGAAATCATCACCTAATCAGTACACAAATATCATAAAATATGTATATACACATACTTCTTTTCATTGAATTTAACAAACAGTGCAACTAGCTTAATATTAATCTTTTTGTGTTTTTGGATTTGGAAGTTGTTTCTTTCAAACAGTGTCCCTGTCTCTTGTCGCCCCAGCGTTACCTATAACTGTTACTCTAACACCCGCTCTAACACCCGTCTTTACTGTGCACTGAGGAAGCTCAGTCAGAATCCAACTTTTGAGCCTCACCACTGGCATCCTTAAACATGGGAAGCTAGCGCCATAAGCCCTGGTGCTGAGTATGTGTGGTTTAAGTACATTTCAGAGTAGCTGAGGTCATTCTCTCCTGCAAAGACTTTTTTCTTTGGAATACAAAGGCTTGCATTGTTTCACTTGATGTGTAAATATTACAGTTTTTCAGCTGTCTAATGATTCTAATCAGGTAGAACCATATGAAATTACTGATATTTGACCATTTTTAAAAAACTTTAATTGGAGTATGGTTGCTTTACAATGTTGTGTTAGCCTCCACTGCACAACAAAATGAATCAGCCATACACATACAGATATGCCCTCCCTAATATTAAACTTTTAATGTTCACATGAGTAGAAAGGAAATTGATATACTTATAGAGATAATTTCATTCTGTTTTTAAACCTTTTTCAACAGTAATTATTTTACATGTGTAATATTTATAAATGAATGAAGAAAAAAAACTTGCTTAATAATCCCAAAAGTTCCAGTCCTGGCTCTGTTGTTATTAGTAGATCTGCTACTATTAGTGACCTTGGAGAAGTCACTTGACCTCTCTATGTCCCATTACCCTCAACTATAATATGGAAGCATTAAAATAAATATTTTTTTCCATATATAATATTTTGTGAACCTTAAGAACTGACCATCAGCAATATAATGGACTTGCCTTTAGGAAGCTATACATATCTTTTTCATTTGTATTTGATACTGGGGAATACATGATCCCATTGATATAGACATTACGGTGACTGATGCAGTCTTCATTGTCTTCCTTCTGTTGATTTAAACGGTCAGGGAAACCGTTGAGGTCCTTTAGTGGTAGCAGGTTATAAACCTGTACAAATGCAAAGGGCGAAAGGACAAACTTACTTATTTGTGGCTTATTTTTCTTAAGTGCAGGGAGAAAAGAAAAGAATAATCACTACCAGACTTTCTTTGAGTGGCTCCATTGCCTAGATAATTTACAGAGAAGATGATTTTGAAAACGTTTAACAATTTTAGGGAAAAAAACAATTAAAACATTCCTATCTAAGTACTCAGGATCATAATCTTCTGTTATGCAATTCAGAGGCAAACCCTAGACTCTGCCGGAATGAAATAAAACTTAATTAAGAGAAATTGAGGTTTGCTATATTTGAGACATTGTGCAACACTTCAGGATGACAGAATTAGGTAATAGTTTCGTCTCTATCTGGTGGTTAGCAACTTACTCAGTGTTTAACAAAGTAAATGGACAACATGTTCTAAACAGGCACATGGATAAGCATGTATCCTCTGTATAGGTCAGGACAGTATTTTCTTAGTATTACCCATGGGAACTAAATGCTCCATATCTTTATAAAATACATAAAACTTTAACTGTAGAATACTGAAAATGATACTTTCAAATTCACTTCAACGGGAAGAATAAGACAAACATAAAAATTCTGTAGGTGTTTTATATTTATGGGAGTTCAAAATTGTTTGATAAGAATAGATTAGCAAAGTGAGTAGCACAATGAAATGAAGCACTTTCTCAAAGGCAGCTCCTTCTTAGCATTCTCCATCTCCTCCCTCTGCTTTATTTTTCTCCAAAGCATATCACATAATTATTGTCTGTCTCACCTATTAAGTTCCATGAGTGCATGGATTTTTTTCTTTCTAGTAGTTCACTATGAGATCCCCAGAATTTAGGACACACCCAGAACACAGTAGGCACTAAATAAATATGTGTTGAATGAGTGACTTATGCTACTAGGTGCAAGTGTTTCATTAATGAAACATTATCAAAGATTGAGAGGAACCCTTGTTCTAACCCAGGTCTACTACTAGATACATGAAAGCTTCTGCTTTATTATTAACAAACGAATAGAATTTTCTGCCTTATCTATCCACTAGGATTGTTATAATTGAAAACAACTTTGAGAACTATAAAATTATGTTATACAAACATAAAACATTAATGTTAGCGTTCCACATATTCCCTTGCTTCCACTATGCACTTAATATCTCCTTTAGAAGTATTCTAATATTTTTAATTAAATACTATTGGAAGGACCAGAAAGTAAGAGATCTTTTCTTTTCTCTTGTAGGGAAGTAAAAATGTAACTTTCCCTTTATAAAATTTTGGTAGTGAAAAAAAACTTCAGTAAGAGGTTATTCCAATTGCCCTCATTGAAAATTTGAAGTAATGGGCAAACTACTATTAGGACACATTAAGTAGTTTCCCGTTGTTATACTAAGCATACCCTTTTGCTATTTTTCCTATTAACCCAGTATTTGAAAAGGTTTCATTTATTAATGTCATTTATCACATGGTAATTAATTTTTCCTAATTTTTATTAATCAGAGACAATACAGATCTTCCTTCAGAAATTGTGTTCATCTTGGGCATGCAGTGTTTCAACTGATACTATTCTTATTAAAAGAAGTTTGATATTTCACTTAGCCTGTGCAGTCTAAGTGCAGGTATATGTACCATTTCTGTTAGACTTTTTGAAATATTAAAACTAGTTTGAAAACTCCTACTATTGGTTTCATAAAGCTCTAGGATTTCAGGGATTTTGGATGGTGCATGATTTATACATTGATATTCATATGTAATATCTTCCTCACCAAAAAAAAGTGCACATGAAAGAGCTCAAAACTATTAACTCCTAGATAAATATAACTTTAATAGATGCTATCCCACTCAGGGTTTTTTCTTGCTCTGAGTCCCTGATGTGGCCCTTCCTGACCCCTGGGGCTGATGGAACTCACCGTGGCCACAGAGAGCTCGGCCTCGGGACTCATGAGCAGCACACTTTGGTCCACGGCGCGGAGGGCGCAGAGGGACCGAGGGGAAGCGGTGACTTTCAGGCGGGCGTGGGAGGCTGGGAGACTCTGTGCTGGGCTGAAGTTCAAACCCACCTGTGGAATTGGGGACAAAGTCAGAAAAACAAATTTCCTGATTTACCCATGCGTTCACCAGCATTTCCTGGGTGCTCCGCAAATTCAATGCATAATCGCTTTGTTTGACTTTGTTGATGTTTGGCACCATGTAAGCCTTGAGGCCTTTGGTTCCCTATTTTGTCACTCTGATTCTCATCAGTTGAGCTATTATAATGATATCTGTTTTTATAAGTTATTAAATTGGAGATGCTATTTTTTACCTTTGATACATAGTGAGGTGTTCATTAACTAACTGTGGGCAGAATGCAAATGGTTCTAGATGCTCTTGTATTTTTCTTTTGGCCCTTTTGTAGTCTTATAAACTTGGTTACATGTTTTCCAACATTTCATCGTAAGAGAAGGGAACAGGGTACTCTGAACTGTATCATATGGTAAGAGACAATGCATGAGAATTTTGCACTAGGAGTCAAGTGACATGGATAGCTTCTTTTTTTTTTTCTTAAATTGGGGTATAGTTGCTTTACAATGTTGTGTTAGTTTCTGCTGTACAACAAAGTGAATCAACCATATATATACATATATCTCCTCCCTCTTGAACCTCCCTCCCACGCCCCCCCCCCACCCATCCCACCCATCTAGGTCACCACAGAGCACCGAGCTGAGTTCCCTGTGCTATACAGCAGGTTCTCACCAGCTATCTGTTTTACACACGGTCGTGTTTATATGTCAATCCCAATCTCCCAGTTCATCCCACCCTCCCTTCCTCCCTCCTTGTCCACATGTTTGTTCTTTATGTCTGTGTCCCTGTTCCTGCCCTCTATTCCCAAATAGGTTTATCTGTACCATTTTTCTAGATTTCACATATATGTGTTAATATATGATATTTATTTTTCTCTTGACATGGTTTCTTAGTGTGATCTGCCATTACCTTGCTGAAAACCTCTGGTGAATTCATTTAACCCTTTTGGCCCCAGTGCTTGCATGTAGAAAATAACCGATAGTGATAGTAACTTCTAGTTTTAAATGTTGAAAAATTTATGATATAAAACACCCACCTTGTTGGCCAGACAGTTTTCGACCTCGTATTTTGCAGAGTCACCAACCACTTCCCCATCAGGTAAAATGGCATAGATGAGCAACCTAGCGACGGGAGCAATGTCTGACTCCACAGGGACTGACAGGGGAAAATGGCCTTCCACTGGAGCACAGAGAGAATGAAAGGAAGTGGTCATGGGTTAGACAGCTCAGGGCTGAAATAACACTTTTCTGCTGTACAATGTCATTTTAGGAGCCTGGTCTGGTTGATGACTCTATTAGTAGATGTAACAGATATAAGAAATAGTAGATGTAATAAATGGATGACTATTTCTAAGAATCCTGGCTTAAAAAAAAACAACAACCTTATCATAACCCCCCATCTTCTCTCAAAATCGCATAATGATTTCTCCCCAGTTTGAAGCTTGAGTTCATCTATACAAAGTTCTGATGCTATCTGAGGATGTGGAGACATCCATTTGGCTACCATTTGATCTAGATTTTACACTAGAGAAGGGAAATAGTACTTGAAGTTGCGAGATGTAATAGTAAGAGTTTAACACATTGTATTTACCCCATATCCTCTTTAACTTTCTATGAACCAGATATTCTATTCTTTCTTCTTAAGAGGAGTACTGAGCTCCTTTGCAACTTATTTTTTGGTGCCTACATAGAACTGTTAGAAGTTGCATCGAACTTCTCTACTATAGTGCTTCTATGTTGCTACAAAGTAGCGACAAAAGAGTAGTTCACTGATAATTTTCTTAAGGGAACTTTTAGACTCCCTTAGGATAGGTGAAACCTTCAGAGGATTATATTGTTCCACATTTGTTCCTGGGGAGAGTCCAATTTACCTCTTCATAAAATCATAGCTATCTTCAAAAGGGAAATATGATGTAAAGATATAAATGACTCAGCACAAGACCTAACATATAGAAGACACTCCAAAGTTTTACCTTCTTTCCATTGTCTGAAACAATTTTGAAATGTCATTTTGAGAAGGAGGTCCATGACTATTTATGGTTTGAAAATTTGGAATAAGCATAAATTATGAAACAACTAAACACTTTAAATAATCTGAACAGAATAACCTGAAAGAAAAGAAAATAAATATTTGATAAAGGGTTTAAAAAAACAAAGAAACATTATTGCTTTCCCCTTTCAACTTCTTTATTAGGGTTAGATGAAAATTCTCTCTCTTTATTTGAAGCTATTCCTGGTATTTCTGCAGTGTAAGGTTGTAAGTGACTGAGTATGGCAGAAATGGGGAATTATGGAAATACTCACTGTCTCCCTGGTGCACGGGCAGTACGTGAGTCCCAGATCGGACAATGTCTCCCTTTGCCATTACCTGCAAAAAAGGAAATGAAAAGGGATTTAATTTGCCGGACAGAGATCTGACCCCAAGTCTTGCTCTCTATGTGATATGCTTGTTTTATTGAGCCCCTGCTGGCAATAATTAGCCCTGAGAGAAGTCAGACTTTCAAAAGGAACATGGATAAGAGGTCGAAGTTGCGATGCCTAAAGAGCTTCATAAATCCTTGCTCACACAGGAGTTTACAGATGAGTCAGAGTAGTGGCCTTCCTTCTCACCAGGTAATAGAACACGAGCTCCTTCAGCTCCTGCAGGACCTGTCCATTCAGTATATAATGTGCTTGGACTGTCTGAGCTCGGCCGCAGGGCAGTTCACGAGGCAAGGGCTCAAGGTGGACAAAGCTCTTGCTTTGGGAGAATACAAGATTAGCAGTGTGATAAGCTTCTTCATACTCTTCTGTCAGCCACTGGTAGCCATAGCAGGTACTATGATCCTTGTGTCTGACCTAATGAATTAGAAAAACAATATTATCTTAGAGATTATATGTCATAGAGAATCAGTGTGCTCCAGAATTGCATTCGTTTAGTATCCTACCTTAACTAGTACCTAGAAATCTTGTGCTCCACACTCAGAAGTGAGAGAGGAGGGTCCCTTATTTTGTTTATCAGTATTGCAGGCCTTTACAGGACGGAGGCTCCTTGAGTTGGTATTGATTTTTACATTTGTGAAGAGCACAAAAGGAGGCATCCTTTGCTCTGATTAGCTTGGCTTACATTTCTTTGTCTACTTTACCTATTCAGACAGAGACATTGGAGCTATGAAACCTCACTGAGGAGACTAATCCTCAGAAACGGAAGAATTGCATATCAGAGAGTCGGTGCCTCATTTATGATGGGTTTCAAATGGGTATTATGAATAAATGTAATATTGCAACCTTAGGGGTCTGAGAACACTTTCTGTAAATAGCATTGGTTCAAGAGTTGAGTTAGTGAAGTAGTTGAAGTCTATACTCAACTCTTAGTTATTTGCTCTTAATACAGAGTTGAGCCAGGATTTTAATCTAATTTATCTGATTCTGGAACCTACACTTAAAAAAATTGTGGTAAAAAACACAACATATATTACCATCTTAACCATTTTAAAATGTACAGTTTGGTAGTGTTAAGTAATATGCAGCCCATCTCCAGAATCCTTTCATCTTGCAAAACTAAAACACTGTCCCCATTAAATACCAACTCCTCATTTCTCCTTCTTCCCAACCCCTGGCAACCACCATTCTACTTTCTATTTCTATGGCTTTGAGTGCTTTAGATACCTCATGCAAGTGGAGTCATACACGATTTGTTTTTTGTGACTGGATATTTCACTTAGCATAATGTCTTCAAGGTTCGTCCACACTGTAGCCTGTGACAGCCTTCCTTTTTAAGGCTGAATACTATTCCACTGTACATATATACCACATTCTGTTTATCTGTTCATCTGTTGATGGATATTTGGGTTGCTTCCACCTCTTGGCTACTGTGAATAGTGCTGCTATGAACAGGGCTGTGTAAGTATCCCTTTGAGATTCTGTTTTCAATTCTTTTGAAGGTATACTCAGCAGTTAGAATACTGGATCATATGGTAGTTCTCATTTGGGGGGACTGCCACGCTGCTTCCCACAGCGTTTGCACGATTCATGTCGCTACACGCGAGTGCACACGTGGAGCCCCCACTTTAGCCACAACACTATACTGCCTCCTTTTAACAAACTTTTTCAAAATTGACCTTGAATTGGTTTTTAGTTTCGCATTTTTTTTTCCTAAGACTAAACACAACTTGGAAATGCCATCACTTTTCGGTTGCAACCTTTCTTCCAAGACTTCTTCACATCATTGGTAACTTCCCTCCAAACTTACCCTGACAGTGAGGGAGGTGCCCGTGATGCTGGTGGTGTTGATGGAGAACTGCACCAGGCCGTGCTCATCAGTGGTGGCGTTGGAGTCATAGTGGGCTTCCTCTGCTGTGATGAAGATGAGTTTATTTGGTATAGGGACACCTTTTCCATCCGCTAGGCGCACCTGAAGATTAAAAGCTGCAGATCAGTTATGTGGCTAATATCCAATAGACACCAAACATTCATTTTATTACAAATATTTATTGAGTGTGTCCAATATGTCAGACATGGTTCGAGGCCTTGAGGCTACAGCAGTGAACAAAACAAAGTTCCTTCTATCATAGAGCATACGGTCCAGTAAAAGAGATAGCTGCTAAATAAATGCATAATATACACTTATTTAGTGGTAATCAGTCCTAAGACGAAAAATAGTGTAAAAGGGTAGAGAATGATGGAGATAATAGAGGTGACCTGAGAAATGTATTCTGTGGATATTTTGAAAACTCTATATATTATATATAACTTTTGGAAAGTCACAGACCACAAGAGCCATAATGAAAATTTTTAACCCATTAGTCAAATTTAATTGAGCCTCAAATACTTATTTTATGGCAGACAATTCCCTTTCTACAGATTAGTGTTCTGAGGTTTGATATTAGTAATTGCTAATATATTGTGCTGTGTGCTCCTCTAGTTTTATATATGATATCTGCTTCTTGACCTAGATTTGCAAACTTTTGGAAGGTAGGTAGATTTTATGAGGTACTTCCCATCTGAAAAATGTAAAATTGAAAAGAAGCATAGAATATTAAATAAGGGCCTAAAGTCAAATTACTGCTAATACTGAACCCAGAAGATTAGTAGCTCAGTTCAGATTTTAAAGATGGTGACTTTTTTTCTCAGTATAAACTACTTTTGGTAGAAGGAAGCACAACCAGCAGACTTGGATTAGTATTTGTAATTGATTAACAAGATCTAAGTTTGCTAATGAAATGTCAGCTGTATACCAGGATAGGTACAAAATTCTGATTCTTTCACTTTTGATGAGAGAGTCTTGTGATAATAGGATAGTTATTTAGCAGGAATAAAATCTCAAAAAAGTACAATATACTTCTGAGAAATTTAAAGAAGTGAACTTTCATTTTAGGAAGTGACCAAAGTTTCTGAACATGTTTGCTGTCATAGCATAATCAAGACATTCTAAAATTTATTCCACTACTCTTTTTGTGGAGCCTGGTCCCTCTGTCTTTTACACTCTCCACAGCTGACATCTTATAATATTTCCATTAAAAACAGGATGCACAGTAATTACGCATGGAGGTACATACAACTCTCATCTCAGACTTCTGGAGTCCGAAAGCTCCATTAGCACATCTGCTTGTAAGCAGAAAAATAACAGTAGCAGATTTTTTTGTAGATCTGAGAGAAAAAATTTATATCTTTAAAATCTGGGTATACTTTATTATTATTATTTTTTTGCGGTACGTGGGCCTCTCACTGTTGTGGCCTCTCCCGTTGTGGAGCACAGGCTCCGGACGCGCAGGCTCAGCGGCCATGGCTCACGGGCCCAGCCGCTCCGTGGCATGTGGGATCTTTCCAGACCCGGGCACGAACCCGTGTCCCCTGCATCGGCAGGTGGACTCTCAACCACTGCGCCACCAGGGAAGCCCTGGGTATACTTTAAATAGCAGTATTTTACCCCTCTGTGTACTGTTTTTAAAATATACTTGCTAAAATAAAACAAATATATTTGAATAAGTATACTTGAGTAAAATAAAATATACTTGAAAAAGTAATGTATATATAATATCCATGAAAGAAACACCAGGTACAGCAGAATCTTTTATATTTCAAAATAAAAATGAAAGCCACCTACCCACCCATTTCCATACAAAGTTAATGTTAGAAGGATAATGTGATTGGCTATCAGGAATTTCGAGACGCTTTGTGAAAAAATATTATAAAAATCTGAGACTGCCTGGTAAACCCCATGGGAAAGAGATTGAGTGACATCACTCAGTGCTGTTCCCAAAACCTTCTAATTTTGATAGTGCTTTAGAATGGTTTTATAGATTTGATGTACAAATTTACAGAGGAACAAATCTATTTTATGTGGGTTTATACCTTTGATTATATTAATCAACAGATAATATTAACCAGGTATAGTTTTAGCAGAATATGTTGTACGTATTAGGTGAGAGTACAGTTTGATTTGCGAATTGAAAAATACCTCACCTGCCCAAAGAAGGGAATCCCTCGTCTAGCGTCTGAGTCTACTTTCACAAATGAGAGTTTGGTTATGGTTCTTGTTATTTCAGTGGTCCCTTTTCCAGTTAATTCCACCTCTGAAAAAGAAGGAAAAAATAAGTTCACTTTTGGAAGGATGCTCTCCCTGAACTTATACTACTTCCTCCCTTTCAGTTCACTGTTTGGCAAAGGAACTAAATCCATGTCCATTGTTCTTCCTCCCATACCCATGAGGTATACACACCTGTTCCTTCTTCTTGAATCTTGGCCTCCACTTCAATTTTCATTTCAAACTCTTGTCTCTTCATTTGGAAGATCTTGGTCTTTACTTGCTGAGAGAAGCAGCCCTGGCTGTTTAGCTAGGAGGGGACGAAATAAAATACAAAAACATAAGACTGGACAAATCAGTGGTCAGTTAATCTGGTGGCATTTTTTTTTTTGAGGCAACATAACCTAGGAATTTTGTATGATGAGAACACAATAAATATTCTCTAGGGATTAATTATAATTACATCTCACAACAGTTTCTGGCTTATAACTGACAGGTGTATTCCTTAGTATCTGATATTCCCCAGAGTGAATGAGGTGAAGAAATGCCTTAAAACTTGGCGGGTAATCTTACTGTAGCAGGCAGCTAACTCTTCACCGAAGCCTGGCTTCCCTTCCATAGTTTACAGCTGTGGCTGGGAAGTGGCTGCCCATCTGGGCACTGTGTTTCCCAGCTCCTTGGCATCTAGGTGGGGCCATGTGACAAGCTCTTGCTCATAGAAAGAGAGAAAAACTGACACCTTTCCCAGCCAAGGTGGTTAAGATTTGTATGCTTTTTTCTCCTTCCTTTACATAATTGGATGGATACTCAAGGCGGCTTTAGGTACCAGGTACTGGAGATGGTTCAACTTCAATCATCCTGGATGCTTGGTGCACCAAGAATACCCACAATGGACAATTACAAGAAATAATTCCTATTGTGCTAAGTCACTGATTTTTAAAAAACGACTATAGCTAGCATAGAATTCTCTTACAGATTGGTCTCTTCCTGAGTTACTACCATGTTGTAACTCACTGCTCATCAACAGTGCCTGGGCTGTTAATCCCTAGGAGTAGTTTCCCACATACCTGCTGACTGAACTTCTCACAGACAGCATGTGATTCTCCACCAAAGCAGTTAGAAGGGTTACTGTACTTTCTGCACATGTTTATAGTCGCACGTCCTGGGACAGGCTTCCCATATGTGTATCTGTCATAAGAACATTGCCAAATGGATCAAATCAGACGTTGAACACCCCCATTTTCTACCTGTTTATATTTTCCCTTTAGCTATAGTATATTTTTAGACTCTGTACTTCCCTCTGATTTCTGCAGGGCTTATACAGTGTTGAGGGCAAGTAAACTAAGTAACGAACCTTCTCTTTTAGAAATTTCCAGTGCAACATGCTGGAATTTACTTCAGTCTTCTTTTACCATGTCTTTTTTTTTCTTAATCTCTAATTTTCAGTTTCATCTTTTAAAAAATATTTTTCTTTTGCCAAAGCTACACCAGATCTTAAGAGAAAAAACAATACCAACAAAACAAAACAAAGACAAGAAATAAACGCTCTTAATTCTACCTAGGAATATAAACTATTAATATGATGGTATCTCTCCTTCCATCATCCTCTTCCTATGTGTAGCCATCTCTGTTCATATAGACTTTTACTTGTTTACTTTTTACAAAAATGGGATTGTGCCATAAATGTATCATTGATAATTGCTGTGGTTTTGAGGGTATTTGTTCCTTCCCTATTCAAAATACCCTCTATATCTATATTTGCAGGAGTACTGGTTCACCAGCTCTGTGGGATCAGGAGCTTGGTGACCTTACTCTGAGACAGTGCTGGGGCAGGGACCCAGCTGAAGGTCTTTAGGACTGGTTTCTTCACTCTGCCTGTTCTTTCTGTACTGCTGCTGCTGGGCTGCTGGAGATGGGAGCAATAAGATCCTAGAAACATGAATTTTCAAGGTTGGAAAAGACTGACTGTGAGATCATGTCTACTCTCATCAGTGAAAATGGCAGTTCAGAGAAGTATGTGACATGCCTTAGGTAGACAGATGAGTTAGACGACATTTCTGTAATACGCCTATCTCTACAAATTCTGAATCTGAGCTATTTTTCCACTATGTATCCAAGGTCAAGTAAATGATCTGTTGATGATTGAATTTACTTTACAACCTGGTAAAGGGAAAGTCACTACCCTTCAACACTATCTCATTTGTGTGTGTACATGTGTACGTGCATGTGCGAGTAGCTTTATTACTTTCAGAATCAATCCTATTAGCATAGCTTAGCTCTAGGAACGGTTGCCTGCCCCATGATAGTTATAATAATGTTGGAAAGGACATGAAAGAAAATAAGAAGGGAAATAGAAAAGCAACAGGAGAGGAAAGTTCTAGAGATGGGGATGCTCCCATGTATTTAAGGTATTTGTGCTGCACTGCTTCTAGACAAGCTAGTTAAAATATCCCAAAGGGTGAGTCTCCTTTAAATAATTCCCCTCGCCAAAGATTTTTTTAAAAGTATAAACTCACAGGCCACACACTGACACATTCATCTCTTCTTCCAAGATGGTGATTATCCTTGGCACTCTTACTTGCACTTCAAACTTAGGAAGCACTGTTGATTGGAGGTAAAGGAAGTTGGTGATTGTTTTTCAACTTCTGGGGAATTGGTATTTCCAGGTTCTCATAACAATTCTCTAATCATATTTTAGGGCCCTGAAAAGGTAGCCCACTTCTCCAATATATCCACCTTTCTCTCAAATGGAGATCCTGGTTGAAGGACTATGATGGATCAATGTAACCTTAATGAATTATGGGAGACTCCACTGGACTAAGAATGTTTTACATTTTTTTTGAAGATTAAAAATTGCTACAAAAAATGCTATATGACATCCTATTCACGAATCATTGATGGTCCTCATTGGATTAGAAGTAATTGGTTCCACTCCAAGCCTAATCTCACCCGTGGGAAATAGAAAGTAATTCCAAAGAAACTCAAATTCTAGGCCCTAGAAGTTTAAATATGAAAAAACTGTTCCATGGTTTTGCATAATCCATACCAAATTCCTCCACGGTGAAGGGGTGCTCTGCCATTTCACCTGATTCCTTCTGTACCACCACCTTATAGGAGCCCTGAAAGGGCTCTGATGAGAGGGGAAAGGTCAACTGCTTGAGGCCACTCTCTACCTGGAGGTTCTGCCATTGCACGATGCGATTTCCTTTGGGGTCCTGTGGACACAGTAATTGTAATTTACAAAAGAGCCCAGAGCATGAGAGACAGTAAAGGAAATCTATGGGGACTCCTATGTTATCCACAAAGAGGTGGGGAGGGGTGGGGAAGGGAGATGACTTGGAACCATCTAGTGTTACATGAGTTTGAAGGCTTCTCCCTTAATGACAAGTTTCTGAAATATTGTAAGAATCTCTCAAATAAGAACATTTTCCCTAAGTTTATTATTTGTGTCTAATTATGGAACGTTTCACATTGCTTACCTCAATATATACTAGTGGAATCTGAAAGACAAAAGAGAGAGAAAGGAGTTTAGAATTGTTCTTAGATATTCGCAGTTCTGATTTATAAGCAAGACAGCCTTATGCAGAATAACTTTATCTGTAGTAAAACACAGAAAAGTTCCAGATTAAGTTTTACAGAACTTTTGATTAATCCATTACAAGCAATTAATAAGTAATGTTAAGTACTTACTGGGTGTGAGCAACAAATGCATACGTGCCATTCATTAGGAATGGTATTTACTGATATGACTTAAATGCTTATAGTATCCCAGTGAAGAACATTCCTTTGCTGTGCTATTTTACAGATTGAGAAATCAACACTATGGAATTATAAGTAACCATGTTCAGATCCAAATATTAAGGTGGGTCACAGAATTCTTAGGTAGTTCTAAGAATAAGGACGACTGGGAATAGCTCCTCTACTATCAACGCTTATTCATTTTTAAAACTAATATTTATTAAGTGCCTAACGTGCTGTGTATCATTCTAGGTGCTATGAACAGAGCAATGCACAAAAGAACAACAGATCTGCTTTCATGGAGCTTACATTCTAATAGGGATGGATACATGAGAAACACAGTCATATATGAAATATATATTTTTGATATATATAAATATATATTTGAGATATGTATGTTTGACATATATATTTGAGATACATATATTTTATATATATATTTGAGATATAGATAGATTTGAGGTAGTGGTAAATGTCAAGAAATAAAAACAAAGCAGAGTTAAGCTGATAGAGTGAAGGGCTAGGTGTTTGATTTTAGATAGAGTGTAAGTGGAAACCAGGAGACCAATTTCAAGGCTATTGTAATAGTCTTGTTTAGAGGTGATACTGGTCAGGACAAGGTCGTAGCAATTCATGTGGTAAAACATAGTCTGGATATATTTTAAACTAACATGATTTTCTGATGAAATGGATGTGGGTGAGACGGAGGAATATGCCTTAATCCTTTGCCTGAGGAGCTAGAAGAGAAAAGTTGCTTCTTTCCCTCCCATCCCTTTCCCTTCTTCACCCCCTAGCAAAGATGGGTTTGATCAGAATCAGCAGGGAATTGCAAACTCTATGGCAAGGGAAAGAGAACACTTTTAAGAGGGGAAAAGGAAGTTGGGGGTGGAGGGGCTATAGTCAACAGAGTCCTTGGCTTTTCATTGAAAATTGCCTCTTTCTGAGATAAGAAAATGTGGTTGAGGACTAGATCTAGGAGAGAAAAATTAAGACTTTGGTTTCTTGTCTACATTAGAATTGAGAGTGTTAGTCTTGAGGAACAAACATTGATTATACTCTCCTTCCTTTATAGGAGAGGTTTTGTGTTTAGAAAAAGTTTGAATCTTTGAGAAGTCATTTAAACCTAAGTTTTTTGATGGTTTATTTATTATATAGTATATATTTCTAGTTTGGCTAATTGAGAATTTTCTAAAGAGTAAGTTTGTGTGACAACTGACCAAGTATCAGTACCAAGAAAGAATCAGCTACTCTCTTGACCCAGAATACTGTTTTAAATGAGGATCTTGCACTATGGCAATGCCAGAAAGTACTGCTTTCAGTACCAGATTCTTCTTCTCCCTGGTTCTCCCCCAACACCAAAAACAAACTCTCAGCCTGTTTATATAGATAATAATAATTCTAGATCGATATTAGGACACTTACCAACTCATTCAGGGGGTGAAAATTTTCATCCAACAAGACAACACGAAATTTCACTGAAACAGAAATATTTTTCATGAGTTCCAGAAACCTGAAGCCAGGCCTATAGGCTAGTAAGACAGACTATAAGGGAACCAGGACTCCTTTGACTGGGGAATACACAGGGAAGGAAGATCTTTCTTTTTTGAAGTTGTCCTGACCATAGGCCTTTTTGTACCTGTCTGCTCTGGTTTGTAGATGGGTTTGTCTGTCTGGACAAAGACCAGACTCTCTTCATTTTTAACCAACACTGTGGTCCGCTTCTTGAATTCTTGCGTTGGTCCTTTCACTTGGATAGTGAGGAACATTACCTCCTCATTGGATGGAGATCTTGGGATCTGAAATATAGGAGAGATCCTGAGAACCCGTTCATCTGCCAAGTTTCTTCCTCCAGCCCCTGTCCCACTTCTCCCTGGGAATCTTGTCCCTTTTACTTAATTTCACTCTCTCATTCTCATCAGGGAAATTTGGCATGGACAGGAATTCACAGACAGAATGACTTCTGTCATTTACAAATGGGAAGACAGAACACAGGATGGAGAAAATTACATCAGTGAGAGAGGTCATAAATGATACTCACATCTCCTTATAGATCAGCCAATACAGGTTTTTAAAAAATGTTTTTGCTTTATTTATTTATTCATTTAAAAATTTTTATTTTATGTTGGAGTAGAGTTGATTAACAATGTTGTGTTAGTTTCGGGTGTATAGCGAGGTGATTCAGTTATACACATACATGTATCTATTCTTTTTCAAATCCTTTTCCCATTGAGGTTATTACAGGATATTGAGCAGAGTTCCCTGTGCTATACAGTAGGTCCTTGTTGGTTATCTATTTTAAATATAGCCGTGTGTATGTGTTGATCCCAAACTCAATCTATCCTCCTCCCCACCCTTCCCCTGATAACCATGTTTGTCTCCAAGTCTGTGAGTCTGTTTCTGTTTTGTAAATAAGTTCATTTGTATCCATTTGTTTTTAGATTCTGGATATAAGCAATATCATATGATATTTGTCTTTCTCTGTCTGACTTACTTCACTTAGTATGATAATCTCCAGGTCCATCCAGGTTGCTGCAAATCAGCTAATACAGTTTTTTTTTCTTTCATAATTGAGATGTTTTATTGGTTGTTTTGAGGATCAGTACACAGACATTTCAATTTGTACACAATTCTTAACATACATACCAAAAATCTAAAAAATCATGTAGTTGTGATTCTTTTCTGAACAGTTATTCCAGTGACCTTCCAGCTTAAAATTTGGAGGCAAATTTTCCTTGACAGGCTATCAAGTACCAATACCTTCAAATATTGATATGCTGTTACATCGTAGGTCCCACTAATTCACAATTTAATATCATATACACTACATACCCAAACTATCAATCGTTCACAGCACATTAACAAAGTTACTAGAAGAACTGGACTACCACGACCAAAGATGTTACAGAGTGCACAAAATTCTGACCAGGAGAGCCAAGATCAAAGGGTGAGTGGTTTGCTTTAGGAAATAATTCTACCAAAAACAACATGGGAAGAGAAGTAATTTAAAGTGTTCAAGGCATTAAATGCACAACTGACTGCAAACTGCCATTTAGTGTGCTTTGTATTATAGGACATAAAATATCGCCCATCTATGGGATGTTAAGCTGGCAGCCAAGACAATGCCTGCCACATTCAATATCCCACTATTTTCTGGTGGTACCAAAAAGTAAACAACCAGCAAATGATTTCACCTCTTAAAAAAAAGCATTTACACTTAAAAAATGGGATGAGGTAGGAGTCCCTCCTTTTTAAAAATGTTTCTAAAGCTACTAAAAAACTTGCATTTACAAAATAGTTGATAAAAATATTCCTCTGGATTGTACAAGAAGGGAGACAGGAACCACTGATAGGACCAAGTGTGTGATATTCATTAGACTTGGCTTCTTTCTCTCCTGCTTCATCAGAGGCTGGGCTCTCCTCGTTTTCAGTTTCTCCGTTTTCTGCAGGTGAGTCTTCTTTAGTCTCTTGGTTAGCCACTTCGGCCTGTTTTCCTTTTGCTCCCCTTTTCCTTTTTGTTTGCACGTTTTTGTCTGAAGATTTATCCTTTCCTGCCGCTTTTTTGGCTTCGTTTCCACTTTTTCAGGAGCCGGTTTCGCTGACAGCCTTGTCAGCCTCCTCTTGGGCTCCTCCTTCGCCGCCCCATCGGCGGAGCTGACCTTCCTCTTGGCCATGGTGGCGGCGGGGCTGGCACGTGCCGGGGGCCTGCGAGCCGCGCACGCCGAGAGCCTTGGCGAAGCTGGGCTGCCTGGCCACTGCCGGTCCTCCTGCCGCCCGAGCTCGCTAATACAGTTTTGATTCACTTATACACTGAACTTTACCAAACTGATGTTATGTGGTAAAAGAGCATGGTAGAAGCATCTCTTAAGGCTATGAGAAAGGAAACTGCAACATATTATTGGCTGTACGCTGTAAGGATTCTATATATGGGCAACTCTGAAGAGCTATTGGATAGTCACTCATGGTAATTTCTACAAGTTCACTCTTAGAAAGAGTATGGGGTGGTATGTTCCTGTCAGCCCACTACTGGGGCTTATGTTAAACACTGGCCTAGTTTTCTTTGTTAGTATTTTTTCCATTTTAATTTTCAGGAGAACTCATATTTTCCCTTTGTCTAGTGCATACTGTTTTTCTTTTTTTTCTGGTTAATAGGAATTTTCTCTAATCATTAAGTTGATTTTAATATCTCTATAAATATTGGTCTACTATTATTTATATTGGAAATTCATGCATTGCTTCTTAATTTCTACACTTAGTCGCTACATTTAGATTCCTCCCTGAAGTCCATGCCAGCCTCTCAAAGTCTTATCTTGACTGAATTCTGGTTGCCTATGTTCCCAACCGATAGAAACAAGTATTTTAAGTCAAACAGCCATACTCACAGTGAAGGAGACACAGTGGAATAAGTCTTTCTTTGCCACCACATCAGTAAAGAGGCTTCTGTTCTCTCTGAGGGACTCCAAGGAGGCGCTTACGGTCACCGTCTCATTCAGGTGACTCAGAAGGAGGCAGCCCTTCTCAGGGGTCCCAGTGTGGAGCAGGGAGGGGACCAGCACCATGTAGTGCCTGGGGATGGGGGAATCCAGTTAGAGGAGAGTGTAGGAGACGAGGCATTATTACCAGCAGCACTATCTTCCGCCATAATTCTTGTTACTATCGTTAGTTCTATGCCAAGAGAAGACATGTTGATAAGCATGAAGTTGATCTCTGCCGTTGGAGGGCATGCATGGGAGTTACTCCCCTTTCCATCGTCAGTGCCATGTCAGTGAACATTTTACTTGAAGTGAGGCTTTAAGAGGTTAACATTTGCAGGTATACCTCACTTTAAGGAACCCAAATATCAATCTGTGAGCATCTGAATTCAAATAAAAATATGCTAATTATATATATTTATGCTGTAAATCTATTTTACATTAGGGTTGCTGTAAAAAGCAAGCAAGTTCTCATGTGGAACACTACAGAAACCAATCCACTTACAGAACTTTTATTTATTTATATATATATATAAAACAAGCCTGTAAAAATGGAATGGCAAGTTCTTGCTTTCCACTCTGAGGCTTAAAGAGAGTCCTTAAAGTCTCAGCGTGTTAAGCAACTAATGAAATCTTAGTGTGTTACCTAACCCTGGATGTTTGCATATTAAATATTTGCCTTTCAACTCAGGGTAGACAAAAATGGTCTACTCAAGAGTGATCTTCTAGAGATTGGATTTGGGGTCCTCATGAACAGAACAGAAACTTTCTCAATACTCTCATATATAATTTTATTGACACTTGAGTTTTCAAACATTTTTGCTCACAGAATTCCTATTTTTAGACACTATGCCCTCCTTACATGTATTCAAGTAAACATCTATTTTTTTATCACAAGTTTAAACAATAGTAAAATATATTATTTTTGATGAAATTTTAAATTAAAACTTACATTACTTTTTTGTACATCTCCCATCGAATCTTAAATATCATAGTGATAAGATATCCAGTATGATCTATTTAAAAAATACATCAAAATGTTCTTTTTGTAATGATCAGAAATTTAGCATCTTTCCCCCTTTTCCTCTGTGAACTTTCATGCCATTTATCACACAGAAGTTTGTCCTAACATTTCTATGCTTCAAAATATTTTATGGATCACTCTTCCTTCTTTGTTTATATATATATATGTGTCTATATACATATATATATATATGTATATACACACATGCATATATATATACACATATATATGAAATATTATATGTGGGTATATAAATTTAACTTTAACTCTTCTTTTAAATTTAATGTGACCTTAAAGCTGTAAATGTTAAACATTTTCTTCTGGATTGAATTGTTTTCAAAAGTCTTACTAGTATACAACTGATCAAAACAAAATAAATATATTACAAATTATGATTCATATTTATTATATATAAAATCAAAATACTTTTGAAGTACATCTTTAATGAAAATAATGAGTTCTTATATATCCATGGATGGATATTCCTTATTGCAAGAATTAAATAAGGTCTAACATTAACTCTGTTGCTGTTTTTCGTTTGTGTAGATATAAGTACCATGAAAAATTGTTCACTTAAAAGTAAATAAATGACAGATGAAACAATTATATCATTTTTACCAGTTCTTGTAACTCCTTCTGCATTACATGCCAAAGATCACCCAGTGCCCTATTATCAAGAATTGCTTCTAATTGTTTATCAGCTGGTATTTCCCTTAGATCTTCCTTCAATTTTGTTGAAACAAAGAATTCGTCGCCACAAGATCTGCAAAAGGATTTTTTCTCCTGTCATTAGAGTCCTTTGCTTTCTCAACATCAACATCGGTATTTCAAATTGCTCCTTTATTTGGCACCCTAGGGATTTTTATACTCCAGAACAGTGTTCTACAGTAACATCTGATTGAGGGAGGTTTGTCTTTCTCTTTTAAAGTGAAAGATAGGAAATTAAGACAGAGGAGGTAAGAAAGGATAAATAGCATGGTCTCAAGCAGATCAATATGAATGTGAGGATCTGAAAATTGATTCCTTTAAAAGAATCACTTTCCAATGCCCTTTAGAAAGTCTTTGTATATCTCCAGAGAATTTAGAGATTCAGAGATTCAGAGATCCAGAGAGTTGGAGAAAAATGGTTAAGAATAAGTGAAGACTGAATAAACCAGATTTGTAAAATCTCATAATTGGAAGACACCTTAAAGATAAGAAGGTGACAGTTCCATAGGGAAGACGAATGAATGATAAGGAGGATTTGAAATAAAGGAAAGGACTCTTCAAGTTTATGCTCTATGTGAAACTCACGGTATTCCAGAGACTGAGGCATCTGTAGGCAGGAAGACCAGAAGAAGGAGAGTAAGACTTGGATGGAGGAGTTTTTTCTTCTTCTCCCCCATGCTGCAGGGAGAAGGGACCAGAGGAGACCAGACTGTATTGTGCCTTTCTCCCTGCAATTGGTCTGGTCCCAAACATTCCTCAGAGCAACTAGGCTTTATGCTGTTCTCTGTGTAAACAGGAAGTTCCACCCACACAAGGTGTCTAAACAAAGTAGAGGTCTTTGAACATTCTCTGAAAGGGTCATTGCTCTCAGGGACTTAATTACAGTCAAGGTTAATTCCTGGTGGGCTAAATAGGATTCCTGGAGGGATAAAATCCACATTCCCATTAGTGCTCACTTTCCCTGGGTTTTACCGTAAAGCAGCTAATCGGCTTTTCAACCCCTTCTCTCTCTTACTCCCTCCTTTCCACTTCCCCATAGTGCCTTGTATGGCTTTCCTCACATCTCTTGCATGAATAGCTGGCAGGGGAAGCTATAATTTAAGCAACACAAACAGGCTGAAAATAGGTGTTTCACTACAAGTCAGTCTGCCTGCAAGTCCTCCATCAGATATGTCTACCTCAAATGTTGAAGCAGTTTCAGAATTCAGCAGTCCTCTATGCATAAGACATTGGGTTAAAAGAATAGCTTTTTGAGCTTGGGGTTTTTACTGGATTGCAGATAAAGAGCTAGGTTGTGGAAGAATGATGATAGAAATATTTTCCTGTATTAAGGAAGTGAAAAGATGAAAGGAGAAGTAGCAGGACCTCAGAAACAAGCTTTGACTTACTATGCCTAACAAAGATACCAATTGCCTTTATCATCTACTATACAAACACGTTTTGTTACTGCCTTCTAAATGTGCAACTCCCCTTCAATCTTTAATCATGTTAACTGTTTTATTCATCCATCCATCTGTCCATCCATCCACCCATCCATTCATGCATTCATTCATCCAACTGTTTGATTGTTTTGTAAGTGTTTATTGAGCCTAGTTGGTCTAGGAATCATACAAAATCATGGAGATGGATGATCAAATATGAAGAAACAGATTGCACATTCTTGCAGGTGTAAAAGCAGACAAATAAGCAATAAAAATACAGTAGCCAGACATCATTATTGGAGAAGTTCAGGATGCTCTGGGAGCACTGAACAGGGACACACAATGCAAACCTGGGCCTTGGAAAGGAAATCTAAGGTAAAGCAAAATGTAAATCAAGTTCTAGAGTGTGGATGGTGGTTAGCCAGAGGGAAGTAGGAGATAAAAAGTGCATTCTAAGCACATAAGGAATGACATAAACAAAGGCACAGGGGTAAAAACCATCATGAAATGTTTGGTAAAATGAAAAGTGTTTGGTATGAAGAAAGTGCCTGTACACTTAGAAAAGTGGTGAAGCAAGCTTGCTTCAAATAAAAAAGGAAACTGTTGGTACTACTAGGGTATTTGGGGAGTAATCAGTGAAGTGACTTCCCCAGATTTGTTTCTTGGAAAGATCACATTTACTGAAATTTGGAAGACTGATTGGAAGGAGGCAATCCAGGAGGCAGGGTAGGAGTTGCACAATTATATGGGTGAGAAATGATGATATTTTGAGCTAGGGTGTTCATAATGAGATTGGATAGAGGTTGACAGATTTATATCATATTTAAGAGGTAAAATTATAGTACACAGTGAATAAATGAATGTGATGGGTAAAGGAGAATGTGCTTTTCAGTTTTCCTGGTTGTCACTGAGTGACTTGTGTTGCCTTTAACTGGTTGAGTGAAACACAGGAAACAGGGTGGGAAGGAGAACAGAGGGCTGAGGGTTGGGAAGAGAAAGAGTCTAGTTTTAGAAAGCGCTTGTGGGATAGTCCAGTAATAATATTCGTAGGGAGTTTAACATTTGCATCTAGAGCTTAAGGCAGTGTGATCTAATAAAAAATATAAGGTGAGCCTCCTATGTAATTTTACATTTTCCAGTAGCCACGTTGAAAAACAAAAAGAAACAGATTAAATTAATTTTAATAATATAATTTACTTACCTCAATATTGCCAAAACATTATCATTTCAACATTTAATCAATATAAAAATTGTTAATGAGATACTTTAAATTCTTTTTTCATACTAAGTCTTTGAAATCTGGTGTGAATTCTACACTTACAACACATATTAATTTAGACTAGCCACATTTCAAAAGCTCAATAGCCCATGTGGCTACTGGTTATCAGATTAGACATAGCAGGTTTAAAGCAATGTTTTTCAAATTATGGGTCACCATCTATAGTGAGTTGTAATGTCATGATCAGTGAGTCATGACCAAGAGTTTTAAAAATGTAATAGAGGGCTTCCCTGGTGGCGCAGTGGTTGAGAGTCCGCCTGCCGATGCAGGGGATGCGGGTTCGTGCCCCGGTCCGGGAAGATCCCACGTGCCGCAGAGCAGCTGGGCCCGTGAGCCATGGCCGCTGAGCCTGCGTGTCCGGAGCCTGTGCTCCTCAACGGGAGAGGCCACAACAGTGAGAGGCCCGCGTACCGCAAAAAAAAAAAAAAAAAAAAAAAAAATGTAATAGAACACAATAAAATAGAAAACACAGTGTACCAAACAAAATAAGTGAAACTATTGATTTTGGAAATATTCGTTTCAATGTTGTGCAGCAGAAACTTTGGTTGTGTCCTATTACCCCTTCTCCAATTCCGTCTTTAATACTAGAACACCTGAGTTTTCTCTGGGCACAAACTGCCTCACTGAAAACTTTCATTTCCTAGCCTTCTCCTTTAAGGCTGGGCATGGTATACAGCTAAATTCTGGTGATTGACATGTGAGTGCAAGTGATGTATGCAACTTTCAGTTCATGATTTAAAAAGGAAGGGCTAGGTTCTGTGCCTCCCTTTGCTTCCTACCACTGGCTGGAATGTGGACATGTGGGCGGTTGTCCCATCTTCCATTGTAGGTAATAAGATGGAAGCCATGTGTCAAGGGAGGCAGAACAACAAGCAAGACATAGACTGAAGAGGGAGGCCATATGGGGATGTATGTATACGTAGAGCTGATTCACTTTGTTATACAGCAGCACCTAACACACCATTGTAAATCAACTATACTCCAACAAAGATGTTAAAAAAAAAAAAAAGAAAAAAGGAGGCATAGACTGAATCCCTGAATCATCCAAAGGCCATTTTAGCTTGGACTTTCATGTAAGAGAAAAACACTTTCTCTTATATAAAAGCCTTTGCATTTTGAGATATCTTTGTTCAAGCAGTAAAACTTGTATCCTAACTAATATAATTTCTCTTTCTTTATTACTATCTCTATCATCTCTATCTTTAACTATGAGTGTCCTGAGTCACAATGTAAAGGTTACATTGTGAAAATGTGATTTCAGTGTTACATTGCAAACTGTCTCATGAAAATATACAAAATTCTTATTGTAGGTTAAAGTTAAAGCAATCTGAACACCACCAGTTTACTGAGATCTGGCCTATTTGTACAGATTAGAGATTTATCAGCTTATAGGGAGAGCTGATGCCATGGAAATAGATAATATGGGATGAAAATAGAAAATAGTCCAGGACAGAGCTAGGCAAGGGCACCCAAATGTAACCCGAATGACTAGACAGAGAGAGAGAAACACAGGAGAGTGTGGGATCTCTGAGTCCCAAAGAAGGGACATTTTAAGAAAATGGTCAAGAGAAGGTTTTTACTAGTCAGAGTGATTGGGGCTTTATGCCAACACATCAATGTTAATAGCATACAAAATTAAAAAAAATTATTTCAAAAGTTTGCATCATTTTATAATACATTGATTCAAAACATAACAGAAATTAAATGGATTTTAAGAAACTAGAAATAACTAAACACTTATTTGCAAGGTTAATTACTTAAAGAAATAATTAATAGCATTCATTTGGTGCCTTATCAAAAATTACAAAGAGCATCTGTAAAGATTATTGCTGAATCCCTGGCCATTCGTGTCAAATGCCACTCACTGTGAAATCAAATAATAGATCGAATGATCTTTTTTTTTTTTTTTGCTGAATTGAGGGACAAGAAGAATAGGGGGACCCAGCTTTAAGGGTCTGTGTGGAGCAGAGCCTGACTGCAGCTCAAGGGGGAGTGAGAGGGAGGTTTCTGAGTTTATGTGAAGGGAAAGAGAATGATAGGGCAGTACTCAGCAGAGATGTCGGGCTGAGAGGGAGGTTTCTTTAAGAGGAGAGAGACTTGAACAAGTTTAAATGAAATGCTGCTTCTGTAAATGCTGACGATCAAATAAAAGGGAGAGGTTGAACACTGTGAGTGAGAAGTGATAGTCCCAAGAGAGAGAACTTTGAGGTTGCGTGAGGTGGACGTATTAAGTAAGTGGATGGCGGAATTATCCTCAGGAGAAGCGACACCACTTCAGTATAATCGCAGATAAAGAGGAACGTTTTATCTAAAATGCTCCCTTCACGAAGACAGAGCTTTCTCTTCTTGGGAAGACAAAATGAGCTTGAGGGGGGAAAAAATGACTGGATCAGTTGTCAGGGTACCTGAGCCCTAGTTCTGACTCATTATAAGGTCCTGGGTAACTCATTTAACTGCTCTGAGCCTCAGCTTCCTCACAGATAAATATGGGGTTAATAATATCTGTCCTGTCAGCTCCAAGGGGTACTTTTATACAAGATGCTATATGGAACCGTTTTTAAAACTGTGAACCTTACTGTACCTGTCAGAATTAATATTTATATTTTGAATCTTAATGACTGAGAAGGAGGTCTAGTTCACCTGTCTGCTGTGGGCTTTGATGTAGGGCAGCATCCAAATAAAGAAAGTTAGGCTACCTGAATACCAAGTCCTTGACAGAAATGACGGCACACAACTTGGACAAGTTCTGCACAGTTTCGAGGCATTTAGCAAATAATTACTGTTAGAAAGCTGAGGTAAAGGGTTAAGAGAAAAAAGAAGGTAAGGGAAAGAAGGAAGGCAGTTTATGGTAAAGAAGGTAAGGGAGCAAAATGCAGGAAAAAGCCATTAAAATAGAACAAGGAGAATCATTTGGGAATTTAGAAAAAAGATTAGGAGGTATTGGGCCTTAACAAAAATAAACAGGAAAAAATGTTTCCCCTGTATTGCTGTAGTGCTTGCTGGGGACTGAATGTAGTTTCTCTAATGGCACCACTGGTTACACATACGCTACCCGTAGTTCCTAACAAGTGATAATGAAGGACATTTCAGCTGGTTACATATTAACCACTTTCAAAAATCAGAAAGCTCAGTTACTGGAATACCACATTCGCTCTATCAGACAGTATACTTGCTTTACCTTTCCGTAAATATCTAGGGCAAACTTGGAGTTAGGGCAACGTGTATCTACAGAGATGTTCTCAAAGATCAGAGTGTTTCTCATTTATGCTATCTCAATGCTCCTTTCTAATTTTTAATGAGAAAAAATATTTGAATGTACAAAGATAAAAAGCATAACAAATCCTCAGATCGTTTCTAAACAATGTACTTGCCATAGTTTCTCAAAATTATCAAAATTTTAGTGTGTTATCTTTTAAATTGTTCTTTATCTTGTTTTGTTTTTTTAAATTTATTTAAATTTATATTTTTTAAGATTGATCTGATGACTCTCAAGCTTTATTTATCTATTTTGGCCATGCTGTGCAGCATGCAGGATCTTAGTTCCCTTAGTTCCCCTGACCAGGGATTGAACCTGTGCCCCCTACAATGGAAGCATGATCTTAACCACTAGACCGCCAGGGAAGTCCCTAGCACGTTATCTTTTAAATTAAACTCCACTTGTTCCTTTAAGTTTCTAAAGAGTACTGATATTCACAAATCTAATCTTTTTTACTAGACGCTACATTGTAATGCAGAGGAATTAGTGCCCGAATTAAAACAATTTATTACAAACAATAGAATTCAATGTCTGTCCTTACATATACATACTTTGGGGCATGTAGAAGTATTTTCGTATGATGAACCTGTGCTGTAAATTTGCTATGTCAAAGAGTATACACATTTAAAACTTTTATAGTACTGTTACATCCCCTTTCTGAAATGAATCTGCCAGAAATAGAGACACAGACATAGAGAACAAACATATGGGCACCAAGGGGGGAAAGGGGGAGTGGGATGAATTGGGAGCTTGAGATTGACATGTCTACACTAATATGTATAAAATAGGTAACTAATGAAAACCTGCTGTATAGCACAGGGAACTCTACTTAATGCTCTGTGGTGACTTAAATGAGAAGGAAATCCAAAAAAGAGGGGATATACGTATACATAGAGCTGATTCACTTTGCAGTATAGCAGAAACTACCACAACATTGTAAAGCAACTATACCCCAATAAACAAATAAAATAAAATAAAATAACTCTGCCAATTATTTTCTACCAGCAATGTCTACAACTGCATTTTTCCCATGCCTTTAAAAAATTTCCCAATCTGATAGGGAGGGGTGCGTGACATATATTTTTCTTTTTCAAGTTTATGATTACTAGTGATGTATTATATCACTGTTACTTGTAGGAACTCTGTTGCTTGTATTTTAACTTTGTCTTGGGGTTTTATTTTCTGATTAGGAAGTCCTTTTGTACCCCCAAATTGTAAAACTATGCTACATGTTTTTCCTAATTTAAATATTTGTGCTTCATATTTTTATCTCTAACTCTATACAGTTTATTTTTGAATATGAGACTAGGTAGGGAATATGTTTCAGGGTGAGTTTTCCTTTGGTGAATGGAAAATGTGTGTGTGAGTGTGTGTGTGCGTGCACACACGCATAGGGTTGTTTCATGACTCTACTTTATGAACCCACTTTGTTCTCTGTGACTCTCATGTTCACTCTGGAACTTTTCAGTGTCAGAACTTTTGTTTTAGAGAGTTATATTTAGTCTGGGAGCGAACAATAGAATCAGATTTTAATAGGAAAAGATAAAATTATTTGTCAAGTTTTATTTAATTACTTAGATGATAATGATGATATGGACAACAACAGCAATGATAGCTCGTAATTACATAGTGCTTACTATTTATATGACTGTGCTGAGTAATGTTCTAAGAGCTTTAGAAGCTCTAATTTATTTGATTTTTGTTATGCTCAAATGTTATTGAATCGCAGGTTCTTAAAATAACACACAATTTCTAGTGATACAAAATTTTGTAAGAAAAATTATGGAATATATTTTGTAAGATACTATTAAAGCTGTTAAGTTTTAAATGTTATTGCTTTTTTTGTGTGTGTGTGTGTTTTTTTTGCGGTACGCGGGCCTCTCACTGTTGTGGCCTCTCCCGTTGCGGAGAACAGGCTCCGGACGCGCAGGCCCGGCGGCCATGGCTCACGGGCCCAGCCGCTCCGCGGCACGTGGGATCTTCCCGGACCGGGGCACGAACCCGCGTCCCCTGCATCGGCAGGCGGACTCTCAACCACTGCGACACCAGGGAAGCCCAATGTTATTGCTTTTTAAATTCATGTGTTTTCATAGCAAGTTATAAACACACAATCTCCTATTACTTCATTTGAAATAATCAAATATAATATGAGGTAAAATTGTTAGTTATGAAGCAAAGTGTATGAAATCAGGGAGTGTGATACCTCTAGCTTTGTTCTTTTTTCTCGGGATTGCTCTAGCTAGTCTGGGTCTTTTGTGGTTCCATATAAATTTTAGAATTTTTTTTGTTCTATTTCTGTGAAAAATGTTCTTGTGATTTTGATAAGGATTGCACTGGATCTGCAGGTTGCTTTAGATAATATGGACATTTTAACAATATTAATTCTTCCAATCCACGAACATGGAATATCTTTGCATTTCTTTGTGTCTTCTTTAATTTCTTTTATCAAAGTCATATAATTTTTAGTTTACAGGTCTTTCACCTCCTTGATTTAATTTATTACTAGGTATTTTATTCTTTTTGTTGCAGTTGTAAATGGGATTGTTTTCTTAGTTTTCTGGCTCATTTCTGCTAGCTCATTGTTATCATGTAGATATGCAACAGATTTTTGTATGTTGATTTTGTACTCTGCAACTTTACTGTATTTATTATTTCTAATAGCTTTTTTTGGTGGAATCTTCAGGATTTTCTGTATATAAAATCATGTCATCCTTAAATAGTGATAGTTTTATCTTCCTTTCCAATTTGGATGCCTTTATTTCTTTTTCTTGCCTAATTGCTCTGGCTAGGACTTCCAGTACTATGTTCCATAAGAGTGGCAGGAGTCTTATAGTGTTCAAGGAGCAGGGTGTGATCAGCTGGTGGGCATTCTTCTGATTGGCTGGTGGTGATGTAATTGGGAGTCAACATCATCAACCTTCTGGTTCCAATCAGTCTGGAGTCTACCTGCTTTGTGGGCAGCACACAGTTAACTTCTTTCACCTGGTGGGGGTTTCAGTATCTGCAAAACAGCTCAAAGGACATGGCTCAGAATATTATCTATAGTCCTTGAGGAAGAACTGAAAGTTCTTGATTTTGTTTAATGGCTAAAGTATTATTATTTTGTCTTGCTTGACTGTTTTCCTTTCTGCATTTTCTTATTTCTCTGATTAGATTTATTCTTTTTTTTTTTTTGCGGTACATGGGCCTCTCACTGTTGTGGCCTCTCCCATTGTGGAGCATAGGCTCCGGATGCGCAGGCTCAGCGGCCATGTCTCATGGGCCCAGCCGCTCCGCGGCAAGTGGGATCTTCCCAGACCGGGGCACGAACCCGTGTCCCCTGCATCAGCAGGTGGACTCTCAACCACTGCGCCACCAGGGAACCCCTAGATTTATTCTTTGACTAAAGTTTTTCTACAGACAAAAGGCAGGTAGAAGACATGGGTGGGGGTCTATTCTGGGAAGGCCTCATAGGGTCCTGCTCAGTTACATGAATTGAATGAGTTAAAGAATGTGCAAGTTCTTGGTAAACTTAAAGCCCTTCATAATGTTGATGTGAACTCCTTTTGTTGTAGACGGCAATTTACAGAGAAGGCGGACTTTCCATAGAAGTGGGTGCCTAAAAGTCATGACTGTACCTTGATCGTGTCTATCTGACCACAATGTATCAGAGCAGGGGTGGATGCCTGACCCAAACAGGGCTATGTGGATTCTCCATCTTGAAATTTGAATTTGGACCAAAAGATGACTGTTCTGGCCTTGCTGATCTAATGTAAGGATATTAGAAACCTAGGAAGCTTTAGGGCAGCTGTCTTCTATTGGGTTGGCCAAAGAGTTCATTTCTTTTTTTTCTGTAAGATGGCTCTAGTAGTGCTTAGTTATCTTTAACTTCATTCGAAACAATTTTGTTAGATTGTATTGTGACAGCTGTCATATCAGCGTGCATTTAAACAAAAACATCAAAATTGGTGAATTTTTGTGTAGCCATTTTAATATTGAAGATGGAAAAAAAGCAACATTTTTGGCATATTATGCTTTATTATTTCAAGAAAGGTAAAAATGCAACTGAAACACAAAAAAAGATTTGTGCAGTGTTTCATGATTCAGTCTTGGTAGGTTGTATGTCTAGAAATTTCTCTGTTTCTTCTAGATTGTCCAATTTTTTGGTTTATAATTGCTCATAATAATATCTTATAATCTTTTTTATTTGTGAGAATAATTGTAATATCTTCTCTTTTATTTCTGATTGTGTGAATACTCTCTTTTTTTCTTAGTCTAGTTAAGGGTTTGTCAATTTTATCTTTTCAAAAACACAACTCTTAGTTTCATTGATTTTTAAAATTGTTTTTCTTTTCTCTATTTCAGTTATTCCTTCTCTAATTTTTATGATATTCTTCTGCTAATTATGGGTTTAGTTTATTCTTCATTTTCTGGTTCCTTGAAGTGTAAAGCTAGATTGTTTATTTGATAACTTTCTTCTTTTATATCATAGGCATTTATTCCCATAAATTTCTCTCTTAGTATGGCTATTGCGGCATCCCTTAAGTTTTGGTATGTTGCATTTCATTTTTGTTTGTCTTGAGATAGTTTTTAATTTCCCTTGGATTTCTTTTTTGACCCAATAGTTGTTAAAAAGTGTGTAGTTGGGACTTCCCTGGTGGCACAGTGGTTAAGAATCCACCTGCTAATGCAGGGGACACAGGTTCAAGCCCTGGTCCGGGAAGATGCCACATGCTGCGGAGCAACTAAGCCCATGCGCCACAACTACTGAGCTTGTGCTCTAGAGCCCATGAGCCACAACTGCTGAGCCTGCGTGCTGCAACTACTGAAGCCCGCAAGCCTAGAGCTCATGCTCTGCAACAAGAGAAGCCACTGCAGTGAGAAGCCTGCAAGCCTAGAGCCCATGCTCTGCAACAAGAGAAGCCACTGCAGTGAGAAGCCTGCTTACCATAACAAAGAGTAGCCCCTGCTCGCTGCAACCAGAGAAAGCCCGTACGCAGCAACACAGACCCAACGCAGCCAAAAAATAAATAAATTAAAATTTATTTTAAAAAGTGTGTTGTTTTATTTCCATGTATTTGTGAATTTTCCCACTTTCTTTCTATTATTGATTTTTTGTTTCATTCCATTGTGATTGGAAAAGGTACTTCTTAAATTTGTTGAGTTGTTTTGCAACCTAGTATGAGATCTATCCTCTGTCTTTGAGAATGTGCCATGTGCACCTGAGAGGAATGAGTTGCACGGTATTTTTTTTTTGCCCCGAGCACCCATGGCAGTTTTATATATTTATTTAAATTTTTATTTTATATTGGAGTATAGTTGATTAACATGTTGTGTTAGTTTCAGGTGTACAGCAAAGAGATTCAGTTATACATATGCATTTATCTTCTGCGTGTGTCTTTTAGGCCCAATTAGTCTATGGCGTTGCTCAATTCTGCTGTTTCCCTGCTGATTTTCTATCTGGATGATCTGTCCATTGTAGGGGGTGGAGTATTGAATTATCCTGTTATTATTGTATTGCTGTCTGTTTCTCTGTTTAGTTTTCTCAATGTTTGCTTTATGTGCTTAGGTTCTCTGATGTTGGGTGCACATATATTTTAATCATTATATCTTACTGTGAATTGACACTCATCATTTTATAATGACCTTCTTTGTCTCTTAAGACAGTTTTTAGCTTAAAATCTATTTTGTCTGATATGTAGCCACCTCTGCGGTTTTTTTTTTTTTTTTTTTTTTTGCGGTACGCGGGCCTCTCACTGTTGTGGCCTCTCCCGTTGCGGAGCACAGGCTCCGGATGTGCAGGCTCAGCGGCCATGGCTCACGGGCCCAACCGCTCCGCGGCATGTGGGATCTTCCCGGACCGGGGCACGAACCCGTGTCCCCTGCATCGGCAGGCGGACTCTCAACCACTGCGCCACCAGGGAAGCCCCATGAATTTCCATTTTTTAAGGATTGGTTACTGGACCTTTATTTGTTTCCTTTAGTAGTGTCATGTTTGTCTGATTCTTTGTGATCCTTGAAGACTTGAATTTGTGTCTCTGCATTTGAATGAGCAGTCACCTCTTCCAGTCTTTACAGACTAGTTTTAGCAGGTGAAGACCTTCTCCTACCTGGTTCCTGGACTGATGGGACTATCACTGAGGTCATGGTCAAGTGGGCTGGAAGCAGGTCTCAGGGATGCTTGGATCTTCAGTTGACTCCAGGGTCACCAGACCTGTTACCATGGGGCACAGACAGATGTTGCTCCTCCAGAGTCCCTGGATGGACAGGAGTGCCTTCGGGGCTCTGGTTGAGTGGGGCTGAATCTGGATCACAGGGATGCTACCAGTTTCAGTCAGGTCCGTGGTAGGTAGGCCTGCTACTGGCGTCACAGTTGGGCATAGTTCATTCTGGGACACATGGGTCTGGTAGCAGGACCATGGACAAGCAAGACTGGAGCTGAATCCACAGGGAGATAGGGCTACTACCAGATTACAGCCAGGTCCATGGTCAGTGGGTCTGCTCCCAGGGTATGAGCCTGCCTTCTCAAGGCAGCTTTCCTCAGTCTTTGGCTCCACTGGGGTGCTACAACTTTCTACCTGGATTCCAAAGCTCCCCCAAAGACATTTTTATTTGTGCACGGTTTTCAGATTGGTATTTCTGTGGGAGGATAAGGGCTGGGGACTTCCTGTTCTGCCATCTTGCTAATGCACTCACATATTTTATTTTTTATTAGAAAGTTAAGAAATATTAATTTTTATTGGATGAAATAAGTTGATGATTTTTTGTTATTGGTATAAATATTTTATGATATAATTTTATAAATGGAGCTTAAATGATCTGATTAAATCTGCTGCACTATCATGCATAAAGCACATCTTAATACATTGACTACATTTCTAGTTTCAGGTTCTCTCTTGTTTGTGAATTAATTGGAGTTAAGAATCTTCCTAAATTCTTTACACTCTTCTTTAAAATTTATAGTTATTTCCTTTAGGTCCAATAAATGATATTTTAAAATATTAATATCCTTTGAGTATTTCCAGCAACTTCAACCCAATTTTTATGTAAAAACTGAGATTTTTTTCATATTTATACTCTATCAGTTTGTGTAATTTATCACTAAAATTTGTAATTGTAGTAATGCAGATTTAGCAATAAACCACAATGATTCTGAGTAAGCATGTAAACTTGACTGTTAAGAGCAAAACTGTGAGGTTTTGAGAGATTATTATTTGCCACAAGCCTTTAACATTTCACTGGTTTTGTTTTCTGAAATGAAGAATGTTATTTCATCTGGTGAGTCTCTTAAGTGAAGACTAAAGTTTTTACTATAATTCATTTAAATGTTATGTAAACATGATATTCCATTGAAACTTTATTTCAGAGGAGTAACAAGTGTTAAGATTTTATGTTTAGAACAAAATTTACTCTATGAAGCAGCTTTTCATGTGACATAGGACCTTTTGAGGGGAAAATTTGAGTTTTGTCTGCTGTTTCTCCTGTGGCTCATCTTTGTATTAACCTGGTCTTAACATAGACTCCTTAATTTTTACAGAAGAATGCATAATTTACCACAAAAATTCTTATAATTCGTTAAGAATGCAATTAATTTCTAAGTCAAGAGACAGTTATTCTTCCACCGGTTTTCTTTGGCAGAAGCTGGGGTGGAGTGTTTGGAGTCAGAAGATATTTCATCCTTTCAGTTACACTTTTAAAGGATGTTGAATCTATTCACTTCCCTATATATTTATGCTCTAACTTTTGTGAAACCAAACCACTGGAAAACTACACACCTGGACTATATTATCTTGGCTTGTTAACAGAATTTCATTAGGTGGCTTGCTATTTAATGTTATCAACTAGTCATAACCTCTTTTTACTCTTTCTTTTTTTCCTCTCTTATTTCATCAGAAGATGGTTACAAAAAACAATAATATTTAGTTACTTAAAACCTACACAGTCTGACTCATCATAGACATTTAATAGCAAATATTTATTAAATGAAGAACCATATTAAATTTAATTCTTAAATTGATGCTAAATATAGATTGTTGTTGAAGGCATTATTCATCATCACTAGTTGATGATAAGTTTATGAATTCATTCAGCAAACATTAGATTGATAAATTCTGTTGGTGATAATGTAAGTGCAAATAAACAGTCACTATTTAAGAAAAGAATTGGAGAGAAGAAAGTAACTTTTTATTTTTTCAAGTTTTTCAAATATTTCTCTGATTATAAAAATAATGCACATGTAAAAATATAGGCATGAAGAAAATAGAAAACAACACATGATCTTCCACTCCATATATTTCCAGTCTATAGGTATTATTGTATATAATAATATATATGAAGAGGCAGTCGTAAATTTTCCTTTTCCTTTTTTTTACCATTTTGACCTTTTTAAAATGTACACTTCATTAGTATTAAATACATTCAGTTGCTGTGAAACGGATTTCCAGAACTTTTTATCTTGAAATTTAGAGCCTATACTCATTAAACAACCACTCCCCTTTTCCCCTTTGTCCTAGCTCCTGATAACCACATTCTACTTTCTGTTTCTTTGGCTTTGATTACCTTAGATACCAAGTGAACTCATACAGTATTTATCTTTTTGTCCTCAAGATTCATCCAGGTTGTAAATGTGACAGGATTTCCTTTTTAAGACTGAATAATATTCCATGGTGTGTTTATACCACATTTTGTTTATCCATTCATCCATCAGTGGACATTTACATTGCCTCCGCCTTTTGGCTATTGTGAATAATGCTACCATGAACATAGGTGTACAAACATCCCTTTGAGACCTCACTTTTAGTTTTTCTGGATATATTCCCAGAAGTGAGTTTGCCCCATCATATGGTAGTTCTAGTTTTAATTTTTTGAGTTCTTATAGTATTTTTCATAGTGGTTGCACTGTTTTACAATCCCACTTACAGTGCACAGAGTTCTGATTTCTCCATATCCTGGGTTTTTTTTTTTTATTGTAACCATACTAATGGATATAACCACAATAATAATAATATCTTATTGTGGTTTTAATTTAGATTTATTTGATGATTAGTGATGCTAAATATCTTTTCATATGCTTATTGGCTGTCTGTATATCATCTCTGGAAAAATGCCTATTCATGTCTTTTGCTCATTTTTTAAAAATCCAGGTATTTGATTTTTTGTTGTTGAGTTGTGGAAGTTCTTTATATACTATGGATATTAACCCCTTATCAAATATATGATTTGCAAATATTTTCTCTCATTCCATAGGTTGCCTTTTCACTCTGTCTATTGTGTTTTTTGATCTATGGAAGTTTTTAAGTTTGATGTAGCTTCCAGTTATCTCTTTTTGCTTTTGCTGCCTGTGCTTTTGGTGTCATAGTCAAGAAATCATTGCCACATCCAATGTCATGAAGATTTTCCCTTGTGTTTTCTTCTGGGAGTTTTATAGGTTTAGGTCTTACATGTATTTCTTTAATCGTTTTGAGTTAATTTTTGTATGTGGTGTAAGATAAGGGTCCATCTTCATTCTTTTGCATATGGATATCCACTTTTCCCAACACCATTTATTGAAGAGACTGTCCTTTCGCCATTGAGTGGTCTTAGCACTCTTGTTGAAGATCATTTCATCATATACATGAGGGTTTGTTTCTGGGCTCTCTGTTTTCTTCCATTGATCTATTTGTCTGTCTTTATGCCAGTACCACACTGTTTTGGTTACTGTAGCTTTGTAATGTTTTGAAACCAAGAAGGGAAAACCCTCCAGCTTTATTCTTTTTCAAAATTTTTTGGCTATTCAGGGTCCCTCAAGATTCCACATGAATTTTAGGATGGATTTTCTTTCAAAAGTGTGATTTTACTACACCATACATTTTGCTCTGCAATTTTTCCATTAAAACATATATTGGAGATACTTCCCATGTCAGCATAAATATCTATATTAAGAGAGGTATATTCTTTTGAATAATTACCTTATATATACATATTATAATAAATCAATATCATATAGATAACCTGTCAGTCTTCTGTTTTCTAGTTATTGCATCAATGAGCATGCTTGTCATTGCAGAGTAGTCTGTATGGTAAATTACTAAAAGTAGAAATATTGGATCAAAAGGTCAAGGCTGGACTATTTACAATAGCCAGGACATGGAAGCCACCTAAATGTCCATCAACAGAGGAATGGATAAAGCAGATGTGGTACATATATACAATGGAATATGACTCAGCCATAAAAAGGAACGAAACTGGGTCATTTGTAGAGACATGGATGGACCTAGAGACTGTCATACAGAGTGAAATAAGTCAGAAAGAAAAAAAATATCATATATTAATGCATATATGTGGAATCTGAAAAAATTGGTATAGACAATCTTATTTACAAAGCAGAAATACAGACACAGACTTAGAGAACAAACGTATGGATACCAAGGGGAAAGGGAGGGTGGGATGAATTGGGAGATTGGGATTGACATATATATAGTATTGATACTATGTATAAAATAGATAACTTATGAGAACATACTGTATAGCACAGGGAACTCTACTCAATGCTCTGTGGTGAGCTAAATGAGAAGGAAATCTCGGTACTCTGTGACGACCTAGATGGGTGGGATGGGGGTGGGGTGGGAGGGAGGTCCAAGAGGGAGGGGACAGGCATACATATGGCTGATTCACTTCGTTGTACAGCAGAAACTAACACAACATTGTGAGGCAACTATACTCCAATAATTTTTTTTTTAAAAAGGTCAAGGCTGGGATGGAAGTTCCACAAGGGAAGGGATTTTGCTCATCGTTGTATCCCCAGTGCCTATAACAGTACCTGGTATGTACTAGGTGCTAGGTGCTAAATAAATAGTAAATGAATAATAAACCCCAACAACCAAACTAATAAGTAAACAAATAAGTAAATAGATAAGATATAACTCTTGAGCTAAGTCTCAAAAATTGAGAAGATATTTGCCAAAATATGGCAGACAATGCTCATTGGCTTAACTACTCACACAGCATCTTTCTCCCTAGCCATCTTCAAACCATGCGTAGCTATTTGATTTAGTCTGGCCAGTGACATATAAATGGAAAACTCCTGGGTGGGGTTTATGGAAAACTTTTGCTCTCTTAATAAAAAGAGCAAGATTCAGTAGGCACACCAATGAACGTTTTTATTTATTCTTCCTGCATGGAAAATGGATGTAATGCTTGAAGTTTCAATGGCCATCTTGAGCTGACAAAGCAACAAGCAGGAGGATCAAGGTCTGCATGCTAAAGCAAGTCCAAAAGATAGAAAGGGCCTTGGTCTCTGCCAGTATTATTGGGTAATTTTGTCAACCTTGGAATGTCAACCTATGGACTTCTTCCCTATTTGTTTAGCAATTGCTAGTTGCTTTTCTGTTATTTATTGCCAGAGGGATTCCTAGCTGATACACAGACAGATGAAAAATTCATTCTAAATGGATAGAGAAAGCAAGGACTTAAAGTAAGTTTACAACAATAGGGAGAGGGAGAAAAATATGGATTTGAAGTGTACTGGACATGACTCAATTACTAGTTTAATATTGGTGAGCATATTGCAGAGAAAAGTTACAGTACTGCATTTTATCTTGCCTGATACACTATTGATATAAATGACACCATTATCTAATATGCTACTTAAACAAACCTCATCTGATTAAATTATGATACACTACTGATTGTAAAATATGATTAAAGAGATGTGAAAAGATGTGTATCTTAGAATCATTAAAAGCTGGTAATAGCTAATATTTGTAGGTACTATATGCTTGGCATTGTGCTAAGCACTGTATTTCACTTATTTTGCTCAGAAATTTATAAAACAGTTATGGACTTATCCATTTCAGAGATGATAAATAGAGAATGACTATAGGTTTCTCACTAGGGCTCTAGTGGATGATCTTGCTAGTAACAGATGTAGAGAAACTATCAGGTAGAGTCTTAGATATGTTGGATTTGAGGCTCTCGTGAAATTCAGCGAAGCTATTCAGTAGGGAGTTGGGTGTAAAGTTCAGAAGTGGAGGAAAAAAAAGAGATTGATTAATTGGGTCATTCATCCATTCAGTCAATATTTAAGCCTGTTATGAAACAGACTCTGTATTAAGTACTGGGATATGGTGAAGCAAAGCAGTCAAGTGGAGAAGATGGATATTATTTAATCAGTCCACATATATTTTAATGCATACTTTGTACCAGACACTGTTCTGTGGTTAACAGAGACCATATGTTTCTGCCATTGGGGATTTTACATTCACTTGCATCAAAATTAAGAATGTGGCTTGTGAAAAGCATGTGAGCATGCTGACAGATCTCACTTTAAATTCACGACTATAGACTTTGGTACAAACACAGCCTCCATGCAGTGCTATTATATTGCTCAAGTAATTTTATCCTCTCACTCTCCCATGTCATTGTTTTTGTAAACAATGCCTTCTTTTCTCTCAGCTGATGACATCGTTTCTTAATTTACTGAGAGAATAGAAGCGATCAGAAGTAAAACTTCTGATCAGCTCACCAGTACTGAAACTACCAAGCTCATCTGCATGTGTACTTATGTACTCTGTCTTCTCTTGTGTTGCACTGGGTGAACTGTATATGCATCTAAATCCAAACCATCATTTTACTTTTTTTACTGGAACTTGTTCCTTTTTGCATACTCAAAAACTTCGTTACTAGATTGATTTACCTCTCTCTACTACACCATAACTTTATTATTTTCATTAGCATATAAATATATATTTCATCTGTGAGAAAACAAATTCTCGACTATACATATCCCTCTGTCTACCTCCCCATTTTTTGTTCCCTTTTCCACAAATCTCCTCTCAATATTTGTCCAAACTTACTACTTCCACTTCTTTTCCCATTATTTCATGAACTGACTCTCATCAGGCTTTATCTCCACCCATCAGTCACCTGTGATCTCCATGTTGCCAATTTCAGTGGTCAATTCTCAGTTCTCATTTTATTCTATCTTTCAGAAGCAACTGACATAGTTGTTCACTCTGTTCTTGAAATCCTTCCTGAAGCAATTTCTTCACTTGAATTTCAACATCCTGCACTTTGATTCTGTCAGTCATTTTCAGAGTCTTTTACTATTTGTTTTCCTGACGCTTAAACGTTGTCGTGTCTCAAAGTTCAGTCTTCTAATTTCATCCCTTCTCAAGTCACATTCTCTCCAAAGGGATCTCTCCTTGTCCTAGGGCTTTAAATGCTGTATTTAGAGATTATTTAAACTCTCATTCTCAAACAATTTCTCATTGCAAGTATCTATCCCTGATTGCTCCCTTCTGATTCAGAATTGTATTTAGAACTGCTTACTCTGACTCTCCACTGAAGTCTTATAGGCACCTGATACAAGAAGCTCAGAATTAAACATCGCACTCTTCTTCTCTTTCCAGTCGTTTTCCTCTCAGTAAGTGGTATCTCAATTAAACCAATTGCTCGGGCCAAAAATATGTGGATTCATCCTTGGTTTCTTCCTTTCTACTACTTCCAACCTAAAGTTTAGCAGCAAGTCAGAATATATCTTTAGTATGCTCACTTTTCTTTATTTCATCTATGCCATTCTAGTCCAAACAACCATCATCCTTTGCCTCTACTAGTGCAAGGGTCTCCTAACTTGTATGCATGATCCTACCACTGCTCTTTTACAATCCACTCTCTCACAAAAGCCAAAATAAATCCTTTAAAATAAAAATCTAATTACATCATGCCCTGGGAAACTCCTCTAACAGCACTCCATGATCCTGAAAATAAAGTCCAAAATTTTTATCAAAGCCTACAAGACCCTACAGGATTTGGCTATTTCCCTCCCATGGTCAGATCTCATTTTTATGGCTTGACCCTGTCTTTTTTTTTTTTTTTAAGTTTATTATTTATTTAACATCTTTATTGGAGTATAATTGCTTTACAATGGTGTGTTAGTTTCTGCTGTATAACAAAGTGAATCAGTTATACATATACATATGTTCTCATATCTCCTCCCTCTTGCGTCTCCCTCCCACCCTCCCTATCCCACCCCTCTAGATTCTCACAAAGCACCGAGCTGATCTCCCTGTGTTATGCGGCTGCTTCCCACTAGCTATCTGTTTTACGTTTGGTAGTGTATATATGTCCATGCTTCTCTCTCACTTCTTGACCCTATCTTATTCACTCTGCCGCACTCACGCTGGTCCCTTTCCTGTTTCTAGAATACATAAATCCTGCTTTTTCTCTGGACCTTTGCACTCCCTGCTTTCTCTTCCTGGGGCACTTGGAATATGCATAACGTTTTCTCCTCTACTTCATTCATTTCTCTGTACCAGTGCCTCCACACACAGGCCTTTCCTGACCACTCTACTAGAATAGCAGTCCTCTGCACATTGTCCTCTATTTCCTTACCCTCTTTTTTATTCTTCATAGCATATTTCATCACACATATATATGTGACCATATAACACTGTATATAAATATAAGTGACTATACGACATAAAATATATTACATGTAACTATATGATACTATGTGTGTATATATGTGCACATATATATTTACTATTATACTATACTATTATATAGTATATATATGTATTAATACCCAGAACAGTGCCCAATTATTATATTAGGTGCTCAATAAATAATTCTTGAAGGAAAAAAGGACTAAAATTAATATATAAAAGAATACTGTTTTGGCAAATGTTGTTCTTTATATTCAGTTTTTCAAATGTGATTCCAATGTCCACAGAGTTGTCTTTCCCAGCGCAGTTATTTGCAAAACTGATAAGCATTCCTTTTGTGCATTTAGTCACTGATAGAACATGTAGAGCTGAAAAAGCTAAGAATTGAGGACTTGATGTCTCCTATTAGAGAACATTTTCCAAGTTAAAATGTATTTATTAACATTCTAGGGACAGTAATTTGGTTGTGAATTAAGCTATGAATTTACTAACAGCTATGTAATTCACATTTCTCTGTTTTTTATAAAGACATCATGGTTTCTTTAGATTCCTTGCCAATATTACATTAGACAATGGCAACTTCATCATCCTATGCTGTCAGTAATTTATTCCTTTCCTTTATTTCCATCTATCCATCCATAACATTAATTGCACACACACTGAGTTCAAGGTGAATAACTCTTCCTGAAAATGCAGTGAAGTTCTTTCTTTGTGAACTCATGTGGGTGTAAAATGTTGACATAAAGAAAGCACTGACAACCGGGGCCTGGATATTACTTGAACAAACATGACAGTCAGTGTGACACTGCTGGAGCAATTTCTTAGAGCAAAGTACCAATGACACATCCAATAATATCAAAATTGTTTGAGGACAGAAAAACAAGGAACTCAAAATTCTTTTTATGAACTGAGGATAGCATTGATTTCCAAACCTGGCAAAGATAACACAAAGAGACTAATTTCACTTATGTATACCAATTAAATGTCTTAACTGAAAATTTAGTAAACATAATCCAGCAGCACATTAAAGAATTACTGATTTTATGCCATGACCAAGTTCATTTTATTTCCATAGATGTAGAAAGGCATTTGACAAAGTTAAATATCCACTGAAAGTCAGTACCATGCTTAATAAGAAAACATTAAAGTATTTACAGTAAGTCAGAAGTAAGACAAAAAGTGTTCAGAAGTAAGACAAAAAGTGTATCTCCACTACTCTTTAAGTTTGTTCTACAGGTTTCATTCAGTACAAATAAAACTAAACAAAACAAAACAAAATAAAATAAATAGGTAATAAGTATAAAGGAAAAGGTAAAGTTAGCATTATTTAAATACAAGATAATTTTATACTTGCAAAATATAGAAGCACTAGAGTTGGATAGTTCTCCTAGAATTTCTTCATTTTTTAAAGATCTTACTTCTCTCTCCTCTTCCACCTGTATCATTTCTAGATTTCCATCTTTGAGCTCACTAATTCTCTGTTCCATATGGTCTGCTCTATTTCCGGTGCTTTCTAATGCATTCTTCATCTTATTTATTGAGTTCTTCAGCTCTAGTTTCTGTTTGGTTCCTTTTTAGAGTTTCAACCTCCTTGATAAAGTATTTCTTCTGTTCATTAATGTTATTCCAGGGCTAATTGAACTGCCTTTCTGAGTTTTCTTGTAGCTCCTTGAGTTTCTTCATAACAGCTATTTTGAATTCTTTATCAGTTAGACTGCAATATTCCATGACTTCAAGTTTGGTTCTGGAGCATCGTCATTTCCCTTTTCTTTTTATTTTATTTTATTTTATTTTATTATTATTTTTCACGATACGCAGGCCTCTGACTGTTGTGGCCTCTCCCGTTGCGGAGCACAGGCTCTGGACGCGCAGGCTCAGTGGCCATGACTCACAGGCCCAGCTGCTCTGCGGCATGTGGGATCTTCCTGGACCGGGGCACGAACCCGCGTCGCCTGCATCGGCAGGTGGACTCTCAACCACTGCGCCACCAGGGAAGCCCCATTTCCCTTTTCTGATATCATGTTACCATGGCTCCTCATGGTACTTGATGAGTTGTTCCTCTGCCAGGACACGTGAAGTAGCAAACACCTTTCTTCTTTAAGTAAAACTTTTTTCTTTTTAACTTAATTAGAAAGATTCAATAGGTTAATAATTCGAGGACTTTCTTTTGTTTTCCAGTGGGTGGCGCTATAGCACAAGTTTTTTGGGTTTTCTTACCTGAACTACTGCCTCCAGTTGTATCTGAGAATGGGCACTTTCCACCCTCCACTGCCTTTGTCAGGGGTGTTGCCTGGTGCCCTCATTGTCGCTGCTCTCGCCTCCAGGATCATGGGTGCCTTGCTGCTCCAGTGTCACTGGCATCACCACCTGGAGCACCAGGATGGCAGGTGCTTCTGACACATCCAGGGCCTCCTGGGTTGTAAGCTCTGGTGCTGTGAGGGGAGGAGAGGTGGGGATCCAGGGTCATGGGTGTCTCTGCCATGGCTGGGATTCTTGGGTCATGGGTGCTGCCACTGTGTGTGTGTGGGAGTCGAGTTGCAGGCACCTCTGTGGCTGGAGGAACAGAGTCACCGTCCCTGCTGCCACTGTTGTCCGATACCCTGTGGCTGTGGGTGCCTCTGCAGCCAGGAGGCCAGTGCGCTTCTTCCCCTGATGCTACCAGGTTGTCTGGGGCTGCGGGCTCAGCCATTAAGGCTGACGGTCCAAGACTGCAGGCACTGCTTCCAGTGTTGCCCTGGCTCTGCCTCCTTTATATGTCCCAGTCCACCCACCTGTAGATGTATAGATGTTTGAAATTCTCTGATGTCCTGGTGTGTTGGACAGAAGCACCTTTGTTTAGCTGTGGATGTTTTACTGGTTGTAGATTGAAGGGGAGAGATAAAGAGAGCATCTCATACCACTACGATGCTGATGTCACACCAAAAAGATTGTTCTTGCACTGGTGGGAGATAATGGTGCTTCAGATTAAGATTTAGAATGGACGTAGGGAGAGCAAATTTAGCTGAGTTAGTGATGATAATGCCATTGCCAAGATAGTTCATACAGGAGGAAAGGAAAAGTGAGAAGAGGGCAATGTGGTTATAAGACATCCAGGTAGAAGATGTCCAGAAGGCGTCCTACCTCTTCAGCAGGGATATCCCAGGGTGATGCTGTGTTCTTCTTATTGTAACTATCAGGTGGCACATGTTTCCATTTCTCCCATTTTGGGTGATATTAAATTCAATCACTTGATTAAGGTGATATGTGCCAGACTTCTTGTCTATAAAGTTATTTTCTTCCTTTGTAATTAATGAATATTTTATGGGGAGGTACTATCAGACTATGTAAATGTATTTATTTATTTGTTTATGCCAGTATAGTCATGTTTTCCTAATTTATTTAATGGGTTATCATCTGTTATTTCATTATTTTGATGCTCAAATAGTCTCAGATTTGGCCAGTAAAAGTCCATTTAAGCTGGCTTCTGGGTCCTTTTGACATGTCCTCATCCTTCTTGAGCAATTATCTTCTGTCCCAAGATATTTCAGGCTCATCTTATAATTTTCCTCCTCTTTTTTTTAAGCAAATGACATTAGAAATCAAGAACTGGGCTGCAGGCATGCCCATTATTTTTATGGTGTCCCTACTAGGCTTTCTCAGCAAATAGAGCTGCAGAGTTTATGTATGTTTAAACACATAAACATGTACATACATTCATACATCCTCTGTTTGGCTTCTGATGTCCCACACATACACTACCCCTCCATAAGGACACCTTCCTCCTCTTGCTCTGGCTCTGACAGCTTGAGCCAGGCTACCCTCCTTTGAGAACCTTCTTCTCACCATTGTCCAAGTTGTACACCCCACCATCTACTGTCTTAATTCTCTTCAACCCCATGTGACATCTATCTTACCTAGCCCCATCTAGTGGTGTTGGGCTGGATTATTCAGAAAATGAAGGGAAGAGGCAGAGAGCTGACTTTTAACTTCTTTTGTGGCTTGCTACATTTTTCAAATTTACTTTAGTAGCCATGTGCTGTTTATAAAATAAACAAAATGAAAGAAAAATAAACAAACAGACAAGCCTAGACAGATAAACAGGATTATCTTGGTAAATCCTATTTATTCTGTGAGGAAATTAAGTTCAGTTCCTTCAGGGGTTGCTTAATTAGTATCTAGTTAAAATAAATAGAAAAGCCACTTTGTGGCTTGTCTTCTCATTTTCTTGATAGAGTCTTTCACAGAGCAGATTTTTAATTGTAATGAAGTTCAGCTTATCAATTATTTCTTTCATGGATAGTGCCTTTGGTGGTGTAGCTAAAAAAGTCATCCCCATAACAAACGTCACCTAGATTTTCTTTTATGTTGCCTTCCAGGGTTTTATAGCTTTGTATTTTACATTTAGGTCTATGATACATTTTGAGTTAATTTTCATGAAGAGTGTAAGGTCTGTGTCTAGATTCCTTATTTTTCTTTTCTTTTCTTTCTTTTTTTGCATATGGATGTCCAATTGTTCTAGCATCATTTGTTGAAAAGGCTATCTTTGTTCCATTGTATTGCCTTTACTTCTTTCTCAAAGATCAGTTGACAGTACTTATATGGGTCAATTTTGGGGTTCTCTATTTTGTTCCACTGATCTGTTTGTTTCTTCTTTCACCAGTACCACCCTCTCTTGATTACTGTAGCTTTACAGTAAGTCTCAAAGTTGGGTAGTGTCAGCCCTTTAACTCTGTTCTTTTCTTTAGATGTTGTGTTTGGTCTTTTGCCTTTCTATATAAACTTTAGAATAAGTTTATTGATATCCAAAAACTAACTTTCTGGGATTTTGATTGGGACTACATCAAGTGTATAGATCAAATTGGAAAGCACTATCATCTTGATAATATTGAGTCTTCCTAACCATGATCATGGAATATCTCTCCGTTAATTTAATTCTTCTTTGATTTCTTTCATCAGAGTTTGATAAGTTTTCCTCTTATAGGTTTTGTATACATTTTGTTAGATTTATACCTAAGTATTTCATTTTTGGGGGTAGATAATGTAAATGATACTGTGTTTTTAATTTCAAAGTTTACTTGTTCATTGCTGGTTTATAGGAGAGCAACTGACTTTTTATATTAACCTTATATCATGCAACCTTATTATTACCACTCTATGTAGCTATCTGATATTAGTCACAGGAGGGTTTTTTTTGTTGTTGATTCTTTCAGATAGCTACACAGGCAATCATGTCATCTTTGAACAGAGCTTTATTTATTCTTTCTCAATCTGTGAAACTTTTAGTTCTTTTTATTGTATTATTGCATTAGTTAGGACTTCTAGTATGATGTTGGAAAGAAGTGATGAGAGGGGATATATTTCTCTTGTTCATGTTCTTAGTGGGAAAGTTCTAGTTTCTTGCCATTAAGTGTGATATTAGTTGTAAGTTTTTAGTAAATGTTTTTTATCATGTTGAAGAAATTCCCCTCTATTTCTGTTTTGCTGAGAGTGGGTTGGATGCATGGGTGTTGGATTTTGTCAGCTGCTTTTTCTGCATCTATTGATATCATGTAATATCAGTTTCTTCTTTAGCCTGTTGATGTGATAGGTTACATTAATTGATTTTCAAATATTGAACCAGACTTGCATACCTGGGATAAATACCACTTGGTCATTGTGTATAATTCTTTTATACATTGTTGGATTTGATTTACTAATTTTTTCTGAAGATTTTTGCACCTATGTTCATGAGGGATATTAGTCTGTTGTTTTATTTTCTTGTATATTTTGTATTTATGTATTATATATGTATATATGTATTTTTGTATTATGTTAATGTTGGCCTTATAGAATGAGTTAGAGAGTATTTCCTCTTCTTCTATCTTCTGGAAGAAATTGTAGAGAATTGGTGTAACTCTTTCCGTAAATGTTTGATAAAATTCACCAGTGAACCCCTGGTGGTTTTTGTTTTGCAAGGTTATTAATTTCTGATTCAATCTCTTCAGTAGATATAGGTCCATTTGAATTGTCTATTTATTCTTGTGGGAGTTTTGGCAGGAGTGTCTTTCAAGGAATTAGTCCATTTCATCTAGGTTATTAAATTTGTGGGCATAGCATTGTTCCTAGTATTCCTTTATTATCCTTTTAATGTCTGTGAGATCTCTAGTGATGTCCCCTCTTTCATTTCTTATATTAGCAATTCATGTCACCTCTCTTTTTTTCTTAGGTGGCCTGCTAGAAGCTTATCATTTTATTGATTTTTTTCAAAGAATCAGTTTTTTGTTTCATTGATTCTCTCTATTGATTTCCTCTTTTCAGTTTCATTGATTTCTGCTCTAATTTTTAAATATTTCTTTTCTTATGCTTGCTTTGGACTTAATCTGCTCTTCTTTTTCTAGTTTCCTAAGATGAAAGCTTAGATTACTGATTTTAGGTGCTTATTTTTTTCTAAAGAATATATGCATTCAATGCTATAAATTTTCCTCTAAACACTGTGTTTGCTGTGTCCTACAAATTTATATTTTACTTGTTCATTGCTGGTATTTTAGGAAAGAAACATTATATTAATATTTTTCTCCTTCAGAAACTCCTTTATGTTCTCTAAAAGATGCAAAGACTACTAATGCCATATAGAAAATTTATAAAAGTCTTTTCATTTATCAACTTTCTGACAATATATTTCTAAAGTAGGAATTCTAGGACTAGCTGAGTGACAAGATATTAGAATTGGCCACTTAAAATCCTAAGATTCACATGGAGTCATAAGAGATCCTGAATAGCCAAAGCCATCTTAAGCATGAAGAACAGAGCAGGAGTCATCATATTTCTTGATTTCAAACTATATTACAAAGCTATAGTTATCAAAAGAAGATGGTACTGGCATAAAAACAGACACATTGACCAATGGAACAGAATAGAGAGCCCAGAAATAACCCCCCACATTTACAGTATATTGATCTTTGACAAGGGAGGCAAGAATACACAATGGGGAAAGGATAGTCTCTTCAGCAAACGGTTTTGGGAAAACTGGATATCCATATATAAATCTTACACCATACAAAAAAATCAACACAAAATGTATTACAGACTTTAACATTAGACCTGAAACTGAAAGCTCATAGAAGAAAAGATAGAGAAAAAGCTTCTTGACATTGCCCTTGACAATGATATTTTAGATATGACATTAAAGACACAGGCAACAAAAGCAAAAATAGCTAAATGGGACTACATCAAACTAAAAAGCTTCTGCACAGCAGAGGAAACCATCAGCAAAATGAAAAGGCAATCTATGGAATGGGAGAACATATTTGCAAATCAGGTATCTGATAAAGGGTTTATATCCAAAATATATTAGGAAGTCATAGAACTCAATAGCAAAAAAACAAATCATCTGATTAAAAAATGGACAAAAGACTATTTCTTCAAATAGACATTTCTCCAAAAAAGATGTGCAAGTGGCCAACAGGTATATGAAAAAGTGCTCAACATCACTAATCATCAGGGAAATGCAAATCAAAATCACAGTGAGATGTTACCTCACATCTGTCAAAATGGCAGTTATCAAAAAGAAAATAACAAGTCTTGGTGAGGATGTGGAGAAGAGGGAACCCTTGTGCACTGTTGATGGGAATGTAAATTGGTGCAGCCACTATGGAAAATAGTATGGATATTCCTCAAAAAATTAAAAATAGAACTACCATATGATCCAGCAATTCCATTCCTATTTATCCAAAGAAAACAAAAATACTAATTTGAAAAGATGTATGCACCCCTATGTTCATTGCAGCATTATTTACAGTAGCCAAGATATGGAAGCAACCCAAGTGTCCATCAACAGATGAATGCATAAAGAAGATATGGCATATAAATACAATGGAATATTACTCAGCCATAAAAAGAATGAAATACTACCATTTGTGACAACATGGATGAACTTGGAGGATATTATGCTAAGAGAAATAAGTCAGGCAGAGAAAGACAAATACCATATGATTTCACTTACCTGTGGAATTTGGAAAAAAATGAACAAACAAAACTGAAATAGACTCATAGATACAGAGAACAAACAGGTGGTTGCCATAGGGAAGGGGTGTAGGGGGATTAGTGAAATAAGTGTGGGAGATTAAGAGGCACAAACTTCTAGTTAGAAAATAAATGAATCATGAGGATGAAATGTACAACATGGGGAATATTGTCAATAATATTGTAAGAATGTTTTATGGTGACAGATGGTAAGTAGACTTACCATGGTGATCATTTTGTAGTGTATAGAAGTATCAAATCAGATGTGTTGTGCATCTAAAACTAACATAGCATTGTAGGTCAACTAAACTTCAATTTAAAAAAGAGAAATATACTACTGCAGAAATTGCTTTAGTCTTTGCTTGAAACTGGTTACTCCTCATATGACCATGCCATTGTCCAACCCCTCAGCCACTTTGAAGCCTGGCTGCTTGGCTGCTTCTATGCTATATTTGGACACAGGAATATTTTCTGAGACTGGGAGCTCTGTGGTCGAGAGTTGGCCTCACACAGCCATTTAACTCAGAGCCATTGGCCTCACACAGCCATTTAACTCAGAGCTTTTACCCTGGGTACAATGATGGAGGGGCCCCAGGTGCCCACTATCCTGGGTCCCATAAACCTCCACCCACCTCCTGGTTTTGAATTCTTCCTGCCATTGGGGCTTCTCCTCTAACCTCCCTGCAAAAGACTTCTTTTTCCTCTTCCTCAGGAGCACCTAGAGTAATTTGTCCAAGTAGCCAGGGTTTTCACAAAGTTATCTTTAAGCAACCTCTGCCTCTAACCTTGAAAGTTCTTTAGGCAAAAGACACAAGGATTAGGCTACACTTTTGAAACAGGGAAGGGAAAAATACCAGAGGATAATAATCAGCACAGATCACATTCTTTCCAAATCCTTTTCAGCAGTGAAACCAAAACGCTGGTTAATACTTTAGTAAATTATTCTTCCACATTAGGAAGGGGAAAATGCTGGGAAAACTGAGAGATGTTTTGTTTATTTTGGGAAAAGAAAAGTGGGCTTGTATACTTTCAGTTAAGGTTTGTTTGTGTAACTTTTGTTTTGAAAAAAAAAAGAAAAAAAGATAAAGGGACAGGGAAGAGCAGGCGGGTCTTGTTATTATTTGGGAAATTCCTGTTTTCATATGTATATATCTCCATAACCTCATATTATTGAATAAAAACATGTAGAGACTTATGTTGTTCTGTATAAATTTTTTATACAAGAGTGAATAAAATGACCCTTCTCCCAGTTTCTTCTTTGGTCCTTGTTTGATAATGCCATCACTGCCTCACACATATATACTCTTTCTGCTTCTGCCAGCAAAAATATGGTTCTGGGGGCTTACCTGGTGGCGCAGTGGTTGAGAGTCCGCCTGCCGATGCGGGGGACACGGGTTCGTGCCCCGGTCCGGGAAGATCCCACATGCCACGGACCGGCTGGGCCCGTGAGCCATGGCCGCTGAGCCTGCGTGTCTGGAGCCTGTGCTCCGCAACGGGAGAGGCCACAAGAGTGAGAGGCCTGCGTACCGCTCAAAAAAAATGTATATATATATACGGTTCTGGAAATCTGGAATTTTAATCCCAGGATTCAGTAAAGAGCACTAGCATTGAAACTTAACTGTTTTTTCTGGGAGCAGCAAGATGTTGAGAAAAGGTGTTTATCTTTGTTTCCTATTTCTACCATTCTTTATGAAAAAATGCATCAGCAATATTTGACCTTATGAAAAAGGGATCAAAATACATAGTAATAAGTGGTACTCTATGCGTCATTTGAGAGAAGGGACTAGTACACAGTTTCTTCTTCTCTCTTTGGAAAATATGAAGATGAAATTTAAAAAGTGGTCTGAACTGGGGAGAGAATTCTTAGACTTCTGGCTGACCTGCCCTTCTACCCTCCCTCCTGTTGGCCTATGTAATCCCTGTGATTGAGAATCCGTTGTTTTATACAAAATTCTTTCTCACATTCTAAATCAGATCTTTTGGATCATCTTCAAAGATTTCTTCCAAGTTTTCCATTGTGAAACCTGTGCCTTGTGATTATGGTCTACAGTAAGGCCAAGGAGAATAGTTTCTTACATTGCTTCTGGCTCTTTCTCTGGAACAGTTTAGATAAAATGAGATGTATAGAAAAGTCTCTGAGATGTTTAAAATACCATGCAAATATAAAATCACATCAATATTTGTTTTCCTCCCCAGAAAAAAAGAAAGAAAAGAAAACCCATATAAAAATTAAAAATGAATGGATAAAATTCCTTCACAAGTAGGTTGTGTAGGTTGAGAATTCTCTGACCAAAAGCATAGCAACTGAAACAAAACTGGACTTCTGAATCAAATGAGCATCCTTTTCTCTCCTTTTCTTTTACTAATGGCCCATTTAAAGGATGCTGAAGACAGAGATAGAAACCCACAGTAGGGCTGAAAATGAGAGACAACCTCATCAGGTTGATGGATAAGTTTCTTGCAAATTAACTGAAATGAATGAGGAATACACCTACGGATGAAACAGCAGGGGGCGCAGCAGCCCAGAACATTGAGGTGTAGAGATTGAAGACATTATTTTGAGCAGGAATAGATTCTAATCATGGCTTGCTCTTTCTGGTGACCAGACCCCATCCTGAAGCTATCCAGGAGCCCACTAAAAGTTGCCTCATTAGAAGAAAAGATACCCTATCACCTAAAAAATGCCAGTGGATTTAGGAGGTCTGTGTCAGAAACTAGGGTCAAAGACCCAATATTCGAACAAAGGATTCTCCAAGTACTCTTATACAAGGGTTTTAGGAGCACTGTGCCAGGAACCAGGGATATATATATATAGGTTTACATATCTTGTGTGGTTTTTTAAATATGAATTTTAGAATCAGCATCTCTGATCCTAATGTAATTTGAACTGATTACATAAAATTTATAAATAAATTTAGGGAGAATTGACACGTGACATTTTTATAATGCTGACTTAACCTATCCAAAAATATAGTGTGTTTTAACATTTGTTCAAGTCCTTTTTTGTGTTCTTCATTACTAAAGTTTTTCTTATATATGTTTTAAACATTTCTTTAACATTTATTCCTGGGCATCATGAAAAAAATCAAATCCAGGACAATAAATGTACCCTTGGAATAAAAATGAAGTCAGAGTTTTGACTGTAGCATCCAACATTAACATTCAGAACTAAATAAGGGTATGCCTAACAGGTACTTTTAAGTAGAGAAAAATGACTTTAAGAAATTTAGGCATATTCCTCTCCAACTGTATTTGCTAGAGAATAAGAATTCTAATAGTCTTGGTCACAGAAGCCTCATAGGTGACCTAAGGTAGAGGTGCCTGTGTTGGAGCGATTTGTGGGTGTTGCTTTTGTCTCATGGAATAAATCTCATTAAGACTGATATGAAACCCATGACATTTTAAAAGACAGTTGTAGTAACAGAAGCACTGCCAGATGGGACATTAAAGAACAGACACAGTTCAAAATGAAAAGAGATTTCAGAGCCCTCAAACTTCTATAGACAGGAAGAAGACTGAGAATATATCTCAGCTGAAAACACGTCCCTTCTCGTGGAAAATAAAGGATGAACTAGCGTGTGGAGTGGATTCTGGAGCCACAGAGAAGCACTCTGAGGAAGCAAGACTGAACCCTAATTAGAGAACTGGCGACACGTGCCTGCTTAGATTTCAGAGTGGCTATGGACCATTAACTGATGGGTGTCTCCTGTTCTCTACTGTTTTGAACAGAAATACCTGTTACAGTTGTCTTGTGATTGTCCCCAGCAGAGTGGCAATAGATAACTTTTCTCTTTAGGTCACAGATCTTCAGATTGAGATGAACTATGCTTGAGGAACTGAAATTAAGGCAGATGACCCCAAGAAGTCTCATCTGTACTTGGACCTAATTTAGATGACAGGATCCTGCATTTCAAGCCTGAAGCTGATGTCATAATATGACAAGACATCTAATGTTGGAAGGGCACACGGATGAGTGTTTTTTACATGTAAGAGAGATGCAGATGAGTAGGGGCCTTATGGAAGATCATGAAAGCTAGTGGCTAAAGATTGTTCCTCAATAAACCACACCTTCCAGTATTCACAGCCTTATGTGGTTCCCTTCCTTTGAATCTGAGCTTGCCCTATGGCTTGTTTTTGAAAAAAGGTCAATGATGGAAGTGGTACTATGTGACTTCCAAAGCTAGGTCCTAAGAGGCTTTTCAGTTTCTGCCTTGGTTCCCTAGAATGCTCGTACTTGGGGCACAGTCTCTTGGAATCCTGCTGCCATGTTGTGAGAATCTTGAGCCATCTGGAGAGGACATGTGTTGACACTCTGGTCAACATTTCTAGGTGAGCCACCAGGTGATGGCCAGCATGAACGGCATGCCATCTGAGGAGCCATACTGGATACCCAGTCCAGTCGAATCTTCAGAGGACCACAGTCCTAGCCAACATCTGATTTCAAGTGCAAGAGAGAATCAAAGTGAATACTGCCCTGTAGGGTGAACCCAGTTAAACCATAGAACCATGAGAGAAAAATAATAAATTATTGTTTTAATTCATTACATTCTAGGTAGATTACTAGAACACATAGCTACATAGACACACATACACATACACACACTTGACTTGTAGCAGAGACTGGCTAGTTCTGCACCAAGTTTCTTTCCTTTTCCTTCTGAATACACATATTGACTGTCTCATCATACGACTGAGTTCTGGCTAATGGAGTATAAGTAAATGTGACGTACATCATATCCAGGTTTGCCATACTAAAACTTCCTGTGGGCGCCTTCACTCTCACTGTTTGCTTGCTGGATGAGTATTTGGAAGTGACACATTGAAAATGACAAAGCCTCCATCTGCTTGGGTTACTGTGCTTTTTCACTGAGTTTTAGGGTTTACTGTTAAAGCAGCTAATGTAAAATTAACTAAATACACAGCTGAAACAAATTGGAAATACTTTATTTTGCATTTTACATTTGTGTTCATAAGTGAGATTGATATTTAATTTTCTTTTCTTTTTTGTGTGTGATTCTTGTGATATTAAACTCTTAAAATGATTTGTATAGGTATTCTTTTTCTGCTCTCTAAATAGTGTTTTTAGGATAAGGATTATCATTTCCTTGAAAGCTTGGTAAAATTTTCTGTAAAGTATTGTTACGCTACTCTCTCTTGTAAGTGAAGGAATACTTTTTACTCCTAATTCACTTTCATTTATGGTCAATGGTTTATTCAATTTTTCAAAATAATCTAACCTCAATTTTGATAATTTGTATAGTTTTTTATTCTTCTAGAGCATTATAATTTTCGAGGCTTTCAAATTTACCAGATATCTGTTTTATTAAACTTTAGAATACTGACTCTTTGTTTTCTTGATTATATCATTTTGTTGACTTCCACTTTATTAATTTCTGTTCTTCACAATTTCTCTGTCAACATTCTTTATATTTACCTTTTTTCTCATTTTTCTAGCTTTTCTTCTAACTCATTTCATCCATTTAACAATCTTTCTTGATTTTTCCATACATATAGTTAGTTTAGGTTTATAAAATGTACTTCTATGTGTATCATGTATTTAAACAAATAAATTAGGTATTTTGATATGTAATGTTTTAATTTTTTTCAATTCTAAATGTTTTTAACTTTTATTGTTATTTCCTTTTAATTTTAAAGTTTTTATGTGGAGAATTTCAAACATACTTAAAATTAGACAAAATAATAAAATGAATCCAAAAATATCCACAATATTATATTAATATAATAAACTACTAGACTCACAATGCTCAGTTCTAATATCCAACAATCTATGTACACTCTTGCCTTACCTAAATCCCAGCCACATTCCCATCTACATTCACCTAACCACTTCACCTTTCCCATTATAATTTTGAAGCAAAACCTGTAAATATTTCAATACGTATTTCCAGAAGAAAAGGATTATTTTTTAAGCAAAAACGCATTATCATTATTATATATAAACATTTAGCAAAATATTTTAATATCACAAATATTTAAATATTCAGCCAGTAAAAATTTATAACTGCTTATTAAAATGTCATGATGTTTTAAAAAATGTCTTTGGAATCAAGATCAAAATTAGATCCATACATTGTGATTGATTGATTGATGTGCCTTTTATATCTTTTTAATTCCATAGGTTCTCTCTGCTTCTCCTTCTGGGACACTTTATTTGTTGGATAAATCAAATTGTTTGTCAGTTTTCCACAGTATGGATTTTGCAAATTATATGCTCATGATCTAATTTAACACATTCATTACTTTCTGTACACATATAATCTACAATATGAGTTAAAATTACTCCTGACTGTACATTTTAAGTATTTTTGTAGTCAATACCTTCCATCTGAAAGAATGATTCTGTGAGGGTGGAGTCTGAGATTTTGGTGTCTAATCAAATCATGCTTCCTAATGACTACATATTGTGTTTATGACTGTTACTGACCCAATGAAAAACATTATTTCAAGAATATAAGATAGATGAAAGACAAAATGTATTACTCTATTATAATTTTAAGATATCTTAAGGAATGGAAGGGTAGCATTTAATAGGAAAGGCAAAGCAAACATATAAGGGAGAGACTGAAATAAAAAACAGACTGTTGAGGAAGGGACTTTGGGTGAGACTTACGGTTCTGCAGAATCTGAGGTGTTGGAAGAAAGCAGGACGAGGAGAAATAACATGAGACACGAGTGAAGAAGTCTGCCTTTCCCCATAGTGAGGGACAAATCACAGGTATCGTATCGTGCCCAGCTCCCAGCTCTCAGCCTGGTCCCTGAGACCTTTCGAATTTACCAGGCTTTATGTGGCTGCTATTTGCAAACAAGCTCCACCCCAATGCCTCCAAACAGAGTTCTAGTTGGGCACAGGTCCCCTGAAAGGGTTGATGCTCTCAGCGATTGCCTCATTACTCTCAAGGCTAAACTCTGTCTGACAGGCTCTGAGTCATTTCCAGAGGATAAAATTTATGTCCTAGTGAGAATGAACTTTCTTTAACTTTGACAGCAAAGCTCCTGATGAGGAACTTTCAATCCACCTTTCTTCAACGCCTTCAAAATTCTTACAAGCAGGTGTCAAAGAAAGCTATCTTTGAAGGTCACGGGACATGTCACTATGCCAGTAACTCATAATACAGATTCATGTCTGGGATTGAGTGAGGTATAACTTTAACTTTAGGGGGATTTCTTTTTTTTTTTTTTAAGGAAAGAACCTTTGTTTTTAATTAATTAATTATCTTTCTCTGTGTTGGGTCTTCGTTTCTGCATGTGGGCTTTCTCTAGTTGAGGTGAGCGGGGGCTACTCTTCGTTGCGGTGCACGGGCTTCTCATTGCAGTGGCTTCTCTTGTTGTGCAGCACGGGCTCTAGGCATGCAGGCTTCAGTAGTTGTGGCATGTGGGGTCAGTAGTTGTGGCACATGGGCTTAGTTGCTTCACGGCATGTGGGATCTTCCTGGCCCAGTGATCAAACCCGTGTCCCCTGCATTGGCAGATGGATTCTTAACCACCGCGCCACCAGGGAAGTCCTAGGGGGATTTCTTGACAGAGGATTGAGTACGAGGCCCTGGGAGAAAGTAATTCAAAAGAAGTGCTTGTGCATGACTAAAACTGCAGGTGTCCCCCACAAGCCCCCTGCACCCCTCCCCTCAGCACTCTCTCCTGGCCTCGCTCAAGCTGCAGGCAAGCCCTGCTCCCAGCACTCTTACCCTGCATCACTAAAGCTGCAGATGTGCCCCACCCTCAATGCTCTCCTGCAGCCTTGCTAAGGCTGGGGTCTGGGGGGGGTGGTAAGCACAGTTTGCACAGGACACCTCTTGATCACCTGGTGCTGGTGGCCAGAGGGTCTAACCTCCCTGGGCCCCACAAGTCTGTGACAATTAGAAAGACAGTTCTAGGTAGGCTACCACACCCAGGGCACTGCACAGACAGCAGAAAGAAGCATACCCACAGTCTGCTGTGAAAAAGGCATTTACTTGTCCTGGAACTTCAACCTGGGGGACATGCTTCAGGATTGCCACTCATCTAGGGGCTGCAGACGCACTCGTGGGGAACATAGGCAGAAAGACATTATCGTGGCACCCTCCCCTGGCCTTGCCATGGCTTGCTGGTACCTTCCAGAAGTGAGCATATACACTCATATGAAACCTCAATTTTGCAACTGTTGCCTAGGGAAATATCCCCAGATCTCCTGGTCTGGAGGTCAGCAGGGTCAACAATTGCAGACCCACAGAACTATATATATTTACATAGTTTAAAGCTGCTGCCCGAGGATCTGGCTTTTGATCAGCCTGAAACTAGGTGCTGACTGAGATCACTCTTTTTGGAACACAGACAGGTCTTGAAACACCCTCAACAACTGGGACCTATCAAGAACAAAACTTAGACAATCACACAGGTTTGAGAGATAACCAAAAACTAGGGCAAGGATAAATGCTAAGTTTCATCTCCTATACAAAGCCACTCCTTCCAGACTGGGAGAGTTAGCTGTTTCACTTAATATGTAGACTCAAACACAGAGAGTCAAGCAAAATGAGGAAACAGAGGAAGATGCTTCAAATGATAGACCAAAACAAAACCTCAGAAAAAGACCTTAATAAAATGGAGGTAAGAAATCTATCTGAAAAGAAGAGTTCATATAGTCAAAAAATGCTCACTGAACTTAGGAAAGAATGGATGAACATAGAGTTTCAACAAAGAGATGGATGATGTAAGAAAGTGCCAAACAGAAGCCACAGAGCTGGAGAATATAATAAATGAACTGAAAATAGGCTTGAGGGGTTTAACGGAAGACTAAGTGAAGCAGAAGATCGGATCAGTGACCTGAAAGGCAGAGCAGCAGAACTCACCCAAATAGAGCAGCAAAGAGAAAAAAGAATTTAGAAAGAGTGGAGATAGTTTAAGAGGCACAACATCAAGCAGGATAACATTCATATTATAGGAGTCCCAGAAGGAGAACAGAGAGAGAAAGAGACAGAAAATTTATTTGAGAAATAACGGCTGAAAACGTCCCTAACCTGGAAGAAACAGACATCCAGGTTCAGGAAGCACAGAGAGTTCCTTATAAGAGGAATCAAAGAGATCTATACCAAGGCACGTTATAATTAAAATATCAAAAGTTAAAGAATCTTAAAAACAGCAAAAGAAAAAAAAATAACTTGTTACATACAAGGGAAACCTCTAAGATTATCAGCTGAGTTTTCAGCAGAAACTCTGCAGGCCAGAAGGGAGTGGCACAATAGATTCAAAGTTGTGAAGGAAAAACTTCCAGCCAAGAATCTCTACCCAGCAAGGCCATCATTTAGAACTGAAGGAGAGATAAAGAGTTTTCCACAGAAGAAAAAGCTAAAGGAGTTCATCACCACTAAACCAACTTTACAAGAAATGTTAAAGGGACTTCCTTAAGCTGGAAAGAAAAGGTACTAACTAATAAGAAAACATATGTAAGTAAAAATCTCACTGGTAAAGGCAAGTATATAGTAAAGATAGTGGGTTAAGCTCTTGTAAAGCTAGTATGAAGGTTAAAAGACAAAAGAGTAAAATTAACCACAATAAGTAGGTAGTTAACAAGTTAAAGGAAACTCAAAATAAAAAGGTGTAAAATATGGCATAAAGACATAAAGTGTGGGAAGGGGAAGTAAAAAGGTAGAGTTTTTAAGAATGTGTTCAAATTTAACTTGCTAACACCTTGAAATAGACTGTTACATATATAGGCTGTTATATGTGAACCTCAAGTTAACCACAAGCAAAAGCCTATAGCAGATGTACAAAAGATAATGAGAAAGGAATCTAAACATAACACTAAAGAAAGTCGCCGAACCACAAAGGAACGGAGTAGGAGAAGAAGAAAGGAACAGAGAAGAACTATAAAAGCAGCAAGAAAACAACTAACAGAATTTTAAAAAGCTTGTGAAACTTACTATAAAATATTATATTAATGCAAAGCTAAAATTTGGGTTTCTCTTTGTTAAATGGTATATTGGTTTTAGAAAGTAAATTGTGGTCATTTATCTGGAATATAGTAGGTATTATTTAAATATATTGTGTTTTTAATAAATCTGAGAAAAGTCCTTTTTCTTTTATTTGTGCTGTATCTAACTCTCAATTTAGTAGATTTTGCTCTTAACAATGGTTGAGTTTATTATTTTTTTCTGTTGCAATGTGTCCAGATAACATTTATTCAATATTGCACCAGAATATTTCTCTCTGCTTTGTGTTGGCTTTACAATCATGTTATCTTCTTTTAAGTTAAAAATATTTTATCACTTTGATTAAATAATAGGTAATAAAGGATTGCTTCCCCTGTTTAATCTAGATAGCAGTTGCAATTTAGCAACTCTCTTTTTCCTTCCAAGATTGAATCCTAAATTAAAAACAATTAGCATAGTTTTCATTATATTTATTAATTAGCTTATTAGTGTTGTAAGAGATACATGGGAAAAATGATCAAATTGGAAGATACACTCAGCCTTCCCTAGGTTAAGTTTGTATAGGTAGAATATTATTAATATAAATATTTCAGAAATTGTACCTTTTATGTGAAGGCTCTGGAGATTTGTCAATGTCTTCCCTGATAATAGTACATACTTAAGAAAATGTTTTCTTAAGAAAACATTGATGAAAACTATGAAATAGCTATGTGCAGTATGACTACAGAAAATTTTGCCATCATGTGATGTTATTGGTTACTGTGATAAATTAAATAATTTTATTATCAAGCAGGTATCTGCTTCTTGATGCTTGCTGAAGGCTTCTGGAAAGGATTCTACTACATCCTCTGAACTTTGATACCTCAGAGAATAGACTCTTGGATTCAGGTTTCTGAGCTGTTATTCCTTAGACAACTTTCAGACTGTACTAGTGGATCAAGACAGGATTTCCATGACTCTTTTTACTTTAAAAACAAATGTAGTGTATATATGTCCATGCCACTCTCTCATTTTGTCACAGCTTACCCTTCCCCCTCCCTGTATCCTCAAGTCCATTCTCTAGTAGGTCTGTGTCTTTATTCCCATCTTGCCCTTAGGTTCTTCATGACCTTTTTTTTTTCTTAGATTCCATATCTATATGTTAGCATACGGTATTTGTTTTTCTATTTCTGACTTACTTCACTCTGTATGACAGACTCTAGGTCCATCCACCTCACTACAAATAACTCAATTTCATTTCTTTTTATGGCTGAGTAATATTCCATTGTATATGTGTGCCACATCTTTATCCATTCATCTGTCGATGGACACTTAGGTTGCTTCCATGTCCTGACTATTGTAAATAGAGCTGCAATAAACATTTTGGTACATGACTCTTTTTGAATTATGGTTTTCTCAGGGTATATGCCCAGTAGTGGGATTGCTGGGTCATATGGTAGTTCTATTTTTAGTTTTTTAAGGAACCTCCATACTGTTCTCCATACTGGCTGTGTCAATTTACATTCCCACCACCAGTGCAAGAGGGTTCCCTTTTCTCCAAACCCTCTCCAGCATTTATTGTTTCTAGATTTTTTGATGATGGCCATTCTGACTGGTGTGAGATGATATCTCATTGTAGTTTTGATTTGCATTTCTCTAATGATTAATGATGTTGAGCATTCTTTCATGTGTTTGTTGGCAATCTGTATAACTTCTTTGGAGAAATGTCTATTTAGTTTTTCTGCCCATTTCTGGATTGGGTTGTTTGTTTTTTTGATATTGAGCTGCATGAGCTGCTTGTAAATTTCGGAGATTAATCCTTTATCAGTTGCTTCATTTGCAAATATTTTCTCCCATTCTAAGTGTTGTCTTTTTGTCTTGTTTATGGCTTCCTTTGCTGTGCAAAAGCTTTTAAGTTTCATTAGGTCCCATTTGTTTATTTTTGTTTTTATTTCCATTTCTCTAGGAAGTGGGTCAAAAAGGATCTTGCTGTGATTTATGTCATAGAGTGTTCTGCCTATGTTTTCCTCTAAGAGTTTGATAGTGTCTGGCCTTACATTTAGGTCTTTAATCCATTTTGAGTTTATTTTTGTATATGGTGTTAGGGAGTGTTCTAATTTCATTCTTTTACATGTAGCTGTCCAGTTTTCCCAGCGCCACTTATTGAAGAGGCTGTCTTTTCTCCATTGTACGTTTTTGCCTCCTTTGTCAAAGATAAGGTGACCATATGTGTGTGGGTTTGTCTTTGGGCTTTCTATCCTGTTCCATTGATCTATATTTCTGTTTTTGTGCCAGTACCATACTGTCTTGATTTATATAACTTTGTAGTATAGTCTGAAGTCAGGGAGCCTGATTCCTCCAGCTCCATTTTTCTTTCTCAAGATTGCTGTGGCTATTCGGGGTCTTTTGTGTTTCCATACAAATTGTGAAATTTTTTGTTCTAGTTCCGTGGAAAATGCCAGTGGTAGTTCGATAGGGATTGCATTGAATCTGTAGATTGCTTTGGGTAGTACAGTCATTTTCACAATGTTGATTCTTCCAATCAAGGAACATGGTATATTTCTCCATCTATTTGTATCATCTTCAATTTCTTTCATCAGTGTCTTATAATTTTCTGCATACAGGTCTTTTGTCGCCTTAGGTAGGTTTATTCCTAGGTATTTTATTCTTTTGTTGCAATGGTAAATGGGAGTGTTTCCTTAATTTCTCTTTCAGATTTTTCAACATTAGTGTATAGGAATGCAAGAGATTTCTGTGCATTAATTTTGTATCCTGCTACTTTACCAAATTCATTGATTAGCTCTAGTAGTTTTCTGGTAGCATCTTTCAGATTATCTCTGTATAGTATCATGTTATCTGCAAACAGTGACAGCTTTACTTCTTCTTTTCCGAATTGGATTCCTTTTATTTCTTTTTATTCTCTGATTGCTGTGGCTAAAACTTCCAAAACTATGTTGAATAATAGTGGTGAGAGTGGGAAATCTTGTCTTGTTCCTGAACTTAGTGGAAATGGTTTCAGTTTTTCACCATTGAGGACAATATTGGCTGTGGGTTTGTCATATATGGCCTTTATTATGTTGAGGTAAGTTCCCTCTATGCCTGCTTTCTGGAGGGTTTTTATCATAAATGGGTGTTGAATTTTGTCAAAAGCTTTCTCTGCATCTATTGAGATGATCATATGGTTTTTCTCCTTCAATTTGTTAATATGGTTTATCACATTGATTGATTTGCGTGTATTGAAGAAACCTTGCATTCCTGGAATAAACCCCACTTGATCATGGTGTATGATCCGTTTAATGTACTGTTGGATTCTGTTTGCTAGTATTTTGTTGAGGATTTTTACATCTATGTTCATCAGTGATATTGGCCTGTAGTTTTCTTTCTTTGTGACATCTTTGTCTGGTTTTGGTATCAGGATGATGGCCTCGTAGAATGAGTTTGGGAGTGTTCCTCCCTCTGCTACATTTTGGAAGAGTTTGAGAAGGATAGGTGTTAGCTCTTCTCTAAATGTTTGATAGAATTTGCCTGTGAAGCCATCTGCTCCTGGGCTTTTGTTTGTTGGAAGATTTTCAATCACAGTTTCAATTTCAGTGCTTGTGATTGGTCTGTTCATATTTTCTATTTCTTCCTGGTTCAGTCTTGGAAGGTTGTGTATTTCTAAGAATTTGCCCATTTCTTCCAGGTTGTCCATTTTACTGGCGTACAATTGCTTGTAGTAATCTCTCATGATCCTTTGTTTTTCTGCAGTGTCAGTTGTTACTTCTCCTCTTCCATTTCTAATTCTATTGATTTGAGTCTTCTCCCTTTTTGTCTTGATGAGTCTGGCTAATGGTTTATCAACTTTGTTTATCTTCTCAAAGAACCAGCTTTTAGTTTTATTGATCTTTGTGATTGTTTCCTTCATTTCTTTTTCATTTATTTCTGATCTGATCTTTATGATTTCTTTCCTTTTGCTAACTTTGGGTTTTTTTTGTTTTTCTTTCTCTAATTGTTTTGGGTGTAAGGTTACGTTGTTTATTTGAGATGTTTCTTCTTTCTTAAGGTAGGATTGTATTGCTATAAACTTCCCTCTTAGAACTGCTTTTGCTGCATCCCATAGGTTTTGGGTCGTCGTGTCTTCATTGCCATTTGTTTCTAGGTATTTTTTGATTTCCTCTTTGATTTCTTCAGTGATCTCTTGGTTATTAAGTAGTGTATTGTTTAGCCTCTATGTGTTTGTATTTTTTACAGATTTTTTCCTGTAACTGATATCTAGTCTCATATCATTGTGTTCGGAAAAGATACTTGATATGATTTCAATTTTCTTAAATTTCCCAAGGCTTGATTTGTGAACCAAGATATGATGTATCCTGGAGAATGTTCCATGAGCACTTGAGAAGAAAGTGTATTCTGTTGTTTTTGGATGGAATGTCCTATAAATATCAATTAAGTCCATCTTGTTTAATTTATCATTTAAAGCTAGTGTTTCCTTATTTATTTTCACTTTGGATGATCTGTCCATTGGTGAAAGTAGGATTGTGTGATTGTGTTATGTATGAAATGTATGAAAGTATGATTGGGTTACTGTCAATTTCTCCTTTTATGGCTGTTAGTATTTGCCTTATGTATTGAGGTGCTCCTGTGTTGGGCGCATAAATATTTACAATTGTTATATCTTATTCTTGGATTCGTCCCTTGATCATTATGTAGTGTCCTTCTTTGTCTCTTGTAGTAGTCTTTGTTTTAAAGTCTGTTTTGTCTGATATGAGAACTGCTACTCCAGCTTTCTTTTGATTTCCATTTGCATGGAATATCTTTTTTCCATCCCCTCACTTTCAGTCTGTATGTGTCCCTAGGTCTGAAGTGGGTCTCTTGTAGACAGTATATATATGGGTCTTGTATTTGTATCCATTCAGCCAGTCTATGTCTTTTGGTTGGAGCATTTAATCCATTTACATTTGAGGTAATTATCGATATGTACGTTCCTATTACCATTTTCTTAATTGTTTGGGGTTTGTTATCGTAGGTCTTTTTCTTCTTTTGTGTTTCCTGCCTAGAGAAGTTCCTTTAGTATTTGTGTAAAGCTGGTTTAGTGGTGCTGAGTTCTCTTAGTTTTTGCTTGTCTGTAAAGGTTTTAATTTCTCCATCAAATCTGAATGAGATCCTTGCTGGGTAGAGTAATCTTGGTTGTAGGTTTTTCTCTTTCATCACTTTAAATATGTCCTGCCACTCCCTTCTGGCTTGCAGGGTTTCTGCTGAAAGATCACCTGTTAACCTTATGGAGATTCCCTTGTATGTTATTTGTTGTTTTTCCCTTGCTGCTTTTAGTATTTCCTCTTTGTATTTAATTTTTGATAGTTTGATTAATATGTGTCTTGGCGTTTTTCTCCTTGGATTTATCCTATATGGGACTCTCTGTGCTTCCTGGACTTGATTAACTATTTACTTTCACATATTAGGGAAGTTTTCAACTATAATCTCTTCAAATATTTTCTCAGTACCTTTCTTTTTCTCTTCTTCTTCTAGGACCCCTATAATTCGAATGTTGGCGCGTTTAATGTTATCCCAGAGGTCTCTGAGAATGTCCTCAATTCTCTTCATTCTTTTTTCTTTAATCTGCTCTGCAGTAGTTATTTCCACTATTTTATCTTCCAGGTCACTTATCCGTTCTTCTGCCTCAGTTATTCTGCTATTGATCCGTTCTAGAGAATTTTTAATTTCATCTATTGCGTTCTCATTTTTTGTTTGCTCTTTAGTTCTTCTAGGTCCTTGTTAAACATTTCTTGTATTTTCTCCATTCTATTTCCAAGATTTTGGATCATCTTTACTATCATTATTCTGAATTGTTTTTCAGGTAGCAGGCCTATTTCCTCTTCATGTGTTAGGTCTGGTGGGTTTTTACCTTGCCCCTTCATCTGCTGTGTGTTTCTCTGTCTTCTCATTTTGCTTAACTTACTGTGTTTGGGGTCTCCTTTTCGCAGCCTGCAGGTTCGTAGTTCCCGTTGTTTTTGGTGTTTGCCCCGAGTGGCTAATGTTGGTTCAGTGGGTTGTGTAGGCTTCCTGGTGGAGGGGACTAGTGCCTGTGTTCTGGTGGATGAGGCTGGATTTTGTCTTTCCGGTGGGCAGGTCCAAGTCTGGTGGTTTGTTTTGGGGTGTCTGTGACCTTATTATTACTTTAGGCAGCCTCTCTGCTAATGGGCGGGTTTATGTTCCTGTCTTGCTAGTTGTTTGGCAAAGGGTGTCCAGCAGTATACCTTGCTGGTCGTTGAGTGGAGCTGGGTCTTGGCTTTGAGATGGAAATCTCTGGGAGATTTTTGCCATTTGATATTACATGGAGCTGGGAGGTCTCTGGTATACCAATGTCCTGAACTTGGCTCTCCCACCTCAGAGGCACAGCCCAATGCCTCGGTGGAACACCAACAGCCTGTCATCCACATGGCTCAGAATAAAAGGGAGAAAAAAAGAAAGAATGAAAAAGATAAAATAAAATAAATTAAATTAAAGTTATTAAAATAAAAACCAATTATTAAAAACAATTTAAAAAGTAATTTTAAAAAAAAGAAAGAAGAGAGCAACCAAGCCAAAAAACTAATCCACCAGTGATAACAAGTGCTAAAAACTATACTAACAAAAAGAAAAGAAAAGAAAAAAAAACGGACAGAACACTAGGACAAATAGTAAAAGCAAAGCTATACAGACAAAATCTCACACAGAAGCGTACACATACACAGTCACAAAAAGAGAAAAAGGGAAAAAAAAAAAATATATATAGGTATATCGATGCTCCCAAAGTCCACCTCCTCAATTTGGGATGATTCGTTATCTATTCAGGTATTCCACAGATGCAGGGTACGTCAGGTTGATTGTGGAGATTTAATCCGTTGCTCCTGAGGCTGCTGGGAGAGATTTCCCTTTCTCTTCTTTGTTTGCACAGCTCCTGGGGTTCAGCTTTGGATTTGGACCCGCCTCTGAGTGTAGGTCGCCTGAGGGTGTCTGTTCTTTGCTCAGACAGGACGGGGTTAAAGGAGCAGCTGCTTCGGGGGCTCTGGCTCACTCAGACTGGGGGGAGGGAAGGGTACGGAGTGCGGCGGCAGAGGCCACCGTGACGTTGCACCAGCCTGAGGTGCGCCGTGCGTTCTCCCGGGGAAGTTGTCCCTGGATCCCGGGACCCTGGCAGTGGCGGGCTGCACAGGCTCCCAGGAGGGGCGGTGTGGATAGTGACCTGTGCTCGCACACAGGCTTCTTGGTGGTGGCAGCAGTGGCCTTAGCGTCTCATGCCCGTCTCTGGGGTCTGTGCTGATAGCCGCGCCTCGCGGCCATCTCTGGAGCTCCTTTAAGCGGCGCCCTGAATGCCCTCTCCTCGCGCACCAGGAAACAAAGAGGCAAGAAAAAGCCTCTTGCCTCTTCGGCAGTTCCAGACCTTTTCCCGGACTCCCTCCCGGCTAGCCGTGGCGCACTTAACCCCTTCAGGCTGTGTTCACACCGCCAACCCCAGTCCTCTCCCTGGGATCTGACCGAAGCCCGAGCCTCAGCTCCCAGCCCCCGCCCGCCCCGGTGGGTGAGCTGACAAGCCTCTCGGGCTGGTGAGTGCCGGTCGGCCCTGATCTTCTGTGCAGGAATCTCTCTGCTTTGCCCTCCGCAACCCTGTGGCTGCGCTCTCCTCCGCGGCCCCGAAGCTGCCCCCCTCCGCCACCCGCAGTCTCCGCCCGCGAAGGGGCTTCCCAGTGTGTGTAAACCTTTCCTCCTTCAAAGCTCCCTCCCACTGGTGCAGGGCCTGTCCCTATTCTTTTGTCTGTTTTTTCTTTTTTGTTTTGCCCTACCCAGGTACGTGGGGAGTTTCTTGCCTTTTGGGAGGTCTGAGGTCTTCTGCCAGCTTTCAGTAGGTGTTCTGTAGGGGGTGTTCCACATGTAGATGTATTTCTGATATATTTGTGGGGAGGAAGATTGATCTCCGCATCTTACTCTTCCGCCATCTTGAAGTTTCTCCCTCCAAATAATGTTTTAAGGCATGGAATTGTCTAAGTGTAGACGAGAGATATGTGTGCTAAACCATCAAAAGCATGAAAACAGCCCCACTCTGCACAAGTGGACTGTATCAGAAATTAGAAAGATCAGAATTAATTTGCTTTCTTCTTCCTGACATTGCTTAGAAGATGGACTATCTATAATGCATCTCTGAAATAATTCTTTTTAAAAAAATCTTTCAGTGGTTTCTATCAACAAATAAGAAATATTGTTCTAGTCTTTCCTTATCTTGTAATTTTATTTTTGCCCTTATCTTTTAATTTGTCTCCTTGTATACACTGTATTATTCATTCAACTTATCTTACTATTTATGTCCATGAAATTAATCTCTAATTTTTATTTTGTAGTTCAGGCCAAATTCAGAAATTAAGTCAGAATTAGAATTCACTTCATGTGAAATGAATAAATGAACATAAAATGTGTCTGAATAGGCAAGGCTAAATATTGTAAAAAAGTTGACATTCATAATCATTATAAATTTATTAGTATTCAGTGAATTTCCAAACAATGCTCAATGTCACTATGGGGATAATTCACATCATAAAAAATTTCAAAATTTTACCTGGAATAAATAATAAGCTTAGTATTGCAAATAAAAGGTGAAAACAGAGAAATGAGAATGGACCAGCCAGAGTAATTATTAAAATATTTTATTAAGCCCCAGTAATTCAAATATTTTAGTACATGTGAAAGAATAGACTAGCTAATCAATGAAATAGAATAAATCACTTAGAAACAAGTCAAAACATATGCTAATTTAATTTGTGATAAAGGAGTCATGTTTTATTAGCAGGGAAATATTGAATTGGTTCATAAATGATAATGAGACTATTAGAAAGCTACATACATGAGAAAAAAATGTCAGTTTAGATACTCACTCACCAAACAATAGAAAACAAAATAATTTAAGATGGAATTAAATGTAAAAATTTGAACCAGGACTTTTGCTTCTACACCTGCATGATTTCATCACCACAAAGATCTCTCTAATGCTATCCCTTTGTAAGTCACATCCCTCCCCACTGGCTCTAGCCTCCATAAAGCCTGGAAACCACCAATTTATTTTCCATTTCTATGATTTTGCCATTTCAAGAATGTTATATGAAAGGAATCACACAGTATGACCTTCTGAAATTGTCTTTCTTTTCACTCAGTGTAATGTTTTGGAGATCCATCCAAGTTGTTGCCTGTATCAGTACTTTGTCCCTCTTTATTACCGACTAGTATTCCATAGTATGAATGTACCACAGGTAGTTTAACCTTTCACCTACTGATGGACATTTTGGTTGTTTCCAATATTTGGAAATATTGTTTTCTTTTCCCCACCTTCCTGTGGGTTACTTGAACATTTTTTAAAATTTCATTTTGATTTATCTATAGTTTCTTTGCTTATACCTCTTTGCATGATTTTTCAGTGTTTTAAAAAACACTGTGGGCAATTAGGAACCAAGATGGTGGAGTAGAAGGATGTGCTTTCACTTCCTCTTGTGAGAACACCAGAATCACAACTAGCTGCTGGACACTCATCGACAGGAAGACACTGGAACTCACCAAAAAAGATACCCCATATCCAAACACAAAGGAGAAGCCACAATGAGATGGTAGGAGGGGCGCAATCACAGTAAAATCAAATCCCATAACTGCTGGGTGGGTGACTCACAGACTGGAGAACACTTATACCACAGAAGTCCACCCACTGGAGTGAAGGTTCTGAGCCCCACGTCAGGTTCTCAACCTGGGGGTTTCGACAATGGGAGGAGGAATTCCCAGAGAATCAGACTTTGAAGGCTAGTGGGATTTGTATGCAGGACTGCAACTGGACTGGGGGAAACAGAGACTCCACTCTTGGAGGGCACACACAAAGTAATGTGCGTATTGGGACCCAGGGGAAGGAGCAGTGACCCCAGGGGAGACTGAACCAGACCTACCTGCTAGTGTTGGAGGGTCTCCTGCAGAGGTGGGTGGTGGCTGTGGCTCACCATGGGGATAAGGACACTGGCAGCAGAAGTTCTGGGAAGTACTCCTTTGGCCCTCCCAGAGTCTGCCATTAGCCCCACCAAAGAGCCCAGGTAGGCTCCAGTGTTGGGTTGCCTCAGGCCAAACAACCAACAGGGAGGGAACCCAGCCCCACCTATCAGCAGTCAAGCAGATTGAAGTTTTACTGAGCTCTGCCCACCAGAGCAACAGTCAGCTCTACCCACCACCAGTCCCTCCCATCAGGAAACTTGCACAAGCCTCTTGGATAGCCTCATCCACCAGAGGGCAGACAGCAGAAGCAAGAAGAACTACAATCCTGCAGCCTGTGGAACAAAAACCACATTCACAGAAAGAGAGACAAGATGAAAAGGCAGAGGGCTATGTACCAGATGAAGGAACAAGATAAAACCCCAGAAAAACAACTAAATGAAGTGGAGATAGGCAACCTTCCAGAAAAAGAATTCAGAATAATGATAGTGAAGATGATCCAGGACCTCGGAAAAAGAATGGAGGCAAAGATCGAGAAGATGCAAGAAATGTTTAGCAAAGACCTAGAAGAATTAAGGAACAAACAAACAGAGATGAACAATACAATAACTGAAATGAAAACTACACTAGAAGGAATCAATAGCAGAATAACTGAGGCAGAAGAACGGATAAGTGACCTGGAAGACAGAATGGTGGAACTCATTGGCATGTAACAGAATAAAGAAAAAAGGATGAAAAGAACTGAAGACAGCCTAAGAGACCTCTGGGACAACATTAAATGCAACAACATTTGCATTATAGGGGTCCCAGAAGGAGAAGAGACAGATTAAGGACCCAAGAAAATATTTGAAGAGATTATAGTTGAAAACTTCCCTAACATGGGAAAGGAAATAGCCACCCAAGTCCAGGAAGCACAGAGAGTCCCATACAGGATAGACCCAAGGAGAAATACGCTGAGACACACAGTAATTAAACTGACAAAAATTAAAGACAAAGAAAAATTATTGAAAGCAGCAAGGGAAAAACGACAAATAACATATAAGGGAACTCCCATAAGGTTAACAGCTGATTTCTCAGCAGAAACTCTACAAGCCAGAAGGGAATGGCATGATATACTTAAAGTGATGAAAGGGAAGAACCTACAACCAAGAAAAAACACTGTGGAGAATGGATATGTATTTCAGAAGGGAAATATAACATTGATAAAGAACAAAAGAAAAGATAGAGTTGTAAATGTCATAAATTTATTCGACACACAAATTTCATGTACTTCCAATTCCCGTCCCTTCTTTCTCCCACTATTTTCTCTCCTGATAAGTCTTTTTTCCTCATTTCGGGAAAAGTTCATCTGATGAAGTTTGTAAGTTTCCATCTTTAAGCATTTCCGTGTTCAGATGCTAAACAGTAGAAGAAAAGTTAGAAATATTAGGGAAATTTTGTGATCTAATAAAGGAATAATTTTTCATATTTTAATTATAAATATTTGAACTTAATAAGTTTAATTATTTTTAATGATAAGGTTGTTCTCAGTTTTTTCATGTTTTAAAGTGGAAAGTGGAAGGTCTCACAGCAAGTGTTGTACTGTCAAAGATGAACACTGTCAATCAGCCTAAACGAAGGTCTTGTAGATCACATCTCTTGTGCTGTGTTATATGGATAATTTATAGTGAACAGTTTCCTGACTTTAACTAGTATAAGTTTAGAAACATCCCAGAAAGGCCGTGGGTAATAAATATATCACCACTGAGAATAGAAACATAAACTAAATATTAGATGATTTCCCTTTTATATGTGGCAAATTCCTGGATTCATCTTCAAACAAGTCAACCCAGACACCAGTAATTATATTTTACTTGCATTTTTTTCTACTGTGAAATTCTATAATACATTTTAGATAGTTCAATTCATAAATGATTTACCAAGGAGTTTTATAATATGGTAAGGATATGCTCAAGAAGCAGCTTTACACAGACAACACATATTTTATTTATTTTCTTTTTGTTGGCATTAGATTTTACCATTTATACTTTACCAGCACTGCAGGGAACACTGTACTCTTCAATGGTGAATTCCTCTGAAATGCAAAAATGATGAGACAGAGTGAAGACATTCAGTAATAGGCACATGAATGGTTAATTGTAAATAAAGTGTGTAAGCTACGAAAGAAAGTATAAAGCACAGTTACAGAGCCAATAAAAGGACTTACTTCTGTACTAAGCCTTTTGGGATTGGTTAGTGAGGAGCAAGAGAAAATTGGCCTTGGACATAAAGTTGAGGGGCAGATTTCACAAATGGATAACTGTCTTTCTATAGGACACTGTATAGCCCTTTTTCACAACTATGTTTTTCTTATTGGAGTTGTACGTTCCTCTCTGAACCTTTTCTTTTCTGAGAAAGAGTAAAGTTTGAACACTACCAGCATGCTAAGATACTGGTAAGTTTCTACTTCAAAGTCATGAGCAAATGGAAGAATTTCCTGACATATTATACAAAGTTTCCCAAAATTTGTGAAACTATCTGAGGCCCAAATCAAAAACAGAACAAATTTTGGGTCTCATATCACACATTTTTAGTTATTGCCACCCTTCTTTTCTTTCTGGAATAATTCAGTCCAGAAAAAATGTCATAGGGGAATTTAGAAAAAATTGATCCCCTTATTGCTTTATGATCAATTTATAAGAATGATTCTAATACTTGTTTGGGGGCATAAGACAGATTAATATACAGGAATATGCTTATCCTGTGATCATAAACTCAACTCTTTCTTCCAGTGAAAGATTGTGGAGTTTTCTTTCAGTTAAGGTGACCCTGTCCTAGTTAGTCATCTTTTTCCTTTCAAGGCTCAGCATGTCTGAATCCCACTCACCTGTCTCATAATAATCATAGGCCTTTACGGTAGCTGGTTTTAAATTCTTTATTGGGATGTTTTGTTCCACTGAGAAGGAGAAACTCAAGCTTTGATGGGTTAGCTGGAGAGACAGGAAAACTGAATTGGAATCAAAGATTAACTCAGTTACTCTTTTCTTAAGATAGTATCAAACCCTGTACTTATGCTGTCCTCTGCACCAAAACCTGTGGAAAGAACGAGAGGTTTTAAGACTTGCATAATACACTCAATGACAGATAAAAGAAGGGCAAAAAGACGATTCTATGGACAGTCAAATGTAGTAAATTGAGCTTTGTTGACCTGGCCCAGCTTCGTTTCCCTCTGTAGCTATTTTCTTTCCCCACAATTCATAAATGCTATACCAGGGAGTTTTATAATACGATAAGTTGTGTAGGTGAAATACACTCTTTGGAACCTGGGTTGGTTTGTTAGAATCTGTAGTGGTTCTTCCAGATCTAGCAGAATCACAGAGAATCTTACCTCTTCAAAGTAAATCAGGACGTGGTTGGTGCTCACTTCAGTCCTTTGAATCTGAGGCCTTTCTTGGAGCTGTTGACCAAGAGGAAAGGCCAAAGATATGGGATGAGGAACTTTCAGGCTGAGGCAGTTTTCAGGTATTTACGTTCTAAAAGGCTTCTCAGAGACATCCAAACACTAATTTTGATTTCTTCAAGAATAATAGTAATAATAATAAAAATAATAAAAGTAATATTTATTAAACCCTCCTTATCTATCTATCTGTCTATCATCTATTTAGAGAGGGAATTATCTTCCAACTATATTAAAAAAAGGAGAATATATGTATATGCTTACATATGATATAGTCTCCCTTTTTCTTTTTGTACATAGTTGGAAGATAATTCAATGCACTACACATTCCTAGAAGTCTCAGGGCCTGCTGGAACATTATTAACCATGTTTATGATTTATGTCTTATAGTTGAGACCACATAGCTAGGATGCCCACTTTTAAAATGATGGAAACACACACTAGAGAAACAAGTTTGAGGGAATAAACCTCTTGGAGAACTGAATCAACAAAATAAAATTGACAGCATTTGCCATGACTTTGCTATCTGTAAGAAACTTAGGGTTTACCTTTTTCACTGATGCTTTCACAGGTATGAAGCCTGATACCATCTTCACATCAACAATGACCATGTTGGAGCTGGGTCGTTCCCCAGTATAACTGTGAAGTCAAGGCATAGGGACAAGGCAGTCAAACAAAATTCTTTGGAATTCATTCAAGACAGAAGTCTTTCCTCTTTTATTTCTACCGTTCCTTATCCCTGGCTACCACTCAGCTTTGCCATCTACTCTATTTTCTTCTGCTATAGTTGTTTGGAAAACTCATTATGAATGTATACTCTGCAGGTATGGTAACATCATATTCTCAATGTTAAGGCTTTTCAGTAAGAGTGAAGAAAATTTTCTTTAAATAACTATTGCAAGAATTTCTTGTTTATTATGTATGACCTTGGACAGTGAAGATCCCCTGCACAAGAAACTCTATTTCACTATATTCTACAAAATGTCTCATAGTGGTTTAGGATTTACCTAATGTTGATGAGAATCTGGACTTTGCTGTGAGCATTGACTCCATCACAATTCTTGGGGAGAATATCAACTTTCAGAGTAAAGGGAGATTTTCCTTCTTTCTTGGGCAGGATATTATATCTCAGGGATGTCTAAAACAAATTGAAAAAAAATCCTTTATTTTTACACTCAAATAGTCTATCTCTTCTACGTGATTTATACCTCCCCTTAGGACATGTCTCTTTTTCTATTTTGAAGTTCAAATGGAATCCTTGAGACTTGTTCTCCCATTTGTGGCATCGCCTGAACCCTGGCAGTCTCACCTGGAGGTACACACATCCCGACCCTGACACTGCCATGCTGTACTCCCCTGGAACCTCTGGCAAAGCGACCTCCTGCAGCAATAGGCGATTGCCTTCATCTACTTGGAATTCTTCAGAGAAGGTCTCTGAAGACTTGATGGTGACTGTAGCCGCTTTCTCCCTTTTAGTGAAAGTTGCTGCTCCATACTTGGAGAGCGCTTGGAGAGCTACCACCGTATCCTGCAAAAAGATGGGTTCAGAAAGCACAGGAGAGGAAGGTAACAAAATCATACCAGATGTAAACCACATCAACACTGTTCTCAGAGTTATTTAGTCATAAACACAGTTCATTCACTGGATTTCAAGTCAATTCAGACCTGGTTATTAATCATGAACTATTCTAGGAACTTTGGGGGAAATGAAGTTTCCTTGTTCAAGCAGTTTACAGTGTACATATGGGAATGAGACTCAAATATTTGACGTAGAGGATATTTCAATAATTATAAATTTATATAACAACATTTGTTGGAAAAATTCAGAGAATGGAGAAGAAATTGGAGCTAGCATAATAAGAAAATGCTGTGAAGAAGCTGTGAAGAAGGTGAGAATAATGAGGTCTGAATAATGAGAAAGGTCTGAATAATGAGAAAGGTTTATAAAGACAGAAGAGAGGCATCAGGCAGTACCAGGGAGGGAAATGTTGTTGTAGTAAAGACATAGAAAAGAGTGAGCCAATTCCAGAGAAAGAGAAGGGATCAGCCTTTTGGCCATGCCACGCAGCATGAGGGATCTTAGTTCCTTGACCGGGGATCGAAGCTGCACCCCCTGCAGTGGAAGCATGGAGTCTTAACCACTGGACCGCCAGGGAAGTCCCCAAGGGAAGTAATCTTATGAAAACATTGCTCTAGGAAGGTTGATCGACTTTAGGGATGAGGATCCACTAAGGAGAGAAAATATGAGAGATTGTGCAGAGGACAGAGAAATAATCCATATATAAAATAATGAGGCTGGAATCTTTCTGGTGATGGAGGAATAGACAAAGTATAAATTAGAAACATTATGCAATTATTCAACTCCTAGAATGTGGTTGTGTCTACATGGGTATTAGTATATTTATTTTTCTTCCTAGAGTCTCTTCACAGACCTGAGTGGAGGAGAAGCCCCCACTGGGGTTTTGTTGCTTGGTGATCCATTTCACAATCCGTGTAGCCACAGACAGGTCTTCTGAAGATGGGGCAGGCTGGGCAGTAAGATAGGCAAGGAGAGTGTAAGCTGTCATCTCCACTTCAACAGAAGGAGCCCGGGGTTGATAATAGAGTGCATTAACTTCTTGAGGTTTCCCAGGCCATTGCCAGTGGATTGAGTCCTCTTTGAGATAAAAAAGGATACAATCTTAAGCTTAGAGAACATTTTCAAAACCTAATTCATTAATGATCATTATAATTAGAGCTCACCTAGTGAATGGACATACATGAAGTGAAAGTATTAAATAATCACCAATCAAGCTAATCTTTGCCATGAAAGTAAACTGAGGTTCTAGCAAATCACATTGTGTCTTTGTGTCTGTTACATACTTGTGTGATATTAGAAGCTGGGCTGTTTAAAGTCTATAATGTGTGAATTGATAAAATGATCCATGTCACCCAGAGAACTTAAGTGTTAGGTCAATAATAAATCATCATCATCTTCTTATAATAATATAATGGATAGAATATAATATAAGCATGATATGTGTGAATTTAATAGGTCCTCTCCCTTTGATCACTGGTGATTTTTGGAAGTCACTTTTGCAGTAGCAGCTCTTACCTTCTTTTACAGCCTCTTTGTCTAGTGATTCAAGCAGCTCACTTCGTTTGGCCTGGTTTCCTGCTAGAGCAAAGGCATAGGCCAATAATGCCTTGGTATAGACAAGACTTCCTTGGGCCTCTGAAGTAGACTCCCAGGCCCTTTCCAGGCAGAATAGGGCACTGCGGACAACTGGGTGCTATAAAGAAGATGGACCTTAAGATAGAACCAGGCTAATGAACTGTCTCCAGGGTAACCCTAGATTCAATGCCCCGAAGTGCCTGTGCAACATCACAGTCTGACCAGAGGGTAATTTTCTTTGCAGCTTCCCAAAGGATCTGTCATCCTTTATGCTCTAGTGAAATATACTAATATTAAATAACATGAAAATCACAACTCATTTTCCTCAGACATTCATAGTTCCATGAGTTTTATTCCTTACATTTGTGAGGGAGGTCCAGGGAGTGTGGTAGTACATACAGTGACAGGCAGTGGCATCTCCAGCAGAGCAATGGTGATGTAGGCAGAGAGTGTCACCTCATCGTCTACCCCACCCTGTAAGGATCAGAGGCAGAGACACTCAAACACTCCAGTATTCATCAGCCAGAATCAGCTATCTCTATTTTCCCCTTGGCCATCTCCACTAGAAAGCATCTTTCCTTGGGCAGTATTATTGATTTTTCCCCTTCCTCCTTCACCCTAAAATTCTTAAATCTGTCCCAAATCACTTTCCCTCACTTTTATTAATGTATTGGAGCTTTGGGGGCATGCTGTTTTCTTTCAATACAAACAACTAATTTATTGCTAGGTTTCAGAAGCTTTAGAGTCTACTTTCCTTCTCAGAGCTATGTCACCAGGACTTGAGGAATCAACAGGAGCATCGTAGCTCCTACATGTCACTGTCCTCAGGGCCCAGAACAAATTTAAAGGCATCACCTTAATAGCATTGTTTAACAATGATCCAGAACGCTGGAAACAACCATTTTCCTTTTGCTTCTGTGAGAGCCAGGTAAGGGAGTTCATGATGTGCGAGTCCTCCACAAAGATGTATGACTGGGCTTGAGCGAAGGACTTGAATACAAATGCAGTGAGCCTGTCCAGCAAGGAAGAGGTGGAGACCTGAGGACCATCTCACTTTTAAAGCTCACTGTGTGCAGTTGCCTCCAGGTAGCTTCACAGTTCCGTGGAGAAAATTGGTGGCAAAATGATACTTGAATACTGAATATACTCTTATTTGTCCAGCAAACTTCTGAATCTGTTTTAAAATGTCTCAACTTGATGGGTTTCTCCAGAGTCGATACTTTTCACTTTTTTTTCTCATAAAATGTTTGTGAAATGTGGTGCCTTTCCACCACCAAAATTGCCATTTTCTGAATGATTTTACTACATCACAGTCTCTTTCTGTCCTTCCCCTCCTCTCCTCCCTTAATGTAGAAGCTTTTTCCTCTATCATTTCACATTATGACATTTTCTGCCTTCTATTTCCGTTTTGGGGGATCCTTACTTTACTGCTATTTACTATACTGTCAGAACAGTGAGCTTTCATAGATGAAATGGTGAGATCCTCCACTAGTGATGACACACATAGGAGTTTTTAAAGGATAACAAAATGGGCAGAAGACCTAAATAGACATTTCCCCAAAGAAGATAAACTGATTGACAACAAACACATGAAAGAATGCTCAACATCACTAATCATTAGAGAAATGTAAATCAAAACTACAATGAGATATCATCTCACACCAGTCAGAATGGCCATCATCAAAAAATCTACAAACAATAAATGCTGGAGACGGTGTAGAGAAAAGGGAACCCTCTTGCACTGTTGGGAGGAATGTAAATTGATACAGCCACTATGGAGAACAGTATGGCGGTTCCTTAAAAAGCTACAAATACAACTACCATACAACGCAGCTATCCCACTACTGGGCATATACCCTGAGAAAACCATAATTCAAAGAGAGTCATGTACCACATTGTTCATTGCAGCTCTATTTACAATAGCCAGGACATGGAAGCAACCTGAGTGCCCATCAACAGATAAATGCATAAAGAAGATGTGGCACATATATACAATGGAATATTACTCAGCCATAAAAAGAAACGAAATTGAGTTATTTGTAGTGAGGTGGATGGACCTAGAGTCTGTCATATAGAGTAAAGTAAGTCAGAAAGAGAGAGACAAATACCATATGCTAACACATATATATGGAATCTAAAAAAAAAAAAAAAGGCTCTGAAGAACCTAGGGGCAGGACAGGAATAAAGACGCAGACGTAGAGAATGGACCTGGGGACACAGGGAGTGGGAAGGGTAAGCTGGGATGAAGTGAGAGAGTGGCATGGACATATATACACTACCAAATGTAAAACAGATAGCTAGTGGGAAGCAGCCTCATAGCACAGGGAGATCAGCTCCGTGCTTTGTGACCACCTAGAGGGGTAGGATAGGGAGGGTGGGAGGGAGACTCAAGAGGGAGGAGATATGGGGATATATGTACATGTATAGTTGATTCACTTTGTTATAAAGCAGAAACGAACACACCATTGTAAAGCAATTATACTCCAATTAAGAAAAAAAAAAGGATAACAAATTTCTATGCATGAACTCCAGGTATCAGAGAATAGCTATTTCCAGAATTCTGAAATACTGTGGATCTACAGAGAACATATGGAAATAATTATCTTACCAAGTGTTCCCCTGACTTCTACTATGACGATCCCCAAAGGTGCTGTAAGAACCATCGCTGTGCTTATAATTCAACTGTCTTTGGTAACCTGAAGAGGAAGTTTGCATAGATTTATGAAATAGCACAGACATTGGAGAATGAATCAGGGTTTTCCTCAAAACTGGTTGAGGTGTCACAGGGAAACTACTATGTTACTACGAAGTCTCCAAGACTTGATGATACCATCGAATTTCCTGGTTGTATAGTGGGACAACTTGTTGGATATCACAGCAACAATAATTATTAAATCTTAATCAAAGGGATGTTGACTTGAGTTCACTGGAGGAGATATTTAGGGAATCAGTTAATGTTTTTCCTTTTGGGGTAATCTCTCACCACTGATGAGGTGGCTGATGGCTGTGGACTTGATCTTCTCTGTCAGCAGTCCTGTCTCATTCAGATAGTTCAGAACATAGATGTTAGGGGCAAAAAGGACCATATTCTGCTCTCCACAACCATAGGGCATCTGGAGAAGATTCTGAAGATTTTGCATTGCAGAGCCTAGTATATCACCTGGGGAATGAAAGATATTAAAAAAAAAATCAGAGGAACTCAGAGCTGATTTATGTTGGGATAAGAAGATAGATTACTAACTAAGTGAGAAGTCAAATCATATATAAAGGGGAGGAAAAGAAAGCATAAGAGGTGAAGGAAAACAAGAAATAGAAAGGAAAGAGAAATGAGGGAACAATAAAGTAGATAGTTCAAGGACGGAAAAAACAGGAAAAAATCTGAATGGTAGGATACATCTTTCTGATGAGCCACAAATCTGGTAAAAAACAATTATTTTTCAATCTATTAGGAAGCATCACTACCTAGCCAGTCTCTTGAAGATGAGGGCACAAAGAGATGGCCCTTTTTTACTTTTTAGAGTGTATCAAGGTATAAGATGTAGCACAACATCTATTCAACAGTGCAGTCCTTAGCTTGGTGCTCTTTCTCTCAATCCAACGCCTAGACTCAGACAGTTCATTAGTAAGGGATGGTGAGGCCCCATGCACTAGAATTATGGGGATGGACAACTGCTTCTTTCGGGCTGGGAGACTCACCCAAAACTGAATGTGTTGCCCTGGCAGAGCCTTCAACCACATTTGAAGGAAGTTTTAGTGACAACTTTTCAGGTTCTCTGGTTTCTAATGAAACAAGACAAATATATATAAGGGAGGGAAAAATGAGAGAAACGTTCTAGATTTATTTGAATTTTTTTCATCTATATGATCAAGATCCAACATCTCATTTCTCTTGGTCATTATATAATCTCTTTGATGCAATCCAAGTTTCTCCTAAAGCCACAATTCATCTCACAGTGAAGTTCATATTAATCATATATATTTGTGTTAAATTTCTATAGATTTCCTTATAAGTGTATACCTTATGTTATATTTATTTCTTTCTCTTCATTGTTTATGTTAATTTCTACTATAGCTGTGGTTGTAAAAAAATCATATTCACTCCATAAGTATGTATTAAGTGCGTACCATAATCTGTATTATGTACCAGATTTCGTTTTAAGTGCAATGATATAGCAATTTGCAAAAGAAATTTCCCGACATCCTAGAGTTTTCATTTTGATGGGAGTAATAAAATAACAAATAAATATTTAGTGTGATAGATACCGGTAAGTTCTATAAAAAAAAATGAAGCAGATTAAGTGCTTATATGGGTGAGCTAGTGAGGCAAGGCAAATCAGGAAGTACAGGGTGTGGGGAGAAGGTTCCCAATGATAAAGCTCATTGATTAAAAAATCATAGGTGACTGACACTAAGTAAGTCAGGGAGTAAAATTTATAGATATCTAGGGGAAGAGACTTGCAGGAAGAAGGAACAAAATGTGAAAAGACCCCAGAGATTAGAGCATGCTGGGTGTGTTCTAAAATCAGATTAGAGGAGCAGGGTGAGTAGGGGAGAGGGTAACAGGATATGAAGTCATGAGGATAGAAAGGCTTTGTAGGTGATGCTGGAGACATAGTCTTTAACTTTGAGGGATATGGGAGACTCGTGGAAAACTTTGAACAAAGGAGGGACATGATCTGAAATATGCTTTAAATGATCCCTCTTGTTGTATAGGAACAGGGGGAGATGACCAGGAGTCCAGTTAGGAGGGGACTGAGTTGGTCCAAGAGAGAAAGGTCTAGAGTAAGAGTGGACATGATGAAAAGTGGACAGATTTCAGATATATTTAAAGGTTCAACCAGCTAGATTTGGGAATGGATTGGGTGTGGAGTAGAAGAGAAAGGACATAATAATGGATGACTCCAAAATTTTTTATCTCCAGCAAGTAGAAGAATGGAATTTCCATCATCTGAGATGGAGAAAATTGTAGGAGGAGCAGGCTTATGGGGACTAAGCAGAGGTTCAGTTTTGAACATGCTAGTTTTGAGATACCTCTTAGACCTCCAGGCTTAGAAATGCAGATGATAAGTGAGCAGCTGAATACATGAGTCTGAGTTTAGGAAAGAGGTGTGGACCAAAGATGTATATTTTGTGGTCTCTGGTACAAAGTTGTTATTGAAGTTCTGTGACTAGATGAGATTATCAGGGGATACTTATATAGAGAAGAGAAGAGATCTGTAGACTAAGTGCTGTTCTCTAGATGATTTTAGATAGTGCAGAGTTGAATATTTTAATACTAATTTTTTAATGACTGTGTGAATATTTAAATGGTAGTTTTAAGTGTAATAGAAAAAGATTGGTTTTCTGTATATGTTAATGACCTAAAGTTCTTCTTAAAATAACTTGTTTAAATAAAAACATGAGTACACTTCAACTATTAACAGAATAACCAATAGTACTAGTGCCACAAAGATATTTCAATAGTTTGAAAATTGTGTTGGAAGAAGTTTGGGAAGCACAGGCGTATTTGGAAGGAATCCTGTCCTATGGTCATCAGCTTTAGTCTTCATTATTAGGTGAGTCTCTTAACTTCTCTATGTCTTTATCAGGAAAAGATTGTTCTCCATCAAATGTCCTTTGATTTGCACATGGGATAGTATACTTGTTTCCTCTTTTTCCCCCAGAGGAAACATGCCCCAAAGAGCATTTCACAACTATATACTTTGGCAAGTGGCTTAACAAAAGAATTTTATCTATTTTTTGACACTTACCTGAAGCACAAAGAAGTGTGTTGAAAGTTTCCTCCTTTTCTACTCCTTCAGGCTTTGTATTGAAAGAAAAAAAATCAAAAAGAAAAGTGATAGTGAATGTAGATAGTGATAGAGAAAAAGCAATCACTTTAGGAGAAAAACTGTTAGTGAAAACTTGAGTTGTGGACATATTCATATTCTTGGGAATGAAATGTCACTGTCGCATACCTATTAGATAATGTGATTTACATAATAAGGCCTCTGAGGCTCGGAGAAAGTAGACCCGCATACCTCAACAAATAAGGACTTGACTACAGTGTCCTTCTGTCCAGGTGCTGGGACGTGGGGCACCTCATTGTCACACAGTTCCTGAGACTGCAGGGCTTCTGCAGTAGCTGTGAAATTCACCTTTCCTGGGGAATAAGATTCTTAAGGAGTTAAACAGTGATTCTATATTGAATGGTTTCTTCTTTTTAAGCCTCTCCAATATTTATAACGGTTTTCTTTCAATCGATCATTGTCAAAGGAGGAGAAAAAAACATGCATCTGAGTGAGAATGGAAAGCAAATCATTACAACATAAGAAGTAGGATTTGTGAACAACTTTACCACTCACCCAGTGACTTTGGGGTAACAGCCCAGGACACAGTTTTCTGCTTATTTCCACAGACACAGTGAGATTCTTCATTCTTTTCTACTGGGATGGCCAAGAAGGCAGGAGAGACCTCCAGCTGCACGCTGACCTGTCCCCCATTCCCACCCACAAATTTGAGAAAGAACACAGGGAAAAGGTCAGTAACAGGGGGAAGAAGCTTAAAGGGACAATGCATACTAATTGAGAGGCTTTGAGAAACTGTTCAAACAAGGTAAATCCTGTCAAATATTTTGTAGTTTAGATGTTTGCCATTAGGACTTTGAAAACCTGTCAGGAATCAGGATAAATACTCAGTATTTAGGCTTGTGCCAACACAAGGAAGAGATATTTTCTTTAGTTAGAGTGAAAAAATAATCAGGGGGAAGTAATATCTGAATTTAGGAATACACAAATAATGCAGAGTCCTGAATAAATATAACCTTACCACCTCAGACCTGTTGGGGAGCTTTGTTCTTAGTACTTATTCCATTCTAAAATTAGGCTACATCATGTTCAATTATGACTTACTAGGAGATTACCTGGGAAATCTAGGTAATGAACGGTGATTTTGTTCCTTCCTTCTACTTTTGCTTACGTCGAGAAGTGCCCTTACCCGAATGCAATGGGACACATAGCTGAATGCAGTGGCTTTGAGTGTGAAGGCTTCTCCTCGAACCACAGAGTAGGGAAGAGTGAGTTCCAGGAAGAAGGGCTGGAAGGTTGTAAGAGAGATGGTGGGGGAGAGGCCAAGCCCTGCTGTTCCAGACAAGCAGAGTGCGCCAGCCTTCCACTCCGTGATGGTGTCAGGGACCTTCACTGCCAACTCACTTCTACCCGATATGCTAGGGAGGGGAAAAAGAGGAGGAGAGTCAATGAGTCCCCTTTAGCAAGCACCACAGCTGATCCTAGAGCATGAAAACTTAGTGTGCTAAATGTTAAACTTGATATAAGGTTTGGTGTTCATAATGAGGTCTCTGAAAGTTTTTTTTTTTTTTCTTTTTAGGGTCGAGGGTAGCTTCCTACTTTCTGTTATTTTAAGTATCTCAGGACCAAATTAGAAAAAGAAGATTGCATTGTTTAGCTATGAGATAAATGAACTGTGAATCTAAATAACTACCAGAAAAGAGCGGAGCAGAACGGAAAGGATCAGGAACCAATGATCACACCAGAATTATAGAGGAGGATTCAAATCCTTTTATGAACTCAATTCTGGGCAACACACAACTTACTCGAGTGCCACCAAGTCCCAGATCCAGGTCTCAGGGAAATACTTCCGGACTGTCTCTTTCACTTCCACAGCTGGAGGGTTTTCTCTCCCTACCATTGGATAAGCTATCCCTGCATTTCCACGTGCTAGAGCAGAGACTTCTGGGCCCATTGGACCCAATTGACCTGTCGAGAGAAAACACACAGGGCCCAACATAAGCCTCAATTTTATCAATTTCTTACAGCTGCCTTATTTATCAAGTAGAATAAGATCATATGCTCAGGGAATGTTTATTATTAGAACAATTTAACCTACCGGCTTCTTACTTCGTTCACTCATCTACGTGTCCTATTGGAAGGCTAAATCCTATTGCTTCATCAAATGGTTTAAAGGTAACTGTATTTTTCTCTAGAAGTGAAAACAAATGTAGCTCTCCCTAAGCTGAGTTTTCAACTGGTGAAGGCAAAAATAAAGAGTAATTTAAAACAACAAATACTGCTTATACCCTGACGGGATGATCATGTGTTCTCCATTTGCAGTGAGAATCAAACAAGAGGAATTGATAGTAGCTACAGCAAGAGGATTTCAGGAATTTTTTTTAACAGTTAATAAGATATGAAGACATAAACAATGATATAGTAAAGTATGGGTTATAGACAACAGAGACTCAATAAAGGACAGAAAATAAACTTTAGATTGGCCAGAAAAGACTTTACAAAGCAGAACTTAAGAAGACCATGAAAGGATGAGAATCACAGGGGAATGAAGAAGGCATTCCAAGGAAACAGCTACACATGTATGTACACAGAGGTCAGAAGCAATGCTCCAAAGGGATAACAAAAAACCCCTCAGGAGTAGAATGTCTATCTCGGGGCAGGGTGGGGGCATTTAACATAGCTGAGTAAATAGTAGGTGTACTTATATAATAAAACACCATGAAGGTTAGGACAAATAAGTTAGATCTGTTAAGGAGGCAGGAGTTAGGTTGATTTTTAAAAGTGATAAAAGCAACTATACTCCAATAAAAATTAATTTTTTAAAAACTGACCTGCCAGAGATCAGAAGACATATAAAGATAGTATGTATAAATATATAAATATAAACATACATAAAATAATAGCATTGAACATGCTCTTTTAAAACCTTAAATATGATGACCTATGAATTCTGGAAGTAGCGATTATGTCTGAGAAATAAATGACATGACAGAAGCAATGTTGAAGGGTGATGCGCCTTTCACGGTATAGAGGCTGGATTGAAGTGGAGAAAGATGGAAGGCAAGGAAGGTAAATTATAGTGGCTTTTTAGTACTTTGCTTATGAAACAATGAAGGACAGGACTAAGATGATGTAACTGAACAGGAAAAGGAAAGAATGGAGAGGTGACGAATACCAAATGTAAAATTTGTCTAGAGTGTTACAGACATCTGTGATAAGAATGTAATGATGGTAGTTTGTTTTCAGGTTTTTCTGGATCATTCCACCTACATGTTTTCACTTAAGACTGAAAAGAAATACAGTTGGTATTAAGAGGGATGTGAAAATAAAGTAATAATAATGTTTTTTAGTTTTTTTTAACCAAAAAACACTGTTATATGGAATCATGATTATGTTTTTTTTAATTTATGCTCATGATACCTCAGTGACTTTGGTGCTGTCATTCTGACTTTCAACTGAGCCTCAAAAATGTTAAATGAGTCTGCAAATTTTTTTTTTTTTTGCCACACCACGTGGCATGTGGGATCCTTAGCTCCCCAACCAGAGATTGAACCTGTGTCCCCTTCAGTGGAAGAGTCTTAATCACTGGACAGCCAGGAAAGTCCCTGAGTCTGCAAATTTTCAAAGTTATATGTGTCATACCAGATAAAGGTATGATGAAAACTTGTTTTTTTTTTTACTACACGAATTTGTTTCTGTGGAGGGAATATTCTTATTCATTCCTCTACTTTCATAACTTTACTCTTTGTCTTCCTAGGTAAATAATTTCTTCTGTATTAAATGTGTTTAATTTATTTTTTAAAAACACTTTATACCACCAAATTTCTTATTACAAAATGGATTAGTAGCCATCCCAGCATGCCTCTAGACACTTCTCTAGGCCTGTTAGCAGCAGAAAAGAAAATAGAGCTAGAACCTTTTCAACTTTTCCTCTTTTCTAGGTGTACCTGAGACACACAAAGAGACTAAGTATATTCACCAAAAGCTGAATTATTCTATTTTGTTCAATATGTCAAAATCACTCTGATTTCCATAAAAGAATATGACAGAGGCAAACAATATCTATATAATTCTTCACATTTCTCAGCATCCCTTGCAGGTAGGGCAATGAGATATATGCCACTTCCACTGCTGGCCATAAAAGTCATGTGCAAATCTATTCCTTCTTCCCCGTGGTAGTAACCTTGAAAGGCACATTGGAGATGGAGTCACAAGATGAAAGCCCAATGAACCTCCCTGACAATGACTGGTCAGGAGGTGTTCTGAACAGCTACTGGACTCACAAGCAGTGTTTGTGAAAGGAAAAAATAAACTGTTATATACTTAGCCTCTGAGACGTGGGGGTTTGTTTGTTACTGCAACATAATGTATCTTATCCTGACTAATTTAGGTATTGAAGCCACAGTGGGTAAAGAGGATTTAAAGTACCAAGACTACTGAAGACTATAACAGAAAAGTATTTGATTTGGATGAGAGACAGAGAGAGAGAGAGAGGGAAAGAAATAATAATGGCTTAAAAATTATTTTTTCTGGGGAAAAGTATTATATGAAGAAAATTTACTGAGAAGTTGCTGCGGAGTTACAACATTCAGTACTTTAAAAAATGGCTTTTTATCCCAACCCAACGCAGCAAAGCATCACTTTTCTTCTATTATTTTAGCAGATAAATAATTCTCACCCTTACCTCCTGCATAGATCATAGATGCTCCTGGATATGGCTGAAGCAGCTGACAAAAATGTGGCTTGTGGATTTTTGAGTTGGTAAAAATATTTAATCCTACAGACTGGAGGAAAAATAATTATTAAAGCATACTGGCAATCCAGTCTGGAGACTAGAATATTTCCTTACGTTTGTATTATACTCTTACTATTATTATACATATAGCTCATAGGATCATCATGAAAATTCCACACAATGGAGAAGAGAGGTATTTTATAAGTATGAAAATGGGGTCAAAGAAAGTCCAGATTATCCAGTTAGTGAATGGGAGCTAGGATTAGGATCCACTTCTGATTCCTATTTCTGAATTTTGTCTCCTATGTGCTGATGCCTCTTTAATTATCTTTTGCCTCCAAGAAACTTGAGTATTTTAATTTTGGATGTTTTTCTTTCCTTCCTTCCCCCACACCAAACCAAACATTAACTTTGTGGCAGAGAGTAATTTTTTGTTTCTTTTCCATTGAACTTGTAGGGCTGCATATTGGAGATTTTTCTTTCTAAATAGATTTATTTATTTATTTATTTATTTTTGGCTGCAATGGGTCTTTGTTGCTGTGCGCAGACTTTCTCTAGTTGCAGAGAGCGGGGGCTACTCTTTGTTGCGGTGCGTGGGCTTCTCATTGCAGTGGCTTCTCTTGTTGTGGAGCACAGGCTCTAGGCGTGCAGGCTTCAGTAGTTGTGGCACATGGGCTTAGTTGCTCCGTGGCATGTGGTATCTTCCCCTACCAGGGCTCGAACCCGTGTCTGCTGTGTTGACAGGCTGTGCCACTATGCCACCAGGGAAGTCCTGGGGATTTTTCTTCACAGTCAGTACACTTTGTTTTGTTTATGTTTTATTGGAAAATATTGTTTTGTTTATGTTTTATTGGAAAATATGCCTTTGCCTGAATATCTATGTTCAACTCATCCCTTTTGTGATTTATCCTTTCCTTTTTTCTTCCTCACTGTCTTTTAAGTATCTTGAATCTCTGCATGCAAAACACAATCGCAGATGTCCACAGTAGCCTGATTCCTAGAGCCCCCCTGTTCCAAGCTTCCTCTTTCTTTGATATTAGTCACAAATACTACTTGCTGTCCTATCTCAGAGTACTTGGGAAACTGTGGGACACTTAAGCACAGTTGTCAGTGGTGGCAGTGATATGGAATGGGGAGAAAGAAGTCAGAAAGAAATGTTTAAAGATGCTGCAGTTAGCTAATAAACCGAGTCTTGTTTTTCTCCCTCTACCACCGTCTGATTTATGATTCTGGAGGCTCCAGAAGAGGGAGGTTTAAATTGTTCTCAGCTAAGCTGCAGACCTCATCAGCTAAGCTGATGTATGCTTTCCTCAAGGTATAATGAGAGTTTTCAGTCATTTTTGGTAGAGATAAGATTTAATCTCACAACCTGGATAAGCTTCTTTTTCATAACTCTGCCTGATTAAAGATACACATTTGAGCTAACGTACCTAAGGCAAGCTAACGTTTCTACTCCAAGTTTTGTAAATTTTTTCTTTACGAACAGCTACTTTCAGTTTTCCTGAAATTTTACTGCACTGAAGGTATTGGCTGAAGTAATGTACTTTGTGTATTTAGTCATTTACTCAATCATTTATTTTTGTGAAAATGACTATTATAATGGCTGCCAATAGGGTACTCACCTTTCCAAGGGTGTCAGAGGTGCTATGGGAAATACTTTGTTTTTCTCACATATTGGAATCTCTGAGAATCACTGAGAGGGGAATATGACAGTGATAACTAGTTTTGGGATCAACTTGGTTAAAGTTGTGACCCTAAAAGTATACCCCTTGCTGTTTAAAATGCCAGAGAAATTCATGATTGACTCTCTGTGTGTATACAAAGTTCTCTATGCCTCTGAGATTTCAATATTTTTCTGTTAATCACAGGTTTTCTTTTTGGTGAATGAGAGGAAGATCAGATTTTAGAGCTTAGAAATCTATTTGTTCTCCATCTTAACAAAGACTCAGAAATCAAATTTGGTTATGTTTTTAGGAAGAAGAATTACCTCAAAGATACTGTAAACATCATCATCACTCAGGACCTGCTTTGGTGTGTAAATGATTCCATTGTGAGTTATATCTTCTGCATTGATGCATTCTTCCCCATCTTCATTCATGGGACCTCCATATCTAACACTAAGGACGCTCTTTACTGGTAGCAAATCATAGACCTGCAAAATAGAGAGAACAAAGGAAAAACTCTTATTTATTTTATTTTATTTTATTTTGAGTGTGATAATGTTCAATCTGGAGTTTAAGAGATCATGGTGCTTATTTAACACTCCCATACCAACATTATAAAAAGTGACACAGAAATCATGGGGAGATATTAAGGGTTATGGATCCTAATGCTCTTCTTGTACAAAAGAAATTAATACATAAGATATCAAATTAATTGATCAAAGACTCACAGCGCATTTTGGCTGAGTAAGTATAAAACTCAAGTCTCTTTGTCTCCCAGCCCAAACGCCTACTTTTAAAAGAAAGCAAAAATGTGGACAGTACAGAGAAACATCATGAAAGAATAAAAGTCATTCATACCCATCACCCAGTAACAACCTCTGTAAATACTTAATTCATTCCCTTTTCCCATTTTATATGATTAAGTTCTTACCAAGTTTTTTTTTTTAAGTCTACTATTTTAAGACCAATTTTAACTTGGAAAAAAACTAGGTACAGGGGTAACCTAGAAATAAATCCATTCCAGTTCAGTTTTCACCCAGAGCCTAGCATAAGGCTACCTGCTCAGTCATATAGTGTTCATTAAACACACAGTGACTCCATGCAGACCTGCTGTCATCTCTTATCTAAGCTACTACAATAGCCTCCTAACTGTTTTCATTCTTGCTCCCATACTCTGAGTGGCAAACAAGATCTTCTTACCAAATAAATCTAAATCACTAAATCACTCTCCTGCTTAAAACTCCTCAGTGATTTACCACTACATTTGCTGTCAACTCCTAACTCCACTGCAAGCTCACAGTACTTGTCACGATCTTCTTTACTTTCCATCCCACCTACCACCTCTACCATCCTCTTCTCTCACCATTACGTATAAGGTCATTACCTTTTCCTCTTTGAACACTGCAGACTTATTCTGACCGCAAGACCTACAGGCACGCTGCTTTCATTCTTTGTAATGCCTGCCCCTACCCCCCATTATCTGACAATCTAAGAAGACACCACTAATGACTATATCAAAAATTGTTCAACTCTTTTCTTTAGCTCAACATCCTGTTTATTCCTTAAATGATACTTATCAAAATTTAGAACTATTATATGTTTATATGTTTTTGTTGCTTGCTTGTTTAATAACTCACAAGACTATACGTCTAAAATGGTCAAAGACCACATCTGATCGTTCACCATAAAAACTCCTATTCCTGGAGCAGTATCTATCCCGTAATCCAGACGCAGGGGATATTCATTAAACAAATAAATGGACAATGAAGATTGTAAACTATTGGGCCCTTTAGGAAGTTCTTCATTATAAGAAACATCTTTAAAAGACAAGTTTGGTTGGAAACTCTCTTTTGTCCATACTTAAAACCAATGAGTAAATGCCTGTTTTTTTAGAGAAGACTTAAAAACCTGGCATTTCACATACTATCTTGAATTGTGGTGTGTTAGACATGGCATTGAATAAAATTTGGTTCAAATCCCACCTTTCAAATATAATTTTGGGGCTTCCCTGGTGGCGCAGTGGTTGAGAGTGCACCTGCCGATGCAGGGGACACGGGTTCGTGCCCCGGTCCGGGAAGATCCCACATGCCGCGGAGCGGCTGGGCCCGTGAGTCATGGCCGCTGAGCATGCGCGTCCGGAGCCTGTGCTCCGCGGCGGGAGAGGCCACAGCACCGCGGCGGGAGAGGCCACAGCAGTGAGAGGCCCGTGTACCGTAAAAAAAAAAAAAATATATATATATATATATATATATATATATATATAGTTTTGGCATGTTCTTTCTATAGTTGCTTAATTTATGCTGGCTGTGTTTTCTTCATTCATAAAATTAAGGTAATAATATCCACATTAAGGAATTATTATTCATTTATTCATTCATTAAAAATGTGTTGAGGGACTTCCCTGGTGGTCCAGTGGTTAGGACTCCACACTCTCACTACCGAGTGCGTGGGTTCAATCCCTGGTCAGGGAACTAGGATCCCGCAAGCCATGCAGTGTGGCCCTCCCCCACTGCCAAAAAACAAAAAAAAGAAATGTCTTTTACATGTAAGGACTGTGCTAGGCACAGGGAATGTAGTAGTGAACGAGACTGCTCACTCTTTGATATGTTATAGCAGAGAATGAAGTAAGATGATCTGTGTGAAGCACCCTGTGCAATGTCTTTTTTGGAACTGAATTGAATCCAAACTCATATGTGACTTACTACACTATGCCTGACACTGTGAAGAACTTGTCCTTTGCAGTTATAACTTCCAGCTTCCAAAAATGGTCATATCATGTGTGCATTTTCTGATATGCAAGACTGAAATGGGACTCACTGACTGAGGTGAGACCTCAGCTTCAGGCTTCATTAGCAGGACACTCTGGTCCACTGCACGGAGGGCACAGAGGGAGTAAGCAGCGGCTGTGACCTTCAGGTTGATATCTGAGGCTGGCAGTCCCCGGGCTGAAGAGAAGTTCAAATTTACCTGTAAAGAGGATATGATTATAGCCACACATTTTCTAATTGTTACAATCTTAAAACTCTCTCCTACCCCAGGGTAGGACTAGTCCTTTCCACACTTCCTTTCTCTTCATCCATGTTAGAGAAGGGTTAAGAGGTGAATCTGCCTGACGACTACCAGTTAACCATCTCTGGAATAAACTGGAAATGTGGTTCGATTAACTCAGGTTTCCCACTCTCTTTATAACCAGTGAAATATAAATTGATGTTGATCACAGTAAAAGAGAATCTTGAGTGGGAATTGGAATGCACACGCTAACAAAGATACATACCTATCTCCATGCAGTGTTTTTGTGATGAATGTGTGCAGTTTGCACGGGGCTGTGAAAAATCCTATTCCACCTCTAAGACCAGCCAACGAAGTCTCCTTCAGTTGGCCCTCTTAATCACCTGGCATTCTATAGCGGTGTAGTACTGTTTATCAGGATCAGGAATTTACTCATTAATTTAAAAAACTAAACATCTAATATGCATCCTAAGAGTTAATTCATTGACAATATTCAAAGGACTGTGAATAAAGAATGAGAACTACAAAATAATGAAAAATGTGCGTAATTTTTTTCAGAGTTTTGACTGGTTTGGCCAGTAGAAATTCATCGGTAAGTGAATCTATTGGTTCCTTATGTTTATGTTAGAATTTTTTGAGTAGAATCTTGAGTAAATTATAAAATAATTTGGAATTTAGTTACTGCAGTAGCATCCGTTAAGCTTCCAGGTTCTTGAACTGAAAGCTGATTTGGACTGCAATGAAATAGTACATTCCGTTAAATAATATTTGACTTGGATTGCTGGATTTAACTATGATAATCTGCTATGTGGTCTATTGAATTAATATAACACTTTGGATTCATGTATATCATAAGACATATATGAAAAAATTAATTGATTTATCCTCAAGGTGCAGTAGTATTCATCTCTATAGTTCAATATATTATGAAAACACCGCTTTTGGAGAATTCTATTTTAAATATGTTTGTTTTTATTTTTAGAAAATTTAAGTTCATTAAAATATGTTTGTGAATGTCCATACCAAATGAACAAGTGAGTTATTTGAGATTATAATCACTGAAAATACTCCTAACCAAGAAATGGATATGCTTGAAAATGTAACATGTTCTACTGATATGAGAACCAGAAAAGAACTTTAAGGCATATTTTGAGAGCCTGTACCTATCCATATTAATCAATGTTATCCTTAATGAATAATTATTTCCAGTTAGGAATAACAATTTAAACTGTTACATAGTATTTAATCTGTATAATAAACCTGTCATTATTAAAATAAGAAAGTGGTATATGGATGGTGAATAGAAAACAGGTTTCCTCTTTCCAACAAAGATCAAAAAATTATTTAAAGTATATTGGTTTAAAGAAACACAGGTCTCAGACAAACCTGGATCTTTCCTCACATTCTCAACCCACTTCTTACTCTGCTCATCATCCTGTCAGGATGTCTCACTTCTAGGGTCCTTAATTGTTAACTTTAGTAACTCTCTAACTTTTAAACACATAGTCAACTTTCTTCTGAATACTGCAAAAATCTTCATCTATATTTATCATAGCTTATCTCCATCTCTGATCAATGATAAGTGAAAAGATATTTGATGTGAAGTGATTGAATATAATGTCCATGGATTTTTGCTTCTATGTGTAAGTTTTATGATATGACACAGAAGCTGTCATATGTTTTTGCACCAGAGTGAAGCCACTGCTGGGATGAGTAAAGTGTGCTGAAAGCTGTAGCATAAGATGGGCATTCCAAGGTTTAACAAAAAACTAACTACCCATGATTAGCAATAAAGACATTGAAGCTTGAAGCAAAAGTCTCTTCTAGGTTTATATGAAACACACAGAACATCCAAACAGAACACAAATGATGCTATTGGACACCTGTCCAGGTTTAATAGCATTCTTTAGTAAGATGGAGTTGAAAATTTATTCAGAATCCACTGTGTATTTTCTTAGATCATTGTATGTTACAAAGGACAATCTAAATGTAATTCTCATTGCAGAAATGTTCACTTCCTGTAAATGCATATTGTTTTAATCTTCATAAAACTCATGTCAGAGTCCTTGTAGGTATATTTTAAAAAATACGTCTGAAGTCTGTGGATCCTAGTTGATTGCTAATGTTAAGATTACCCAGAAAATTCTGTTGGGATAAAGCTTATTAATATCTCAGTAGGCTTCTCATTACAGCTATGCATTCTTTGGAAATATAAGAAGATCCCATATGCAACTTAGATTTTTATGCTATAGTCATTATTAGAGTGCCCAGGCTATGTTTCTCAAAATGGGATACACACATATACCCCTGTTCTGTTTCAAATTCAAAGTGAATTTAACTCACAATAAATTACTGATTTCTGCAGTAGTACATGGAGGCGTGTCAGGGGGATATGATAGAATAAAACTGACATCACTGTGAAGCATCATTTTTAATTGAAAATTTGGGGAACAAACATTTCAAAATTAAAACTATTAAAGGTTAATTGTAGAATATATTTTGAATTCCACATGAATTTTCAGATAAAGCAAGAGAAAAAATTGTGCTAATGGCCACCTGCTTTGAACTACTCCTCTAGACCTCCCGGGGCTTAGCGTCAATCTTTCCTTTAGAGGTCCTTTGGCAGAAAGTTTTAGGAGCACTACATGGCAGTTTTTAAATGTACATAAGGTCCTTATTTTCCATACTTCAAAAGGGGAGATGAAGAAAAGGACTGGACTTAAACAAAACACCCACCTTATTGGGAAAACAGTTTTCAATCTCGAGTTTCTCAGTATCTGCAATAACTTCTCCATTAGGTAAAATAGTATAAATAAGCAACTGGGCTGTAGGAGCAATGTCTGATTCCACTTGAAAGGAGAAGGAAAATACCCCTTTCACTGGAGAGTAAAGAAAGTTCAAGATCATAGATTAGGAAGAGGGAAGAGTTTCAATTTTATAAAGAAGAGGTTTTCAAATTATTTAACTTATTTACATTTGGAGCATATTGAAGTAAGACTTGCATTTATACCATTTTGTGTGCATTGTGCATTAGTATTCAATAAATATATGCTGAACTAATGACATTTTCCCTTAAAGATGTAGGTTAAATTGTTCACTTCCTCTGCGGAAGTAGAAAAGAACATTTAGTGAATGTCTCTATTTTTAAATTAAAAAAAAGACTTATTAAGAATTCAAGAGAGAAGAACTTTTAGACACCTTTAATGATCTCTATCTATGATCCAGTCAGCACAGTTCTTGTCATATGCATGAGGCCAAGTCAAAGAATGCAGCATAGTCTCTACCTTCAGGCCATTTAAAACACAGCAGAGATACAGGTACAAATAATCACATACAAAACAGTATGCCTCCGATTTTTATAAAAGAATTCAATGCATTTATCTTAGTGGTTACTTTCTGTGTGAATTACATAGTGTTTAATTCATGTATCTGCTTAATCTTCTCATAAATGTTCTGTTTTATCGTTGTAGCATAAATTTCTTTAAAAACTATAGCCTTCCTGTATCTATAGAAGATCTGAGGGCAGCTTGTGGTGAAAATACACAAAAACAGCAGGGTCAAAATAAATTTGAAACAGTGATACTGAAACCATGTGAAATTGGACTTCTCAAGCAGGGTTAAACAGAAGCAGGAATAAATTTTATTAAGAAGCTATAACAGGGCTTCCCTGGTGGCTCAGTGATTAAGAATCCGCCTGCCAATTCAGGGAACATGGGTTCGAGCCCTGATCCCGGAAGATCCCACATGCCGCAGAGCAACTAAGCCCGTGCGCCACCACTACTGAGCCTGCGCTCTAGAGCCCATGAGCCACAACTACTGAAGCCCGCGCGCCTAGAGCCCGTGCTCCACAGTAAGAGAAGCCACCGCAATGAGAAGCCCGCACACCGCAATGAAGAGTAGCCCCTGCTCACCGCAACTAGAGAAAGACCATGCGCAGCAATGAAGAACCAATGCAGCCAAAAATAAATAAATAAATAAAAATAAAGTTCCCTTTAAAAAAAAAAAAGCTATAACAGATGGTTAAACACTAGAGTGCTTAAATTTAACACTGAGTTTCCCAGAAATCAAAGACAAATGGAAAAGCAACCATTTACATAGTCATCATCAAATAAAATGAAGTGTATTTTTTCTTAGAGAGACACCTCCTTCTCCCCATTTCACCTCTCAAGATACTCAGTATACTATATAGAATTTAAACTCTATTACAGGAACTGATTTTGAAGAAATTGCCTTAGGAGGCAGTTTGATTTTTGATATGCTATTAGGAACAATCTTACCTGCTCTAGAAAAACCAATATAATGATCAATCCCATAAAAATCAATGATTAAATGGAGAATTAGAGGGACTGTCCATATTTGAGTGCCTGAATTCAATTTTTTTAAGCAATAAAAAAAACTTTTAGCAAGAGAGATTTTACAATACATATTCTTTATTTTTTCTTGGAAGTATTGACTCGCCTTGGGTGAATGGGCTTTTTGATCTTTCTAAATATGCTTTGTTAATAAATATTGCTTTAGTAAAATGATAGCCTATAACTATTCAAATGAACAGAAAAAAAGGAAGCTACTTATGAGATTTAGCCTGGGGACATGTAACAAATAAAGAGACTAAATGTACTTATCTTTTCATAATAGATTATTTCTTGAAAAGTTAGTTATTCTTCCTGGGATAACAGATATCAATGGATATTATGATTCAAGAAAATCTAGAAGGAGAGTATGATCTAAAAGAGAGAGGCAGGAGTATAAGAGAGATTTGAAGATGGTGTGTTGTTGGCATTGAAGATGGAAGAAGAGGCCATAAGCCAAGGAATGCAAGAGGTCTTTGGAAGATGGAAAAGGTGAGGAAACAAGTAACCTCCTAGAGTTCCGGAAGGAATGTAGTTCTGCTCACAACTTGATGTTAGCCTGTAAGACTTCTGATCTACAGAATTATAAGATGATAAATTTGTGTGGTTTTTAGCCAGAGAGCTTCCTACAGAAGCAATAGGAAACTAATACAAAAACATACAGAGTACAATTTTTCTTTGGAGATTTTCTGCATTTTTCTATTATTTTCTGCATTTAAAAAATTTAATAATAAAATGAATATATTTTACTTTAGAAATAAAATTTACAATATAGAAATGCTATAAAAAAGTTCTAAATGGACTAAAATGAACCTAGTATCCTTTTATCAGCTTCCTCAACTTTGGTTGATGGAAGAAAGCTGGTGACCATTTCTTCCAATGTAAGAAATAGCTTCATCTTGCTAAAACGTTTAGGATTTGACAATTTGAGAGAAAAAATAGGAAAATAGGAAAAAACCTAGGAAATCCTGAAAGTACTTACTCTCTCCTTGTTTAATGGACAACACATGGGCTCCTGACTGAGCGATGCTTCCTCTTGCTTTGATCTGAAGGCAGAGGGAAATACATGTATTATCATTTTAAAGGGTACTTATTAAACTTACTTAAACATATGTATAATACACAAATAAATAATAACTCACTACTTCAACCCAGAAGTTGTTTTTGTTCACTAAATTTCTCTTTCAATATTTTCCTATACATAGAGTTTAAATAATAAACTTTACTTCAAACAACATACTTTAAATAAGAAACATAAAATTTTACAATCCTTTAGAATTTTACTTAATGTTACTACTTATCTTGAATATTAATATTTTAAATTTACATATTCTTTCAACAACTATTTTAAGCATCTATTATGTGCAAAGCAATATATAGTGAAGGCAGGTATAAAATATATGTAAGTATTCTCTATTGTTGCCTCTATTTAAAAAAAAAAAAAAAACTAAAAGTATTTACACTCTCTATGTGCCAGGTACTGAACTAAATAATTTAGTTTTAAGATTTTTATTTAGTTTTGACTATAACTCTATGAATACTATCTTTAGTATTCAGATGAGATGACTGACATTTCTCTTTACAAATGAGATTAAGTAAATTACCTGAGGTCCCATAACTAGGAAGCAATAAAGCTAAGATTCTAACTTACTGTCAATTTTTTCACTTTTTTATAGAATTAAAAAAATACTATTTATAGTTAATGTTCCTACACAGAATTTCCTACACATAAGTTTTTCTTCTTAAAAAGACTTACTTGGATAACTACCAGCTTTGAATATTTTAAATTTTTGTAGATCAGTAGGTATACTGACCTGAAAAGGATCATATCAATTTATAATATGCCTGTCAATGTACTTTTCCCTGCAGTTACACCAGTTCTTGAACTTTGTAAATTATTTAGAACCTTTATAGGAATAAAATACTACTGCTTTATTCTTTTAATTTTCACTTCTCCAATTAATGTTAAATTGACATTTTTCCAGAAGATTGTTTATAATTTTTATTTCCTATTGACTAAGTTCTTGATCTTTATCCTTCGCTTATTTATCTACTGGGTTCTAGGAAAAACAATCTTTTTTGTCTAACAAGGCATTTTGTCTTAAGCTCTTTCCTCTTCCATTCAATAATTTTCCATTGGAACTCAGGAAAAAAAAAAGTTTTTAAAAGTTTCAGTGGAGACCAGAATATAAATGAAAAATTAAAGCATTAATTTGTTAGGAAACAACTTCTCTTCACTCATAAAAACATTATATTGATATAAAGAGCATTACTTAGATAGGAACTCTATCTTTTTAGGGTCTACATAATTAGGAAGCGCTACACTGGCCTTTATTCTTACCAAATAATAGAAGGTTAATTCTTTTTCATCATTCAGAATCTGTCCATTCAGGATGTAGTGTGCCCGAATCTCCTGGGTTTGCCCACAGGCAATGGTACCAGCCACAGGTTCAAGGTGAACATAACTCTTGCTTGGGGAAAAAATATGCTTTACAGTGTGCTGTGCTGGTGTGTGAAATTCTTCAAGCCACCAGTTATCAAAACAGAGTTTATTCTGCTTGTAAGTGACCTAATGGATAGAATAAAGGTGTTAAGTAGGTTATTTGTTATTAACATATACTATGTATATATTGGTCACTCTGTCATTTACTGAAGATTTTATTAAGAATCATGCTTACTTGGTTTCATTATAGGCTGCCTTCCCAAATAATGCATAATCTCTAAACAACTTTCCCTTAAATTTATTTAAGTTTACACCATACTGATTTAGTAGGTATTATTCACTCATAATCAAAATCAATTACTTTTTCTTCATACCCTTAACACAAAACAAAAATAGTGGTATAACAAGGAAACAAGGCAAAATCTAATTTGTAATAAAACTGTTGAATTTTCAAGAGACTATCAAGATGTTCTAATATTTAAATGTCTCCTGAAACTAGATCATGCTGTAAACAGAGTCTATCTAAAGTAAAAGTTTCTGACAGAGAATTTTTCATTTCTTATTATTTAGTTCTCCACATTGCTTAATTTCTGCTTTAGTCTTATCACCTTTTCTTTTCTCTCTGGAGTTCACCTGCTTCCCATGTACCCTTAAATTCTGTGGCCCCAGTGATCTGTGTCTTTTTAGTCCCAGATGCCCCTTCCCACTTACCAAAACTGAAATGAAAGAAGATGTGAAATTACTGGTATCAATGGAAATGTTCACCAAACCATGCTCATTCGTAGTAAAGCTGGCATGGTATGCAAGTACATCCACGTCGACAACTACAGTTTTATTGGGGATTGGCTGATCCTTCTCATCAACTAGAAGAACCTAGAAATAGGAAAGTGATAGCTGCTTCCGGGTGTTATATAGCAATAACATTTTCTACTCTGTCGTATTCGCCTCTTGACGCCTTGACTGTCACTTAACGAAGATCTTAGAATGTGAAAATAAGATTTGTTTTCTGGGCTCTAAAATATTTTTCTTTTTGACATTTATATTTAGATAACTTACGAGCATTCAACTGAGAACAGCCAATAGTGGACTCATGATGTTACCTTCCCAAATTTTCTTCATCTCTGGTGTTCTCTATCTCAGTATATAGGGCTTCTATCCATCTGGTAATTTATGCAGGAATATGTAGGGCCTTATTTTTTTGGTCGTGTTCTCTCTTTCACTGCCTATATGTAACAGTGCCTATATCTAACCCATTGCCAAATGCTAACCCTTCCCCTGCTAACATCTTTTATTCCTATTTACTTCTCTCCAAATCTACTGCTTCCATTCCAGTTAAAACCACAATATTTTTTCCCATCCGGTTTCCTGTATCTTTCTTTTCTATTTAAGTTTATGCAGTCCCCCCTCTGCTGCTCTGTCCTTGCTTCAAACCATTCTCTATACAGTTTAAACTACACTGCTCATGTCATTCTCCCTAAAACTTTCAGTAACTTCTCAATCCAAAATTCTGAACATAACCTAAAACACACTTGGTTCTTTGATCCTGAAAAAGCTGTTGTACACCTACAGCCTTGGCTGTTCTCTCATCTTTCTTAAATTTCTGGCCAAGTCATATTCATCCTCAAAGTCTTCAGTTTTCTCATGCTTTTCTCTTGACCTGAAATGGTCTTGCCCCATTATTAATTTCTTGCCAATTTGATACAAAATACTGGAATATCTTAAGACAATATCAAATTCGTATACATCAATAAAATGAGGAAATTGCCTGTAAACTGTCAATTCAAAGATTAGTTACTACAAAATAAAATGTAAAATGCCTAGAAATCTTACATTTCCTTGATAGTTTACTAAATTGGATATCAGTCTTATAATTTAGCAATATTATTATGAATATTGAGCCTTGAAACTAAAAAAAAATTTAAAAACTAACAATAATAAAAACACTAAATGAAAATATCTTATTCTTTCTATAGAAAATTATATTATAAAATCATTGTTTATAAAGAGGCAATCAAAGAGTATGCAGCCAAACTATACAGGAAAAGTGTATTATAAAGGTGTGTTAGGAAGTTAATTAGTAAGAATATGCTTTTTTGGGGGGATTCTGTGACAATATTTGCCTTTCAAATTTGTTATATTCTTTTCTTACTCTAAATAAATATTCATTTTTATAATAAATTTTGATTTTGTGATATAAAAATTTGTTTTCTTAAAAGCCACATCCCCCCAATTATGATTATATTGAAAAGATTACTTTACCTGCCCAAAGAAAGCGAGCCCACGTCTGTAATGTGAATCCACTTTAGTAAATTTCAGTTTGCTTAAGGTGTTTGTGATTTTACATGATCCATGTCCAGTTAATTCCAACCCTGAAAAATAATTCAGTGAAGCTGAACTGTTCCATATATTCAGCTCACCTCATACTTCCATCCCATTTTCACTCCATTATAACAAAATACCATCCATATACTCTTTTCTTAGTCTTTCCAGAATTTCTCATGCTTAGAAAATCATTGTTATCCATACTTCCTCAATTCTCTGTTTTCACAAATATTCTGCTTGTTCCACACATGTTCTTGAGAAGTTTTTCACCTCATCTCCTCTGGGATCTTGCTGTATCTTTGTGTCTATTTCACATCCACATCTTCCCCCAACAACTTTCTGCATACATCTTGATTCTTCACATTGGCCTAAAAATATTCTTAAATTTCTATCACAAACTACTTCCCCAGCAAAAACATTCTTTTTACCACGTGGTGAAAAGTATAGCCAATACCCGGTGCTCTTCCATTCAGTGAAGTGTGATCTGTATTTTAACTCCATCATCTAAAGCACCGCTCTATCAAGTCTAAAAGATCCTTTATTTTCCCCCAATATGGTATTCTCATCTCAGACCTCATTAAAATGAACTCTCAGAATTACTTCATACATAAGTATCACTGAAACCCTACCAGTGGCATCTAAGAAATTGTCCTTATTTCCCCTAACCTTGTGACTTCTAGTTTTATTTTGCTGACTTATCTGATACTATTTCCTAACTGCAGTTGTTTCTGGTCTTGGGCCCCTCGTTTTCTGCCTCTAGCCTCAATTTAGCAATGCCAAGTGAGCTCACTTTCAGAACACTTGCATTTACTCTTAGGAGGATCTGGACACAATGAGAATGGTTTCAGATTTACATTTCTCGTTCTGATTTTGTTCTGGCTTCCTTTTGAAATTGTCAAAATGAATTTCATTTTGACATGAATGGAATGAATCAACTTCCATTTTGATATTCCAATCTGTGATGAATTACCTTTGACACATTCTCATCACCATAGCTCTTTCTCATCTTTCCCTTATCTTGGTTAATGACATTTCTCAATGGCCCCCAAGTTGTAGTCTTTGGGGTCACCTTTGAATAGTATTCTGATGTATCACATTGTAACACATTTTTCATCTAGCCTGTCCTTCTCATGCCTACTGGAATTAACTTTTTTAAAAAAATCAATTTATTTAGGTCATTCTCCTTAAATATATCTGAAGATATCCAATGTTTTTCATAATAAAGTCTGATCTCTTTAGTACATGATTTACTTTTCTAAACACCTTAGCACCAGCCTACTTTTTTAAGATTCTTCTGGGACTGAACGCATTTGTTTTATGCCTATTACGCTTTCCTGGTCCATCACTATCTTTCAAAATACTATCCATTCTATTCAAATCTGCTCAAATGTTACTTTTCAAAGCCTTCTTCAGCTCTATATTAGAATTAACTCTCTCCATGCTCATTTGGCCCTTATTTTTTACATTTCCTGTGGAAATTTTATTACGGTTATATATAATACATGCATACATATATACATAGCCATATATATAATTTCTCTTTAGATTCCTAATTCCTTGAAGGCAGAGACCATGTCATTGTCATAGTCCCCAGAAACTATAAAGCATTTTACATGGAATGGAAGTTTGATAAATGTTTAATAAATTAATAACTATTTAAAAATAATACAAACCTGTTCCCTCCTCTCTGACCTTGGCTTCCACTAGTAATTTCATGTCATATCCTTTTTGTCTCAGATGAAATATTTTACTTTTTACTAGTTGTGTGAAACAGCCTTCCTCGTCTGCCTGAAGAGAAAGGAAGAGAATTCCTGGGTCCTCTGATTTGCGATTTAAAAAGTCAGTTACCAACCTATGAACATTTTGTGTTGGCCACAGAAGGAAATTTTACAAATGTTCTGACCATCTTTTGGGTGCTTATCTTTTCCCAAGCCTCCAAATGATACAAAATTTCTTCATTAATCATTGAGTTAATCATTGCCAACCTTTGCCTTCTCCCCTCTCTTCCAAAAGCCTATCCAATTTCTGTCATATTAAACTTCCTAGAGTTTCCCCAATGTGCCATGGTATTTTGTAATTCTATCTCTTTGTGTGTGTGTGTATGTTGCTCCTCAAATAACATTCTTTCTTCCATTCCCAGCTTGGCCAACAGTTACTGCTCTCCTAAACTCAGCTCAGACATATCATGTTCTAAGGAGCCTCTGTAATGACCTCCACCTAAATATCAACTAGGGACTGTATTTTCTTAACTGTGATATCTAGGTCATTAAAAAAAAAACATATATTCATTGACTAGATGAATCATTATAGCAATTAGATCTCTAAACTAAACGTCGGGTTTCCTATTATAATAAAGATTTGTTTTCATTTTTGTACTTATTTACATGAAAATATTTATTGCATAATTAAATTTAATCTTATTTAATGTACTTATATGCAGATATCATGACTCATTTGAAAATAGAAATTAATCCTAGTCTCCCTGATAATAATAAGGATTTTGGCAGCTAGATTTCTCTCATGTTTATCTTGCTTATCGATGTTTATCTTTTTTTTTTTTTTTTTTTTGGCGGTACGCGGGCCTCTCCCTGTTGTGGCCTCTCCCGTTGCGGAGCACAGGTTCTGGACGCGCAGGCTCAGCGGCCATGGCTCACGGGCCCAGCCGCTCAGCGGCATGTGGGATCTTCACGGACCGGGGCACGAACCCATGTCCCCTGCATCGGCAGGCGGACTCTCAACCACTGTGCCACCAGGGAAGCTCTCGATGTTTATCTTGAACTTCATCATCATATTCACCACCCTAGCCTTTCATTTATTTGGTCTCTACAACTTCGATAACTTGCTTTTCCACACCCTTATAGTGTCCGCTCACATTGCCACACCCTGGACTTTTATATACTCTTCCCCTGAAATCAGTATTCATACATTTCATTTTTTAATACGTGTCCTACTGCTGTTTCCCTTAGTTATTCCTGCTCCACTTTTTCTCTGATGTACTCGAGGCCTCCAGTTCATCGTCCCTCTCAGTCCCCCTCTCCTCAACCTGAGGCTGGTTTCAGTCTCCGCTATGCAGGGTAGATTCCATAGGGTGTCATTTGATTCTCCCACTAGCCCAATTCTTAATATCTGTCACATTCTTCTTCTATTATATTTGATAAAAGCCAACTTTGGAGACTTCCACATCCTTTTATGCCCATATACCTGGCATGTCAATTGCGGTCAGAAGGAAATTACAAAACTGGCCAAATAAATACCAGTATAAATCCATGAGCCCCACCCTCAAGTTGGTTCCGATCATTGCCAGGCAATCTTAAAATGTGTCCCTTACTCCACACTTCTCCCAGGTGACTATTTCAAACACTACTCTCGTATTGTATTGTGTTGTATTGTATTCTCTATTCTATTATCAGCCACAAGAAAACAAGATCTGGTGTTACTGTCCTGGGGAGAGTGATTTCCATATACCTGTTGACTAAATTCTTCACAGATACTTTGTGAATGTTTTCCATGGCAGGTAGAACTGTATCGTGAATATCTTCTGCACACGTTAATTGTCACCAGACCACGGACAGGCTTTCCATATGTGTATCTATAACAGTAAAGAGTCATACAAAAAATACGTAACATAAATAACTCAGATGTTCTTCACAGGATTTGATCCATTCATATACCCATCTTACTCATTGACAGCAATTGTATTTCCTTCCAAAGCATTTGTACTTTAGAAGCACTTATTCTGAAACTGTGTCTTAATTATCTACAACTCTAAGAGAAAATACTTACTGAATACTGAAATACTTTTTGAAACTCCTCCAAATGGAAAAGTAACAATGCAGGTTTTTCTCAGATCTTCCTTCCCTCTCAGCTGAAGTAAAACTTCAGCTGAGAGGGAAGGAAGATCTGAGAAAAAACTGCCTTATTTCCTTCTTTCTCTGCTGTCAGATTATCTAGGTTATGCTTCTACCTTTGCCAATACCTCCTAAGTTGTTTTAGGAAAAAAATTAGGGAAGCATACACAGTGTATTTCTAAGTCCTCCCTAACTCATGTATATTTTAAGAGGATAAATGAGGAATTAAATGGGAAAGCACTAGCTATAGAACAAAAACATTATAAGTGAACAGTATCATGATGACAGTCGGATTCTGCCAAATATGATGGAGAGATGTGATGTCGTATGGTCTGAATATTTATGTCCCCCCAAAATTCACTTGTTGAAATTCTAAACCCCCAAAGATTGATAGTATTAGGAGGTGAGGCCTTTGGAAGGAGGGTGAAGTTCTCATGCATGTGTTAGTGCCTTTATAAAAGAGGCTCCAGAGAGATCTCTTGTCCCTTCCTCCATGTAAGGACACAAGGAGAAGACACCAGTTATGAACCAGAAAGAGGACCTTCACCAGAACTTGACCATGTTGGCATCTTGATCTTGGATTTACCTGCCTCTAGAACTGTGAACAATAAATTTCTGTTGTTAATAAGCTCCCCAGTCTGTGGTATTTTGTTATGGCAGCCTGAACAGACTAAGACATGATGTGAAGCTGAACTTAGTCTATTGTTTCTTAAAGTATGCTTCATGGACCACCCACATTGAAATTCCCTGAGATATGCAGTGATAGTCAGAGTCCCAAATCCTTCCTCAGATTTATGACTGGAATCTCTAGAGGTGGAGCTGAGGAATCTACATTTTAACTAAGAATGTCCATAGATTCTGATGCAGACTTAGATTAGAGACTTATTGCCCAAACTGTGAAGCCCCAAGCTTCCTCTTTTTATAGTTTCCCCCTCCAAAAAAAAGTGCTGATAAAGTAATAAATTATTTACTAAATTTAATCACTTTGTTGAATCTTATCTTTAAATCTGAATCAAAAGCCTTTCCCTTTGATGGAAAAATTTATAGCATCAGAGCTGGTGAGAAGAATGAAAACATGTTTTACATGCTGTTTTTAGAAGCAAGAAGTACAATCAACCTCCTTGGTGCATGTAGGGGGTACTCTACTGCACTAAAAGGTAATCAGGGAAGAAATAAATGACATGTAGTTTTAATTCTACCTTATATATCCAGCCTTTAAGATAGAGGGTCTACTGAGCTTCTTTCTAGCTTTCCATAGTTTAAGAAATTGGGAACTATAAAAAAATGGAGATAATAGGACATGGAATAACATGGAATCTATGAGCATGGGCTCCAGAGTTGGATGACCCAGGTTCAATTTAAACCAGTGTCTGGGATATAGAAATATAGAAATGCTTCATGAAGCTAGATTTTTTTTTTTTTTTTTTACTTTCAGAGGCAATATAGAATAGTGGTGAAGAGTTCAGGGTCTGGAGTGGACTGTTGGATTTAAATTCCAGTCTTCTGGAATTTACTGTCTGTAGGAACTTGAACAAGTTATTTTATCCTTTAAGTGTTGCAGTTTCCTCATTTGTAAAATGAGGATAATTATCCCCTTCTCATAGGGTTAGTGTAAGAAAAAAAATGTAAATAAGTGCAAGGCACTTAAAACATTGCACATTTTAAGTGCTCAGTTAATAATTTTTATTATTAGCAGTAAAAGTGTTGTATGCCACCACCCCTGCTCCCTAGTCTGAGTTCAGACAAGTTGGGGAGAGAGTCATTCCTTCGCTAATTAAAATACTTCAAAGTCCAGTGATCATTATGGGCAATACAAATAAAGTAGGGAAAAAGAAATGAGGTGAAAAAAATGTAACTCACAGACTGCAGACGGATACCACAAATTCATCATCTAGAAAACCAATAATCTTAGGCATTTTCACTTGGACTTCAAATTTGGGCAAAACTGTTATCAACAAAAGAGAAAAAAAATGGTGAGAGTGGGCAGGAGGTCCTGTAAGCATTAGTAATGATTCTGCTACAGAACCTTGTAACAAAGGGTCACATAAAGTGATTTCAATTACAATAAGGGGCAGCAGGGCCACTATTGGCAAAGGAGATGCCGTCATAACCATGGGCAGTTGGTACCATGTTAACTTGGTTAAGCTGGTATTATGGTTCCTAGAATCTCCTTCTCTGAATTTGTCCAAGATTTCAAAGGTGGGAGGAAAGTAGCATCATTAATCTCTGAAGATCCCCATGGCTAGACGCGGTTACAGGTACAGAGGGGCCAGCAGTTTCCAGTTTGTCCTTATTTTTTCCCTCTCTGTGTCCAGCTCTCTTCCTCCCAACTTCTAAACCCTGCTGACTCACAGAGACCCTAGGCCCACCATCAGCACCTGGTTATAGAAATACTGGAGTGGTAGGTAGGGAGAGGTAACAGTCTTCCATTGATTCTCCTGTCAGTTTCCCTTCGTGTTCCACTCTGGCATCTGAAGGTGCCCTTGTGAGTTCTGATCTGTCCATCCCCACCAATGCTTCAGGAGGACTGGTTAGTAATTTCCTCTGATCTACTATCTCCTCCTGTTGGACTCTGACTTTTCCAGCCTCTCTCACAGTTGTGTATAAGGCTTGTTATTTCTATAATGAATCCCTGTTCTATAATTCTCATGGCAGTTCTGGTGAGTTTTGGGAATCCTGTTTTTGTGATAGGTCTCCTTATCCATGGCATGATATATTTAACTTAAGTTAGAAAATCCGCATAACTGATAACTAATAAGATGGTTTCAATGTCTGATTACTATTATTAGAGTAGATTACATGTAGGTCACACAAAGCCAGGTTGTAATCCCAGGAAATACCTCCTGTTATAAGATATAGATCACGAGATGCATGTAGATAACATAATGTATTGGTTAACAATTGATGTTTGAATAGGGTCAGATGGAACTATTAAAATTTCTCTTGCTTCTTGTTGGCTCTGTGATTTTGGTAAATTAGTAACTTTTCTAGTATTAATATGTTCGTTTGTAAACTGGAGAAGGTATAGGATCTGCTTCAGAGGGCTACTTTAAGGATTAAATGAGATAGTGCATGAAACGTGCTTAGCAAATAGTTAAATAAATAAAAAGCCTTGCTGATTTTCAACTATTATATGCTAGATTTTTGCTTGTCACCTACATGTAAAAATGATCCAATCTTTCATTCTCTAATGTCATAAATATCTTGGACACATGCAGAATTCTTACCATATTCATTCACCTCGAAAGAGTGCTCTATTTTTTTCCCTGACTCCTTCTGCAGTATGACCTTGTAGGGACCCAGCGTGGGCTCCACAGAGAGTGGGAAAGAGAGCTGCTTGAGTCCCCAGTGCAAATTGACACTGTGCCATTGGAAAATCCGGTTCTTCTTGGGATTCTATAGGTAAAAACATCACAAGTTCATAGAAGCAACTGAAATATATAATTTTGAGTAGAGGAACAGCTTTTCAGGGAGAGTGACATTGGGAGGTGGACAATTAGCTGATTGGTAAATTGGCACCAGAGGTATTAGCAAAGGTTTCTAGGAATTCTAGACTGAGCAAAGGACATCTTTCCCAGCTATGCGATATGACAGCTGATAGCACCTCTTTTTGAGATTATGCATACCCATCTTGTTTAGAAATATTGGAAGAGCCACTAACTTGCATCATCTCAGGGAATTTTGTTCCTTCATTTATATCTTATCTACTCTCCCCAGGATTTAAGAGAGACAGGGAAAACAGTGTTTTATTTAGTTTTGGTGAAGTGCTGGTGGGGAAGGTGGAGGTGGAGCGAGGCAAGTTAACACAACTGGCAGTGAGTCCTCATCCCAACCGAGATACACAATACATTACCTACCTCAATATAAACCACTGGGAACTGAAAAGAAAGAGATAGTATGAGTGTGAGATAGAGTTTAGAAAGAGAACACCATGACATTAGCATTAATACAGTATCGGGACCAGAGGAAGTAAGCCTGTTCATTTCTTGTCCAAATGAGGAGATGTGGCTCCATTTCATTCACAATACTTTGTATGTTTAGTTTGGGACATACGCCTCTTAAGAAGTCATGACTTCCCTTTAATGAAATAATGTACAATTGAGAAACCTACATTTAGGTAAAAAGGTCCTAATAATAGTTTATTTTGCAGACGATGTTTATCTCTGAGAAATTCTCCATTTCTCTAGGAGAGAAATGAAATGCACTTATTTTCTTCAGTTCAATGAAAATAATTGAGTCTTTAAGGGCATAATTTTAACTGAATATTTAATTTGTTTAAAAAATGTAGTTGATGAACTGATCTCCCTTATTCTCCAGCAGCGATACACTTTTGAGATCTTTCTGTGATAGATTTAAGAATCTCATATTGGTCTCGGTTCTCCGAAAGAATAGGTTTTACAATTTTGCCTGTTTCTGCCAATCTTACCCACTGTTGTGACACTCACCATTTCATTCAAAGGGTGAAAATTGACATCCACAGAGACAATGCGGAATCTCACTGAAACACAGAGATTTTTCTCATGAAACCCTCCAGTGGGAACTCAGGGTGGTAAGACAGATAACAACGTGCAAGGATTTCCATAAGTTAATAGAGAACCACACTTCCAACCCTTCAAATTGCTTTTGCTCATTTGGTTCTTTATACCTGTTTGTCCTGGTTTGTAGATGGGTTTGTCTGTCTGAACAAAGACAAGGCTTTCTGCTTTTGTTATGTGAATCCACTTCCTCTTTATGAAGTGCTGGGTTGGCCCTTTCACCTGCACAGTGATGAACGCTGAGGAAGATGATGACTCCGGAATCTGTAAAAACGAAATGAGCTGAAGAATCTGCCCAGATCCACTTCTGAATGTCTCAGCCTTTGTGATTTTCTCATTTCTCTGGTTAGTCCCGTGAAAATTAGTAAGGGATAGGGTCAAAGGTGATGTCCCCTCTTTTTATAGATTATTATGATCGTGTAACATGACAGCAACGAATTGTTGATTTGACTAAAGGAAAAATGTCATTGCAATAAAATGAACTAATTCTTCAACCAGTTATGACAATGAAGGCAATAACAAGCTCACATTTTCACAGCAATATGGTAGTATTAAAATAATTATTAAATTTTATTTTTCAACGGTCAAAATAGCATTACATATTATTGTTGGCAGTAAGCTGGTATGATTAACTATTTAATACTTTAAGTTAATTAAAGGTTACAAGGACAATACATTAACCATCAACCATCTGCGAGATCATAGAGAAGTCACTTAACTTTATGAATCTATGTGTTTATATCTGTAATGGCATGAACATTATTTTCCTTAGAAGTTTACTTTAAGAGCAAAGATAATAATGGTTATAGAAGTCCTTCCTATAACCATTATTATCTTTTGTATGTTGCACCAGTTCTGTTTGTAAATATTATGTAAGTATATTCAGTAGAACTTTTATTTTTAGACTCTAATTTGAAATTTGCTCTGTACTCCTCATTTTTTTCTTCCTTTTGCTTTGTTATTGTTGGGGGTCAGAATGCAAGGCATCAACTAACATGCTCTCTCTTTAATGCTCTCCCTTTTCCCAAGGAGGGATACTGACCATGAAGGAGCTGCAGTAGAAGGAGTGCTTCGCCCCCAGGTCTGTGAGGAGATTCCTGCTCTGCATCTCATACTCCAGAGTTACTGTCAGTTCCACTGTCTCATTCAGGTGATTAAGCACGACACAGGCCTTCTCGGTAACCCCAGCATACAGCTGTGATGGGACCAGGACCAGGTACTGCCTGCGGAGAAGAGGGGTCTGGGTCAACCATGGAAGAGTTAAAAAGACATCATTACTGTGGTTGTTTTCTAGATGATCTTTGCTATCGTCACCAATCAGAGAGCAGAGCCAGATTTCAACAGGAGTGGAGAGGAGTATATTCTTCAAAGACCAATCCAGAAGGCCTTAGAAACTCAGAAAGCCCCTGCCAAGTTAAACATCAGTATGCTTCTCCTATACTGTGGAAATAGTCACTCTCGATATTAGTAAACCTATTCATAAGTTATGGATAAGCACTCCATGAGTTGTTATATATTTTGTATAGAAATAATTTTCAAATTTAGAAATTTTCAATGAATCAAGTAAATGTGATCATACACACGCATGCGCACGCACACACGCACACACACAAATATTATTCAGAAACCCTGCTGTTCATGACAACATGAATGGGCCTTGAGGGCATTATGCTAAGTGAAATGAACCAGATAGAGAAAGACAAATACTGATGGTATCTCTTACAGCATGCGGACGGAGTCTTTAAAAAAAAGTCAAACTCAGAGACATAGAGTAGAAAAATGGTTACCAGGGAATGGGGGATGGAGGAGAATAGGGATAGGTTGGTAAAAGAACACAAACTTTCATTTATAAGTTGAATAGGTTCTGTCTGAGGATGTACTATATAACATGGTGACTATAGTTGATAACATTGTATAATTGAAATTATATAATTGAAATTTGCTATGAGAACAGAACTTAAGTGTTCTCAACCCCCCAAATAAATATTTGATAGATGTGTTAGATTAATCGTTAGATTAATCTATGTGATAGATTAATTAAACTCAATGGGGAGAATCCTTTCACAATATATATGTGTGTACACTTTAAATCTCTTACAAGTTTAATTCTCAGTTATATGTAAATAAACCCCAAAAAAACTTTAAATTTTTTTTAGTAACAAACAATATTATTAATCAGTTAATGATCATTGAAACCAGTAAGAAAACCTATCCACATGTGGTCTTGGGTTTCAATGGATGATATCACAAACCTCTTTGTTCCAGGAAACATTGAGAGATAACGATAATACGTGGAGAGGAGCTGAATCGTTTTTCACTACTGTTTCAGAAGCAACCTTAGCTCTTTTCTTTCTTCCACTCTCTAGAGATGGAAGAAAAACTAGGCTAATCATCAGACATATTACCATATACATGCAGAAGAAAATATTCTCCTGTTGCGGTTTGCCCATTGTTTACAATCACCTAAATGTGCTGCACTTTGTGATGTTCTGCTGGCCCATGACTCTCTCTCTTTCTGAAGTGTCCTGGTCTAGCTGGAAAACTTCTATTGGCTTCATAAGACTCATCTCAAAAGCAACTTTCTTATGTGGACTTTGGTGATGCCTCTTCCCTTGTATCAGTTCCCATGAAGAGTTAGGTTATCTCTGAGTATTCTCACAGAATCCTACAATGCCTGGTTCTGTTTTTGCATTTTATTTCATTCGCTGTGCACCATCTCTCTCTCTCTCTCTCTTTTATACTCTCTCTTTTTTATACTTAGTATAGTATAACCCTATACTAAGGGCAGGGGCCACATTTTGTTAATCTGTATATTCTCAAATCTAATGCCAGCCCTTAAAGTTTTGCTGAAGGATTGAGTGAAATGACACACAAACCCTGGCTTGTCTGTAAGTCATGCATCCATCTTGGGAATACCTGCTTGGGGAAGATACAGACACTGAGTCACTTTACAATGGCCAAGACACTGCAGCCTTTTGCACCAGTCAAAAAAGAATTTATCTTTTTTTGGTAGGAATTCTATATTCTTATTTGATGAATGTTGCAGAATTCTATCATCTTATTTGGTAAATGTTTCACAAATGTTACTACCCTATATCTCTGAGTTTTCTAGAACTGGAGTATGCCTTTTACCACCTGTGCACTAACAATTTATCAACACTTCTGAGCTTTTTCAACAACAGATAATTTCAGAAGGAATCAGGAAATAAATAAAAAGACAGACATCAAGAAGCTGATAACACAATGGGAAGAGGAGGGCAATAGACTTTTCTGGAAATGTTGCTTACGGTTTGGAGGTAGCTGAAGCATCTCTGGGAAGGAGCAAGGAAAGCAGAATCAAGACTGGATTAGGCAGCTGACATCCCCTCATGGTGTAGAGAAGAATAGGAAAGAATGGGGCTCTTGAGTCCTTGATTCCTTGAACTCTGTTCTTGTTCCAGAATCACTGGTTTTTATTTTGCCTAATGGGCAGTAAAAGTAAATGGCTAACCATTTATTTTTGTAACATATTAACTACTTCCAGTATAAAAAAATCAATTGCAGATCACGTTCATCCACTTGCTCAAATTTTCTAAGTGCCTGAAAAATAGTATGTTGAGGCTACATTAGCTCTGGTTATTAATCAACACGTTAAATATCTTTAAGAAAAAACAAAGTAAATGACATGATTTGATGAAATCAATCAATACTCTTGATCTTTTTCTTTTTTAACAAGAGCTATTTATGTAAATACATATCCCAAATCTCTTCTTGGTAGACCAGGGAGCATCACATATTCTCCCAAGCTTCATCCAATACAGTTATTTAATGAAACAAAGAAATAAAATTTATCACAGATTTTAAACAAAGTATGAAGATAATCTCTCCTTTGTTTAAAAGCTTAGCTTTTGCTTTTTACAACTATCCTTATATTTGTTTGTTTATAAAGAAAATGAACCCATGTAATGCATTTTTATAGTTTCTTAGTTCATTTAACATCAGAATATAAAGTCAATAAATTTATTTTATCCTCTAAGGAAATAATCTTTATGTGATGAACATTCTTATTTATTTTACTGTGAGAAATATAAACATTTTATCAATAGTGATCATCATCCTATTTGCTTTTCTAAGGAGATGGGATGTTAGAATCACTATTGATAAAATGTTGGTTTAAACTATAAAATGCAATATGAGGAGAAACAAGCACTCCCCTGGATGAGGTATATTTGGTTCTTGACATACATTTTTGTATATGATCTGAAAGAGTGAGAAATGAAGATACCGTACATGACAGTCCTTAGTGAACTATAAAACTACAGATTTGTAAGATATTAAAATTCACTATTTACACTATTTACAATAGCCAGGACATGGAAGCAACCTAAATGTCCATCAACAGAGGAATGGATAAAGAAGATGTGGTACATATATACAATGGAGTATTAGCCATAAAAAAATAAATCGTGCCATTTGCAGCAACATGGATAGACCTAGAGATTGTCATACTGAGTGAAGTAAGTCAGAGAAAGACAAATATCATACGATATCACTTATATGTGGAATCTAAAAAAATGGTACAAACGAACTTACAAAACAGAAATAGAGTCACAGCTGTAGAAAACAAACTTAAGGTTAAGGGGTGGGGGAGGGATAATTTGGGAGACTGGGACTGACATACACACACTACTATATATAAAATAGATAACTAATAAGAACCTGCCATATAGCACAGGGAACTCTACTCAGTGCTCCATAATGACCTATATGGGAACAGAATCTAAAAAAGAGTGGATATATGTATATGTATGACTGAATCACTTTGCTGTGCACATGAAACTAACACAACATTGTAAATCAACTATACTCCAATAAAAATTAATTAAAAAATAAATAAAATGCCAATCATGATAATATTTATTTATTTATTATTTATTTTTTATGGCCGCGTTGGGTCTTAACTGCAGCACGCAGGATCTTCGTTGAGGCATGTGGGCTCTTTGTTGTGGTGAGCGGGCTTCTCTCTAGCTGTAGTGTGCAGGTTTTCTCTTCTCTAGTTGTGGCGCGCGGGCTTCAGGGCACGTGGGCTCTGTAGTTTGCAGCACACAGGCTCTAGTTGAGGCACAAGAGCTCAGTAGTTGCGGCATGCAGGCTTAGTTGCCCCGTGGGATCTTAATTCCCTGACCAGGGATCGAACCCATGTCGCCTGCAATCTAAGGCAGATTCTTTACCACTGGACCACCAGGGAAGTCCCCCAATCATGATGATAGACTATGAGTGATATAATGCCAGGTCAGAGTAAAATGTAATAATACATTGTGTGAGCCCTTGGTAGTTGGTAAATGCTTGCTGAATGAATATAAAACTCTTCTGCTTCAATTTGGTTTCCTCTCTCGTTAGAAACTTTATGCTCTCTCCACTTCCATCCTGCACTCCCACACTGCCATAAATATCTTCATTCTCTGCCAGCTTAATATGGAATAAATTAATTTACAATAAATAATAAATGACTTTTAAGAAGTCTCTATGTTACTTTTCACAGGCATAATTATACTTTTTGGATATATACCAAGCCTATATTTTGGCCAAATGCCTAATGACTAAGTATAAAAATCCACATTTGGATGAAGCAAAATCACCATTGTAGTTTAAACTTCTGGAATAGAAGAATAAATCTGAAGTATTATCAAAACTTTATTGTTGTGATTTTTAATTGAAAATATTAGTAGATACATTTAAAATATTTATTGTAGAACATAAACAATATGTTCTCAGAATTCTCAGCTAAGGCTTACATATTCCTGTGGTCTTCAACTCTTTTTTCCTTGTATTCCCTAAAAGAATTTTATTAAGCATGTAACCCTTCACACATACTTGATTTCTAAAACTTCTCTTCACCAGTAAGATAACAAAAAGTGTATTATAAATACTGACATTTAAAAAATAAACTGTAATACGATTTTTAAAATGTATCCAATGAAATGTAAATACTGCAGTCATTTATTGCTTACCATCATCTATTTAAAACATACATGAAGTCTTCTTTTACAATTTGGAAATCTTACATCATTCTTGTTTTTCCTTGATCTTGGATTTCCATTCTAATTCCCCAGATAATTTTATCCTGGTATTTTATGCTTCAATATACTTTAAAGGTCACTCTATCATACATTACTGAAACTAAAGATAATCGAAACTATAAAAGAGGTTCTTGTACCTGTACAGTTCTGAGTAGTAATAAACTTTACTGGATCAAGTTATCATTACAAGTATTGTTAATATATTCTTTATTTTAAATAAATTTATTTTATTTATTTATTTATTTTTGACTGCATTGGGTCTTCATTGCTGCGTGTGGGCTTTCTCTACTTGTGGTGAGCGGGGGCTACTCTTTGTTGTGGCATGCGGGCTTCTCATTGCGGTGGCTTCTCTTGCTGTGGAGTCCTGGCTCTAGGCACGTGGGCTCAGCAGTTGTGGCACGTGGGCTCAGTAGTTGTGGCTCACCAGCTCTAGAGCATAGGCTCAGTAGTTGTAGCACACAGGTTAGTTGCTCCGCAGCATGTGGGATCTTCCCAGACCAGGTCTTGAACCTGTGTCCCCTGCATTGGCAGGCATATTATTAGCCTCTGTGCCACCAGGGAAGTCCCTGTCAATATATTCTTTATCAAAACTGTATATATATATATATATATATATATATATATATATGTGTGTGTGTATATATATATATATATACTATTATCTCAATGTATGTTAAACACAAGAAAAAATCTTATTTGACAATCATTTCTTAATGAAATTAAATGTATATTCCATCCTTCTGGCTCCCCCAATCAGACCATGTGTCTTTGGATGAATATTAATTGCTGCTAGATTGACACAAGTTTCAACTATCTATTTTTTTGCCATGTTTTCTATTCTACTCTATTTTATTCTAGAATATTCCTATCTACGTCCTATCCTATAGATGTAAGCACCAAGAAATCTTGTTCACATAAAGAGAGAAATGTGAGAAGTTCCGTTATAACATTATCATTTAAATATTTAGGTGTCTAATTTATAAGCCAAAGGTCACACTGTAATCATCATTAAAGAAGAATTTTAATTACCTATCAGCTGATAAATCAAATATGATCTCCTTAATTCTATTGAAAGCAAAGCACTGGAAGCTAGGTCAATTGCAAAAGGGTTTGGAATTCAGTCACTAGAGTCATTCTCATTCTCAGTGTCTCGAAAGAATGCAAAAAAGGCTTACCAGCGCTTATAAATGGTTACTAATTGTTACTAATTGATATACTCAAGAACTTTGGGGAGATTGAAATATTATTCATTTCAATATACTTTTGTCAATAGAAAACCTCATAACGTGTTTTTTATTATTGTCAAAACTATGACTTGCACATGTAGCTGATTAAATTTCTAGAAAGCATCTACCAATAATCTGATTTGCAAAGCCAGGTGTCATTGTCCAGATAATCAGTAAAATTAGTTTTATGACCGATAGGAAAAATATTATTTCATTTTTAATTGTAATAAACTCACAAATATATATTCTTATGATAATTATCCCATTTCTGAGTTCTAAGATAAGGTAAAGAATTTTACTGGGTATTTGTTACCTGGATTCAATGTTTCTTTCCATGCTCTCTATTTTATTATTATGCAACTCTCAGGGGCAATACAAACATTGACAAGAGTTGAGGAAGGAAGAGGTGAGGCTTAAAATGAAAATTTTTATTATTTCTGCCATCCACCACCACAATATGAATGAGTACAGAAAATTCCAAAATGAGCCGAAAGTACCCATTTTTAATGTCATGCTTTTTTTTATACCAGAAATATGTTTAAGACAGATGGATGTATGAGACCTACAATGGGCTTATGATTCCTTGATTTAAGAGACTTTGTGCAAATATCAATATTTTGAATGTCTTTTTGTAAAAGACAAGCAAGTTTTTCACTCCAAGATATATCTAAAATACATATTATAAGTAAATATTCATATATTAAAATAAATACACAAGTCATGTCTTGATTGAATTATCAACATTATAATAGTGATCTTATATAATTATTATCTACAAAGATCATAAGATTATTGATCATGCACAGTTTTAGGGATTCCAAAATGATGTTGAAATAGGTTGAGGCCGAAACTGAACCTTAACGGCAGATTCTAGCCAAATGTCAAAGATCAATGTTACAGTATTCCAACTTTTAATAGTAGGTAGCCACTTAACTCACATGAATGAAAATATAGTAATGAAATTCCAGGCATCGGTTTAATAGGCACTCAATAAATATTTGTTGAGTGAAAGAACAAATAAAACAAATTGGTATCATTTCTTGTCTAAAGTAATGTTCATATAATCAGGGAAAACATCTGGAAAAGAAACAATCTGAAATACAATATGGGAATATTCTAAATGACCTAAAAGCAGGATGACATAGCAGTTAAGAGAATAGACTCAATTGTCAAACTCCTGGGAATGGATCCCAGGTTCGTCACTTACTGTACCATCTTGGACAAATTACATAATCTCTCAGTGCTTTAGCTCATATATAAAGTTGACTTAAGAGTAGCTCTCCAAGGATTAGATTACATTAGTTAACACACTTATAAGTACTTAGAAAGTATCTGTCATAGAGTGAGCGCTATATAAATGTTCGTTATTGTTAGTAAAACTGGCTTTCCAGTTTTTTATCTTAGAAACTCTTTTTTTGTGCAGGGGACATTTGTTGTACATAACTGATGTGTAAGATTCATGGTTTTGAGCACCAAGTGTAAATGACTGAGCCAAGAAATTCCCACACAAAGAGTAAAATTGCACACACCAAATCATTCACTAAAGCAAAAATTAATAGTCATAAAACTTGAGATGAACTGAAATGCTTAATAAAAATGAAGACACATGCTGTATATTGCCTTGGTAGAATCTATCTTACACATCTATCAAAATAGGAAGACTTTATCACAACATCAAAAGCTTTAATACTTACTGCTAAATGAAAAGGAACAAAAGCTAAGCTTTGACTATAATAACAGCATTAAATTTTGACATAAACTAGGAAGAGAGGAGAATAAGTAAAAGTGAAAAGAGTTGACTTTGTAATTGCTGATAATTCTGATACAATTTTAATTGTATAAAAAATTGATTTTTTAAAATCTCAAAATGAAGCTAATATTTAAAAAAAAACTCTATGAAAGACATCATTACCTTTGGACATATTTCTAAACTGTTACTTCCAAAGGAAAATATGTTTACAGAGCATTGAGCAACGATGAGTGGGTGAGAATGGAGGTGTCCTTGTCACTTAGTGTACATTGGGGGAGGTACAGTTGGAATCACTGGCATAAGTAGAATGAAATTGAAAATCACCACACAAATGGGACATTCGTACAGATGTATTTAATGAATAAAAGAAGAAGGAATCTCCTGGCTGTGATAGCCCTCCATGATAACTTGCTGATTAACCCTGTGTATATTTCCAAGTATTTTTGTGAGTACTTGGTCTGGTAGAGACCAACTGGAAAATGCTGGGACTTATATGACACACTTCCATGCTTCAAGGATTTCCCTGCACCAATTCTGAGAGGCAGGACAAATGATAAAAAGAATATAAGGAATGTGCTCTTTTTCTGTCTTATTAGAAAGACTCACGGTTAATACTAGCATGCTGATTCAGAGATCAGGCCAGTGGACTTGTCAGCCCAGCTGTGCTTCCTCCAGCCTGCTTTATTCAAGACTGTAGTATTATTTTCTTCAGTACGCATAATGAAAAACTGACCTAGTGGCAAAATAATGTTCCATCCAGCCCTGTCTTCTTCCTCTGAGTCATCCGTGGAAGTTTTGTCCAGGAGAATGACATTTTCCATGCCTGCACACCCCTCCCAAACGCTGGTACTCCCCCATCCTCCACCCCTCCAACCTGCTGACTCCTCTTGTCTGTTTCAGTCCTACTGACGCCTCGCTCTCCTTCAGCGCTTGAGAACCCTCCTATCTTAACGACTTGTGCTTTTGTTCCCTTCTCCTCTATTTCTCTTCTCCCAGGTGTTCACACTGCTAACTTCCTTACAATAAATCTTTGCTCATCTATCAACTTCTCAATGAGAAGCAAGTATCATGTCTCATGGGAACATGATTCTTCATTCATTTATTCAACAGATAATTTCCGAGTGCTTGCTATTACTGGATATAGTTCTCATTGCCAAGGAACAGTGAGCAACAAGACGAAATCTCTGCCTTATATTCCAGCGAGAGGAGCCAGGCAATAAACACAATAGCAAGTGCATTATATAATATGTCAAAAATGACAAGTGCTATGGAAATAAATAGAGCAAGGGAGATCAGTAGTGCCCCAAAATAGAAAGTTTAGGTGCTGTGGTCAGCGTAGCACTTGTCACTTTCTGATAGTAGAATATTTCTATATAATTATTTTTTGAGGTAGTATTAAAATAAAGATTTTGTAAGATGATAAAACTCTATTTTGAGTCCAGCTAGCTTATTCCATATTCAGTGAATGACCAGAGAGTCAAAGGTCAATTGAAGGTCAGTTTAAGTAGTAAACAGGTTTATGTTTTCATGACTGATTTTGCAAGAAAATGATAGTGGATAGTGATAATTAATAGTAAATAATAAAAATGTGAACTTGAGAGACGCTAATCTGAAATTTCCTAGAAAGAAAATAAGCAGACATTTTTAAGGAACCACTCAAAAAACTAAGTTTATTGTTTTGGGGGAATGCTGCCCTATTTTGAAAATCTAAAAGGGACCCCTCAGTTCCCAAGGTGACATAAAAGAGCGCCAAGCTAGAGAAGAGAGGAGATGTTGGGAGAACAGTAAGTTAGACATGGCCTTATGCTCCTTCCTCAACTACTGGGCTGACTCAACGGGGGACAAATTACATCATGGAGAGTGTACCTCCTTAGGGTGTGGAAAATCCAGGAAGAGCTGCTGCCTGACTTCTGATCTGGGGCTTCTGAGAACAGCAAGCCCACTGAAGCTCTTCGTGTCAGGAGGCAAGGCAAGGACAAGCGAGATGGTAGCTTTGATACAGGAAAGAAGAGCATCCCTTCCCCTCCTTCCACCCCTTACACACACCAGCTTTCCAAGGCAGATCTCAAGGAGTGCACAAGAATTCCAGACTTTGCACAGATTCCTGTGGGGATTTATTTGGACTCAAGATTTTGAGATGACAAAATGTTGCCATGTTTTAAGTGTTTAAAATAAATTTCAGAAGATCCTCTTAAGCATTTCATTTCACATCTTTCCCTTAGTAATCAATCTAACATTTATTATTATTATTATTATTAGACATACTCATCATATCAGAAACAGAAAAAAGGTCTATTTGTCAAAAATGTAAAGTAACAAAAGTAGGTTTTATTTCCTTAATTTTCTGTTGACAAACCAACTGACAAATTTACTACAAGAATCAGAGGCAAGCAACTCTCGAGAGGCTCTTGGAAGCAAGCTGGCTACTGCTTACAGTTAAATCTGGGGTTTGTATTTAATGTTTTTCTGTAAACTGTAATCTCTCTCCTATTTTGCTGTAATACCTCTTCAGGATTTAATCAGTACTGAGTGATTGTACGTATTAGATACCATGTATTTTATATTTCATTTGTTCTCTTAGAAGAATTAGATTATATATTATCTGAAAAAATAAAACTACAGTGCCCACTAATGTGAGATATTAAGGGGCAGTGGTGGAAATTTTGGATTGTAAGTGTTTAGAATTAACCATTAAAAATTTTAGCATTGGGATTGGAAAAGGAGAGGCTATAGGTGAGATAACAGAGTGACTATTAAGGAAATTAGAACTTTTTTGAGGCTGAAAGAAAAGTCCAGGAACCAAAACAATTGTACCTTTAGAGTAATGTTTCCTAATGCAAAACAAATAAATAATTTCATGAAAATGTAAAATAAACAAAAATACACGGTTAAAATAGTGTAATAAACTACTAAAATAATAAACCACTTAAAATGAAAAATAAAAAGAGAAGCAATAGAATAAGTTTTAGCTAAAGAAAAAAGTCACATAGGTGCTTTCCTATGTCATCAGGCTAGAAATGTTACTGTAGTTTCCCCATAAAACATCTTTTTTTTTTAATTGGGGTATAGCTGCTTTACACTGTCGTGTTATTTTTTACTGTACAATGAAGTGAATCAGCTATATGTATACATATATCCTTTCCCTCTTGGATCTCCCTCCCACCTCCCCCACATCCCACCCATCTAGGTCACCACAGAGCACTGAGCTCCCTGCATTATACAGCATGTTCCCACTATCTGTTTTACACACGGTAGTGTATATATGTCAATCCCCATCTCCCAGTTCATCCCACCCCCCATTCCTCCCCCCCATGTCCACATGTCTGTTCTCTATGTCTGCATCTCTATTCCTACCCTACAAATAGGTTCATCTGTACCATTTTTCTAGATTCCACGTATATGCGATAATATTTGTTCTTCTCTTTCTGACTCACTTCACTCTGTATGACAGACTCTAGGTCCATCCACGTCTCCACAAATGACCCAGTTTCATTCCTTTTTATGGCTGAATAATATTCCATTGTCTATATGCACCACATCTTCTTTATCCATTCATCTGTCGATGGCCACTTAGGTTGCTTCTATATCCTGGCTATTGTAAATAGTGCTGCAGTGAATATTGGGATGCATGTGTCTTTTTGAATTATGGTTTTCTGGGTATATGCCCAGTAGTGGGATTGCTGGGTCATATGGTGGTTCTATTGTTAGTTTTTTAAGGAACCTCCATACTGCTCTCCATAGTGGCTGTACCAACTTACGTTCCCACCAACAGTGCAAGAAGGTTCCCTTTCGTCCACACCCTCTCCAGCATTTATTGTTTGTAGATTTTTTGATGATGGCCACTCTGACCAGTGTGAGGTGATACATCAACACTCTTTGACATAAATCACAGCAAGATCTTTTTTGACCCATTTGCTAGAATAATGGAAATAAAACCAAAAATAAACAAATGGGACCTAATTAAACTTAAAAGCTTTTGCACAGCAAAGGAAACTATAAACGAGATGAAAAGACAACCTTCAGAATGGGAGAAAATATCTGCAAATGAAGCAACTGACAAGGGATTAATCTCCAAAATATGCAAACAGCTCATGAAGCTCAATATCAAAAAAACAAACAACCCAATCAAAAAATGGGCGGGAGACCTAAATAGACATTTTTCCAAAGAAGACATACAGATGGCCAAGAGGCACATGAAAAGATGCTCAACATCACTAATTATTATAGAAATGCAGATCAAAACTCCATAAAACATCTTGATTGAAACCGACAAGTTTGAAAATAATAGCTAAATAAAAGACAAAGCAAATCGTATCTCCTTCCACTGAATGCATGTCTGGTGGTGAGAGGTTTCCAAACAGATATAGCAGCTCCACCTACATGAAAAATGGCTGACAGACACTTTATTTTCGCCTCATTTCCTGCTCCACTGTTTACAGCCTCAGGGTTGTGTTAAATTGAACAGTTATCCCTAAACTGTGTATGCTGTCTATCGGAGGAAGACAGCAACTCCATTATTGCATTTGATAGCAGCCTTTGTAGAGGCCAGGGCTAGAAGGGGCTGGGGAGAGGGGAAAGGGGAAATGTATCTGGGTATCGAAGGAAGTTTGATGACATCCTGATGTGTAACAAAATGCCTGCATCTGAAGGTGGATTTGAGTTTTGTTATGCTGCAGTATTTCACAGGATTATAGAAACAAGCAGTGGGACTGTTAAGCACAGCAGATTCAGCCAAGATCAGGGCTCTTCAAACAATTTTAACTGTGACTGCAGTAAGAAATGCAGTTAACATACATACACGTGTATGTACACACAACTGAAAACAGTGATAGCTGAGCAATATTTCAACAGTTATGTGCAATGCGCACTGACATTGCTAGCTGGGATTTCCTAAATTGATTTCAAGATCTGTTAAGAGGTTGGAATCCCCAGTTTGAAAAACACCGCCCTAGATGAAAGATTGTGGGAGGAAAGCACTGGGAATTGAGATAAGTACTAATGACCACAAATAGACCTATAGGCATAGGTCTTGGAAAAGTATTCAACCCACCTATCTGTATATCAAGCGAACAAAACCAAGGGAAATCTACAAGCCTTTTAGCAAGTGAGTCTGGAAAGATTGCTGTTTGTTTGAGGATAAAGATGCAAAAAAATGGAAATACAAAAAAAATCGAAATATCAAGAAAAAATGACCAGAAAATTTAAGACTCAGAGGAAGAGCTTAAAAGTTTTTAAAAATAATTTACTAGATAAATTAGATAGAAATTTAAATTTAAAACTTCATCACCAACAAGAATCAATACAACAATTACTCAAGTGCATGTTTATTTATAAAGTGGAATACAATAGAAAAGAAGATAAGAGAAATGAATATATTCAAATATACTGAGCTGAAATAACATCATTAAAATTATCAAATATTACTTTAAAATTAAAAGTTGATAAATCTGGTTCAAGGTAGAACTACTGACATAGATAATAAGTATGAGTTAAGACCAAAATGATAATGAGGTTAAAGGAATTTGAAAAGAAATGGTTTTGATGTTCAGAGAAAGATGATCCCAAATAAATGTAACCTGTGTCTTCCACAGCATCCTAACGAATGGAAAAAGTATTATTAGGAATATAGATGTCACACTTTGCTTTTAAACTGATCCTTCTCAAACTCTTCCAAAAAATTGCAAAGGAAGGAACACTCCCAAACTCATTCTATGAGGCCACCATCACCCTGATACCAAACCAGACAAAGATACTACAAAAAAAGAAAATTACAGACCAATATTACTGGTGAATATAGATGCAAAAATCCTCAACAAAATACTAGCAAACAGAACCCAGCAACATATTAAAAGGATCATACACCATGATAAAGTGAGATTTATCCCAGGGATGCAAGGATTCTTCAATATATGCAAATCAATTAATGTGATACATCATATTAACAAATTGAAGGATAAAAACCATATGATCATCTCAATAGATGCAGAAAAAGCTTTTGACAAAATTCAACACCATTTATGATAAAAACTCAACAGAAAGTACGCATAGAGGGAACATACTTCAACATAATAAAGGCCATATATGACAAATCCAGAGCAAACATCATTCTCAATGGTGAAAAACTGAAGGCATGTTCTCTAAGATCAGGAACAAGACAAGGATGTCCACTCTTGCCACTATTGTTCAACGTAGTTTTGGAAGTCCTAGCCACAGCAATCAGAGAAGAAAAAGAAAAAAAAGAATACAAATTGGAAAAGAAGAATAAAACTCACTGTTTGCAGATGACATGGTACTATACATAGAGAATCCTAAAGATGCCACGAGAAAACTTCTAGAGCTAATCAGTGAATTCGGTAAAGCTACAAGGTACAAAATTAACACACAGAAATCTCTTGCATTCCTATACACTAACAGATCAGAAAGAAAAATTAAGGAAAAAATCCCATTTATCATTGCAACAAAATGAATAAAATACCTAGGAATAAACCTACCTGAGGAGGTAAAAACCTGTACTCAGAAAACTATAAGACACTGATGAAAGAAATCAAAGATGACACAAACAGATAGAGAGATATACCATGTTCTTGGATTGGAAGAATGAATATTGTGAAAATGACTATACTATCCAAAGCAATCTACAGATTCAATGCAATCCCTATCAAATTACCAATGGCATTTTTTACAGAACTAGAACAAAAAAATTTACAATCTGTATGGAGACACAGAAGACCCCGAATAGACGAAGCAATCTTGAGGGGAAAAATAATGGAGCTGGAGAAATCAGGCTCCCTGACTTCAGACTATACTGCAAAGCTACAGTAATCAAGACAGTATGGTACTGGCAGAAAAACAGAAATATAGATCAATGGAACAGGATAGAAAGCCCAGAGATAAACCCACGCACATATGGTCACCTTATCTTTGACAAAGGAGGCAAAAAGGTACAATGGAGAAAAGACAGCCTCTTCAATAAGTGGCACTGGGAAAACTAGACAGCTACATATAAAAGAATGAAATTAGAACACTCCTTAACACCACATACAAAAATAAACTCAAAATGGATTAAAGACCTAAATGTAAGACCGGACACTATAAAACTCTTAGAGGAAAACATAGGAAGAACAGTCTTTGACATAAATCACAGCAAGATCTTTTTTGACCTGCCTCTTAGAGTAATAGAAATAAAACCAAAAATAAACAAATGAAACTTCAAAGCTTTTGCACAGCAAAGGAGACCATAAGCAAGACAAAAAACAACGCTCAGAATGGGAGAAAATGTTTGCAAACGAATCAACAGACAAAGGATTAATCTCCAAAATATATAAACAGCTCATGCAGCTCAATATTAGAAAAACAAACAAGCCAATCAAAAAATGGGCAGAAGACCTAAATAGACATTTCTCCAGAGAAGACATATGGATGGCCAAGAGGCACACGAAAAGCTGCTGGGCATCAGTAATTATTAGAGAAATGCAAATCAAAACTACAATGAGGTATCACCTCACACTGGTTAGAAGGGCATCATCAGAAAAATCTACAGACAGCAAATGCTGGAGAGGGTGTGGAGAAAAGGAAACCCTCTTGCACTGTTGGTGGGAATGTAAATTGATACAGCCACTATGGGGAACAGTATGGAGGTTAGTTGAAAAACTAAAACAGAACTACCATATGACTCAGCCATCCCACTACTGGCCATATAACCGGAAAACCATAATTCAAAAAGATGTATGTACCCCAATGTTCACTGCAGCACTATTTACAATAGCCAGGTCATGGAAACAACCTAAATGCCCATCAACAGATGAATGGATTAAGAAGATATGGTACATATATACAATAGAATATTACTCAGCCATAGAAAGGAACGAAATTGGGTCATTTGTAGAGACGTGGATGGACCTAGAGAATGTCATACAGAGTGAAGTAAGTCAGAAAGAGAAAAACAAATATCATATATTAATGCATATATGTGGAACCTAGAAAAATGGTACAGATGAACCAGTTTGCAGGGCAGAAATAAAGACACAGATGTAGAGAACAAACATGGGCACCAAGGGTTGAAAGCGGGGGTGGGGGTGGGGTTGGTGGTGTGAATTGGGAGATTGGGATTGACATATATACACTAATATGTATAAAACAGATAACTAATAAGAACATGCTGTATAAAAAATAAGTAAATTAAATTAAATTTAAAAAAGTAAACCACCTTCCCCATGACACCTGTAGCAGACAGAGCCAAGGCTCTTCCCAGATTCCTTCCATACTTTCACTAGTTCTTCGCACCCACCCCCAGCTTCACCGTGCTTTGCTTCTAAGTTTGCATCTGTGAACTTTTTCAGAGGTCTGTCTTGGGCTCCTTGACAAGTTCCTAGGGGTTTACCTCTGCCTTGGGTGTTGTCCATCACCAGCGACTCCCTGGTGCTGGAGTATGAAAGCTTAGCTTCCTTTCCTAAAAGTGGGACAAACTCTGAAGTGTAATTGATGCTACGGATCTTCCTGCCAGATCAGGCTGAAGTTAAGGCTTTGTCCAAAATCAGTTGCCCCCTTGCCTGGCTTCTTCCCTTCTATGCCCTGCTTTCCCCCAACTCCTTTTTTTTTGGTGTCTTCTGGAGGCACTTTCTTAATAACTCACTGGTTCATTTTTTCCTGTCTCAGGATCAGATTTTGGGGAAGGTGACCTAAGAGAATGCCTCCCTTGATAACTAAAATATGAAGCAACCATAATGCTTTCGTTCACTCATTACGTTAATTAACTTATTCACTCATTATATAATATTATTCACTCATTACATAATATTTTTCACTCATATAATTCACCCAGTCACTCATTATTACCCAGAACATAACAAGTTTTTTATTATATTGATTTTTTTCAACCTTATTAAAATATGAAGTTTCTACCGGATACATTACTACATCATTCACTATTGATTTGAAAGACGGGGATTTCCATGGAATCATGAATAAATGTTTTTAATAATGTCAAATAGTTTAAGTAAGTTTTAAATTTTATTATAAATAGTTTAATATAAAATAAACATACTTGTTAAAGAAAATTAAGGGAAAGACTCCTAAGATGAAAACAAGTTAGCTATAAACAAATTATAGAAATATCCTAAAACAGTGCATGGCTTGTGTGCTTGAAATCTGTGTATATATTTTCCAAGTAAACTCTCCTTATTGATTCTCCACTTTTTTCCTTCTTTTAAAACTTTACACAGGCTACAATAGGTGTTTTAGAATGTCAACGCCCTGGGAAATACTTCAGATAGTACATAATACTAGCTCACACACTGTTAAGTTTTATAACTATTTTTTCAATCAGAGGACACCCTTATTATAAGAAATATGCTTTTGAAAATCTCAATTTAAAACTCATTTAATTCATACTTATCTTGTTAAAAGATGACATGTGTTTTTGTGTACTATTAAGTATAGTCCCCATGTGGCCAGAGCATCACTAACTTATAGTATACTCAGTTTGCTAACTTTAAAACTATGAAAATGGAAATATTTTTGTCGGTTTAAAAATATGAGGAGATATTTTCATTAAAGTTATACACACAGAGATTTTTTAAAATATATGTATTTTCCCATCACACTTTCAAAATCACCTAATTCAATTTTGTATGTCATAGATATTTCTAGTAAAATAATGACCAGATAGCACAAAATTATCAAAATAGGACAAAAAACTTCTTTCTTTATGGGATGACAGCAACTGTCAGTATAAACATAATACTCTTTTCTAGCCATAGGAAGTGCTATCCTTTACTCTGGTTAGTAAAGGTAACTGCAAATAACCTCCACTTCTAATGCAATGAAGTTTAGAGGTTTGTTTTAGGAGCTTAAAACATCTTTCAAATTTTTGATGAAAAACTTTTTTCTCTATTCAGGTTCCCAATCTCTTTACAGATTTACCTGTGAGTAAATCTTTCAAGAAAGAAAATTGCTTATTGTCTTAAATTTTGTGTTCCAACAAGGATAAACACTTTAAACCAATGCAATGAAACTCCTACTGTAGAATTACAGGACTCAAGGACTATTACTGGTGATTTTCTTATGGGAGTGACCTCCTGCAACCTGAAATCATGCGAGGTAAAAATCTACTCCCAATTTCTTAAGGCCCGCTTCGTTGTCACTGCCTATAAGCTAGCAGGCAAATAAATGGTTATCCTGTCCTTGTTCCTGATCTCTGAGTTAAATTTCATTGTTTGCTTTTTCTTTGGTCTTGGCAAATTTGGGCAGCAGTGATGACAACACTCAAACTAGGTCAGACTAGGTCCTGGAATAGCATTAATTCCAAATGTAGGATATTTCTGTGCAGGATAAATACCAAATGTGAAGCTGGAACACATAAAGTCAAAAAATGCATCTGGATAATTTATGGGTCCTCTCTTTAAAATAATCTAAATAGCTAACTTTGCATCAACTTAGCCATCAATAACTTCCCATAAAATTTTTAGCCTGGATTGATGCTGTATCTTTTGTAATTTCTCAGAGGGCCAGAGAGAGATGAAGGTCTAGATACAAACTGCAGATCCTAGTCACATACGAAGCTACAACAATCTAAATGTGCTTTGCAATTTTAACACAATGCAATAGTTAATATCACAATATACTTTGTTTTTAAAAGCAACATGACACTGGGTAAGCTAAGAATATTTGAAGCATTATATCTTAAACACTAAAGGTCAATTTTTTTGAAAACTGTATATCCTCCATTGTGTAAGACTCATTATTCATCTTTTGTGCTACATTATAACCCAGCGTCTTAGGCCCTCTACTAGAAAATAGATGGGATAAGGAAAAAGAAACTCATTTTTATGTTTCTGGGCTGTTGGAAGTAGGCAGAGGTTGAAAAGAATCAACCTTTTCAACCTCTGCCTTCTTCAGCTCTTAGCAAGAATCCCAGAAGTCTTCCAATTTTGTCCCTAGCCTTATTTCTTGAAATATTTCCTATCAGGAAAGGAAGCATAGTATCAGTTAATAATGTCAGTTGCTAAGGATAATCTTCTTCAGCCTGTTTTCATCATTGTATAATCCCCCCCTCCCCATCTACAGAAAATAGCTCTTCAGCTCCATAGCCCAGGCTCTCCTGTAACTCTTTTATTCACTTGAACTTGTTTTCCTCCCTTCTGGTTTTTTTTTCTTCACTGCAAATAAGTCTATCCAATTCTCGTCTTAAGGCACGATTTTGAATTAATTCTACCTCTGTGCTTTTTCATGCAGCATTCATCTCATCAGAAATGTCTTCTTTTGACTGTAGTAATCTGTGCCTAAGAACTTCTTCTAGACCAAGGAGATGAGAAAAGACTTCTCAGCTTATTTCCATGCCATGCTGATCATTCTATCACTGGGCAATTCTTTAAGCGCTAGAGTTCTCTTACCTGTTCTTGATACTCTTTTTTTGTTTTGTTTTTGGGTTTTTTTTTTTTGCGGTATGCAGGCCTCTCACTGTTGTGGCCTCTCCCGTTGCGGAGCACAGACTCCGGACACGCAGGCTCAGTGGCCATGGCTCACGGGCCCAGCCGCTCCGCGGCATGTGGGATCTTCCCGGACCGGGGCACGAACCCGTGTCCCCTGCATCGGCAGGCGGACTCCCAACCACTGCGCCACCAGGGAAGCCCTGTTCTTGATACTCTTTATTGCTGTTTTACTTATAATTCAACTGTCAGCTTATAAATTTGTACACGCTGTCACTTAGTGATTCCAAAACTTGATTATTATTCCAATCAACCAAGGAACGCTTTAAAAATACAGTTTCCAAGGCTCCCCACCCCAGACTTATTGAAACTAAATCTCTAGCTTTTATGCTACATAATCTATATTTTCAAATCCCTTTGTTGAGTATGATTGACATGCAGAATGCCATATAGTTAATGTTCAGAAGACAAGTATTTATCTATGGGAAAAAAAATTGAAATGTTTCATGATTTTGTGTATTCTCCTTATATAGGGGGCATGCTAATCTTCTCTGTATCGTTCTAATTTTAGTATATGTGCTGCTGAAGTGAAAACTTCAATCTATATTTTTATTTTATATTTCAAGCAAACTTTGTAATGGATTTTAAACGACCGATTTGCTAGGTATGTATTGTGTACCATCAATTTAGATATCCTATAAATTATATTAGTTGAGTTTAATGAAATTTAGATGCACTCACCTTTCTGTCCAGGCTTGTAGATGGGCATCTGTCTGAAAAAGACCATGTTTTCTTGGGGTCTGATTGCTACCAGTCTTCTCTCTTCCTGACTGAACGTTGCTCCTTTAGCAGAGAATGTAATGAAAGCCAGTCTGGCCTGAGGAAACTAGGGAACAAATAAATACAAGATTACTGTCTGTTTTATCAAAAAATCCCTCCCTTGGGCTTCCCTGGTGGCGCAGTGGTTGAGAGTCCGCCTGCCGATGCAGGGGACGCGTGTTCGTGCCCTGGTCCGGGAAGACCCCACATGCCGCGGAGTGGCTGGGCCCGTGAGCCATGGCCGCTGAGCCTGTGCGTCCGGAGCCTGTGCTCCGCAACGGGAGAGGCCACAACAGTGAGAGGCCCGCGTACCGCAAAAAAAAAAAAAAAAAAAAATCCCTCCCACTATGCGTTGGCATCACTAAAAGTTTTTTTGTTTGTTTGTTTGTTTTGGTTTTTTTGTATGATATATTTTTGCATGCCAAATATATTCCGAATATTCCAAATTAAGAGAAAATAAGTAACCCCGGACCTCAAATTTTTAATGTAATGAAGATAAGAAAAATAAAGATAATAACCAACACCATTTATTATTGTTGGAATTACCCTTTATTGCTCCAAATAGTTTATGAATGTAGCAAGGTACATAAAGTGACACTTATTCATTAATTTATTCAGCAAGGGAAACTGCCACCTTGAAGCTATTCTTAGACTGTTCCCTTGAAATGGAGACAGAAAGTTACCTATGTAAACATAAGGCAAGCTGACACCCACTGCTGCTGAGCAAGAATGCAACACAATGTTCACTAGTTGCTTTTTTCTTACTTCCTGCCCTCCCCCCATTACTTTTTTTGAGGTTGCACCTCTTTTTATTCCTTGATAAACAGAGCTCAGGGAAGTGGTGCAGCAATTTGCTTTAGAAACTTAAGAGGACTTCTGGGAGATAAAGAAACCACCTTCCTGTTCACAGTTAGGGAAACTTGTTGAAATGGATTTGTGTGGACTTAAGTAAGCCTTTATCAAGGTCTAGTGATCTGTAAAATAAAGGTCTCCTGGCAGAACACCGAAGTATTACTTTTTTTTTTTTGCATTGCATTCTATTTTTTCCTTTTCCAAGAATATTGCCATGTATTTTGTGTTACTTTATCCCTAGGAATTTGACTCAATACGAAACACTTGAAGACGATCTCATGCTTGCTGTGATTACATCGCATATCACAAAGAAATCTTCCGCTGAGCTCTTCTCTAATATGCCCTTTTACTGTAAATGGCAGGAAATCCATTCCACACTACCAATAGAGCAACTCTTTTTTTCCCCTAAAATGCAAATTAACTATACATGTCCTCTTTAAAAACTTTTGAATGGTCCATAATTACCTACAGGATAAATCCCAAACTCATTAGTAAGTTTCTTCTTAAGAAAGTTCTTAAGGTTTCCAACTTTAGCATCCACCACTTCCCCACAGACACTTTTTGTCTTTTTTCCATGAAAACATTAGCATTTTCTTACGTGAGCCACACACGTATATACGTGTGTTAGATGTATATACCTGTGCTAAATACTCTGCCTAGAATGTCTCTCTCCATCATGACCTTTCTGCCAGGAATATACCTCCTGCTTCATGATTCACTTCAAACTTTCATGAATACGTAGATGAAATTACTTTGTGCAGCTTTGAACTCCCGTAACTTAGGTACATATCTTTATTACAGAATTTCACGTTCCACTATAATTGTTTGTTTTGATGTTATACCTGCACTAAGCTGTGAGGATCTTAAAAGCACTGCTGGTATGTTTTATTATGGTTAACTTCCAATGGCTGGAATATTATAGGCCCTTAATGAATGCTAATGGTATTTGAAATCTTTAATAAATGCAAGCGTCTTTTGAATCCAGTCTGGCTTTCAGCCAATTTATGATGTGTTTGAACTAACCACTTTTTCTTCAGTTTTATTGAGATATAATTATTAACACTGTATAAGTTTAAGGTGTACAACACAATGTTGACATACATATTGTGGAATGAGTACCACAATAAGTTTAGCTAGCATCTATCATCTGATATAAATACAAAAAATAAGAAAAGTTTTTTTCTTTGTGATGAGAACTCTTAGGATTTATTCTCTGAACTTTCAAATATACCACACAACAGTGTTAACTGTAGTCATCATGTTGAATATTACATCCCTAGTATTACATCCCTTAAAACTGGAAGCTTGTACTTTTTGACCACCTTCATCCAATTTACCTCCCCCGACTCCTGCCTCTGGTAACTACAAATCCAATCTCTTTTTCTATGAATTTGGCATTTTTGTGTTTGTTTTTAGATTTCACATATAAGTGAAATCATACGGTATTCATCTTTCTCTGTCTGACTTTTTTTCAGTTAGCATAATAATGTCCTCAAAGTCCATCCATTTTGTCACAAATGACATGGTTTCTTTCTTTTTTTGGCTGAAAAATGTTCCATTGTATGTATAAACCACAAAGAATGAAGTACTCTTGATCTCCAAACTTTTAAAGCAGAAACCCATTTCTTGGGGCGCTTTCTGTCCAAGAATCAGACACTGTTTTTTTGATGCAGAAAGATGCAACTTTCCAACCAATAATACCTTCTGCTGGGTCCCACTGTTGCACATTCCAGGTAATTAAAAGGAGTAAAGCTAAACATCATCTGATATTCAGAGTGTGGTCAACTTAATGAGGTATTATTTTGGTTTTTTTTTCTGTTTAACATCTTTATTGGACTATAATTGCTTTACAATGGTGTGTTAGTTTCTGCTTTACAGGGAGATATGTTCCCATATCTCTTCCCTCTTGCGTCTCCCTCCCTCCCACCCTCCCTATCCCACCCCTCTAGGTGGTCACAAAGCACCGAGCTGATCTCCCTGTGCTATGCGGCTGCTTCCCACTAGCTATCTACCTTATGTTTGGTAGTGTATATATGTCCATGCCTCTCTCTCGCTTTGTCACACCTTCCCCTTCCCCCTCCCCATATCCTCAAGTCCATTCTCTAGTAGGTCTCTGTCTTTATTCCTGTCTTACCCCTAGGTTCTTCATGACATTTTTTTCCCTTAAATTCCATACATATGTGTTAGCATACGGTATTTGTCTCTCTCTTTCTGACTTACTTCACTCTGTATGACATACTCTAGGTCTATCCACCTCATGACTAATAGCTCAATTTCGTTTCTTTTTATGGCTGAGTAATATTCCATTGTATATATGTGCCACATCTTCTCTATCCATTCATCCGATGATGGACACTTAGGTTGTTTCCATCTCTGGGCTATTGTAAATAGAGCTGCAATGAACATTTTGGTACATGACTCATTTTGAATTATGGTTTTCTCAGGGTATATGCCCAGTAGTGGGATTGCTGGGTCATATGGTACTTCTATTTTTAGTTTTTTAAGGAACCTCCATACTGTTCTCCACAGTGGCTGTATCAATTTACATTCCCACCAACAGTGCAAGAGGGTTCCCTTTTCTCTACACCCTCTCCAGCATTTATTGTTTCTAGATTTTTTGATGATGGCCATTCTGACTGGTGTGAGATGATATCGCATTGTAGTTTTGATTTGCATTTCTCTAATGATTAGTGATGTTGAACATTCTTTCATGTGTTTGTTGACAGTCTGTATATCTTCTTTGGAGAAATGTCTATTTAGGTCTTCTGCCCAGTTTTGGATTGGGTTGTTTGTTTTTTTGTTATTAAGCTGCATGAGCTGCTTATAAATTTTGGAGATTAATCCTTTGTCAGTTGCTTCATTTGCAAATATTTTCTCCCACTCTGAGGGTTGTCTTTTGGTGTTATTTATGGTTTCCTTTGCTGTGCAAAAGCTGTTAAGTTTCATTAGGTCCCATTTATTTATTTTTGTTTTTATTTCCATTTCTCTAGGAGGTGGGTCAAAAAGGATCTTGCTGGGATTTATGTCATAGAGTGTTCTGCCTATGTTTTCCTCTAAGAGTTTGATAGTTTCTGGTCTTACATTTAGGTCTTTAATCCATTTTGAGCTTATTTTTGGGTATGGTGTTAGGGAGTGATCTAATCTCATACTTTTACATGTACCTGTCCAGTTTTCCCAGCACCACTTATTGAAGAGGCTGTTCTTTCTCCACTGTACATTCTTGCCTCCTTTATCAAAGATAAGGTGACCATATGTGCGTGGGTTTGTCTCTGGGCTTTCTATCCTGTTCCATTGATCTATATTTCTGTTTTTGTGCCAGTACCATACAGTCTTGATTACTGTAGCTTTGTAGTATAGTCTGAAGTCAGGGAGCCTGATTCCTCCAGCTCCATTTTTTGTTCTCAAGATTGCTTTGGCTATTCGGGGTCTTTTGTGTTTCCATACAAATTGTGAAATTTTTTGTTCTAGTTCCGTGGAAAATGCCAGTGGTAGTTCGATAGGGATTGCATTGAATCTGTAGATTGCTTTGGGTAGTACAGTCATTTTCACAATGTTGATTCTTCCAATCCAAGAACATGGTATATCTCTCCATCTATTTGTATCATCTTTAATTTCTTTCATCAGTGTCTTATAATTTTCTGCATACAGGTCTTTTGTCTCCTTAGGTAGGTTTATTCCTAGATATTTTATTATTTTTGTTGCAATGGTAAATGGGAGTGTTTTCTTGATTTCACTTTCAGATTTTTCATCATTAGTGTATAGGAATGCCAGAGATTTCTGTGCATTAATTTTGTATCCTGCTACTTTACCAAATTCATTGATTAGCTCTAGTAGTTTTCTGGTAGCATCTTTAGGATTCTCTATGTATAGTATCATGTCATCTGCAAACGGTGACAGCTTTACTTCTTCTTTTCTGATTTGGATTCCTTTTATCTCCTTTTCTTCTCTGATTGCTGTGGTTAAAACTTCCAAAACTATGTTGAATAAGAGTGGTGAGAGTGGGCAACCTTGTCTTGTCCGTGATCTTAGTGGAAATGGTTTCAGTTTTTCACCATTGAGGACAATGTCGGCTGTGGCTTTGTCATATATGGCCTTTATTATGTTGAGGAAAATCCCCTCTATGCCTACTTCCTGCAGGGTTTTTATCATAAATCGGTGTTGAATTTTGTCGAAAGCTTTCTCTGCATCTATTGAGATGATCATATGGTTTTTCTCCTTCAATTTGTTAATATGGTGTATCACGTTGATTGATTTGCATATATTGAAGAATCCTTGCATTCCTGGAATAAACCCCACTTGATCATGGTGTATGATCCGTTTAATGTGCTGTTGGATTCTGTTTGCTAGTATTTTGTTGAGGATTTTCGCATCTATGTTCATCAGTGATATTGGCCTGTAGTTTTCTTTCTTTGTGATATCCTTGTCTGGTTTTGGTATCAGGGTGATGGTGGCCTCGTAGAATGAGTTTGGGAGTATTCCTCCCTCTGCTATATTTTGGAAGAGTTTGAGAAGGATAGGTGTTAGCTCTTCTCTAAATGTTTGATAGAATTCGCCTGTGAAGCCATCTGGTCCTGGGCTTTTGTTTGTTGGAAGATTTCAATCACAGTTTCAATTTCAGTGCTTGTAATTGGTCTGTTCATATTTTCTATTTCTTCCTGATTCAGTTTTGGCAGGTTGTGCATTTCTAAGAATTTGTCCATTTCTTCCAGGTTGTCCATTTTATTGGCATAGAGGTGCTTGTAGTAATCTCTCATGATCTTTTGTATTTCTGCAGTGTCAGTTGTTAATTCTCCTTTTTCATTTCTAATTCTATTGATTTGAGTCTTCTCCCTTTTTTTCTTGATGAGTCTGGCTAATGGTTTATCAATTTTGTTTACCTTCTCAAAGAACCAGCTTCTAGTTTTATTGAACTTTGCTATCGTTTCCTTCATTTATTTCTGATCTGATTTTTATGATTTCTTTCCTTCTGCTAACTTTGGGTTCTTTTTGTTCTTCTTTCTCTAATTGCTTTAGGTGCAAGGTTAGGTTGTTTATTTGAGATGCTTCCTGTTTCTTAAGGTAGGATTGTATTGCTATAAACTTCCCTCTTAGAACTGCTTTTGCTGCATTCCATAGATTTTGGGTCGTCATGTCTCCATTGTCACTTGTTTCTAGGTATTTTTTGATTTCCTCTTTGATTTCTTCAGTGATCACTTCGTTATTAAGTAGTGTATTGTTTAGCCTCCATGTGTTTCTATTTTTTACAGATCTTTTCCTGTAATTGATATCTAGTCTCATAGCGTTGTGGTCGGAAAAGATACTTGATACAATTTCAATTTTCTTAAATTTACCAATGTTTGATTTGTGACCCAAGATATGATCTATCCTAGAGAATGTTCCATGAGCACTTGAGAAGAAAGTGTATTCTGTTGTTTTTGGATGGAATGTCCTATAAATATCAATTAAATCCTTCTTGTTTAATGTATCATTTAAAGCTTGTGTTTCCTTGGTGAAAGTGGGGTGTTAAAGTCCCCTACTATGAATGTGTTACTGTTGATTTCCCCTTTTATGGCTGCTAGTATTTGCCTTATGTATTGAGGTGCTCCTATGTTGGGTGCATAAATATTTACAATTGTTATATCTTCTTCCTGGATCGATACTTTGATCATTATGTAGTGTCCTTCTTTGTCTCTTCTAATAGTATTTATTTTAATGTCTATTTTGTCTGATATGAGAATTGCTACTCCAGCTTTCTTTTCGTTTCCATTTGCATGAAATATCTTTTTCCATCCCCTTACTTTCAGTCTGTATGTGTCTCTAGGTCTGAAGTGGGTCTCTTGTAGACAGCAAATATATGGGTCTTGTTTTTGTATCCATTCAGCCAATATGTGTCTTTTGGTGGGAGCATTTAGTCCATTTACATTTAAGGTAATTATTGATATGTATGTTCCTATTCCCATTTTCTTAATTGTTTTGGGTTCGTTATTGTAGGTCTTTCCCTTCTCTTGTGTTTCTTGCCTAGAGAAGTTCCTTTAGCAGTTGTTGTAGAGCTGGTTTGGTGGTGCTGAACTCTCTCAGCTTTTGCTTGTCTGTAAAGGTTTTAATTTCTCCATCAAATCTGAATGAGATCCTTGCTGGGTAGAGTAATCTTGGTTGTAGGTTTTTCTCCTTCATCACTTTAAATATGTCCTGCCAGTCCCTTCTGGCTTGCAGAGTTTCTGCTGAAAGATCAGCTGTTAACCTTATGGGGATTCCCTTGTGTGTTATTTGTTGGTTTTCCCTTGCTGCTTTTAATATGTTTTCTTTGTATTTAATTTTTGACAGTTTGATTAATATGTGTCTTGGCATGTTTCTCCTTGAATTTATCCTGTATGGGACTCTTTGTGCTTCCTGGACTTGATTAACTATTTCCTTTCCCATATTAGGGAAGTTTTCAACTATAATCTCTTCAAATATTTTCAGTCCCTTTCTTTTTCTCTTCTTCTTCTGGAACCCCTATAATTCGAATGTTGGTGTGTTTAATGTTGTCCCAGAGGCCTCTGAGACTGTCCTCAGTTCTTTTCATTCTTTTGTCTTTATTCTGCTCTGCAGTAGTTATTTCCACTATTTTATCTTCCAGGTCACTTATCCGTTCTTCTGCCTCAGTTATTCTGCTATTGATCCTATCTAGAGTAATTTTCATTTCATTTATTGTGTTGTTCATCATCGTTTTTTTCATCTTTAGTTCTTCTAGGTCCTTGTTAAATGTTTCCTGCATTTTGTCTATTCTATTTCCAAGATTTTGGATCATCTTTACTATCATTATTCTGAATTCTTTTTCAGGTAGACTGCCTATTTCCTCTTCATTTGTTTAGGTCTGGTGGGTTTTTACCTTGCTCCTTCACCTGCTGTGTGTTTTTCTGTCTTCTCATTTTGCTTACCTTACTGTGTTTGGAGTCTCCTTTTTGCAGGCTGCAGGTTCGTAGTTCCCATTGTTTTTGGTGTCTGTCCCCAGTGGCTAAGGTTGGTTCAGTGGGTTCTGTAGGCTTCCTGGTGGAGGGCACTAGTGCCTGTGTTGTGGTGGATGAGGCTGGATCTTGTCTTTCTGGTGGGCAGGTCCATGTCTGGTGGTGTGTTTTGGGGTGTCTGTGGACTTATTATGATTTTAGGCAGCCTCTCTGCTAATGGGTGGGGTTCTGTTCCTGTCTTGCTAGTTGTTTCGCATAGGATGTCCAGCACTGTAGCTTGCTGGTCGTTGAGTGAAGCTGGGTGCTAGTGTTGAGATGGAGATCTCTGGGAGATTTTCGCCATTTGATACTACGTGGAGCTGGGACGTCTCTTGTGGACCAGTGTCCTGAAGTTGGCTCTCCCACCTCAGATGCACAGCACTGACTCCTGGCTGCAGCACCAAGAGCCTTTCATCCACACGGCTCAGAATAAAAGGGAGAAAAAGTAGAAAGAAAGAATTAGTAGAAGTAGAAAGAAAAAAAGGAGGGAGGGAGGGAGGGAGGAAGGAGGGAAGGAGGGAAGGAAGGAAAAAAGAAAGAAAGAAGATAAAGTAAAATAAAGATAAAATATAATAAAGTTATTAAAATAAAATATAATTATTAAGAGAGAAAAAAAAACGGATTGATAGAACCCTAGGACAATGGTGGAAGCAAAGCTATACAGACAAAATCTCACACAGAAGCATATACATACACACTCACAAAAAGAGGAAAAGGGGAAAAAATCATAAATCTTGCTCTGAGTCCCCCTCCTCAATTTGGGATGATTCGTTGTCTATTCATGTATTCCACAGATGCAGGTACATCAAGTTGATTGTGGAGCTTTAATCCGCTGCTCCTGAGGCTGCTGGGAGAGATTTCTCTTTCTCTTCTTTGTTCTCACAGCTCCAAGGGGCTCAGCTTTGAATTTGGAGCAGCCTCTGCGTGTAATCGCCGGAGGGCGTCTGTTCTTCGCTCAGACAGGACTGGGTTAAAGGAGCAGCTGCCTCGGGGCCTCTGGCTCAGTCAGGCTGGGGCGAGGGAGGGGTACGGAGTCCGGGGCGGGCCTGCGGCGGCAGAGGCCGGCGTGACGTTGCACCAGCCTGAGGCGCGCCGTGCGTTCTCCCGGGGAAGTTGTCCCTGGATCCCGGGACCCGGCAGTGGCGGGCTGCACAGGCTCCCCGGAAGGGGGTTGTGGAGAGTGACCTGTGCTTGCACACAGGCTTCTTGGTGGCGGCAGCAGCAGCCTTAGCGTCTCATGCCCGTCTCTGGGGTCCGCGCTGTTAGCCGCGGCTCGCGGCCGTCTCTGGAGCTCCTTTAAGCGGCGCCCTGAATCCCCTCTCCTCGTGCACCAGGAAACAAAGAGGCAAGAAAAAGTCTCTTGCCTCTTCGGCAGCTCCAGACTTTCCCGCACTCCCTCCCGGCCAGCCGTGGCGCACTAACCCCCTGCAGGCTGTGGTCACGCCGCCAACCCCAGTCCTCTCCCTGCTCCGACCGAAGCCCGAGCCTCAGCTCGCAGCCCCGCCCGCCCCGGCGGGGGAGCAGACAAGCCTCTCGGGCAGGCGAGTGCCTGTCGGCACCGATCCTCTGTGCGGGAATCTCTCCTCTTTGCCCTCCGCACCCCGGTTGCTGTGCTGTCCCCCGCGGCCCCGAAGCTCCCCCCGCCTCCGCCACCCGCAGTCTCCGCCCGCGAAGGGGCTTCCTAGTGTGTGGAAACTTTTCCTCCTTCACAGCTCCCTCCCAGAGGTGCAGGTCCCGTCCCCATTCTTTTGTCTCTGTTTATTCTTTTTTCTTTTGCCCTACCCAGGTACGTGGGGGGGGGGGTTTCTTGCCTTTTGGGAGGTCTGAGGTCTTCTGCCAGCGCTCAGTAGGTGCTCTGCAGGAGTTGCTCCACGTGGAGATGTATTTCTGGTCTATCTGTGGGGAGGAAGGCGATCTCCGCGTCCTACTCCTCCGCCATCTTCCCAGAAGCCCCCGGTATTTTTTTTTCTTGTATTTTCACCCAGTCCTTTTTAAAAAGACAGCCTCGTACTGTATACTTCTTTACCACGAAGGTTTTGGCCAAATCTAAAGAAAATTGTCTCTATCACTTGACTATGTCTTCATACCTTTAACTAATACTTCTCTACATCACAGATGAGAAACAATTTCAGATCGGTGATCACTTACGTTATCCCTTATGAAAAGCAACACCAAATTCTACTTCTCTCCATGTTTTTCCTTTACTGGTTCTATGAAGTTTCTTTGCCCCTTTGTCATAACACTCACTCAAAGGTGTGACCCTAAAATAATCACTTAATATTTGAAGAATATTCAAATAGTCAGTTATGTATTTACATTTAGAACATCTTTGTTAACCAAGATGCAGAACGTAAATCACAGCAGCAGTGGGCATATCTGGAAGTCAAATGTTTTCTAAGACTTTAGTAACATGTTACAATTTGGAAGTCTAAATCTAACATCAACAACAGGAAATTTAACGCAAGGAATTTAAAAAACACAAATTAGTTGCTGTACATGTTTAAATTTGTTGAGTGGGAGAAGAAACTTGCATAACACTCCTTTTAAATAAGGTGAATTGAGTTTATATTTACACACAAACATGTAATCTGATTTATCTAATTAGGTGGAGATAATCATAATTAAATATTTGAATACATACTCCTCTGATAAATATATATATATACTACTTTAAGTTCACAAAATTGACTCACCCATATGAGAATTCTCTAGATTGTCAATTAGCAAGTAAAATTTGTTGTATCTACTCTTAGAATTTTCTATCTGGGGTGCATGTTTGGAATTTATTTTGGTTTATTTTCTCTTTCCATGGAATTGTAATACTTAGAGAATGATTCTCTTAATATTATTTACACTTGCTTCTGATTGTAATTCAGTTGCATCTGACTGAGAGTGATCGTGCTGATTGCTGTGAGGTGTCCCCATAGGACTTCCAAAGTGGATTTTGCACAATAGACATCGTGTGTGTGTACGTGTGTGTGTGCATTTGTGTATCTCCTTAACACACCCTCAAAATTTGGAAAAGTCATCTAGCTTTTTACATGTTAAATTTAAATGAGAAATAAATAGTATTAACGACAGAAATATATATGTACACAAGAACACAGACATACACGTTTTTTAGGGTAAATCCTATGAATATGAATGTTATTTCCATAGAGAATGCAGAACAATTGTTTCTGATTCTGTTCATTGCATGAGGAATTCCCCTCCTAAGGTGGGAAAAGATTTTGCCATTTACTAGAAAGAAGGATTTCATTAGTAAAGTTAGGGGTGTGGAGAAAGTGGATAAAAGGATGGCTTGGGTTTTCCATCAGGCAAAATTGGTGTAACACTTCCAGCATATGGAAACCTCCCCCCCACCCTTTTCGATTCACATAAACACCAGCGTACATTTCCTCATCCTGTAAAGCAGAGATATATTTCATCATGGAGTATAAAAGTGTAATGTTGGGATAAGACCTCCTAACAGTTACTAGTAAGAAGAGGTCCAAACAAAATCTAAATTAATGTACTTAATTTCAAAATCATTGCTCTAGTCAAAAATGCATTTCGGATGCCTTTTATGGAAAATGTTTTCAAAATATATCACCACTTCCCTTTATGAAATAAAAAAAAACAAGTCCAGTAACTATCAAGCTGAAATATAAATAAGACATAAGTCCAAGTCTCTGTATCTTGTGAACATATTACAGTAATATTTTTTGTGCTTTGATTTCCAGTTAATATTCACACATTTAATATATAGAGACATTTTATATCCAGATAATTTTGTCTACAGAGAAAAATGATTGAAGACTATATAGGCAATGTATACTCTTAAAAAGTAAATAGGTAATACTTACTGGTGAAAAGTAAAAATAAAAGAGAGAAAAAAATAAATTGTTTCCAGTCTTGTAAAAAAATATCCCAAGTTCCAAAGTCAAGTTTGGAGTATAACTTTTGTTCTGTCCTATATCCTTCTCATCTTTCAGGCTTCACTTTCTTTAAGGTATGGTTTCTTAGGTAGTATTTATAATTTTTAATATTAAGAAGATAGAAAATTTCTGGAAAGAACCCTAATCATTTTGCAACCTTTGGTGATAATCACTTTGATGATAGAGATATTGCTTTGCACAACATTCAGTGTTATGCAATTGTTTCCTCTTGGATAAAGGCTAAAGGGCAAAGGGAAAATGTGCCTGGAATTGATCAGGGGTTGTGTAATGAATGAGAGCGTGTCCTTCCCTCTGTGGAACATGTTCTTACGAGAATTCTACCCACAACCCCAGCAGGAAGACACATCTTGCAGCAACTGGTAAGCAATGCGCCTCTGTCTTCTCCCTTCAAACCCCTCTTTGTGTGAACATCCACAGGAGTATGTACCTGCGTGGGGCTCTGGAGCAAGCTCACAGTGTTCTCTTTGGAATTACCTTTACCTAAAAGAATAAGGTTTCTGTAAACTTGTTTTGATTTTGGCATCAAAGTTGTCACAGCAAGTTATAAAAATTTCCAGAATCTTTTTGCCAGCAGAGGCCGACTTACTCTTCCAGGCGGAGTGAGGTTGGGAACGAACGCACCCTGCTGGGAAAGCACTGCAGCAAATGCCACCCCTTTGCATCAAAAGTTATAATTTTGTTGTAGCCAAAAGGAACTACATTTACTCACCCTGTATTTTAAATATTAGTATATTAAGAATGTAGTTTGTGTGTAGAATTTTCCTTCCTTTCCCTGCATGGAACCTCACAGCCTGTTTTTGGATTCTGGTTCTATGACTTACCAGACTAATGGCCTCGGAGGAGGCACGTAAATTCCCTGTGCTTCTCTTTCTTTGTCTATGAATGGAAATCATTATAATAGCAATGATTTATAAGTTTATTGTGGGGATTAAATAAATTAATATACTTAAAGTGATTAGCACAGTGCCTGACACGTAGAAAACATTGGATATGTCCCTTTTGAGATGGAATATTACACACACACACACACACACACACACACACACAGCCCAAAGTCCCAGTCATGGAGAGCATTACTGTGAGCAATGGATGATCATGTCAGCCAGGCATCTGTACCGGCCCCTCTCCAAATGATTTCCCAGGATTAGTAATTAGAAAGAACTTTAAAAAGGAGATATCGTGGGTTCTATGTGAAGATAAGATAGGAAAACAGAAGCAAGGAATTGGGGAAAAAAATGAACGATAAAGAAAACTTTACCAGCTGTAAGTAAAAGAATGCCTAACTAACAGAGATTTTAAAATACCAAACATTTATTATCTCATTTAGCACAAATTCTGAGGAAGGTAGCACCAGCATTAGCTCAGCAGCTCACCAATGCCATCCAGAAGTTTCTCCCATTCTTTCTGCTCTACTTCTTTCGTATATCAGTATTATTTGTCTTTTTGGCCACAAAAAGCACCAAATATTATTTTCTTCCCAACAATATCCCAATATGGAAGAAAAGGAGTCAGTAAGAAAAGAATATTTTGCTCCTGAATCTCTCTCTCTCTCTGTCACCCTCTCTACCAGGGAGCAAAATCCCTCTGGGTGCTGTACCAGGAGACACACACCTGTGCAGGTCCTTCGCGAGATTTGGTTTATATTTTCTCATTGTTAGACCAAAGTAGTGATCTGGGGCGTGTCCTTTAGAAATTTCCCTCCAAGGCTGAAGTACTTGAAACCCCAGTTGCCGGGAATCTTGGTGGCTGCTGGCTCTGATGAATTCAGCTCCGAGAATTGCCCTCAGTATCAGAAAGACTTTTCACCCAAGTTCCCTCCTCTTCCTTAGAGGCCTGAGCCATGGCCGCTGAGCCTGCGCTCCGCAACAGGAGAGGCCACAACAGTGAGAGGCATCACGGGGCCCAGCCGCTCCGCGGCATGTGGGATCTTCCCGGACCGGGGCACGAACCCGTGTCCCCTGCGTCGGCAGGCGGACTCTCAACCACTGCGCCACCAGGGAAGCCCCTCCCACCACTATATTTTTTATCACCCATGGCACCACCTATGATTTCCCCTTCATATTGAATTGTATTTGAAATTGATGATGCAGTATTTGTCTTCTCTACTTAAATATAACTTTCATGAGGGAAGAAACTGAAAATCTATACTTTCTTTTGATTGTATTTTCTGTACCTAGGACCATATAACATATGGTAGTTGCTCAATAAACATTTTTTAACGAATAAATTATATTATGGCAGAACTGACCAAGCATCATTTATTTAATTAATAATTGTGAATTTTATTTATTTTTTTAAATAATTACTTTACCTTCTTTGATGAGAATAGGTTTAGGGAGCCAAAAAGAGAAGCAGGGAGACCACTAAGAAGGCTGTAAGGGAAATACACATCCAGGTAATGGTAGCTTTGTACTAGGATGGTAGCTGGGAAGATTGAATGAAGAGGAGATATTTAGAATATGTTATGAAAGTGAAGTAGCCTGGAGTTGCTGTGAAGAATGAAAGAAATTGAGGAATGAAGAACGAATCCTTTATTTTTGCTAGTGCTATTGAATGAATAGTTAAAACAATTTCTGAGATGGAGTGTGAATGAGCAGAGAATTAAGAGTTCTACTTTACACATGTTGTGTATAAAATACAAATGCTTTTTTTTTTTTTCCAGATATAATGTACAGATGTCAAGTAGGCAATTGGATAAACTGGTCTGGAGTACAGGGGAAGGATGGGAGCTGAAGATATACATTTGTAAAATGTGCGCCTCACTGGCATATAGTTAATATTCATATCAAATATTGGCCCAGCTGAGCCAGATTCTTTTAATAAAATTAAATAAATTTAAAAAATTAAAATATAAAATTATTTTAAGCCAATATTTTCTCTTATTGGAAAAAAATTGGGTTTTTTTTTGAGCCTATTAGGGCTTAAGCACACTAATATTTATATATCTCAGAGGACTATATACTATGCTTTGACCATAAGAATCTGTACCTCCCCTTTTCTTTTCAGATTATATTAAATAAAAAAATATTATAGATCATCAGATATGTTCCAAGAACTGGCCAGAATGCTTGAAGCACAAAGATGATTACAATGTGATCCCAGTCTGTATTAGCATCAGCCATTGTGTTTTTTGTTATTGCAGTTACATAATCTTCTTGTGTTATTGTAGCAATTCCCATTATATAACCAAAGTACCATGCTCTAAGCACAGTGTTATCTTAATAAATGTTCTAATCAAATTGAATTACATGTTAACAAAACTCACTAACATTGTCGTTGTATATTCAATTCTACCTCTTCTGCCCAGGTCAACCAATATAAACTCATGGATGAATTACATCTAGAAGTGATCAGTCCTATCCTAAATAGTTAAATGAGTAACATGAGATTTTTAAGCCAAAGTTTCATTTTGATGGGTCTATTTTTTTTTAATGTGCTTGCAAGACTGTCAGTCTACACTACAGCTGTACTAGCATGTTCCAGAAGTAACCTCAAGAGGAAAATAATCCTGTTAGATTATGTATAGATGAATAGTTCAATATAAATTTTGCCAGAATGATATATTAAGTTTAGGCAAATAAACATACACAAGTTATCATAAGAAATTAACTTAACAACTATTTTAGGATTAATTTATCCTGGAGGATCCATAATAAGTTATTTTTATATGGAGATGAATGTGTGAACTTTTAGCTTCAATATTTTGATAGTGAAGAATGCTGGTGTATCAGCAAAGTACATCAAAATAAAAGGTATAATTGAGCAAAGTAAAGATATTTTATGAACAGTATATACCATGAAGACTTACTTGCTTGGTATTTAATACTGGCATTCTAAGAGATAATTAACTCCAGGTGCTTCTTCTACACAGAAGAACTATCTATCAGGACTTCTAACCTAAACAAAATTAATTGGATGAAGGATTATTGAATATTACAAAAATGTGACACAATAAATATTCTGCATATTTTCTTGAGATCCATTTTCATTGGATCATTCTTATCTGGGGAGTAGGAACTTGAGAAGCTCAGAGCAATTATCCCAGAAGACCCAACTAAATCTCTACATCTAGTACACTACGGTTCTAACAAATCCCTTTTACTTACATAAAATATCTTTGTCTTTAAATCTGTAAATCTATAAGTCTATATGAATCAAACCAATGCAAGTTAAGAAAATTACTGGTCCGACTTGTAACAAATTATTGAGGCCAACTGTATGTCGAAGTGGACTGTATCAGTCAAGTTTTTCCAGCTAATGGGAAGAGTAAAGGAATTTATTGAAAGGTTGTTAAGGAACTTTTCTTGATGTCCCTTTTGCTCACAGTGAAGCCCACAGGTCATAAGAATCTTCACCAGTTGTGTGGTCTTCAGTTCATAACCTGAGGAATCTGCTTCATTGATGGTTCTACTTGAATGGGGAGTTGCACCAGCCTCATGTTTAATATAACTACTGCACTGTGGTACATGGAGGGGCTCCATGAGATCATCATGGTTCCATGCATACTCCTGCCCTCATTGTTTATCAGTAAATCTATTGTTTTTGAGAGTGTGTATGTCTTATACCAGAGGCATAAACAAGGGAATCTCCAAATGGCCAGATAACAGCTTCCAATTCAGTGGAATTCGTAAGTGAATAATAAAAATATATTTCACTCCTGGGTTCTAAAACATCTAAACCAGAAAGGCCCATATTCCTGAAAATGGAAAATAAGTACTTTGCAATAGCCACTGCCTAATCTACATGTTGGCTCCCAGAGTCATGTATTCCATCTCTGGAAGGAAGAGGGGCAAGTCCTTCAATATAACTCATTCCTAAACCTCCATCCCCCAATATATGTTTTTCTAAATCAATAATCATCTTGCCACACATTTGTTAAGCTTCATAAAACAGTGTAGATCCTTATCACGGGCCATTTGGTGGATGTTTTCATATACTTAGGTAATTTTCCCACATATGTGTTTCACTTCGAAGAATTTCGAAAACTCCACTCCCAGATTATCTTGACACCAAGAAGCAGCTAAGTGTTGTAGGTTCAATCAACCCCATGCATTGTTATGAGACTTGGAATCAGAAGGGAGTGAAAGGAGGAGGTGGTGGGGGAAAGTGTGAGTGCAAGTGGGAACTTCTAATTCATTGAAGATAAGATAAGCAGAACTTTTCCCATCTAGTCCAGTGTGTTCATTCCACCAATCAGGAAGCCAAGGGTGGGGATTCTGATCATGGCCAGGCATTATCAATTATAACCAGACACCTGGGAACTGGATAAATAAAGAGGAGACAGATCTGGGCTCCATCATTTCTACTATGAAGCCAACTTGGAACAAATCTCCAGTTGTCCTTGATACTCACAATTCTCCACTCTTATCTCAGGTATTATTAAAGAGGTAGGGGCTTCCCTGGTGACACAGTGGTTGGGAGTCCGCCTGCCGATGCAGGGGACACGGGTTTGTGCCCCGGTCCGGGAAGATCCCACATGCCGCGGAGCAGCTGGGCCCGCGAGCCACGGCCGCTGAGCCTGCGCGTCCGGAGCCTGTGCTCCGCAACGGGAGAGGCCACGACAGTGAGAAGCCCACGTACTGCAAAAAAAAAAAAAAAAAAACAACCCTCAGTGGATTAATCTCTGTTAGAAAATTATCTGTGCTTTTGTAAATTCCCTTGTATAATCCTGATTTAATTTTGTTTTACAATAGTTTACACCTAAAAACAAAAACTTGAAATTATCAAGCAGGTCATACAATTACAGATTCAAACTCAATCATGGAATATGAACCTCTCCCCGAATTTAAATCAGTCCATATGACTGAGTCAATTTTCTTCATCTGGGCCTTCCAGGTAAAAAGAGATAAAGGTCAACATTTAAGCAAATAGTAATCACATTCCAGTATGCTTGGTCATTGCTTGTTTTGAGAGCTACATTTCACCGAGAATGTCATGAAATAACTTTGTAAGGGTTTACTTTTTACTTAAAAACTTCATTGTTCCTATCTTCAATCTTCAGTGAAAAGTACAGAGAATGAATGGAATTCAAAAACTGAAAATTGGCAAAGCCCCCAGAGACTTTAGATCTTCCATGGTCTAAGGCATTGGCTGTAAGCCTTGATGATATGGACCCTCTCTGATGGATTAAGTACCCCATGCATTAGGATACTTCTCTATTCAAACAGATACAACTAGCTACAACCAGTCTTATTAAACAGGTGCATACAGCTTTGTAAAAATAATCACTCAAGCACATCCCTTCATAACTCAAACACGAAAACTTAGTCTTCTCGAAGAAACACCATAAGAAATCCACCCCTAGCCTTTGAAGGAAAGGACCTTGACAGGCATTGTAACAACTAACATAGCAGTAAAACTCCAAGGTGTTGATCCTTGGATTCGTGTCTTCCAATTAATAAGACACACACCATCTTCTCTTGATCAGTGGATATTATCTTCTTCTGATTGCTGAGTGTCTATTCCTTTTGGAGACTTTAAATTGAGGATTCTTCAGTGTCCTGTAAAAGCAGATAGTTGCAGGGAGTAGAAAACTTCTGCCCAAGATGATAGAACAAAATTAATTTTCTGGTTCCCCATTATCCTATTTCTTTATTTCCTCTTCTCTAATCTTGCCTACTACTGTATTTTAGCACCTCATATTGACCAAATGAATGATTTCTCAACGAGTTCCCTAAGGGAGCTTTTCTTTGTCTTCTTACTGTTGACACCCTATGGTCTTCTGTCACTCAAGGAAAAATAAAATAATACTGTGCATTATATTCAGACAATAGCTACCACTTGTAATTATCAGATTGGCAGGTCTGTTATCTCCTATCTGTTCCTGCTGTAAACCATCTGATAGCTGTTCCTTTAAAATGTGCATTCTCAAATAAAGAAGATGTGGTGTATATATATATATATATATATATATATATATAATGGAATATTACTCAGCCATAAGAAAGAATGAAATAATGCCATTTGCAACAACATGGATGGACCTAGAGATTATCATACTAAGTGAAGTAAGTCAGACAGAGAAAGACAAATACCATATGGTATCACATATATGTGGAAACTAAAATACAACACAAATGAACATATCTATGGAACAGACTCACAGACATAGAAAACAGACTTGTGGTTGCCAAGGGAGAAGGCTGGGGAGAGGGAAGAATTGGGAGTTTGGCATCAGTAGATGCAAACTATTATACATAATAGATAAACAACAAGGTCCTAATATAGCACAGGGAAATATATTCAATAACCTGTGATAAACCACAATGGAAAAGAATACAAAAAAGAATATATATACATATAACCGAATCACTTTCCTGTATAGCAGAAATTAACACAACATTGTAAATCAACTATATTACAATAAAATTAAGAAGAAAAAGGCAAAAAAAAAACCCCAAAAATGCATTCTCAACAGGGGTGACATCACCCCCAAGGGGGCAAAAATTAGTTCTTATAGGTTGAAAATATCTTATGCTTTTTATGTATAAGCATGTTTATAAACTCAAGATATAAACAGGTACACAGCAATCTATACCTACAGTAATAAAATCTCTTGGGTATGGCCATTAGAAACAAAATGTCTAAAAAGGTTAGTCAAAGACCAAATTGAAAAAACATTGAGAAACCTGCTAAAATATTTTAGAAGGTAGATTTTCTTAACAGGTCTCATGTGGTACTTAAATTACCCTTACGTTGTTAATCCCAACTGTTAATCTTATAAAAATTAAACCTTTAAACCATCTGCCCCCCACCAACAAAATATTTCTATGTATCCTTTTTTTTTTCCTTTTGGCCTTTTTTTTTTTTCTTTTCACTCTGCAGCTTGAGGGATCTTAGTTCCCTGACCAGGGATTGAACCCCGGGCCATAGCAGTGAAAGTTCTGAGTCGTAAATACTGGACTGCCATGGAATTCCCAAAGTCATTGTATCCTTATCAACTGTGCAGGAAGTATTTAACTACTCAGAAAATCTGGCCACCTTAAGGGACCAATGATGGATTCCCTCCTATTAAAGTGAAGGATCCTTATACTACCAGTTAGGGCTGTGCCCATCCCGGGTACCACTGTTTGTGTGGACATCATTTTTACTCTTAAAACCCAACAATTCATCTTTTAAAATTAAACATATATATATTGAAATATAGTTGATTTACAATGTTATGTTAGTTTCAGGCGTACAGCAAAGTGATGGTTATCCATATATATCTACTCTTTTTTAGATTCTTTTCCCTTATAGATTATTACAAGATACTGAGTATTGTTCCCTGTGCTATACAGTAGCATTTGTTATTGGTGCAACAAATCATTTTAAATCCTTTAGCCAAAGTTAGCATAGCTCATGATTTTTACCTTAAGGAATTCTCAAGGGGGTGTTTGTGTTATAGCAAACACTTCTTTCTGTACTTCATAAAAAAATACAAACAATCAAGTAAACAGCCCATGACTAAGCTAAAAGAAAAAGCCACCTGGCTCTCTGAAATGAACCTAGAAGGATAATCAGACATGTTTTATCCGTCTGGGTTTAATGATCTCGGTTCTGGGCTTTGTGGTCTATTTCAAGTACTAAAACAATTTTGTTGCTGGTAGTTGTCTGTGTTGCCCTTGACTCTTTGCATCTTATCCAAAGTCTTAGGTGCGATTGCACATCCATGATTACATCACATGATTCAACAACTTGTAACAGCATCATGAAGGACTAATTCTAACTACAGACAAAGTTCTCGGGAAAATCTCCTGATTCACAGAATTTTAGCAATGGCTAAGATCTGGATATCACAGATTAACGTCCTATAACTTGTGTTCATCTGCCTTTAACCAAAAGCAGGAATTAAGATAGAAAAATATGGTCCTGAGAGCTCTTAGCTGGTGTTCTCTGCTGAACATAATTTCACAGAATACAAACATTACACAAGGTCACTCTGGGACCACGATAGAGTGAGACAAAAACAAGGTCACTCATTAATCATCTCTAAGCACAGACAGAAATCAGAACACTGTGTAACTGCAAAAATGACCAAATATTTCCCTCTCTTAGCTCACATCAGTGACTGCTGCTTCTTTTCCACTTATGGCTTAAGTCTCGGTATGTTATTCTTGTCCCTTGTATTAAAGCTATTAAGAAAACTTCAGTGACTACACAGGGGTGTGCATGTAAAAAGAATTTTAAAACTCCAAAAAGTATACTTAAATGGAAGTTTTAATAAAGGCAAAAGATCTGATACCACAGGAGAAAGTAAACACAGGCAAATATCAGGAAGGTCCTAGACCTACAGGCACATCTTCCAGGGTCCTCTTTCCATCACACAGGACAAGCTTTGTCTCTAAAACATGAACCGCCAAGATGTGTGTGTAATATCTCAGCCTCTGGGAAATCAAGGCACAAGTTTGTTAGAGATTTTTATTTCCCCACTGGTCACACAGCCAAAACCTGTCTATGTAACCAGGTTTACCTGGTACAGAACATCAATCCATACATTTTCAGCAAAAAATGTAGTCAAACTGATATAGGGCACAGGCATGTATTTTTGACACATTAAACCTCACCTTATAAATCATTAGTTCATCCATCCCTATCCTGCCCATGTTTTCTGGCGTCCCTGGAGATAATCACAGAGTTACCATAAAATAGCTGCAAGTTAGCACTATCCCTATACAGTACTCAAAAACCCCATGAACCAAGTTGCCCAGTGAACCAAAATGCTGGTTTCTGGCATCATCCAATCCAGAGCAAGCCCCACTTTATCAAACTCTCCCCAAACTTCCCAGCACAGGGCCAAATCCTGTAACAGATCCTTCCTAATCCCTTCCTACTGATACACTCTGCCGTGCGAGATAAAGTTGACTTACAGCTGAACTGAACCAGAAGAGCTGCAGCCTTATCCCTGGTAATTCATGGTGGTCCGACTTTGACTCTTGGCTAAAAAAGGGCAATAGAATTTATAAGGTACTGTTCAAAGTGTGAAACTCCTATGTGACCCTTAGGCCAGTTTGTTAATGGATGGTTTCCAACTGGCAAAACCAGTTAGACAGCCTGACTTGACAATGTGACTGTGGGAATAAGAACCCAGATGGGAACTTCCATCTCGAGCTTTCCCAGAACTATGATTCCTTGCATAGATCTTGGTAGTTCAATTCAGAGGCAGAACACAGACCACGTGTGAAAAAGAACCCTGGGTGATTGCCCCTGGAAATCTCTAGCCTATCAAATATTTGCCTACATTCTTTTTCTCATGCTGCACTGTATCCATGGCCTTTAGATAGAGGCTTTACGTAAGTATGCTCTATGGAGTCTTGCGATTGCTTTCAAATATCCAAACTGGCAAAAACCTTGCACCCGTGGATCCCCATGGTGTGTAGTATCCCTTGCGATACAGCACATAGTAAACGCAGATTTAACTCAGACCTGTTTATTTATTTATTTATTTTAAAACATCTATTGGAGTATAATTGCTTTACAATGGTGTGTTAGTTTCTGCTTTATAACAAAGTGAATCAGTTATACATATACATATGCCCCCATATCTCTTCCCTCTTGCATCTCCCACCCTCCCACCCTCCCTATCCCACCCCTCTAGGTGGTCACACAGCACTGAGCTGATCTCCCTGTGCTATGCGGCTGCTTCCCACTAGCTATCTACCTTACGTTTGGTAGTGTATATATGTCCATGCAACTCGCTCGCTTTGTCACAGCTTACCCTTCCCCCTCCCCGTGTCCTCAAGTCCATTCTCTAGTAGGTCTGTGTCTTTATTCTCGTCTTGCCCCTAGGTTCTTCATGACCATTTTTTTTTTTTAAGATTCCATATATATATATGTGTTAGCATACGGTATTTTTTTTTTTTTCTCTTTCTGACTTACTTCACTCTGTATGACAGACTTGTACCTTCCAGGACATGGAAGCAACCTAAGTGCCCATCAGCAAATGAATGGCTAAAGAAGATGTGGCACATATATACAATGGAATGTTACTCAGCCATAAAAAGAAACGAAATTGAGTTATTTGTAGTGAGGCGGATGAACCCATTTGTTTTCTCATTGCCTGAACTCTTGTTTAGAAAGTACTTTTAGAAAAATAATAGCAGCTAACCAACAGCTTCTCGGAGATTCTGTCTCATTTTATTATTTTATTAGTATTCTAAAGAATGAAAAATAAGAAATGAATTGGCGCTGATATTAAAAGTCATATATAGTGTTCCCATACACACTGAGACAAGATTTCACAGATTGACATGTTTTGTTGAAAACGTAAGTACTATAATCACTTAAACAATGAGGATAGGAGCCCCTCTAGACCAGGAAGTTCTTTGTTTTGTTTTAGGAAAACGAAGACGGGTGGTTATAAGGAGGTATTAGTGGCAACCGCCTCACGATCTGAAGTTGGAGATGGAGGAACAATGTAAATTATACTATCCCAGCTATCTATAGCTGAATAACAAATTAGTTAGTGGCTTAAAACAACCACAGTTATTATTATTATTTTAACAAATTTATTTATTTATTTTTGGCTGCATTGTTGGGTCTGTTGCTGCAGGCGGGCTTCTCATTGCGGTGGCTTCTCTGTGGAGCATGGGCTCTAGGAGCATGGGCTTCAGTAGTTGTGGCTCCCTGGCTTTAGTAGTGGTGGCTCACGTACTGTAGAGCGCAGGCTCAGTAGTTGTGACTCACGGGCTTAGTTGCTCCACAGGATGTGGGATCTTCCTGGACCAGGGATCGAATCCGTGTCCCCTGCATTGGCAGGCGGATTCTTAACCACTGCACCACCAGGGAAGCCCACACAATTATTTTTTATTGAATATAATTGACATATAACATTGTACATTTAAGGTATACAACGTATTACTTTGATACATTTATATATTGTAATATAATTGCCATTGTGACAATATTTATTACATTACCTAATTCTGGGACATTATTGTTGTCTATATTCACCATAGATCACTGTGTCTCGTTTACTATTCGTCGTAAGTTTGTACCTTAAACATCATCAGTCTTACCCCCCACCTCCCATTCCCTGGTAACCACTATTTTATTCTGCGTTTTTCTCTTTTTTTTCAAGTTTAACTTTCTTAGATTGCACACATGAGATCCTACGGTACTTGTCATTCTCTGTCTGACTTATCTCACTTAGCACAACGTCCTCAAGTTCCATCCGTGTCGTTGCAGATGGCAGGACCTCCTCTTGTATTGTGGCTGAATAATGTTCCAACCACAATGACTGTGTTATCTCTTACAACGCTGACAGGGCTCACCCAGGAGATTCTCCCTTTGGGTTTCTAGTGCAGTTGCAATCTGATGATGGCCCTGGGTCTGGAGTCGTTGCAAAGCCTTCCCCACTTACATGTTTAGCAGTTGAGGATGGCTGTTGCCTGGAACTTCAACTTGGGCGGTTGTCCAGAATACCGCTATGTGGTGTTGTAACCGAAAGTGGGTTCTGGCTGCTCCCATTTCCTTGAGACCAGTTCTCAGAATTGTGGCAGTTTATGTCATGGCTATAGTCTGGTCATCATGTAGTTAACTTCTTCCACCTAGTGGGAGTTTCAATATCTACAATAGCCACTCAAATGATATGGCTCAGAATATTATCTATAGCCCTTGAGGAGGAAGTAAAGGTCCTTGACTTTGCTTAATGACTAAACTATTATTGTTTGGTCTCCTTTGACTATTTTCATTTGTTTCTGCACTTTCTTACTTCTCTGATTAAACTTATTCTTTGGCTAAAATTTTTCCACAGACAAAAGGCAGGCTGAGGACGTGGTGGTCGGGAGGACCATAGAAGGTCCTGCTCTGTTTCAGCTTCACTTCTCAGCTTAGAGGCTGAGTTCCAAAAGCAAGTGTCCCAAGAGCTTCTCAATGTAGGCGGAAGGTACACTGATTTTTACGATGTAGCAAGAGATGTCACATTGGTTGAAATCATGTTCAAGGACAGTGGGCACAGACCTTTATTCTCAATGGCAAATGTCAAAGAAATTCAAGGTCACGTTTTTAAATTGACTCTAAAATTTTGAGGGAATGAGCAAATCACTATCCGTAATGCGGTACATTCGATAATAAAATTGGCCTAGACTCTTCAATAAATGAATGCCACAGGGAAATGAAAAAGAGCAGACGGACAATTCTTTAATAAAAGACACCAAAGTAATGTTGAAAACCAGACAACAGGCCCCAAATAGATTCACTTGTGCTAAGCTCCATGCCGCCAAACCAAGACTTAATTAAGACTTAATTACAGTTTTGGCTCTCCCAGAATTGGAATCTTTTTTTTTTTTTAAGATGTTAGGGGTAGGAGTTTATTAATTAATTAATTAATTTTTGCTGTGTTGGGTCTTCGTTTCTGTGTGAGGGCTTTCTCTAGTTGTGGCAGGCGGGGGCCACTCTTCATCGCGGTGCGTGGGCCCCTCACTGTCGCGGCCTCTCGTGTTGCGGAGTACAGGCTCCAGACACGCAGGCTCAGTAGTTGTGGCCCACGGGCCCAGTTGCTCCGTTGCATATGGGATCTTCCCAGACCAGGGCTCGAACCCGTGTTCCCTGCATTGTCAGGCAGATTCTCAACCACTGCACCACCAGGGAAGCCCCAGAATTGGAATCTTAAACCAGTCAATTAGGAATTGTCTGATAAGAACTAGTTAGGTCATCTGCCTGATAGATTCCTACAATCCCTTAAAGGAAAGTAACTTTGCAATAACCAATCTACTTTTTTTTTTGCCTACAACAACTCCCTTGTTCCTGCTCCTTTCTGCATATAAAAGTCTCATATTTTATAAATCTCCTTGGAACTCCTCTCTATCTGCTAGATTGGATACTGGTTTGAATCAGTTTTTGCTCACACTCTTAAGATTTTTCATATTCCTCAGTTTATCTTTAAAGAGTGACAGTCACCAAATGCAAAGTGTAAACTTTGATTAGATCCAGAATTGAGGAGGCCAGGGGTTCTAAAGGACATTTTGGAAAGATTTGGATGTAAAATATATCTTAGAATATATATTAAATTATTTTGACTTTCTTAGATTTATTTATATATGCAACTTACTATTCAATGCATTCAGAAAAAAAGGTAATAGAAAGCAAGAGAGAGAGGGTAAAGGATATGTAGGAAAATTGTAATAATTGTTAGATCTAGGTGAGGAAAATACTGGTGTTGAACGAACTGTTCTGGAACCTTTTTGTAAATGTGAAACTTTCCCCCATAACTGCATTTTTAAAGTTGCAGCTTCACATTATAGTCACAAGGTGGCGATAGACTCACTTTTGAATTTGTATAAGGACACTCCTGTGAAAGGAGCGTCCAGAAAAAAATATTTCGTAACATAACATCCTCAAATGCTGGCTCTAGGAGGAAAAATGTAAAAATCCCAGAAGGCAAAAATCACTGAGAAAATTCACACCACAGCTGAGTAGTTAAGATTCAAATAAAAACGCTGGAAATTGGAAGAAACACTGAAGTAGGAAGAAGCAAGGACTGATCCTTGCTTCAGGGAAAAACCTAGTTCTAGCCCTGGCTTCATCAAGGTCTACTTTTGTGACCTTACTCAAGTTGGCTATGAGTAGCTCTCACATGTAAAATGAGGAAAATATCTGAAGAAAAACTTGGAGAGCAATTTCAGTCAGAATTAGAATTCCATTTAGAGATTATGCCTATTAGAGGTCTTCGCTTAGAAATTTTTAGCCAGGTAGAAGTTACATAATTCCTAAAGTAGAACACTGAAAATTTCCCATGAAGCACAAAGGATAAATCCAAAGCACATTCTGATTATGCAGCATTCAAAGTTTATTTTGAAAGGACCCTAATAGATTGTCTTGATAGAGAATGCACTTTGATTCATATACCTGGGTGATCATATTTGGGTTCTAGCCCTATTAGTGGATCACCTTTTAAATGTTGACAAATCATTCTATGCTGCTTATAGTATCATTTGAAAATGGTCTTTTTAGAAAAACTGCTCCTGTAACTCAGCCACCTTGCTGAGGTTCCAGGCAATCAGCAAACACATACAAGAGTGACAAAGGCTTTGAGCTAACCCGAGTCCCAGTCAGCATCTCATTCCAACTGCACTAGAGACCGCCAGCAAGAGCCACCTAGGTAAGCTCATTCAGTAAACAAATTTGATTTTATAATTATTTGTTTATTTTTCAGGAAATATTTATTGAGCATCTGCTATGCGCCAGAACCATGCATTGGCTAAAAATACTAAGAAGGTGTTGATCTCATGGAGCTCATATTCCCACGGAAAGGGCCTAATAATAATAATAGCAATCGTGGTAATCAAATAATAACAATAATAAAATGATAAGTAGATAAATAATTATCTAATTTCATATATTATGAAGGAAATAAATAAGGTGTTGCAAAGGGACAAAATGGATAAATCTGATTGATACACAACTTTCTTTTGTGCTGTTTTGCTTGGTCGGAAGGGAACAAGTGTAGCCACAAGAACGAACACACACACACACACACACACACACACACACACACACACACACACACACCCCAAGTAAGTCCACAAGAGGGCAGAATGGAGTTAATCGCAAACAATTGCAGATGTAAACTTTCTGCTGCTGCCAAGGGGTAAACTAAAGGCTATGACCACCAGATCAGGTTACTTCATGAGTTTATAGGTGTTTAGAACTTAAAATTTTTTTATAATTATCTTTTTACTTGCACTTCTTGGATTTTCCTTTCCCACACTGCTTGGTAGGAAAGTCAAAAGTTCTTCCTTTTTACCCATACTAGCATTATAAAGGAAAAGAATCTGATTGCTGGCTACCTAAACATCTGTGGATCAGAAAAAAATGGTTAAACAAACCCCTAGGCTTATGCATCAAGCATGCTTTATTTCTAAATTTTTCCCACCATAAGTGTTTTTCCATGATACTTGCTTTTTTTAAAACTTGAAGTACAGTTGATTTAGAATGTCGTGTTAGTTTTGAGTGTACAGCAAAGTGATTCAGTTATACATATATATATATTATTTTTCAGATTCTTTTCTATTATAAATTATTACAAGATATTGAGTATAGTTCCCTGTGCTATACAGTAGGTCCTCGTCGTTTATCTATTCTATATATAGTAGTGTGTATATGTTAACCATGATACCTGCTTTTTAGCCCACACTGTGTATATTGAAGAGCTCTGTGGAATGGGTGGAGCAGGAAGGTAAAACAGAAGGAAATGAACTTCAAATTCAAACACATGGCATAGGAAATAAACAGAAGGAATCTCACTGGTCCAGTCTGGCATGTGTTTTTAAAAAGTGAACACGCAAGAGATCTATCGGAATAAACACATCTCTTCTGTAACTTCAGCTTCCCCAACTGCAGAATTGAAAAATATATCACATTTTCCATTAGAATAATGAAAAATTTGATTACATATTTCCTACAGTGTGAGCCATAGAAAGAAGGAAACATAGAAGGAAAATAAAAAAGCAATGAGGAAATTAAAATGGAAAGAGTTAGGGTCCCTTCCCAAACTCCTTTAGTAATGCGTCTCTGATAGGAGTCAAGAGAATGGATTTTAATCAGTGTTCTGCCACAACCCAATTGTGTGATGGTATTGAAAAAAAAAAGCATAGGCTGTGGGAGAAGCAGAGGACTTCAGAAATCATTTACTAAAATTTTTCTGGAGGTGAGCGAAGGCATAGAGGGGATGGATGAAGTCTACAGGATTAGAAACCATTTCTCTTAGCTGGTCTGGGCTTTGTTCCATAGAGAATCACTGTCTCTTAAAATGAGGTGTTTTCTTTCTGTATCTGTTTTCCCATTTATTTATTTATTTTTTTGTTTGTTTGTTTTTTTGTTGTTGTTGTTGTTGTTTTTGCGGTACACAGGCCTCTCACTGTTGTGGCCTCTCCAGTTGCGGGGCACAGGCTCCGGACGCGCAGGCTCAGCGGCCATAGCTCACGGGCCCAGCCGCTCCGTGGCATGTGGGATCTTCCCAGACCGGGGCACGAACCCGTGTCCCCTGCATCGGCAGGCGGACCCCCAACCACTGCGCCACCAGGGAAGCCCTGTTTTCCCATTTATTGAATGAGGAGATTAAACTTGAATGTCTGTAAGACTAACAACAGTTAAAATTCTCAGTGTTTGTTCCACTTTGTACCACAAAATGCACATTAGGCCATGCTAAGAGTATATACAGTTAAAATGAGAGAGACGTGAAATGGAAATTAAAGAATTGGAGAGGGGGGACCTCCCTGGTGGCGCAGTGGGTAAGACTCCATGCTCCCAATGCAGGGAGCCCAGGTTTGATCCCCGGTCAGGGAACTAGATCCCACATGCATGCCTCAACTAAGAGTTCCGCCTAATAAATAAAGATTAAAAAAGAAATGGAGAGGAGATGTGTAGTCAAGTGGCAGAACATACTTTATTTTTGACAGGTTTTAGTTCTTTTTGACAAATCCATTTATTTTCTGTAGCACAGTTCTCGGAAATAATTTGTGTCCTTGAGATGTAAACACAACTGTTTTCTTTAGCGTCACCAGTAATTTGTAACCTGTGGAGCAGAAGAAAAGCCTCTCTTTAGTGTTTGTGATTTTCTCACATAATTCTCCTCATCCAGCCAGTATGTTCTGTAATTTTCGGCAAACAACAAGGTGCTGGTTATTAAGCATGGAATAAGTACCCAGTCACAAATATAATGATATAAGCTTTTAATAGAAAGCTAATATAAACCTCTGGAACTTGCAAGCTCATCTTCACTGGAAAAGAATAGTTCTGAAAAGAAATGTCATAATGATACAAACAAAGGAGAAGCTTTGGAAACTGGGAATTGAATCTCCTATTAACATGTTATATGAAAATTTCCTACCTTCACTGAGCCTCGATTTTCTTAAATATATAGTGTATAGATATTTGGGGAGACATTGAGATCATGTATATGAAAGGGTGATCATGCTTAAACAAAGAATGTGTTCAGTAAATGTAATAAGTACGTAGATACTCAGTGTCTACAGAATTTGAATATATCAATAGTGAGAAAAGGAGGCTCAGTACGTATTGGATGTAGTAGGAGGTTCCCTTTTTTTCCATTCCAAACAGGTTGGTGAGTGTCTGCTACAATATATGTACTGTTAGTTCCAAAGAAGCAGAGTCTTATGGCTCATTGCAGGTGGGGCATGAGTAGAAGTTAAACAGTGGGATGGCAAGATAGAGCTGGGGTGCCAGGATGGGGTGTGTGCAAGACATTCACCTATTTGTCTCAAATAGAAAGTGAAGTGGTGGCAGTGGGCAGGGCTCCATCACAGTTTTAATTTGTTCCTTTGTTCCATTTCTCCTTGGAGCCCCTTGGCCCTGAGAAGCCAACCTGATTCTCTCCTAGTGCCTGACACCCTAGTCAAATCAGAATTTCTCTTGACCAAGCTATTGCAAAGGTCCCCTGTATTTTATCTCTTCCACCCTTCCGGTCCTTCCTTTGAATTTCAAGATAACTTTTTTACCGCTCATCTGGCCAAGTGCCCTTCTAAAAGGCCCTAGGTGACTTCCCAGGCCTTCTTTGACCAGATCTCTGCCTAGTTGTCTAACATTATCTCATTTAATCCCCAAAACAGTCTTGTGAAAAAAATTAATTTCACAAAAAACTTAATTTCACAAAAAACTTAATTTCACAAAAATTATTTTCACAAAAAACTAAAAAATTAGTTTTTTTAGTTTTTTATATTATGTTATGATAATATAACTAACACATAAAGGGTGTTAGTTTCACAAAACACCCTTTATGTTTTTCTTTACCTGAAAACCAAGGTAGAGAACTAAAATAAAAGCAGAGTCTAACTGACGTTCTTTCTACTATAATATGATACCTTCCAGGTTTACCTGATCACTATCTTAACCAAATCATCATTTTTATCCTCAGAATAAAGTAGAGTGTTCAATCGAATTTAATCCATCATCTTTGCCTATATTTCTGCTCATAGACACTTCAGAGTTTTCCAGTTTTATTATAAACCTTAATAAAATAAACGTAATGGCCCAGTAAGAAGCATACACACACACAAACCAAAATTAACCTTTACTATGTACAAAAAAAAAATAAGTTAATATAAAAGTTGCACTTATGTGTAAATAAAATATAGAAAATAATTCCTAGAAAAACAAAAAAATCAGAGTGTAGTTTATTTACCAAAATATGTTTGCCTTTTCATACATTTATTCTAGTCCAGAACACTTTATTTTAAAATAATCTTCATTTTAAAGTATGGCATCTAAAAAAATATTTTAGAACATGGGTCAAACAATGTCAAAATGTGCTAATTAAATCAACATTTCTTTTAATGTCTAATAATTTTCCACACAATAAATTATTACTATATTTTAGATAAACTTGAACATGCTCCTGTGTCTTGAATTTTAACCTCTTGTTTTTTGAATGATAAAAAAATCCATTTTAACTGTTATTTATACAAATGTGAATAAAGCATTCACAGACTCAAAAAATGTAACACAATATCATCTGTTCTGAAAAACTCATCAGATTTCTTTTCAGAAACTTGGTTGAATGTCTGCACACTTTCACTTTCTAGGGAAAAAAATGTCCTGCCCTTTGTTGTACAAATAACGATGAGGTCCATTAAAAATTTATAATTTAACTGTGTAACATCAATCCTCCTATAACACCGATGGTTAACTTGACCATCTCACACAAGAAACTATGAGACAACCAAAAAAACGGCAAATAGCTCTTTTGTGGCTTATGCAGATTGACTACATCTCTTCAAACAACCCTCCTTTCACACCGCTGGTTGAAATAAGCTACAATACTTGTTACAACGTGGGTAGTTTCTCTCAAATGTCTGGATACCCCACGCTGATATTTACTATATTTTTTCCTCTTGTATTCATTGTGCCAATGCTGGTTGTGACCCACTAAGGTATGTGGTCCCACAGTTTGAAAAACACTACTTCAACAATTCTTCATGCCGATAGCTTCCAGCTAGAAATTTCTTAATTTTTAAATGTTGTTATTTTAAAAACTGTTTCATGTGCCCCCACCCAAAGGAGTTAGTCTCTTCCTTGTCTCCTAAAACTCCATTGCTGGTAAAAATATATATTGTTGCAAAGGGTTGATGTCTTTTCATATGTGAAACTTTTCAACCAACTTCAGAATCATTCTTCTTCTCAGACTATTCTGATCCTCCTGAACATTTCTAAACTAAATTAAAATGATAAATCTCAATCTTCAATAACAATGTTACTATCTTGCCATGTAAACCTGATGTAAATTGAATATTCAAATTAGCTTATCCCAATACTCACATATTAGAATTTAAAAAGGATCCATTTATCCACTTCCAGTTCTTTTCTGGTAATGTAAAATTTAATCCAATCCAAAACATAATTGCTCCTTTGTCTATCCGGTTTTGTATGAGCCTCTATAAATAAAATAGAAGAAATGACTGAATATTGAATCTGTTTATCTATTACTGGTTTGCATCTTTCTACCCATCCTCTGAAACCCAGTTCAAGTATCACCTCCTCTCTGAAGCCTTTCCTAACTCCCCATCGGAGTTAATTATTCCTTATTTGTGATATTTCTGTCTGCATACTTATATATATCCAAATATTTGTATTAATGTTGTTGTATTCATTAAATTATATTTATTTTGCTTACATGTCCATTTAGTGTCTCAGATTGTGAGCTTCTTGAAGTCAAAATTAATACTTCCATCTGCATAGAACCCTCCGGGCTAAAGCACGAAGATCTCGATATGGTTAGAAGCAAGGGCTAAGCCGTATTAAAGTATTTTACTTAATTATTTACCAATTCTTCCTGATCTTGAATAAGCAGCAGACGGGATTCTTTTGTGAAACAGTCGGCTAGACTGTCATTCCAAGGTTTGTAAGTGTCATAAAAAAGCAAGCATTTATCTCCGATTAGTTGCCAATTTGTTGGGCACTTTAACAGAACTGGTCTCTCTAAAGTAAGAAAGAGGAAGAAGAATAAATGTTATGTTTCTAACCTGCCCCCCACCCCACTAACATTAATCACACATGCACAAGTCATTATAAATTCAGAGAAGTCGTTGATCATCACAGTGAGAACAATTCATGAATTTAATATAACTTTGAGGGTTTTGAGACATAGTTCATTCTGGTACTAAGAGTTGAAAATTAGTGACAAATTAAAACACTGACAGACAGAATAACTTGTTCAAGTCCACACAAAGCAGATGCTGGTAGAGTCAAAACTCTTTCTGAGATTCTGTAAATCCATTACAAGAGTTCTTTCTACTCCATGATGACAATATCAAACTTCTCTAAAAAATGGCTACTTTAAACAACATGTAAAATGAAAAGCAAATAACAATTCATTTCCATAAGTTAATGGCAAATACCATGAAGAAAAATTATAAGAAAATTTCTAATTGCTGAATTATATATTTGCCTATTAATGGAATCTATTGGATAGCATTTTCCAGAAGGATTTTCATAGTTTCTTAAAATTTCTGTTATGTACGAATGTATATAATAAATGATCACATTCTGCTACAGTCACTCAACAATAGTGTCTTTATTAACACACACTACTTAATAAGTACATGGACGAGATCAATGTCTTAAAGTTTAATACAATAAGTATTAAATTATTCATTTTATGTTGTGTTCCATTAATTAACTTTGGACCAGAGTTAGCTGCTTGACATATTCATTAAAATCATCAAATATCCCACTTCAATGCATATTTTACTTTATAGCTTGGGTTTTGGCTATTAATTATTGAATATCCTAGCAGCAGCTTCTCATAAGGCAGTGTTATCTGTTGGTTAAGATCGTAGGCTCTGAAGTTAGACCACTGAAGTACAATTCCCAGTGTCACCACTTAGTACCTGTATGACCCTGGATGAGTTGCTTAGCCTTTCCATGCCTCAGTTTTGTCAAACATAAAATCAGAGCGATCATACTATCTTAATGTGTGGGTTGTTATGAACCTTAATTAAGATAATGCATGATACCTATCAAATTTTAGCCATTATTCTTAGGAAAGTCAAGCCACAAAATATACCTGTTGTTTCCTTCCTGTTCTCTTGAACATCCATGCTGCTTTTCTCTGTTGATTTTTGTCTCAAGAATATCACTAATAAATCAGGAGAAATCATTAAGAAGATTAATGCTGAATGGTGCAGTGAAATGGATATGTTATATTTATCACTTCACGAAATTTTTATCTCAACAAGCTTGAAATGCACAGAAGATAAGAGCAATAGCAGTGTAGTAACAAAGGGTCTACTTAGAAGACAACATAAACAAACACACACATAACAAGTGAACGCACACAGACATTGAGTTAGCGGTTTCAACTATATAAGTAAGCTCCCAGGTGTTACTTAAACTCTTAAATTGCTTCCACTCCTTGCCTAATGTTCCATCTTCAGAATAAGTATAATTGTGCCTATACCCCACGGGAGAGATTGCCTAGGACAATCTGGAATTTAGTAGGCACTTAAGGAACTGTAAATAATTGGAAATTTTTATTTTCTTTGTTATTGTCATGGTTTTATCATAATTGTGACTTTTTAAATGTCCTTGGAGCACATGTGAAATCCCCCGTGAAGCCTATCAGAACAGTTAGGAAGAGAAATATGACAAAGGATGACATTTGCTTAGTAGGTACCGGCTGAGCACTGTTAGAGCACTGTTTCATAATTGTTTTTGTTTCATGGGTCTTCCACTAAATTTGGGGTGGCCAAATGTTAACATACTTTAATATTTATGGTAAAGTAGAATAAGTAGAACAAGAAATCAATGATCTTGCATCACTTACCTGAAACACTCAACCCAATCACAGTCAAGGCAAGAAGAATAATCCCGGCACAACAAAGTTTCAGAGCAAATTTATGCCAAGGTGGACCCTGACAAACATCTGAGACATTAAGAAAATATACTTGATTAACTCAGTTGAGTTCATCTAATACAAAAAGCAGAGGTTGTTTGGATCACATAAGAAAGAGCTAGATTCATGTTGGGGGTAGGGGCAGGAAAGGACATTTATCAGTCATCTTAAAGTAGGGTCCCACAAGATGGAATCTCAGATCCAACTGAGAGTTGCTTATAGATAAAATAGAAATATTTATGCCTGTCTTGTGTACGAAGGATTGGTATAAGAATCAAATGAGATAGATGTGACGGTGTTTTGAAACATGCCAAATGCTATACAAAAATGAAACATATACCCTACCGTACAAAGTAAGTCCAAGAATTTTGTCCAACAAGGAAAGCCTTCATTCATTCAAGATATATTTGTTGAGGCTCTGTTTTATGCCAAACAACATGTTAGGTGCTGGTGGTATAAGACAATTCTATTCTTAGACGTGGATTTCTCTGCTTTACTGTTGCCTGGAACAATCATCTCCAATTTGGACCAAATGGATGGAATTCAAGGAAGAGTATTTTACGAGCTTGCATGTTATTTTCAGTATTTCAATGAATATAACATAACATGAACCTGTGTCTACAACATTGCATAGTCTAAAAAATGTCAAATACCTTTGTTTTTCTCTGTATCATGTCAATAACGATGTACTGTATATCTCATGTTCATCAAAAGTTGTGATTGTATTAATTAAAGTGGGATCATAATAACCTTATCAATGGATTTTATAGGGAAAAATAATCAAAGAGGAACTTATTAATGTAAGAAATTCTTGTAAAAGACTGAGCAACCGCTTCCAAAATTATATCAGCTCTGACAGGAATTATTCTGGTAATCTGTACTTCGGTTATTCTACTTGAAGTTGTGCTTAGACAACTTCTATACCTGACTTATTTATAAGACCCCTTTTATTCCCATTTGGTTTATAATATGTTATATATATTACAATTATAAATTATTTTCTAAATTGTATTATTAGAGCCAAGGGCCTTTACAAGTAAAGGCTTACTAATTTAACTATATCTATCATTTATTTATGTTATCTATTCCTTTTTATATTTTTTCTAATATTCCTCAATATAAAGGAATACATGCTTTTAGTCACTTGTTAAAAACTTTAGCATCAGATATGTTAAAATGTTGTCTTTATTCTCATTAAATGTTCCAGAGTGACCCACAAATCCATTTCTACTTTAGTTTTTTACACTCTCCCTGGCGATTAAGTTGTGCAACCCAGTTTTCAGACAACTGCTCATGGTCTCTTCATTAGGATGTGGACATTCATAAGAGTTAGCTCTTTCTAAAATGTCCCTGGGGAGATGGAATTTAAGATAACTAAATGTGATAAAAGATTATGGGAGGAAACAGATAATAGATTAGATTTCAGGTAGTGACACCTGGATTATCATCTGGAGGGGAGAGACAAGAGTAGACAATTAGAGGAGCTCCAAGGTCCTGGGTGTACATCCGAAAATGGGAGAACCAGACTGGAGAATATTAACCTAGAACTTCTAAGGTGAGCTCGTGTGACACAGAGCAACTAAACTTAGTGAACCTAAGACTAGTCCTACGTGACGTTTCCTCACAGTTGTATCTACTATTCTACCATTTTTTCTTCCTCAGCCTTTCCTCCCTTGAAATTTTGAAAAATGGAGAAAGCCCTATATAGTCACTATTTTAACATTTAGTACTGAAGGATAGCAGTGGTTAAGAGCAGAGCTCTCAAATCTAGCAGATTTGTAGTAGAGCATGTTACTTCGGGCAACGTAACCTTCATAAACTACAAATTTCCTCACCTGTGAAATGTAGAATAATACTACTTCATGAGGTTTTGGAAAGGGTTGTATGAAATAGTTCTTCTAGACATGGTGTGTGATACATAATAACCGTGCATCTAAAATTTAAAGAACTGAGTGGAGGGTTCTGTGTTGTTTTTCTGCTGCACTACATTAGAACTAATAACAACAATAGAGTTATTGTAACAATAGAGTTACAATAACAAATTGAAGAGGCCAGGTAAACTTTAGTCATCTGGAAATACCCACATAAGGCTAGTTTTTTGTTTGGATATAAACAGTATGCCAAATCATCTCACTTTTTTTCTCTAAACCTTTCCATAGCTTTCTCTCAAGCAGATCTAAGTCTGTACGTCTGTAGAATAGCCTACAAATCCCTATTCATTCCGGCTTCCCTTTATATCTCTAACTTTATCTCCTGCTGCTTTCCATGCAGACATGCTCTGTCATTTCACACTAACCTATGAGCTCTTTCTACAAGATGACAGGCATGTTCTCATCCCACAGATCTTGCATCTGCACTGGTCCATCTTTTAAAAGGCTCTTCTCCCAGGAAGCATACCTTTGTCTCTCAATTCTTTCAGGTCTTGACTCAAATGTCATCTTGTCAGGCAGGCTTCTATGATTATTCCATTTGATATCATACCCTCTCCAAAAGCTAACTCTCAATTCCATTTTTTTAAAAATATTTTCTCTATTGCACTTAATATTATCTAACACATATATGTATACATATATGTTCTTAGTTATTCATTTATTTGTAAGCCTTCCTAGTAGTATAATATAAACGCAATAAAGGAAACTATTTTTTCACTATTTTGTTCACTGTTGTATTCTCAGCACCTAGGGCATGCCTGACACAGGTGTTTATTTTTGGATGAATAAATAAACTCTAGAGGCATTTTTGCCAACACCTATCTACTTTTCTAAGAGACCAAATCCTGGGCCATAAACGAGATTCGTCACCACTCACATCTCTCTCTGGTTTTCCTGACTGCTTTTGATATAATCACTATTCTACAGTTACCATTTTGGCTAAACTGTTTAGCCAAAGAGCTTATTGGTAGTTTCACAATAATTGTAATACCAGATCAATGTGTGGCGAAAGAAGGTCACCTGCCATTTCAGTAAACAAAGGATGTTGTGACCTTAAAGCCACCAGCCAGTGCAGCTGCCCGGATAGTATAACTTGAGGGGAATTCAGGATGGAGAAAAACAGGATACCGGCCCTAGATAGTTAAGATGCATGTCAAAGGAATTATTTCAATGAGCCCAGACTTTTGCATCTTCCCACATATAGAAAAACACTAAAATCATTAACTTGAGGTGTCTGTTTCTGTGTTTAGCAGTAATCTTTTGATGTTTTACTACATTTTTTTTTAGCAAAATCTCCTATATATCCCAGCTCCTCCCTTACCTCTTGGGGACATTTCCTCAGAACTATCAGAGAGGCTGCCTTCTCAGCTATAGTCCTCTGTAAAGCCACCAAATACATAATTCTCAACTTTTAGGTTAGGCATTTTTTTCAGTTGACAAGCGTTTTGTAGTCACACATTTTATTCTGACTTTATTCTATGTTTTCTCAGATTTACTTTTAGAATGATATTTTGTGGAATAATGACGACAATTAGAATAGACAGATTTTCTGGCCTCATTGATTTGGGATCACAGACAGTAGCTTTTAAGGAAAATCTCGCTGTCTTTCTCTATTTTCATTCTCCAATATCTTCCAACACCATCCTCCTTTCTCTCCACTTCTGCTAGATCTGAATAGGGAACAGAAAGTCTTTCTCTTTTGCATCAAAAAATAACCATGGCTTGACAAATTCTCACTGTAGTTATCAAAATTCTCCAATTTCCCGTAACCCCCAAATGAAGGGTATCATGAAACTATTTGATAACCCTAAGACTTTTCAATCTCCAATTTAGAACATTGATAACTTAATACTTTCAAATTATACCAAACCACCCTAAAAAGATACAACCCACTTGCCAAGCACACTATGGAATGAATATCAGGTTGGATAAAAATTGCAATATCATTGATGTTTAGTAAGTTTGGTTTGACTTCAGAATGTAATACTATGTCCTGATTATTTTATACATTTTTTTTCTGCTTAATTTGTAGTTTCTCTTCATCTATCCCCAGGCCATGGAATCCATCACCTATGACCTCACATTAGAATACCCCATCTCTTTCACTCAGAATACTAACTCCTCTGACATACAGAAAATTGCCAAATTCAACAAGTATGAAATAAGTGCATCAGTGGTATTCTCCTGTGGTTTGTGCCTTAAATCCTTCTAAACTGTTATACTTTTCAATTTAAAAAAACATCAGATTGTTATTATATTCAAGTTTTTGATCTTGAATATAATTTTCTTTCAGAACATTTTTTTCCCTTCCCTTTGAAGGGTGAACGATGTTAATCATTGAGCCTACACTTTGTATTCTGAAAGGAATGCCACGGATGCAAATGCATTGGAACTTAATCACAGTATTTTATAGAGGGATTTGAAATAAGGTAGGTTACTATTACAGCAAGGTAGTAAAAAATCTCTAAAAATATTCATTTGTTAAAAAAAAAACAAAAGCAAAAACAACAAAAAAGGGACTTCTCTGGTGGTCCAGTGGTTAAGATTCTGTGCTTCCATTGCAGGGGGCACGGATTCTATCCCCAGTCAGGGAGCAAAGATCCCACATCCCTCATGGTGTGGCAAAAAAAAAAAACAAATAAAAAAATCAAAATATTCCCTTGTTAATGCATGTAAAATATTTCTTCAGGATCCTTTAGCCAAGGCTCAGTAATAGGAACTATATTCATTTTCCACAAAAGTATCTTGATAAAAAAGAAATCTATAAAGTATGTGATTTTTCCCACATTTGTGATTACCTACCGACAGGCCATGCTATATCTGTTTAACATTAATATAGCTGCTGCTCATCTTCAAAGCCATGATTTAAAGCTACAAATTCAAGAGAAAAATCTAACTATGGAAGATATACAAATGCCAAAAGGAAAATTAAAGCCACTTACTCTGAGGAAGAGATGGGGGTGACGAGCTTTCAAGGCCAGCATTCCTGGATATGTTTAAATCAGCATATATCACAGGTTTGTCCATTGCAAAGAGAAGAATGAGGCACTAGACTTGCGTAAAAGAAAAAACTACAGTTCTATGAGGCAAGAGAAGCAAAAGGAAGTGCTCAGCCTTGAAAAGCTTTATTATCTTTCTTACCTACCCACACTTCTAGCAGTGGGTTTTCTCTATAAATCAGTGAGAAAATCACTTACTGGCTGTCCAGTATACTTAGATATGTAATATCTACTTTGTTTAATTAATTGGCCTGTTTGACAGAATTCTGGGAAGGTTTGTTTGTTGTCTTTGTAACCATCCTCTTTGAGTACTTTTCTCAGGGCCAGGACCAGCGCGAGGGAAATGAAGCACTCTCATTTCCCTCCAAAAAAGTCAGGAGTCAAGATAAACAATATTAAATGTAATGCTGTAAAAAGTAAACACTAATGCAAAAAAACTGCAGGATGCCTTTCCAAAGCTCTAAAGTCTTCCTGAAATATTTGTGCTCCCCCCAAAAGAGGCAAAGTGTGGAAAATGGAGTCGTAAATGTGGAAAAGGCTGCTGAATAATACAACAGAGAAAGCAAAGAGCTAAAGATCAAAACGACTCTTCGCTTAAAATAATGTTTTTAGTGCACTGAAGTTTAATTTCAAGTTATGAAGCATGACTGTGACCACTAGGAATCCACAGTGGCCATGTTAGAAACGATTGAGGAAAAAGTGTTCCCTTCAACTGGAAGCTTGCAAAACTTTGTGAGCTCCAAAAGTATAAACTGGCTAGAAATATAAACCAAAGAAGAGCCTTCACTTGTCCATATGTAGTATGAAATAGATTGATGGACCCTTTTCTTTGTTACAACTATCTTCACAATGATCTTCTATCACAAAAGATCCTTACTATGAAATCGAGATTGTATACATATAAAATAAATCGTTCATGAGAATTCACACCTGGAGAATTTTTCTCATTATGTTAATGCATTCATCGATCATCTAATTCCCTACATGACACTTTCTAAACACAACATATCAGAATTCAGAAATTTACTGTCACTATTATAGATAGATAATAGACAGAGAGATAGATACAGAATATACACACACACATACACATGTGCATGGGATATATATGTTATTAAAGTTTTCAGAGGGTAAATGATTATAAGTAACTGAGATTTAGGATGTGGCAATAGTAGCTATAATATTGAATAGCTCAAGGAACAATAAAGATAGATTACTTTTTTTTTTTTTTGCGGTACGCGGGCCTCTCACTGTTGTGACCTCTCCCGTTGCGGAGCACAGGCTCCGGACGCGCAGGCTCAGCGGCCATGGCTCATGGGCCCAGCTGCTCCGCGGCATGTGGGATCTTCCTGGACTGGGGCACGCACCCGTGTCCCCTGCATCGGTAGGGGGACTCTCAACCACTGCGCCACCAGGGAAGCCCAAGATAGATTACTTTTAAATTTTATTTTATTTATTTATTTTTGGCTGCATTGGGTCTTCGTTGCTGCGTGGGCTTTCTCTAGTTGTGGCGAGCGGGGGTTACTCTTTGTTGCGGTACACAGGCGTCTCATTGCAGTGGCTTCTCTTGTGATGGAGCATGGGCTGTAGGCATGTGGGCTTCAGTAGTTGTGGCACATGGGCTCAGTAGTTGTAGCTCGCAGGCTCTAGAGCACAGGCTCAGTAGTTGTGGCACACGGGCTTAGTTGCTCCATGGCATGTGGGATCCTCCTGGACCAGGGCTTGAACCTGTGTCCCACTGCACCACCAGGGAAGCCCCAATAAAGATAGATTTTTGATTTTGCCTATGTCATCTATCTTGACATTGAGATTTGCTGAGTTAATAGTGGGAGTTTGAGTGGATAGGAAAATAGAGTAAAATAAAAACAAAGTTAATTTTGAATATGAATAAGTACAATAGAGGCTATATTATGGCTACGACATGGAGAAAAGAGTGATAAGAGAATCATTTGTGCAAGAAGGTGAAAATACAAAAGGCAACAAGTGGTGATCGTAAAACAAGATAATCCACTCTAGACTTAGAAAATGGTGACTTTAGTAAGATGGCCGACTAGGAAGCTACGCCCTCTTTATCCCACAGAGACGCTGAGTTAACAACAGTATGTGGACAGAATACCTTTGTGAGAGCTCTAGAGACCAGTTGAAAAATTACAGCACCCAGGCCTTTGCAAAACCAAGAAGAGATTCCAACAAAAGGGGTAGGAATCTCAGCATTTGGTGTGGAGGCACCAAGAAGAAACCCTGTATAGCAGGGATCCTTCTTTGAGATTAAAACAAGAGTGAACTGTATATCCAACAGCCTGGATTGTCTGGTGGCTACTCAAGGGACTGGTTTCTGTCTTGCCTGACACAGAGTGCTTATAGGACCAGAAGAAGTTTGGAAGCTAGTGAAAGCTGAAGCAAGGAGATGCAGAGCTGTAGTTCTGCAGGCAGACATGGGGAAAGCAAGAGGTGAGAAAAGGTTTGATAAGTTCAGGAACCTCCAGCTGGGCTAACTGGTGAAAGGTCTTAATCTTCACAAAGGCTCTATACAAAGCCTAGGAGTGTCAATCCCAGAAAAAAAAAAATACACACACACACACACACACACACACACACACACACACACACAACACACAGAAACATGGCCCAATCAAAGGAACAAACAAAAACCCCAAAAACTGAAACTGATTTAAAAAAAAAAAGTCAGATCTATGAACTGCCCGACAAAGAATTTAAAGTAATTAGTGAGAACACAGAGAAACAACTTAATGAAGAGAATACTATGAATAATTGTATACCAACAAGTTGGATAACCTAGAGGAAATGGATAAATCCCTAGAAATGTACTAAGACTGAATCATGAAGAAGCAGAAAATCTGAACAATTCAACAAATGGGTAAGATTTAAATAGTATTAAAAAACCTCCTAACAAAGAAAAGCCCAGGACCAGACGAATTCATTGGAGAATTCTACTTGATATTTAAATAAAAATTAACACTAATTCTTCTGAAAATCTTCCAAAAATCTGAAGAGGATGGAACACTTCTAAGTTCTTTGAGACCAGCATTACCCTGATACCAAAGAGAGATAAAGACATTACAAGAAAAGAAGACTATAGACTAGTATTCCTGATGAATATTAAAACAAAAATTTTCAACAAAATACTAACAAACTGAATTCAACGGCACATTAGAAAGCTTATACATGATGACAAAGTGGATTTATTTCTGGAATAGATGACTGGTTAGCATAGGAAAATCACCAATGTACTACACCACATTAATAGAATGAAAGACAAAAACCACATGATTATCTTAACTGATGGAGAAAAACCATTTGACAAAATTCCACACCCTTTTATGATAAAAATACTCAACAAACTAGGAATAGAAGGAAACTACCTCAACATAATAAAGGTCACTTATGAAAAGCCCACAGCTAACAGCACAATCAATGGTAAAAAACTGAAAGCTTTTCCTCTAAGGTCAAGAACAAGACAAGGACGCCTGCTCTCACCACTTCTATTCAACATAGTATTGGAAATCCTAGTCAAACCAGTTAGACAAAAAAAAGAAATAAAGACATCTAAGTTGGGAAAAAAAAAAAAGAGAAGTAAAATTATCTCTGTTCAGAGAGGACATAATCTTATATGTAGAAAATTGTCAAGACTCCACACATGCAAAAATCTGTTAGACTAATAGATGAATTTGGCTAAGTTTCAGAATAAAAAGTCAATACACAGAAATCAGTTGCATTTTTATACACTAATTAATGATCTGGAAAGGAAATGAAATTAACTAATTTGCAATAGTATCAAAAAGAATAAAATACTCAGAAGAAACCTAATTAAGGAGGTTAAAGACTTGTACACAGAAAAGTACAAAATATTGCTGAAAGAAATTAAAGAAGACATAGATACATGAAGAGTCATCCCGTGTTCATGGATTGGAAGACTTAACATTGTTAACATGTGCATACTAGAACTACCATATGATCCAGCAATTCCACTCCTGGGTATATATATTTTAAAAAAATGAAAACACTAATTTGAAAAGATACATGCACTCCAGTGTTTATAGCATCATTAATTACAGTTGCCAAGGTATGGAATTAAACTTTACAGTTGCCAAGATATGGAATTAACCTAAGTGCACATCAGTAGATGAATGGATAAAGAAGATGTGGTGTATATATACAATGGAATACTACTCAGACATAAAAAGAATGAAATTTTGCCATTTGCAACAACATGAATGGACTTGGAAGGTATTATGCTGAGTGAAATAAGTCAGAGAAAGACAAATACTATATGATATCACTTATAAGTGGAATCTAGAAAATATAATGAACTAGTGAATACAACAAAAAAGAAACAGACTCATAGAGAACAAACTAGTGGTTACTAGTAGCGAGAGGGAAGGCAAGAGGGGCAAGGTAGGGGTAGGGGATTAAGAGGTACAAACTACTATGTAAAAAATAAACAAGCTACAAGGATATATTGTACAACACAGGGAATATAGCCAATATTTTATAACTATACATGGAGTATAACCTTTAAAAATTGTGAATCACTGTGTTGTACACCTGAAACATACAAAAATTTTTTTTGTTGTTGTTTTTTGTTTTTCTGCAGTATGCGGGCCTCTCACTGTTGTGGCCTCTCCCACTGTGGAGCACAGGCTCCGGACGCGCAGGCTCAGCGGCCATGGCTCACGGGCCCAGCTGCTCCGCGGCATGTGGGACCTTCCCAGACCGGAGCACAAACCCATGTCCCCCACATCAGCAGGCGGACTCTCAACAACTGAGCCACCAGGGAAGCCCTGAAACATACAAAATTTTATGTCAGCTATACCTCAATTTAAAAAAAAATGTGTATACTATCCACAGTGATGTTCAACACAATCCCTATCAAAATCCCAATGGCATTTTTTTTCAGAAATAGAAAAAAAGTCATTCTAAAAGTCACATGGAATCTCTAAGGAACCTCAAATAAACAATTCTGTAAAAGAAGAACAAAGTTGGAGGACTCAACTTCCTGATTTCAAAACATATTACAAAGTGACAGTAACCAAAACAGTGTAGTAGTGGCATAAAAACAAATAAACCAATGAAATAGAATAAAGAGCCCAGAAATAAACCTCCAGGTTTATGACCATTGGATCTTCAACAGCAGTGCCAAGACAACTCAATGGGCAAAAGACCATCTCTTCAACAAAGGATGTTGGGAAAACTAGATGTTTACATGCCAGATAATGAAGTTGACCCTTATCTTACATTATATACAACAATTAACTCAAAATGGATTAAAGACCTATAAGAAAGTAATACCTATAACTAAAAAACTCCTAGAAGAAAACATACAGGAAAAGCTTCATGACTTGGTAATACTTTCTTTTATATAATACCAGAAACACAGAAAACAAAAGTGTAAATTGATGAATGGGATAGCATCAAACTTAAAAAATTTTGTGCATCAAAGAACACAATCAACAGAGTAAAAAGGTAACCTACAAAATGGGAGAAAATATTTACAAATCATATGATAAGGGGTTAATATCCAACATATATAAAGAACTTCTATGACTCATCAACAAAAATCAAAAAGCCTGATTAAAAAATGAGCAAAGGATTTGAATAGATATTTCTCCAAATTGATATCCAAATGGTCAACAAACATATTAAAAGATGATCATCATCACTAACCATCTGAGAAAAGCAAATCAAAACCACAATGTGATATCAGCTCACACATGTTAAGATGATTAATATTTTAAAAATTACAGAAAGTAACAAGTGTTGGCAAGATGTGGAGAACTTGGAACCCTTGTATCTTGTTGGTTGGATAGCAAAATGGTGCAACCACTATGGTAGTGGTATGGTATTTTTAAACATAGTTTCTTAAAGTTTAAAAATAGAACTATTAAATGATCCAGTAATCCAACTTCTAGGAATATATTCAAAAGAATTGAAAACAGGGTCTCAAAGAAATATACTCATGTTCATAACAACACTATTCACAATAGCCAAGAGTTGAAGCAATCCAAATGTCTATCAACAGATAAATGGTTAAAGAAAATGTGGTATATACATGCAATGGAATATTATTCATCCTTAAAGCAGAAGGAAATTCTGTCACATATTGCAATATTAATGAATCTTGAGGCTACTATGTTATGTGAAATAAGTCAGTTATAAAAAGACAGTATATTATTCCACTTATAAGAGGTATCTAAAGTAATAAAATTCACAGAAACAGAAAGTAGACTACTGGCTGGAGGGAGGGAGAAAAGGGAGTTACTTAATGGGTATAGAGTTTCAGATTTGCAAGACGAAAAAATTCTGGAGCTCTGTCTTACAACAATAAGAATATAGTTAATACTGTTTAACTGTATGCTTAAAAATTATTAAGAAGGTAAATTTTACATTATGTGCTTTTACCACAATAGAAAAAAGAAAAAAATACAAAAGAAAACTTTCATAGCTGATGGAAAACTAGCGTTCAGTAATGATAAATAAGGGAAGGGAGGGTATATTGTCTAAAAATATTCGAGACGTAAGGGCAGTGTTTTCGATAGGATCTCTTCCCTCTCCCCTACTAGAGGATAGGAAATGGTCAATTGTTGGAGGAATGCAATGGGACAATGGAGATGGGAGATGGAGTAAAAGCCTCTAAGGGTTAAAATGTACAGCAGGGTCACTGCATTTATGTCCTAGATTGACACATTAACCTGTGTGCACCATGAACTAGCTTATTCAGATATGGAATCATAAACAAAATGATTCCTGCTAAATTTAAACAATTAAACAATACTTAACGCCTTCTAAGAAAATTTTTAAATATTAGAAAATTAGATGTGGTTTTAGAGAAGATAGATAAATTCTAACCACTGGAGAATTCATCATGTAGCTATAGATTATCACTTTGCATGACCCGCTCACTCATTAACATCTAGCTGTACTGCTTAAGTATCAAATTTTGGTTTAAGTCTCAGTACTTCATTGTAAAATCAAATACATTTTATCCCTTCTCCTTCTGTGTTCCTGCAGATCTGGCACACAAAACATATTTCTAATTTATTTGCAATGTGGTAATATCAACTTTTGTCTGTTTTTTGGTTTTTTTTTTTGCGGTACGCGGGCCTCTTACCGCTGTGGCCTCTGCCGTCGCGGAGCACAGGCTCCGGACGCGCAGGCTCAGCGGCCACGGCTCATGGGTCTAGCCGCTCCGCAGCATGTGGGATCTTCCCGGACTGGGGCACGAACCCGTGTCCCCTGCATCGGCAGGCGGACTCTCAACCCCTGTGCCACCAGGGAAGCCCAACTTTTGTCTGTTTTGCTATTAAAGGGAAATTTTCCCTTGAATCATGACTGTTCTCTCATGCCAGAGAATAATTGTAACAGAGAAGAATAAACCTGACTTCATATTGGATCTATTCCTTTAGCTCTCACCATTATGTCCTGTTGCCTGTGCTTAGTCGTGCTGGCTCTGCACCTTTGAAAAAGAATGTTGCCTGAAGTATACAGAATATCCCTTTCTCAAGGCTCTGCCTCCCAGGCTTGACCTTTAAAGCCATAACATTTTTCATTGGTATAGAGATTAAAAGTTACAAAACAGAAAATAACATTTGTCTTGTTGGAGGTTTATGGGAACATCATGACCAGACCTATGTGGACGGCTGCAAAAACAAAGGATTATCACATTGTCTCTGGGGTCTGGCCAGCACCAACAAGTCTGCAACAAACAGCTACCCCCCTCCCCTTTTTTGTATAAAAGAAGCCTGATATCCAATTCGGGTAAGATGGTTCTTTGAGACGTTAGTCCACCATCTTCTCAGGCTGCTGGTTTTCCAAATAAAGTCACTATTCCTTGCCCCAATACCTTATCTCTCGACTTACTGGCCTGTTGTGCAGCAAGCAGTACAAGCTTGGACTCAGTAACATAATTACATGGATATGTATTGAAGGAATAAATGAATGTGAGATGTATTCTATGCTTCACATTTGCAGTGGGGAGCAGATCATACTGCAAAAATTGAAGACTTCTGAACACCAACTGAACCTACTGATTAACACCAGACCAAATACAAACTCTTCCAAAGAGTAAATGTACTTTCTCTAGCTTGTTCCATAATGGATTATACCAATATTCAGAACATTTTCAACATTTTGATGAGAAAAAGATACTGCACAGAAATTTTTTGTGTTTAAGGTTCAGAAATTTCCACTGCAAACAAAATTAGGTCAGTTGACTTTATGCACAGGAAATACTTACCACAAATATCTCCCTAGAGACATTTAAGTATTTACATCTATGGTCAATAAGTGTGTCAGCTAGCAGAATGCCAATTTAGCATTTGCCTGAAGTTCAGTCACTAAAATGTGTATCAATAGTGTTAAAACTAACTTTTATAATCTAAGAATTGCATTTATTTTTAGAGTACACAGTTCTCCTATTGTTTCTGTGTTGTTAAATACAGAGCATGTAAATGGAAGATAAGGCAGCTGCTAGAAGTTAAATTCTCAAAGTCCTTTTATAAAGTGATATGATCACCTTCTCACGAGGTTACTCATACAGTCATTCAGTCTGTGTTCATAAAACATCTACTAGGTTACACTCCATATTATTTGTTGGGAGGGTTTTGTAAGTAAAATTCAAATATAAAGTACATATACACAATACAAACTTAGCAACAAAAAATGTAAAGTACAATCTAGGTCTTCAGAAAATAATAAAAGGGTGGGGTGAATTTCCAGCTAATATCGTGTGGTTGCTGTGTTGGGGATGGTGGTAAAAATAAGAGAATTTATCTAAAGTGGAAAAACAAAAGTCTTACAGCTAGAGGCCAAGAGACTTGGGTTTTGAGCATCATGCAATGTCAAAAATTACATAAAACAATTCTCTGTGTTATCAATAAATACTTATAGTGAATGCATAAAAAGAATGCATGTAAGGTATCTGTACCAATCTCAGATTAGATGTTACTTCTGGGAGAGAAGAAAGGAGAAAAATGGCGTTAGTTGTATCTGTGAATTTTATTTGTTTATTTTTTAACTTGATATGAAGAAACTATGGGCAAAATTGTCAATATATGTTATATGTGAGTCACATTGTTTTGAATCACTTTATCTGATTTTTTTCATTTTAAGTCTCAAATATGCTCTTGGCCATAATTTTATTTTCAATATCTTTAGTCATTTTGGTTACATGAATTTCATGATCAGCAATTTTTATTTTATACAAACATCAACTTCAACTAATGTGATTTTATCCCATTTATTTTAGTTGTATAACATATTACCCATTATTTTATCTCCTTATGTATGTGTGTTAGACTTAACTTTTGCTATATGATCTATATTTTCTTTGTGTACTATATAGGTGTGCATTCTTCTCTTGGAAATTTGAAAGTTTTATAATCTTATTAAGGTCTTTAGTGGTAACTATTTATTTACTTATTTACATTTTGGATGAACATTTACATTGTTTTTATTCTGAGTGAGGTTGAGTATCTGTTCAATGCTTTAGAGCCATTTGTAGATCATTCTGGTAAATTTTCTGCTTTTGTCGTTTGACTATTTTTATATTGAATTTTAGAGGAGTTCTTAATGAATTTAGTCCAAATGTATTTCTAAGAGTTTTTTGGTATGTACTCAAAACTGTTGAGTGTTATTACTCAAGCTCATACGGCACCTTTCTCCCAATTTATAACCTTTACATCAGGAATCAGCAAATATAGAACAGTGGATTAAATCTATCCTGTTACCTGCTTTTTTGTAGTCTGCAAACCAAAACATATTTTTAAAATTTTTACATTTTTAATTGTTGAAAAAATCAAAAAATTACCTTGTGATATAAGAAATCTAAATGCAATTCAAACTTATATGCAATTCAAACTTAAATGTTTGCAAATAAAGTTTTTTTGTTAGAGTTTAATTGAGGTAACACTGGTTTATAACGTTATATATGTTTCACATGTACATTATATTTTGACTTCTATATATATTAACAGTGTGCTCACCACCAAAAGTTTAGTTTCCATCCATCACCATACAGTTGACTCACTTTACCCATTTTGCCCTCCCCCTCCACACCCCTTTACCTCTGGTAACTATTATTCTGCTCTCTGTATCCATGTGTTTGTCTTGTTTGGTTTGGTTTGTTCACTTATTTTTATATTCTACATATGAATGAAACCATATGGTATTTGTCTTTCTCTGTTCGACTTATTTCACTTGGTTTAATACCCTCAAGGTTCATCCATGTCATCGCAAATGGCAAGGTTTCATCTTTTTTATGGCTGAGTAATATTCCATTTTGTGTGTGTGTGTGTGTGTGTGTGTGTGTACCATATTTTTAACCATTCATCTATCGTTGGGCAGTTAGGTTGTTTCCATACCTTGGCTATTGTAAATAATGTTGCAATGAACGTAGGAGTACATATATCTTTTTGAATTAGTGTTTTAGTATTCTTTGGATAAATATCCTGAAATGGATTAGTTGTATCATATGGTAGTTTTATTCTTAATTTTTAAAGAAATCTCCATACTGTTATCCATAAAGATTAAATCAATTTACCTTTTCACCAACAGTGTATGAGCGTTTCCTTTTCTCCACATCCCTGCCAGCATTTGTTATTTCTGCCTTTTTGGTAATAGCCATCCTAATGATTGTGAGATGATATCACACTGTGGTTTTGATTTGCATTTTCCTAATAATGAGTGATGTTGAACATCTTTTCATGTACCTATTGGTCATCTATATGTCTTCTTGGGAAAAATGTCCATTCAGTTCCTCTGCCCATTTTTTAATTGGGTTGTTTGTTTTTTTGTTGTTGAGTTGTATGAATTCTTTATATATTTTGGATATTAACCATGCATCAGATATAACATTTGCAAATGTCTTCAATTCAGTAGGTTTTCTTTTTTTTTTTTAATTTTTGTGGATGGTTTCCTTTGATGTTCAGAAGCATTTTAGTTTGATGTAGTCCCAATTGTTTAGTTTTTCTTTTGTTTCCCTTGCTTGAGAAGACCTATCCAGAAAGATATGGCTAAAAGTGATGCCAAAGAACATACTGCCTATGTTTCTTCTATGGTTTTATGTTTTTGAGTCTTACATTCAAGTCTTTAATTAATTTTTAGTTGATTTTTGTGTATGGTGTAAGATAAGGTCTAGTTTCATTCTTTTGCATGTGGCTGTCCAATTTTCCCAACACCATTTATTGAGGAGACTATCCTTTTCCATTGTATGTTCTTTGCTTCTTTATTGTAAATTAATTATCCATATACCTGTGGATTTATTTCTGGGTTCTCAATTCTGTTCCATTGGTCTGTGAGTCTGTTCTTCTGCCAATACTATGCTGTTTTGATTACTATAGTTTTGTAGTATAATTTGAAATCAGGTCATGTGTTGCCTAAAGGTTTGTTCTGTTTTCTTTCCATGAGCATGCTATATCTTTCCATTTCTTTGTGTCTTCTTCAATTTCTTTCAACAATGTCACAGTTTATTTTCTTTTCTTTTTCTTTCTTTTTTTTTTTTTTTGACCATGCAGCACGACCTGTGGGATCTTAGTTCCCTGACCAGGGATTGAACTCGGGCCCTCGGAAGTGAGAGTGTGGAGTCCTAACCACTGGACCACCAGGGAATTCCCAATGTCACAGTTTTCAATGTACAGGTATTTTACCTCCTTGGTTAAATTTCTTCCTAGGTATTTTATTTTTTGTTGCAATTGTAAATGGGATTGTTTTCTCTTTCCACTTCATTGTTAAGTATAGAAACACAACAGATTTTTGCATATTGATTTTGTACACTGCAACTTTACTGTAGGCATTTATTATTTCTAATAGTTTTTAGGTAGATTCTTTAGGGTTTTCTATCTATAAAATATTTCTTCCACTAATAGTGACAGTTTTACTTCTTTCCTTATCAGTTTGGATGACTTTTTTTTTTTTTGCGGTATTCGGGCCTCTCACCACCGCGGCCTCTCCCGTTGCGGAGCACAGGCTCCGGACGCGCAGGCCCAGCGGCCATGGCTCACGGGCCCAGCCGCTCCACGGCATGCGGGATCTTCCCAGACTGGGGCACGAACCCGTGTCCCCTGCGTCGGCAGGCAGACTGTCAACCACTGCGCCACCAGGGAAGCCCAGTTTGGATGACTTTTATTTCTTTTTCTTGCCTAATTTCTCTACCTAGGGCTTCCAATATGATGTTAATTAAAAGTGTTGAGACTGGACATGCTTGTCTTATTCCTAATCTTAGAGAGATAACTTTCAGTTTTTCACTGTTGAGTATGATGTTAGCTGTGGGTTTGTCATATATGGCCTATATTATGTTGAGTTATATTTCTTCTATACCCATCTTATTGTTAGTTTTCATCATATATGGGTGTCAAATAATTTTCATTGATCTTTTCTATTGTTTTTCTAGTCTCTATTTCATTTATTTCTGCTCTTATTTGTTGTTTCCTTTTTTTCTGCTAACCTTGGGCTTAGTTTGTCTTTCTTTTTCTAGCTCCTTGAGCTTTGAAGTTGGGTTGTTTGTTTGAGATCTTTCTTCTGTCTTAATACATGCATTTATCACTAAAATGTCTCTCTAAGAACAGTTTTTGCAGCATCCCATTGATTTTTGTGTGTTGTTTCCATTTTCATTTTTTCAAGATACTTTAAAATTTCCCCTTTGAGTTCTTTTCTCATTCATTGTTTGTTTGGGAGTGTTGTTTAACTCCCAAATGTTTGTAATTTTTCCAGCTTTCCTCATGTTGTTGACTTCTCTTTTCACACTCTTGTTGTTGGAAAAGAAACTTGGTATGATTTCAGTCTTTTTAAATTTGCTAAGACTTGTTTGGTGACCTGTCATATGATCTGTCCTGGAGAATTTTCCATGTGCATTTGAGAAGAATGTGTATTCTGCTGCTTTTGCATGGAATGCTCTGTAAGTGTCTGTTAGGTCCGTTTGGTCTAAAGTATTGTTCAAGTTCAGCTTTTCCCTGTTGATTCAGCAATCTGTCCATTGCTGAAAGTGGGGTTTGAAGTCCCCTACTATTATTGTATTGCCCCTGTTTCTCCCTTCAGATCTGGTATTTGCTTAATATATTAAGTGCTATTGATGTTTTCTACTGCATTCTTCTTTTTATTCATTGAAATCTTCAGGTTCAGAATTTCTGTTTGATTTTGTGGTTTCTACCTCTTTGTTAAATTTCTCATTTTGTTCATATATTGTTTTTCTGATTTCACTGAATTTCCTTTCTGTGCTTTCTTGTAGCTCACTGAATTTCTTCAAAACAGCTATTTTGAATTTTTTATCTGGTAAATAATAAATCTCTGTGTCTTTGACTTTTATTATTGAAGGATTACTATGACTTTTGCTGATGTCATGTGTCTTTGATTCTTTTTTTTTAATAAGAAAATAAGAGTTATTAGCTTGTGTTCTGAAGATGCAAGCCAAAATCTGTTAAATGTTATAAAACAAGTTTAAAGATTCCCAAAGGAGACATAAGCTTTTATTCTTTTAAATTGTTCAGTATACATCCTTACATGAAAAAAAGAAAAACTTCTATAATTGTGCAGTATCCATAATCTACTCATAAACACCCAATATAATTTACAAAAATAATGCTTTTGAAACAAATAACCAAATCTTACTTAAGATACTCAACAGTAAATCTCTAATAAAAGCTCTCAGCTTAATTAAGTGGCTATATCACCAAGGAACTCTTTCCATTACCAAATTATACCCAATTCTACAATTTGCCCTCTATATTAAATAATAATCTTAAACAAGGAGAATCATAGGACATTGAAAAAACAAAACAAAACAGAACAAAAATCCTCTGTGAAATATCTTAACATGTTAATGCTGCATTTGGAGATATAATCATCTATCTTGAACTATGACGAGTAAACTAACACCTTCTAAATGTCTTTACACTTCTTAAAATCAAAGGCATAATTCACAATTAAGTATTTTTCCAAATTTGCAACTCACTGTTTCAGGCAGAGTTGCATTGATTAGGCTGGTAGAAGTACTGTTTTTTTGCATGGACTGGTTCCTTGGCCACAACCAGACATAAAGATCTAATGGTTTGTTCTAACAATGCAGTTGCTTGCTGTTGGGAAATGTCCTGACCCAGTGGTAAGTATGGGATTAATAGCCAATATTTGGTCATTTTCCTTCAACCTTTGATCCCTGCCAGCTATACTCCCTGGCTGCACTTCCTTCACGAAGATATCAGCTTCTCCCAGATTTTGACCTCTGAGCATCACCACACTGAATCCAAGGCCTCCAGTTGAGGGCTGTTCTATATCTATATATTCAATTTGCTGGCCCTGAGCCATCTGTTGCATGATTGAGTTAATATCATCATTTCCCGACTTTGGGGTCCAAGGAAATAACCCAGACACAGTCAAGTTATTAGAGGACCTTTGGGCATTCCCATTAGTAATGGCACCATCCATGATCATCAGTAAGCCTTTCCTAGAAAAATCAAAGTTGGCTGAACAAGCTGAGGGTATATGGCTGAGCTGCCCCTTCAGTTGCTTGATGGACTGTTGAAGTGTGCGTATCTGGATGAAGAGAGGACTGGCGTTTTATAAAACATAGATAGCTTCTCATTCTGCAAAGTGTCACCCTTCTCCTGTAATTTCATTTTCAAGCGATCAAGAACTTGTAGGACCTGCAGTTTACCTGTAGCAGGATTTTCAGGCACCTTGAATTACTGTCTTCAATCACTTTTAAAGAAACCAGGTCGGGCGGAGGCACCGGTGAGAGGGCAGGTGGGCAGGTTCAGCGTAGTCCTCCCTCCTGTCTTTGATTCTATGTTCCTCGGAGGTTTGCATTAGTGTTTTCACATTTGAAGTAGCAGTCACCCTCTCCAATCTTTGCTAGCTGCCTTCAAGTGAGAGATACTTTTGGTTGGTCCTGCTTATATGCTGAGGCTTTCTTCCATCTTGTATGGACACACTTCCTGCACACTTCCTGCTCCCTCTTTTGGCAGAATTCTTAAGCTTCTATGCCTTCTCTCCACCTTACAACACACCAGGCTGACTGTTGGTAACCTCCTTTTTCTCTTCTAGAAGCTGGTGCTGTAGCTCAAGATTGTGGTTTCTCACTTGTGTTCAGACCATGCCCTATTTTCTGTGCGTCCTCTCTGTCTATACAAGCTTGCTTCCAACACCGCCCTCAGGAACACACCCAAAGAACGAAGCACAGAGTGGGAGAAGGTGTAGGTTTGGCACTTGGGGCATTGAGGGCGCCCACAGGCAGTTGGGGGCATCCTCAAGTGAAGACCCACCCTGGGTGGGTCTCCTGCTCGAGTCTAGACCACAGTCAGTAGGCATCTCTTTAATGCCCTCTGATATTCTTATCTGCCTCTTTCTTTCATACTCTGTAGTCGAGAGCCATCACGGTTGGGGAATCCCGGTGTTCACTCACCGCTGTCTCTTTTCCCCTTGGGAGGGATTCTCAGCCTCCTTCTTATCTAAGCTGTGCCACCTTGAGGGAGGGGTGATGCTTGTAAAATTCCTCTTACCCGTTTCAGTGGGTTTTTTTTGTTGTTGTTTGTTTTTTTGCTCCTACGGAGTTCTAGAACTTCTTTAGAAACCTGAACATCTATAAAGGCTCTCTTGTCCAGATGTATCTGTGCAAGCCAGCATTTTGCAGAGGTTGGAGCCTGTTCCACAGTTTTATTGGGGTATATCTGCCTGTTACCCAATGCAGAGGTACTCTTCCTGAGTACCTTGGTGTGTGGTGCTGCGTACCACAGCTCCCACAGAGGCACTTTTGCTCACGGATAGATGCCAAATTTTAGAAGTTAAAGAGGGGACAGAGATCACGGGTGTCTTATGGAACCAAAATATTACTCTGTAAGTTTTATAATTTAAATTAATATTCTTAATTTTTATATTTGTTGGTTGATCAAAAGTCTATCAAATGAATTCCTGCTTTTGTCAGAGGAAGAACTTAGCCACATTTATATTTCTTATATTTGCATCCCTTTTGGGGGGGTAATAATAATTTCAACTGTGGTTTAACCTCAGGTCTATATTTCATCATATACAGTGTAATATTAATTATGTGTTTACTTAAACTTCAGTATTAAGTAGAGTCATTAGCCCCAGTGGAGAATCTATAGTTCCAGTCATTTTGTACAATGTCTTCACATTTTTTGAGATTCTTATTTCCAACTATCCATTGGTTGTCTGGATTTCTTTGTTAAGTAGTTTATTTTCAGAAAGAGTCTATATATGTTGCATTCAGTAAGTTCCTAATGTCAGGTTTTGATTTTACATTTGCATGAGAACAGGAGGGTGTAAGAGCTCGGCTCATTTGCTGTGTTCCTCAGACAAGGTAGACATTATTCTTTTATTTTCAGTCATTGATGGGGCTGTGACAAAGTCTAAGGTGAGCAGGATACTTTTTCTTTATACCTAAAAATAAGGGACATCACCAGGATGTGCTTTTTTTCTATTAATGCTCAGACTTAGTTGTCCTCTTATTTGGGTAGAGTTATCTTCTATTAATGCATAACTTTTTTTCTGTGGTGTTCTAGTCTTCAGAAATACTGATTTTAGACTTTTCAGATCTCCTTATTCCTTCTTTCGTAACAATCACCTTTTAAAGTGCTTTTACTTGTTTGGCAGAGTCAATTCTACTTCATGACGTTTCTACAGAATATCAAAAGGCATTCCTTTGTTTCTGATAAGGAAACACCTTTCACCTTCCTTTTCTGTGCTGAGAGATGCCAGCTCATTTTTTTTTTTTTAATAAATGTATTTATTTATTTGGCTGTGTTGGGTCTTCGTTTCTGTGCGAGGGCTTTCTCTAGTTGTGGCAAGCGGGGGCTACTCTTCATCGCGGTGCGTGGGCCTCTCACTGTCGTGGCCTCTCTTGTTGCGGAGCACAGGCTCCAGACGCGCAGGCTCAGTAGTTGTGGCTCACGGGCCTAGTTGCTCCGCGGCATGTGGGATCCTCCCAGATCAGGGCTCGAACCCGTGTTCCCTGCATTGGCAGGCAGATTCTCAACCACTGCGCCACCAGGGAAGTCCTGCCAGCTCATTTTTCATCTCTGTATTATGTCTTATCCTTTTAATTTCATCTGTTATAAGCATTTTTTTCAGTCTAAGTTGTCCATGATTTCTTAAAGAATGAAGAAGTATTTTTATGAAATTATCTTATTTTTCCCGAAACATTTATTCAAATACAAATTCTTGATCTGCTTTTGGATTCTTTTTATCCTAATTGTGGTGGGGATGGCAGTAAGATGGTGCAAAGGGAGCATCTATGCATAGGTCCCCTGTAAATTATTTCTGGAAATTTGCTGTGTGTGGGGGAAGCTCTCTAAGCCAGTCATTTGTTCAAAGATAGTTTTGGAAGTGATGGGTATAGTAATATGGATGGGTCAGGAATTGTCAGTTTTACACCAGGTATAATATGAAACTGTCAAAGGATTTTGAGGAATAGGTAAACTCTATATGCACACGTGAAGAACAATGCAAGTAGAATCTGGGTGGAATACAAAAGAAGAGATTATATAAATAAATGTAATAGCATTTTCAAATAATTGATAAGAAGAATCATTTGTCTGCTCTAAACACCCATGTAGAATGCTTTAATATCAGTTGATTGTCAGAAAATATTTTTCCGATGGTATTTAAACGGACTCCACCTTCAGATCCCTGAGTGAATTTTTAAAATACATAATATATCATTTATGAGAAAAATATTTTAAGCACTAACAATAATAATATTCTAATTCAGAAATTTCAGCAGTCTAGCTCAGTATTATCTACGTTTAATCCTCTCCTAACCGCATTCTACGTTTTCCCTGTATTTGTTGACACATGTTTGATGGTTTTATTGGCTTTATTACTGTTTCAAAAATTACATCCAAAATTTCACAGCTTAAAACAACAAGCATTTATTATATCACAGCATCTGTGGCTCAGGAACCTGGGTGCAACTTAGCTGGACACTCTGATGTAAGGTTTCTCAATCAAGGTGCCGGCCAGGGATGCAGTCATTTCAAGGCTTAACTGGAGGAAAATCTGCTTCCAACCTCACTCACACGGCTGTTAGTTGGCCTCAGGCCCCTGATGGTTGTTGGCTGTAGACAGCAGTTGTTTCACACATGGACCTCTTCATAAAGTTACAGGAAATAGAGTAACAGAGTTCACACAAGACGGGATTCACAGTTCTTTTGGTAACTTAATCTCAAAAGTGGCATGTATTCATTTTGCTGCATTATATTCATCAGAAATTAGTTACTAGGACCAGCACAGAGTCAAGTAGAGTGGATTACACAAAGGCATGAACATAAGGATGCAGGATCATTGGGGGCCCCTAGAGGCTGTCTAGTGCAATTCACTCTTGACGTGCAATAATTCACCTCTCTCCTACATGCAAAGTACATTCACCCTCCCAAGATTCCCAAGCATCTAATCCCACTAAAACATTAGCTCAAAGTGAAGAATCTTATCAAATAAATCAGATTCATAAGTGGATGTTCCTTTGGATGTAGTTCTCTGAGCACATTTTCTGTAGAAATGTAGATCAGAGAAACTAAAGAGACAAGCTATTTGCTCCCTACACACTCCACATACAAGGGTGCGATATAGAATAAGAACTATAGACATTCTTGTTGAAAAAGGGATCAAGTGGTAGGCACACAGGAGTGACTGGTCCATAGCAATTCTAATATCCAGCCAGACAAACACCTGAAGCTCTTTGATTATGTTTCAAGATGTGGGAATAATGCTCTGTGTCTCTCAGCTCCACCCTCTGTGTTCTTTGTTCACCTGCTATGTCATCCTTCTTTTATCACAAAAGGTAGCACATATTTGTAGCTGAGAAATGTTCTCAGCCTACTTCACCAGAGTAGAAATTTGGGGGTCCACCTTTATTGTCAAGAGGCAATAAAATACCTCTTTCATTTTATATTGTCTCTGACCTTTCGATCCAAATTGGCAGTGTTTCTGCTGATATGATTCTCTCAAAAACCTTGTGCATCTCCTGTGACTTTCATTAGGGCAATTGCCACTAAACAACAACAACAACTCAAACCTTTTTCTAACTTGGACCCCTGCTGACACACTGAGGGACAATGCTGTAAGCGTCCTGTTGCTTGGTTGGGAATATCTGTGGGTTATAGCCTTAAGCTCATTGAAGGACCTTTAGCGTGACTATAGTTCTCTCGGCATTAGTTTCCATTTTTCTGAAATCTAAACAATAGTTTTTACAGTAATAGCCTAGGCTTCATTGTTAGACCACAGTACTCCTGGTATTACCATTGAATTGGTCTTTGTGAAGAAACCATTTGTTCATGTTACCATCCTGTGCCCTATGGAGAGGCTGGGAGTTTTAAAATCCATAAAGCCCTGGCTCCATTTTGTTTAAAACATGCCTTCCTCCATTTCTGTCTCTCTTCTCTCATTTCACTCAAAACAGCAAGAAGGAATGAGATTGTGCCTTCAACATTTTGCTTGGAAATCCCCTTAGCTCGATCGACCCATTCAATTTAGGAGATTTTCTGCTTTCCACATAACTGCAGATAACAGGATTGCTAAACTTTCTGACAGTGTTTAACAAGAATCTTCTTTCCCCCAGTTTCCAATAACATGTTCTTCACTTTCTTTTAAACCCTCATTAACAGCATCCCCAAAATCCGGATTTCTATTAAAAATCTGTTCAAGGGAATCTGGACATTCTCTACTACGTTCCTCAAAATCCTTCCCGTTTCTGTTCATTCCCAGTTCTCAAACCACTCCCACATTTTTAGGTCTTTGTTATGGCAACACATCCTGCTGCATACCAAAATATGTGTAAATTACCAACTGCCGCCTCACCAATTACCCCAACCACAGCATAACAAAACAAACATTTAGCGTCTCAGTCTCTATGGCTCAGGAATCTGGGCACAGAGTTATTAGGTGCCTCCGGTTCTTTTATAAGTCTGCAATCCAGGTGTTGACCGGGGTTAGTGATCTCAAGGTTGGCTGGAAAAGGATTTGCTGCCCAGCTCACTCATCTGGAAGTCGAGAGCCGTCAGGCGGCCAGAAACATCAATTCCTTGCCAGTGGGACACTCCATACAGCTATTCACAACATGGCATCTTGCGGTCCCTAGAGTAAGGGCTCCTACAGTGTTATGGGTTGAATTGTGTCCCCCTAAAAGATATGTTGAATTCCTAACCCCCACCACCTCAGAATATAATCTCATTCAGGAATGGGAGCATTGTAGATATAATTCATTAAGACAAGGTCATCCTGGAGTAGGCTGGGCCCTTAATCCAAAATGACTGGTATCCATATAAGAAGAGGGAAAACTGGACACTGACACAGACACAGAGAGAAGAACACCATGTGAGGAATTACACTGGTACAGGCCAAGGAATGCCAAGGATTCCTGGTGATATCAGAAGTTAAGAGAAAGGCAGGGAACAGACTATCCTTGATAGGCTTCAATAGAGCATCATCTTCCTGACAACTTGATCTCAGAATTTTAACCTCCATAACTGTGTGAAAATAAATTTCTGCTGCCACCCAGTTTGTGGTAATTTGTTATGGCAGGCCTAGGGGGAAAATAAAAAGAGAAAAAGAAAAAACAATAAAAACAACAAGAAACCCAGCAATCCCACTCCTGGGCATATACCCAGAGAAAACCATAATTCAAAAAGATACACGCGCCCCAATGTTCATTGCAACACTATTTACAATAGGCAGGAGGTGGAAACAACCTAAATGTCCATCGACAGAGGAATGGATAAGAAGATGTGGTACATATATACAATGGAATATCACTCAGCCATAAAAAGGAACGAAATAGTGCCATTTACAGAGACATGGATGGACCTAGAGACTTATACAGAGTGAAGTCAGAAAGAGAAACACAAATATCATATAATATCACTTATATGTGGAATCTAGAAAAATGGTACAGATGAACTTATTTGCAAAGCAGAAATAGAGACACAGATGTAGAGAACAAACTTATGGGTACTAAGGGGAGAAGGGGGGCGTGGGATGACTTGGGAGATTGGGATTGACATATGTACACTACTATGTATAAAACAGATAACTAATGAGAACCTACTGTACAGCACAGGGAACCCTACTCAGTGCTCTGTGGTGACCTAAAGGGAAGGAAATCTTAAAAAGAGGAGACATATGTATACGTATAACTGATTCACTTTGCTGTACAGCAGAAACTAACACATTGTAAAGCAAATATAATCCAACAAAAATTAATTAAAAAAAAAAAACAAGAAAAAAAATATAGTCATCTAACCTAATCTCAGAAGTGACATTCAAGATTTTTGCCCACAGCTTCTGGCTGGTGAAAAGCTCACTCTATGGTAGTCCTAATATGTGTTGCCTACACTCTGTGTTACAGCCACTATAAAATAAATAATAAATAACACATATAAAGTATGTATATAGCATTCTTTAGTCATTCAAAAATCATTGAAAAAAGTGTTATTATTTATTTTAAGTAATTGGTGAAGTAGGAAGAAAAATCATTATTCCTTATGTCGGAGTTTTGACCTGGAAGGGATTCTTATTTTTAGTTTTGCACAGGAAACACTAAGCTTTATCACAGTGTATAAGGCCTGATCTGCTCAGTCAACAACTTGGTTTTTGTCTGTATGATGTAAAGGTAGGTGGTTAAGTGGACTTGTTACCTTGGCCACTAAAATTCCTACCTTCTCCTGTGACCTGCTCTCTGCAGACATTGTCTTATTGTTAAAAGTTAAAATGAGGAATATTAAAAATTTAAAGAGTTTATTTGAGCAAAAATTGATTCAAACTGGGCAGCATCCAATCTAGCAGACAGAAAGGAGCTCCAAGGGGCTGTACAAAATGAAAAACTTTCAGACAGAGGGGAATAGCATCAAGGAAATTATACCAGGCAAAGAAAGTGGGTTAGTTAATGCAAAGTTACTTTCCTTTAGGTGATGACAAGATTACATAGCTATTGCTGGTCAGGTAATTCTTAATCAACTGGTGTAAGATTCCATTTCTGGGGGAACCAAAACTATAGTTAAGCCTCAGTTTGGTGAATTGGTTGCTAGTGACTTAGCACAAGTGACTGTGTTTTGGGTTCGTCTTGTTTTTAACACCATGAACACCATTCCAAGAACCCCTAATTCCCTCCACCTACTCCTGAAGTGCATTTCCCTTTATTCACCTCCCAGATACACCAGAGGCAGGAGGGAAGTACCCAGAGCATGTAGCCATCCCTTTCCAAATCAAGGAAGTCACTTTCCAGGTCTCCCTAAGTCACTTTCAAAGCCCCTAAGTTGTTCCTCTCCCCTTTCCACAAGGGCAGGCTCAGAGGAAGTGGAGTTTTAGGAAGAATAATTCCTTGGGCTTTGAAGAAGTCTGAGTAGAAATTCTGAAATCTGTCCCAGGTGAGTGGTCTGCCTCCCTTCTTTTTTTTTTTTTTTTTCTGTACGCGGGCCTCTCACTGTTGTGGCCTCTCCCGTTGCGGGCGCACAGGCTCAGCGGCCATGGCTCACGGGCCCAGCCGCTCCGCGGCATGTGGGATCTTCCCAGACCGGGGCACGAACCCATGTCCCCTGTATCGGCAGGCGGATTCTCAACCACTGCGCCACCAGGGAAGCCCACTGCCTCCCTTCTTGAACCTGAGTTTTGCAAAATAAGGGTGGGGGAGGGGTGGATGTGATGATACCTGAAAACAAGATCTGCTTGCTCCTGGGGGCTGGTCCCCTCTTTATGTTGTGTGGCACCCTCTTCTTTACCCGAAGCAAACTTCCCCTGATCACCTCCACAGCCTCCTGCTCTGGGAGGGGATTCTTCTAAGGACTTCACGAACCTGCTCCTTTTACTGACCTGGCAGTGAGTGTTTCTGCCTGCACAGATGCCAGGGCTGGAAGTTGTTGGATGTCCCATCACCAGCAGCAGAGGCCTTGCCTGGGAGATTGTTAAAAATACAGGACCTCAGGTCCTACCTCGGACCCAGTGAATTCAAATCTGCAGTTAACAGGATCTCCAGATGATTCTCAGGCACCATAGCAAAGTGTTTAAACCACGGCTGTAAATGACACAGCCAGAATCAGTTATTTCGAGGATTTTATTCCAAAGCCGCCCTTGGTGTGTGTGTGTGTCTGTGTGTGTGTGCATGTGCACAGGCTGTGGGAGTGGGAAAGGGAAGGAGGTGAACATTGGCGCTGCTCATTAAGAGTTTGCATTTGATGTTTGTCCGCACCTCTGAGGGTATTTGTACATAAAGAAATGGAGTAGTGATTGCTAGAGTGAAACTTGTGTAGCTGCTCCAAAAACCCAAGGGTTTTTTTGGTTTGCGTTTTTTTTGTTTTGTTTTGTTGTTGTTTGTTTGTTTGTTTGCTTTACCTGAGTTCGTTTACTAAGAGTTCGTACCAGGGGGCGCTGCAGGCCTTTCTTTTTTTTTGTCCTTAAAACTTCTGTATACTGAAGTCAGAAAGCTCAAATTATTGGTAAATGCTTCAATCCACATTATTTCATTTGATACATCAATACCTGCATTATCCAGGTATTGGGTCTTTTGACTTTATGGATGAGTAAAGAGCAAGACTGACCATCTGTTTCCAATCTCCAAAACCCAGGCTCCTTTTGCAGCCTACCGCACCACTTGTTGCTCTTATGATAACTTCAATATGAAGTTATACAGAGAAAGAACTAAAATAAAATTTTGCCCAAGGCTGGGTAAGTAGTCTGTCTAAATTCGAGTAGATGAAAACAATATTTATTGTGTTGCTTTGCTAAGAGTCTTTTAATTGTTTGCAACACAAAATGCAACCCATATTGCAAATTCATATAAAATATTCTGTTAGGTCTTCTGCTAGAAATTTAAAGGGTATCACGGTACCTCTGAACAAGATTGATGCATGTATATGATGACCTGGACAGCCCTGATATTTCCCTAAACTTGTGTAAACTTTAGACAGGTGTCTACCTAACTATAGATCCCTCACTTCCCTTTTCTTAGAGCATTTACCTTAGAAAACTTGCAATTGTACAATTGTAAATTCTTTCTTTCAGCCTGTTTGAGAGGTAAATCTCATAGCCTCTTGCCTGGGTCTTTGGGAAAGACCCAAGAACGTCTTTCCCAAAGACTTGGGAGCCATCTCTTTGAAATATAATCATCAAGAGAGACAGTTTCCCTTTCACCCCAGTCTCAGTTGGAGAATAGGAGTCTGGTTTCCATAAAACATAAAAGAGCTATATATATCTTATATATATATCTATATATATCTTTTGTTTTTTCCTGTAATGATAAAGTTTTGTTTGCTTTATCAAGTGCAATAATCTGGATGGTCAGGACACTATTGTTACCTCTAATTAGGTACCTTCAAGAAAAGGAAGTCAATTTTCTTTGCTTATGAAGATAATCTGTTCATTCTTCTCCTGACCTTCTCCTTCATGTTCTCTGTTGTCAGGGAACAGCCATGTTGGTGCTCCTTCTGCTGCTGCTTTTTTGTTTACCCCACAGGTAATTCTGATACACTGCTTTGTAAGCTGGGCCTGTGTTGTAAAATAAACATCTTTAAAATTATATTTACCCTTCAGCAAGTGTAGATGGATGGGTAAAAATTCTCTTTCAAAAGTTACTATAGTCATAGCCAAGCAAAAATACAGATTTCAGCCTCAATCTTTTTCTCTTGATGGGTTAGTGCTTTAATTTGTTTAGCAGTGTCTCCAGCAGTTTCTAAAGTGCCTTTTTCAGGGACTTCCCTCGTGGTGCAGTGGTTAAGAATCTGCCTACCAATGCAGGGGACACGGGTTCGATCCCTGGTCCAGGAAGATCCCACATGCCGTGGAGCAACTAAACCCATGTGCCACAACTACTGAGCCCACGCACTGCAACCACTGAAGCCCGTGAACCTAGAGCCCATGCTCCACGACAAGAGAAGCCACTGCAATGAGAAGCCCGCGCACCGCAATGAAGAGTAGCGCCCCCTGCTTGCTGCAACTAGAGAAAGCCTGCACTCAGCAATGAAGATCCAATGCAGCCAAAAATAAATAACTTTAAAAAGTAAAAAAATAAAGTGCCTTTTTCTGATTTTCATTTAAAGAATTGTGGCAGCAAATGATCTTTGACCCTTAACTTATGTCACGTGTACAGAGCACACTCACTGGAGCTCTGTACATGTAACATGTATAACTTTCAGTTCTAGGTTAAGGATGAGTGTGGGTTCTTAGGTCACTGTGCTAAAAACAGTTATAATGCTGACTAAAAGTCACCTGCTTTTTAAAATTAACAGACTTCATTTTAGCTTTATGAGAAAAAAAGCAGTTTAGGTCTGCAGAAAATTTTAGCAGAAAATACAGAGTTCCCGTATGCGTTTCTTCCTCTTATGCATCTTCCCCTATTTTTAACACCTTCCATTATTGTGTTACACTGGTTACAGCTGATGAACAAATTTCGCTACATTATTATTAACTGAAGTCCATAGTCTAAATGAGGGTTCACTCTTTGTGTTCTATATGCTATGGATTTTGAAAAATGTATAATGACATGAATCTGAAAGGGACACAGTCAAGGGACAAAGTCGGTAATTAAATAGTTAACCCCACTAGGGGATTGTAAGTAAGAAAAGTATGGGAGACCCCTGTAAGTTAACGATCACTTAAGAAAGCAGGTTTGCTTAACCACAAAATGAAGCAGGCTTGTGTATCAACAAAGCCATGCGACCGAAGCATGAGACGTGCCCCAAAACAATAAAACAATGGTGGCATGAGACCCACATCCTGCTCAGTGAGCTCAGTAAGTTAATGACCCCTAGGACATGCTCTCTGCACATAAAAAACAATAATTTATGGAAAGGTGACATTGCATTGCAAAGTGAAAGACCCTCATGGTATTGAGACCTGAAATAATTTTTCCATAGTGCCATGACAGTCCTGGATTAACCACGTAGGGACAAGAAAACTCCCCAGCTGGACCTGGAGGAGGAGCTGATGATGGAAGCTTGACGTCTACTCAACAATGAGGAAGGGCTTCCCTGGTGGCGCAGTGGTTGAGAGTCCGCCTGCCGTTGGAGGGGACGCGGGTTCGTGCCCCAGTCCGGGAGGATCCCACATGCCGCGGAGCGGCTGGGCCCGTGAGCCACGGCCGCTGCGCCTGCGCGTCCGGAACCTGTGCTCCGCAACGGGAGAAGCCACAACGGTGAGAGGCCTGCGTATGTAAAAAAACCACAAAAAACCCCTGGGCTCCACCTATTCATCCCTCCCAACCTTCCCACCTCGGCCCCTTAGACAGACCTTTTCACTGTCTGCATAGTTTTGCCTTTTCCTGAATGTCAAATCGTTGGAATTTTACAGTCCGTAGCCTTTTCAGATTGCCTTCTTTCACTTAGTAACCTGCATTAAAGATTCTTTTATGTCTTTTCTTGATTCGAGAACGTTTTTTTAAGTCTGTTTTGCCAAAAGTTTTACTTTTGTTTTAGTTTCGAAGAATTCGTTAACGAAGAGACACCGCCCGTCACACAAATAGACAATTTCAACTTAACTTTAATAAAAAATCATTAAAAAGAAAGAAATAGAAATGAAAAGGGAGAGAACAGTAAAAGCGTGTACCTCACCAAACTGGGCCGACACCTACGTCCAGACTCGAACGGCGCTGGGAAGTCCCAAAAACAGCAATCTGGAGTCCCAACTGGGCAAGATCCCGGGCAGTGCGTCCACTCCACGGACGCAAATTGCAGTTTAGGGGAGTCCCGCTGATAATACCAGGCCGCAAACTGGTATCATCAGTGTGCCTGCAAATACGCAGCTTGGGGTTTCTTCAACGATGCTGTTTATCTCATTTCGTGTATCCTAAGAATTTCTAGATCCCCGGGAACTGGCCAGGTCCCTGAGGCTCATGGAACTGCATGATCCTCTCCCTTCTTTATCTTAAGTGCCGCCGGACTTGCTGGCCACAGCTCCCAAACAGGCACGTGGTCCAGGCAAGATCACAAATCAGTTAGTGGCCTAATATCGCCTCTGAAGCCTGAACAAGACGTCTTCCATTTCAGTCCTCCTAACAAAGTCCCTGAATATGATGCCATTGTTTGGAGCGTCTACAGTGTGTTTAGCCGTGTATATATTGACAGGCATCTTGGTTGCTTCCAAGTTTTGGCAGTCATGAATATAGCTGCTATAAACACACCTGTGTAGGTTTGGCATAAACTTCAGGTTTTTGTTTTTGTTTTTGTTTTTGCAGTACGCGGGCCTCTCACTGCTGCGGCCTCTCCCGTTGCGGAGCACAGGCTCCAGACGCGCAGGCTCAGCGGCCATGGCTCATGGGCCCAACCGCTCTGCGTCACGTGGGATCTTCCCGGACCGGGGCACGAACCTGCGTCCCCTGCATCGGCAGGCGGACTCTCAACCACTGCGCCACCAGGGAAGCCCCTAAACTTCAGTTTTCAACTCATTCGTGTAAATGCCAAAAAGTGAGATTGTTGGATCATATGATGAGTGTATTCATTTCTTAAGAGACTGCCAAGCTGTCTTCTAAAGAGTCATCTGCTTTTTATTATCACCCCTTGATGAAACTTCTAAATCATTTCAGGGATGAAAATAAGCCACCAGAAAAAAAAAATCTGTTGATCAAAGACTGATGTTTGCAGTTATGGTATTGTTTTGAAAACATGTTCCTAAACTCCTTTCCACCTGGACCAATCTCACTGTGGACAGATCCTCAGCTTTGAGATCTGATCACCCCAAGGAAGTCCGAGAAAGTGTGATGGAGACAGGTGATGCTATATTTAAGATCATTTAAAAATCAAAATGGAGTAACTATGGTTCACACATCCAGAATGGAGCCAGGTGGCCATCGGTGGATGTGGTTTCAGATGCATTCTTGCATCACTGAGGACTTGAACTTTCGGAACTGTATCTAATTTAAGAACACCACCAGCCATTTTCACGATATTTGCAAGCAGCTGCTGGCTGCAGACACTGTTTCCAAGTGCCCCCCTCCCTGCCCTGCAACTGTATAACCATTTTGAACCCCAACACATTCTTGTTTAAACAAGCACCCTTATTTCTTGCCAGCTCCAATCTGAATTCTTGACAATTTATGTAACCTTGCAGTTTTTTGCCTCTGTGAGCTTTCCCCATTTTGTAGTCCTGGAACGCATGCAACTCAATGCTTTTTGATCTGTGCCTCCTGAGACCTGAGCTCCTAACCACACATCAACACCTTTCGGGGGTATGTGTGTGTGTGTGTGTGTGTGTGTGTGTGTGTGTGTGTGGTCACAAGCAGGGTTTTCTGTTCTCAAAAGTCTTGGTTAACACAGGTTAGACAGCCTCGTCCCCACCTCTGGTAGGCCAGTGTGGCAACCAGCCTGTGGCCTGCTGCAGACTTTCCCCTGCTTTGCCAGGAAGGGACCCGGTTTGGGAGACAGCCTGAGCAGCGGGCAGTCTTCTTTGATCCACTGTTAACCCACCAGGACCCCATCAGGCTCTCCGCAAGTTTCAGTGTCCTCAGGCGACTTTGGAAAGGAACCAAAGACCCCTAACCTGAAGGCATCCTGTTTACAACGGTTCTGACTTTCTCTTTTGCCTCGAAGCCCTGGCAAATGAAAAACAGGAAGCAAAACTGGGTTAAAAAAAGCTGGGCGTGACATCCGGCCGTGGGATATCTACTGCCCTCTGGTCTACTGCCAGTGCCTGCTTCCTGGCCTGCCCCAGGCGGTGGCAGAAGGTTGAGGCCTGGAAGCCAGAGACCGTCCAGGAGGGGCTGCAGATGGGGAGGGATGTGGGCGCAGACCCCGAAGCTGGAGCCCCCTGGAGAGCGCGTGGGTGGGGGGGGCAGAGAGTTCATAGCCCTGAGACCAGCCATCCCCACAGGGCCGCCACCGCTCCAGCACCATGTCACAGTGAAAAGAGGAGCCGCCAAAGGGAGAACCGAGAAGAGGAAGAAGAAAACGCCTTCCTTGGTTTCACCCAGGCTGTGAACTCTCCAGGGCTTTCCCAACAGAGGTGAGGGTCTGGCCTAGACAGATGATTTCAAGAAATGTGACCTGATTTCTCCCCAGATGCCTGGGCCCCTAAGCCGCCCTCTTCATGGGAGTTTGCGCAACTTTAGGGAGTGAGTGGGAGATTCCTTAGGACAGGCCCTGTGGTCTGGGGATTAAGGGCTTTGAAAGGCTGGGAGACTGCGGCAGGCATTCCTAGTGACCTGGTTCAGGGCCCCTCCCTCTTTTTATGTCTCAGTGCACCCCAACCCCAGGTTGGTATCTTAATTGGAAAATAGAGATCCCTTTGGAACTGGCATGGCCCCCTCTGGAACTGGCCCCCTCCATTCCAGGAACACAGATCTCCCAACTTTCTTGGGGAGAATTGCCTTTAAGCTGGGTCTGAATACCCTCAAGCTCCCTCTGGCAGAATACCGTATGTTAAAACAGAAAGTTCCCATCCAGGTGTCATACAGGTTAATTGTGCCACTGGCTTCTTAACATACTGCTCTTATTAACTGAAATTTCAGAAACAAAGACCTGGTTGAGATAAAGAGGCATTTATTGGGGAATTGTTAGAGCTAAAGCCTGGAGACACAGATTCAGGAAGCTCTGGAGTTGTGATCTGCCAGGCCAAAAAAATGGAGGAAGTTTATAAGAGACAAAAGCAAGAAGCCCTGGTTAGTTTTAAACCTTGTCAAGAGCTATCATTGGAGAAGCTGAGGGTGCTTGTTAAGCAAGGATTGGTTGAATTTGAAATAGTTGCATAACCACAAGGCCACAAGGCAGGAGGGGGAAACTTGAAACCAAAAGGAAGCAAGGCGGGGGGCGGGGGGGGGGGTGCCTTGAAACCAAAAGAGGTGGCAGATGTTCTGTCCTTGGATCTGGTACAATACAAACAAAGTTCAAGTTCTTTAGTTCTGAAATCAGGCCCTTACTGGCCTCCCAACTCCATTTTTGTATGCTGAACTGTGATTACTCCATGATAATTTCTTTTCTTTTTTTTTACATAAATTTATTTATTTACTTTTGGCTGCATGGGTTCTTCTTTGCTGCGTGCGGGCTTTCTCTAGTTGTGGCGAGCGGGCTTTCTCTAGTTGTGGCGAGTAGGGCTACTCTGTTGTGTTGCGTGATTTGATGATAAATGATTAGGAATACAAAAAACATGAAGAAATGGGGCTGCCACTCTAACTAGATGTGTTACACAGCTGCTGCAGTAAATAACTCCCTAAATTTCATTGATAGCACAGTATATATTTACTTATAACTCAGGTAGCTGTGGAATTACTGGTCACAGGAATTACTGGTCAGAGCGCAACTTTCTTTCCTGGAAATTCAGGGACATAAGTTTCTTTTATCTTGAGGCTGTGCCGCCACCTCTAAGGTCTCCTTGATATTTTCACCTAAATAGAGAAAGGGGAAAGCTTTTGTGAAGACATGTCTGAGCTTGGGTGTCCTCAGCCTGAAGCAGCTTGAAGCAGGATTTTGGTTCCTGACCAGAGATTGAAGTCAGGTCGTGGCAGTGAGAGGGCTGAATCCTAACCACTAGACCAGTGGCCAGCGACAAGGCCCTGGTCAGTACGGCTTTGCAGAAAATGAATTTCCACAAAGAAACGGAAAGTAGTGAAACACGTAAAGTGTTTATTAGGGAGAAAAAGAGTACGTGTGAATAGGCACACGTGGGCAGGCTCAAGAGAGAGTTGCGCCCTCATGGTAGTTTGAATCACTTTTATGGGGCATTTCTTCTGGGTTTCCTTTGGCCAATCATCTTGCTTTGCCTGGTTCTGAGTCCATATTTGGTACATCTCAGGGTTCTCCCGTGTGTGTGTGCATCTCTTAGCCAAGATGGATTCTGGCCAAGAGGCCTATGGGTAGGTTGACATCACTCCCCATTTTGACCTCCAAAGAGCCTCTCTGAGCATGTATAGTCGGGAAGGTCTCCTTGACCTTGAAAATGAGAAATATATGGTCTCTTATCTGGGCAGGGCTTAGCTTCTCCTCTTCATCTTGGAGTATCTGTCCACAGGGGACAAACTCCAGCTCTTCAGCCTGGGGCCCATCTATCTCCTGCCTCAAGTCCATTTCTGGAAGGTCTGTGCCCAGTGACATAGCGACATACCTCACCTTGATTCATATTCACATTAGTGAGAATTATTTCTGTGGCCACATCTAGATGAAAGGGTTGGTGGAAATGTATATTTATAATATAGAAAAAATCCTCAAAACCCAACAGCAAAAATGCAAAGACTCTAATTACAAAATGGGCAAAAATCATAAAGATACATTTCACTGAAGAGGATAAAGAGAACAAATAAACACATGAAAAGATGCTCAACATCTTTAGCCATTACGGAAATGCTAATTAAAACCACAGTGAGAGACTACTCCACAAACCTCAGTACAGCTAAATTAAGAAACACTGACAGGGCTTCCCTGGTGGCGCAGTGGTTGGGAGTCCGCCTGCCGATGCAGGGGACACGGGTTCATGCCCTGGTCTGGGAGGATCCCACGTGCTGCGAAGCGGCTGGGCCCATGAGCCATGGCCGCTGAGCCTGCGCGTCCAGAGCCTGTGCTCCGTGGTGGGAGAGGCCACCACAGTGAGAGGCCCGCGTACCGCAAAAAACAAAACAGAACAAAAAAACCCTGACATCAAATGCAGGGAAGATGTGGAGAACCTGATTCACTCATACGTTGCTGGTGGGAATGTAAAATAGAATAGTGACTCTGGAAAAGTTTGGCTTTTTTTTTTAAAGTAAATGTACAATTACCATACAACCCAATCATAATTCTGAGTATTTATCCCAGAGAAATGAACATGTATTTCACACAAATACCTCTGCACAAATGTTTATAGCCATTTTATTCATGATAATCCAAAACTGGAAAAAAAGAAAGAGATGTTCTTTAATAGAGGAATGGTTAAACAAACTAGCATACAGCCACACCATGGAATACTACTCAGCAATAAAAAGGAGTGAAGTCCATTGCTTCCCTGGTGGCGCAGTGGTTGAGAATCTGCCTGCCAATGCAGGGGACACGGGTTCGAGCCCTGGTCTGGGAGGATCCCACATGCCGCGGAGCAACTAGGCCCGTGAGCCACAACTACTGAGCCTGCGCATCTGGAGCATGTGCTCCGCAACAAGAAAGGCCGCGACAGTGAGAGGCTCGCGCACCGCGATGAAGAGTGGCCCCAGCTCGCCGCAACTAGAGAAAGTCCTCGCGCAGAAACGAAGACCCAACATAGCCAAAAGTAAATTAATTAATTAATTAATTTTTTTAAAAAAAGGAGTGAAGTCTTAATACACATAACAATTTGGATGAATTGCCAGAGAACTATGCTGAGTTAAAAGAAGCTAATCACAATATTCTATTCTCTTACCTTTCAGAGCTGCTTTCTACTGGCAGTCATCAGAATGACCAGCATTCCAAGTGTAAACGCCAAAAGAAAAACTGGGCTTGAGAAGTTTAAAACTTAAAATATAGAAAAAGAAAAGAACATACGAAAAAATATTTTTTTTACAAATGAAGTATGCTTTCATTAACTTACATCTAATTTCTTCCACCTCTCTGCCATCTTACAAGCCACTGCCATACTAGATCTCAAAGCACCATTCTGATTATTGATGCCCCATTGCATGGTCCCCAGTGGCTATATCCATGGCCATTTACTGTCTCTAATCTACCTTTATAGCACCAAACACCATTGTTTTCAATATTTAAACTTCCCTTATTGATGCACTCTACACCAGCGGTTCCCAGTATAGGCTCCCTTTTAGAATCATTTTGGTCGGGCCGGGGTTGGGGGGGGGGGCGGTGGTGGGGGAACATCTCAGAAAATATGGACGCTCAAATACCACCTCCCAGAGATCCTGATTTAATTAGGCTCTCCTGGTGCGTTAGAATCATTTTTTAAAAGCCTCCTAGTGATTCAAATGTGTAAGCAGGGTATAGAATCATAATTCTACCTCGTTCCCTATAGCTGAAATAACAAGTTCAACTTTGTCTAAATCCTATCTTTCCTTTAAGCTTCAGTGTAAGTGCCATCAACCCCCATGAAGTCTTTTCCCAAAGAGAAACACTCCCTGGCCCTTGGGCCACAAGCAGTATAGTTGGTAAGTTAGTTGCAGACCAAGTTGATGTCACACTATCATTATGGACCGTTTAAAGCCTCTCCTGTTTCACTTATCCTCCTTTAAGTCCCATTTTTGCCCCTCCATAGGCACCTATTCTTGCGCATTTGATGTGCACTATTTTTTTTAAACAGATATTGTTTCTCACACAGATATATTTAATAAATATTATTATTTTAGTATAGTGAACAGTTACGTATCACAAGATTATACTTAATTTTCATGTAACTATAACCACCACCCTAATCGTTAAATAGGATATTACCGGCCGCACTCAAGCCTTCTTGTTCTCCTGCAAATTACTATTCCCTTCTTGCCGCCAAAAGAATCTTCTTAACCTCAGAGATTACTTTTGCTTGTTTCAGAGCTTTTTATAACTTGAACAGTTCAAGGTGTATTCTATTGTGCCTGTTTTCTTGTATTGAACATTATGTTTTTGAGATTCACCCATGTCGTTGCCTATAGCAAGAGTTTGTTCATGCTCATTGCTGAATAGTATCCCATTGTATTAATATACCACAATATTTTTCCATTCTCCTATTAATGGGCATCTGAGTTTTCAGTTGTTGGCTATTACAAATAATTCTGCTATAGCGATTTTGTGTATGTCTTTTTATGTACATATGTGTTTATTTGGGGCAATGTGACTAAAATTTCTGGATCATGGTTTAGCTATGATCAACTTTAGTTGTTATGTCAAAGAGTGTTCCAAAATTTCTATAAATATTTATACCCCCACCAACAGTGTATAAGCGTTCCAGTTGTTTTATATCATCCCTAAGAAATTATATACTGACCTTTTTCATTTTATCCATTAGAGTAGATGTTTAGTGATATCTGTGGAATATTTTCCCTGTGAAAATGTTTTTTTCTATACCAAGGTAAAGTAAATCTCATTCATGTTGTCTGGTATGGCAAAATTCTGGACGTTTCACAAAATAATACTAAGGAGTAATGCTTAATAATAAAGTTACTAATAGTAACTTTTGTCAACAGGAAATGATCTTCTCCTTAGGGATTCGGTGACAATTTGTTATGGAATTTATTCAAACATCTGTTGCTATGTTTTCAAGGTCACCAATCTTTTCTCCTGCAAGTCTAACCTGCCATTAATCTAGTCAGGGAATTTTTCATCGCAAGAAATTGCAGTTTTTGTCACTAGAAGTTGGGTTTGTATCTTTTCTTAAATATCTTCTGTGACTGTACTTAATAGTTATAGAAACATTTTGATTTCCTTATCTGCTATTTGTAATATCTGTATTATTCCTGATGCTGAAAGCTCAGCCCTTTGTGCACTGGTGCTGTTAGACCTGCGCGGTCTCCTAGGAGTTTCGACTCGCCCAGGAAACAACAAGAGTCGGAAGTCGATGCAAAACGCAAGAGGTTTATTGAAGGCCGGTGCACCGGGGTTCCTTGGTCCTCACGCAGGAGGTCGAAGAAGGAACCCCTTTTGGGCGCGAATATGTCAGTTTTATAGGTTCCCACTTCCCCGTATGTAAATTATAGATTTGGTTGTGTTTTCCTGCTGATTGGTCCCGGCTTAGGCTCGGACCAGAGAGGGAACTTGTCCCCAGCTTCCTGATTGGTCTTTGACAGATACCTTTTTTACATTTTGTTTATCTCCCTCCTTCTCAGAAGGGAGCCGGACATCCTGGAAATTCACCCGTTGTCTAAGAAGCCCCTATTGTCTGGAGAGTTCTTAATCATTAGCTGGAACAATGTCCCTCGAGTCCCACAGTGCCTAATCAAATCTCAGAGACAGAATTTTGGGTGCAGTAGAAAAGAATAGCTTTATTGCTTTGCCAGGCAAAGGGGGACACAGCGGGCCCATGCCCTGAAAAACTGTGTGTCCCAATCCAGGGGAATTTGGTGTGGAGTTTTAGCAATGGTTCAAGAACTGGGGTTGCTGATAAGATTAGGGTGTGTGCAGGGACTGCACTCCTTTAATCTGGTCTCAGGTAATCTAATGAGTTTCTGTGGTTCCTTAAATCTGGCCTCAGGTGGTCTGCTCGAAGAGCTTCTCTGGTTACTTTAATCTGGAATGAAGAATGCTGACATCTTTCACTTGTTGGGGGGTTTAGTTCTATAAAGACCTTAAAGATATTGTTATGTGTATCCCTTGAGGCAGAACCAGCGCCCTGCCCCAAGGCTGCACTGTTGTTTCTTGACTGTTCCTCCCTTGTCTCTGCATCCCCTCCCTTCCCTGATTAGCAACTGTTCTAATCTGCCTTTAGAACTCAGGGAAGGTCATGGAGGCTGGAGTCTATTCCTTACAAACAAGAAATGGGGGACAGAAAGACTTCCATGCCCAGGAGTCCCACAGGGTCCTGCTCCGTTTCATTCCTGGGCCTGTTTGTATTGGCTCATTTTCTTCACATCATGGGTCATGATTTCCTGCTTCTTTGCAATCTTTGATAGCATTCCAGAGATTGTGAGTTTTTACCTTGTTGGGTATTGGATATTTTTGCATTTCTCTAAGTATTCTTGAATTTGTTCTGAGACACAGTTAAATTATTTGGAAATGGTTCTAGCCTTTTGAGTCTTCCTTTTAAGATTTGTGTAAAGGAAAAGTCTACAGTCCTTCCTAATTGGTGTTTCTTCCCCGTGAATCTCCTTTACTATGCACACAGAACTCTTCAATTCTGTTCACTTCTGGTCACCAAATGCACGAGATTTTTCCCCTAAACAAGCAATTCTCTATGACACTAGCCTGGTGTCCCACGATTTAACTCAATTCTAATACTATCAACCTGGAGATAGCATCAGATCCCACAGGTTAAGGGCCCAGTCCCACAAGATTGCTTCCCACTTCAGATGCCAGTGCAAGTAGTAGGCCCCCAGGTTACCCATAACTTCTGTTCAATTTGACTACAAATCAGAGATTACCATGACCCCCTCCTCGATTTTGATTAATTTGCCAGAGTGGCTCATAGAGTTCAGGGAAACCCTTATGCTTACCAGTTTATTAGAGGGTGTGATAAAGGATACAGATAAACAGCTTGATGAAGAGATTATATAGGGTGAGATCTGGGAGGGTCTTGAGGGCAGGAGCCTCTATCCCCATGAAGTTGGGGGCATCACCCTCCTGGTGTGAATGCGTTCATCAGTTTGGAAGCTCTCTGAATGCCATGCAATTGAGATTTTATGGAGGCTTCCTTGAATAGGCATGATCGGTGGTTAACTCCATTTCCAGCTCCTCTCCGCTCTCTGGAGGATGGGGGTGGAGCTGATAATTCCAAGCTTCTGAATCATGACATGGTCTTGCTGGTGACCAACCCCCTCCAGGAACCCATCCACCCAGAGTCACCTCATCAGAACAAAAGATGCTCCTCGTGCAATTATCACTTAGGAATTTACAAGGGTTTTAGGAGCTTTGCGCCAGGAACAGGAACATTTTACATATATAAAAGATATATGTATTTTTCCTATCATCTCAATTTGTTAGAAGCAATCAGGTCACCATTTAGTCTATGGCTAATCGTTCCCCACCACTGAAGCAAGATATTTATGAGTACTCCTAAAAGGCCCCATAAATGATGAGGTTTCCCAGTCTGGCTGGTCTGAACAGGCACTATTCCCATCTGGATGGGAACACTGGATACTGCTTCCTCTAGTCATTTCATGTTTTTTTCCCTCCATCCTCATACACAAGTGCTGATCAGTACACTGCTGAATACCCAAGGGGGACACTCTGTACACCCCCAGAATCCTCTGGCTGTGTATCTCTTTCTTTTCTGATACTCTATCTGCATAGCCCTTGTCTCTGAGCTTCCCCTCTTCACCTCAGGGAATCTCTTGGCATTTCTCTGGTTTTCCGCTGCTTAAATCACACATACAGAACTGTCTCTGGGCAGTAGCTGGGGCAATTGCAGGACTCACCAAATTTGTTTTCAGAAGATCACTGCCCTTCATTGATTGATGCCCAGTGATTGAAAAGTATTTTTTTTTCACACATTTTCTTGTTTTTCTTTTTAGTTGATTCAGGCAAGAAAGTAAATCTGGTCCCTGTTATTCCATTTTGACAGGGAACAGAAGTCTGTGGAGTTGATCTTTTTTTTTTTAATTAATTAATTAATTTATTTATTTTTGGCTGTGTTGGGTCTTCGTTTCTGTGCGAGGGCTTTCCCTAGTTGCGGTGAGCGGGGGTCACTCTTCATCGCAGTGCGCGGGCCTCTCACTATCGTGGCCTCTCTTGTTGTGGGGTATAGGCTGCAGACGCGCAGGCTCAGTAGTTGTGGCTCACGGATCTAGTTGCTCTGTGGAATGTGGGATCTTCCCAGACCAGGGCTCGAACCAGTGTCCCCTGCATTGGCAGGTAGATTCTCAACCACTGCTCCACTAGAGAAGCCCCAATCTTTCTAAGTTAAAAGCACTTTGCATTTTAAAATTCTAAAGGACTTGTCAGCTTCATTTATTTCCTTTACAGCCCACTTACTGGGCGGTAGTTTTGCTTTTCTTTTAGCTGATTGTTCAGATTCAAACTGTTTCCCCTCCCAGTTCATGCTTTTACAACTATTTCGAGACAGTGCCAAGTGCTCCTGATGAAGCAGAAGCATGACTGTGGAGGAAGGTTCTTTGAAAATCTTACAGACAGAACCTACCTCCAGAGAAAGCATGGAGGAGGGACGATCTGGTAAGGTAAAATTGATAAGCTTTGACAAAACAAAACAGCTTTTATTCCACTGACCACTGACAGCAGGATAGAAATTGCACTGCAGGAATATAATTCTTCACAGTTAACCTCCATAGAAGGAGAGATGTTTTGAGGGACTAGAGGTGGGTGAGAGGACAAGTGTGTAATTGTTGTGTTGGTGATTGTGTTACTGTGTACGTTACTTAAATATTTCTGCACAGTGAATTAGGTTACAGGAGGCTAAGAGAAAAATGTTCTCTGGGTTTATTTTATTAGTCCTTGCTGGCAACCTGCACCCTGGCAAGTCACATTATGATATTAAATAACAGATCATTATATCCCAGAGTCATGGCAAACAGACAACAATGGATTTGTTTTTTTAATTTTTATTTATTTATTTAATATATCTTTATTGGAGTATAACTGCTTTACAATGTTGTGTTAGTTTCTGTTGTACAACAAAGTGAATCAGTTATAAGTATACGAATATCCCCATATCCCCTCCCTCTTGAGCTTTTCTCTCATCCTCCCTATCCCACCCCTTTGTTTATTTATTTTTGAGGTTTTTTTTTTTTGGTATATCTAACAATTTGGAAATACATATACTAATAAAAGTTGCCAGTACCTACTGTATAGACAGGGGACTCAGCTCAATATTAGGTAACAACCTAAATGGGAAAAGAATTTGAAAAAGAATAGATACATGTATATGTAAAAAAACAAAATTAACCATGACACCTGTTCTGTAGTCTGATTGACTCTAGTAATCATATACTTGGAATTTGTTATTTGTTAGACACTGGGCTACAAAGACAAATTGTATTTAGACCCTGATTTCAGGGTTTCATCATCTCAAGGACAGCCAAATGAGTTACTCCAATTTGATGTGATTAGTGCTACAATATATTTAATGAAACCTAGGGAGTTGGAGATGGCTTCACTTCTGAAGTGACCTTTGACCTGGTGTCACATTTTCTAGAAGAAATAGGATTAAAACTCACAATTTTAAAAGAAATATTTATTGCAGTATGGTTGCTTTACAGTGTTGTCTTCGTTTCTGCTGTGCAGCAAAGTGAATCAGTTATACATATATCCCCTCTTTCTTAGTTTTCCTTCCCAGTTAGTTCAGCACAGAGCACTGAGTAGAGTTCCCTGTGGTATACAGTAGGTTCTCACTAGTTATCTATTTTATACATAGTAGTGTGTATATGTCAACCCCAATCTCCCAATTCATGCCACCCCTCCCTTCCCCCCTTGGCATCTGTAAGTTTGTTCTCTACATCTGTGTCTCTATTTCTGCTTTGCAAATAAGTTCATCTGTACCATTTTTCTAGATTCCACATATAAGTGATATTATATGATATTTGTTTTTCTCTTTCTGACTTACTTCACTCTGTATAACAGTCTCTAGGTCTATCCATGTCTCTGCAAATGGCACTATTTCGTTCCTTTTTATGGCTGAGTAATATTCCATTGTATATTTGTAACACATCTTCTTTATCCATTCCTCTGTTGATGGACATTTAGGTTGCTTCCATGTCCTGGCTATTGTAAATAGTGCTGCAATGAACATTAGGGTACATGCATCTTTTTGAATTATGGTTTTCTCCAGGTATATGCCCAGGAGTGGGATTGTAGTTCTGTTTTTAGTTTTTTGAGGAGCTTCCATAGTGGCTGTACCAGTTTACATACCCACCAACAGTGTAGGAAGGTTTCCTTTTCTTCACATCTTCTCCAGCATTTATTGTTTGTAGATTTTTTGATGATGGTCATTCTGACCAGTGTGACCAGTGTGATGATGGTCATTCTGACCAGTGTGATGGTTAACTTCTTCTTTCTTCTTCTTGTGGGATAAGGGGCGGTGACCACTCTTAGCTACTTCCTTCCTCATTCTCACCAGTGTGAGGTGATACCTCATTGTAGTTTTGATTTGCGTTTCTCTAATAATTAGTGATGTTGAGCATCTTTCATGTGTTTGTTAGCCATCTGTGTGTCTTCTTTGGAGAAATAAAAGTCGTAATTTTTTGTTCAAAAAGTAATTCTAACTAAGTACAAAAGTATATTTTCTTTCCTTTGAGTACAAAAGTGCCCCACAAAATTTCCTTTTGGAATCAAGGGTAAATCTGATATTCAGTGATATCATTAACTATTTCAGCTAAAATCTATTGAGGCTCATTTCTGTGTCCAAATGATTTTCTCTTTGCTTCCCCCTTTGTCTCTCTTCCTCTTTATGTCTCTCTCTCTCTGTCTCACAGGCTCTGGTGTACTTTTGTGTTTCCTCTCTCTCTCTCTCTTCCTCTCTCTCTTTCTCTCTTTCCTATTCATTCCCTGGCCCTTTGATTATGGTGGCTCTTCAGCTAGCCTTATGTCATCCTGTTTAGAGTACCTTACCAAAGTAGTTTATAAAATGTGCCTTACCAGAAATTTTCAGGAGTGATCATAAAAATGATATGAACATTTTTTAAACATAATCATTTTAGTTAAAGAGTTTTGATTTAATGAGAACATCAGAGTATTAAAACAACATAGTGATTAGTAAAAGCATTTGTTGAAATATAGTATCTGTTTAATTTTGTTATTTATCAACATCCATGCATTAAAAAAAAAAATTGTAACCTCCTTCCCCTCTCCCCAGTTGATGTTAGCTGAGAATTAATTTCTTACTGTTCTCTAAGGAGACTTTTGTTTAATAAAACCATGAATAATTATTGACTCAAAAAAAAAGTCCCTGCAGAAACTGGAACTATTGTTATATAGATCCTTTGTCATTTAAAAACCGATGTGGGTGTTTGAGGGTGGGAGTTGGAGGCTAAACCCAACCGCCAGCAAACCCTTTAGCATTTGTAGTTTATAGCAAATTTGATGAGAAAGAAAAAGAACATAGCTCACACGTGCTTGTATTTCAGTCCAGCAGAAAGAATACCTTTTACTGAACCTCAATTTTCTGCTAAAAACAAACATTTCCTTCTTTCTTCTTCCCTTCCCCCCTCCCTGAATTTTATTTTTTATCAACAGGATATTGTAGTTCCTGAAACACAGGGTTCATGCTTAATGAAAAACGAAGTTCTTAACGTTAATGTTTTTCTAGCTAAGTCAAGTGATTACATAACCGAAACTATTTGACCAGTGCAAATGTGAAACCTATTCTTTTGAAATTTAAACTGTTCCTGTAAGTTAACTAAGTTTTCTAGAACATGAAAATAAAAGTTAAAACCAGTAGACCAGTAATATGGTTCATTTCTCTGTTCTTCTGTGAGATAATTTCTGACACCATTTTTCAAACTAGAAATTTGAAGGTTGTTGTGTTCAGAGTGTAATATAAGAGGCATACGAATTTAGAGGGAGACAAAAAAAGGACACACCAGAGGAGTGTTAGGAAGGAAGCAATTTTCCTCTGCTCTTCTGGCTGGTTTAAGAATTAAATTGACATGAGATAAATAACAGGAGAAAATCAAACAAAAGTTTAATAACATGTATACATGGGAGAGACACAGGAAAATGAGTAACAGACTAAAATGACCAAAAACTTCACCTTAAATACTGTCTCCAGCTAATGACAAAAGATGTTGGGGGTAGTGGTTTGGGACTTCAAAGGGGAGGAAGGTCATTGACAAGGATATGGAAAAGCAAATGTTTGGTGAATAAATGTTTGCTGGGCCACACAGAGACAAGGGACACAAGAGTAGACTCTGATCTTTAGGCCATGTTCAGTTTAAAATCATCACACTCACCTCTTAATCTTTGCAGATATCTCTGGTGATAGCTCTATTCCAGGAACAGGCCTTCTATCTAAATTGTTTTAGGCAGTTAGGGGGATGGTCAAAGATTCTTCCTGAGTCTTTTGGGCCTTGATGGTTTTCAGCTTGAAATAATCCACGTGCCAAAGAGACATCTGGGGGTGGCAAATTTTATTCCCCTACAAAAAAGGAGAAGAGAAGTATTAATAAGTAAGCAAGAAAGAGAAATGGAACATGAAACAAGGGAGGGTGTTAGGAGCTAGATATAGGGAAATAAAGGAGAAGAAAAAGGGGGGACTTTTAGAAGATTAGTAAGGGGGCAAATAGGAGATTTATTGGAGAGGTGTAAGGGGAGATGTACGTCTTACTCTTCTAACAATGAAAAAAATTATGGAAGTCATAACATACTGAGTTTCTAAGACAATTTTGCTTTAATGTAGAGCCAGAAAGAATGAAGGTCGAGATTTTCTTATGGAGGCAAAATCCAAATGTCGTTGTATACTGTTTAAACAAGCCAATGCGATATTGTTTTCCCCTGCCTAGCATTTAAACTGAGGTTCCCTATCATTCTGGAAGATATACGTGAAATGTAGTGGTTAAAAGAAAGTCAGCAGGAACTTTTTCAAAGTATAGTTGACATTCAGTAAAATTCACTCTCTTGGGTTACATTTCTATGAGTTTCGACAAATACATATAATCATGTAACCACATCACAATCAAGATATAGAACAGCTCCACACCGGCCACGCCCATGCCCTTTGTAAACATTTCTTTCCCGTTCCCTCACCCTTTGGCAACCACTGATCTGTTTTCAGTTCTTACACTCTTGCTTTAGAAGAATGTCTACGGAGTCTGACTGTTTTTCACTTGGCGTAATGCATTTAAATTCATCCATATTGTACTGTGTATCAATAGTGTGGACTTAGTAAAGAGAGACATTATTCACAAGGACTCTTACAATAGGAAAAGGGCTCTAAAAAGGTTCTCATGTTATAAATAGGGCAAGAAGGGGAACAGAACACCTGTGGGGAAAGAGAGCATGAGTGTGAAGAGCAGGTGTCATTACCAGAGTTAACACTTCTCACTTGTGTCCCAGGGACACGTGGTCATGAGCACACATGAGCTGTTATGCATCTCAGTGCTTTCTTTAGTGCTTGTTTGCATTTTCAGGCAAGCCAGAGTTTGGGGGTCTTTGGGGAGGAGAGGGCCTCACTAAAATTTATCAAGCCAAAGCAAAATAAGAAATGAAGAATTTTGAACATGTTACTGAGTGCCAGCTCGCTTAGCTCGCCACACGACAGGCCAATGAATCAGAGAGATGTTGAGGCAGGGAATACAACTGTACTCGGAAAGCTGGCAGACCGAGAAGATGGCAGACTAGTGTCTCCAGTAAACCGTCTTGTCAGGTCTGGATGCCAGTTTCTTTTATAGAATCAGAGGTGGTGAGGAAGTAAAGTAAAAGGGCCATCAGTCTTGCAAAACATATCCTGGAATGACCAGCCTCGGTGAGGGGATGGTTAATTTCTTCTTTCTTGCAGCCATTCACAGGTGGGCAGGGTCAGATTGTCTCCCTGTGAGCCCAACCAAGGCACTTTAGTATAACATTCAGGCAGAGGGGCAGGGTTCCCTGAGGCAAACCATGATGTATGATTATAATAAGAAAAGCAACAAAAAGCAAAGGTTAAAATCAAAGAAACAGGTTGAACATGGAGTCTGATTTAGCTTTTCCCTATTAAAATTCCCCACTGTCAATTTCCATTCCACAATCTTGTGGGATAAGGGGCGGTGACCACTCTTAGCTACTTCCTGCCCTGTAGGGATGATGAGGGGTGATCGTGGAACGGAATCGATCAGCATTGGGCAGGGAATAATTCTTAGAAGTTTTAGTAAATAGTACAATTCTCAGTTATTCAGACCTGACGCTGTCCTGTTCAGTAGAACAGGACTAAACAAGTACATTGATCCACGCTTCTCCAGCTGTAAGGAAATTGCAGTGTCAACACTTATCCTTTTTTTTTTTTTTTTTTTTTTTTTTTTTTGCCGTACGCGGGCCTCTCACCGCTGTGGACTCTCCTGTTTCCGGACGCGCAGGCTCAGCGGCCATGGCTCACGGGCCCAGCCGCTCCGCGGCATGTGGGATCTTCCCAGACCGGGGCACGAACCCGTGTCCCCTGCATCGGCAGACGGACTCTAAACCGCTGCGCCACCAGAGACGCCCTGATTCTTATTCTCTCATTAGCTCTTCTTTCAATAACTGGAAGATTCTCTAGGGGAAAACAAACAGTTTCTTGGGCCGTGGTTCTCTTTTGTGGACCTGGACCTTTTGTGAAGGGGGTTGGCAATAGGGGAGTTGAGGTACAGCTGACTGTACAGGTTGGTTCTGTGATAAATTTAAGTATTTCTTCCTAATACCTTCATGAGATTGAGATTATGACATTTGTATTTATAGGTAAAGACCTCCAAAGAAAACGCCTACTAATTACATCTCCTCTAAACCTGCTTTACTCTTGCATCATCATTATTATGGTCCTGGCTACAATTGTGATAGTACTTTCCATTTTTTTGTCAGGTAAGTTACCTGTTCTCCAAACTTTACTATGTTCTTCACACGTTCATGTTGTCGATAAATAGTTACTGAGCTCCATTATGTGCCAGGCACTGTGTGAAGTGCCTGAGGTATATCAGTGAACAAAACACACAAAAAAATCCCTGCTCCCAGGGAACTCATATTGTAGCAGGAAGACACAGATACTATAATATAGGGGTAACAGTTTGAAGAATACAAGGGGCCAGGGTAAGCCTCCTTGAAAGGATGACTTTTCAGCAAACTTTTGAAGGTGATGAAGGAGCCATGTGGCTATATGGGGAAAGCATTCCAGGTGGCAGGAACAAGCAGAATCAAAGGAGGAATCTCCTTGGTATGTTGGAGGAAAAGCAAGGAGGCTTCTTCAGCTAAAGCAAAATGAGAATGAGGGAGAGTAATGGGCTGGGGGTCAGGGAGATAATAGCCTTATGAGTCAGTTAAAAATTTCAGCTTTGGGCTTCCCTGGTGGCGCAGTGGTTGAGAGTCCGCCTGCTGATACAGGGGACACGGGTTCGTGCCCCGTTCCTGGAAGATCCCACATGCCGCGGAGCGGCTGGGCCCGTGAGCCGTGGCCGCTGAGCCTGCGCGTCCGGAACCTGTGCTCCGCAACGGGAGAGGCCACAACGGTGAGAGGCCCGCGTACCGCAAAAAAAAAAAAAAAAAAGACTTTAGCTTTTATTTTGAATGTAGTGGGGAGGATGAGGAAGAGGGAAATTGTAGGAGAGGAATGCCATGATCTGCATTTCACTGTAGAATAATCATTTTGACAGCTACTTTGAGAAAAGATTGTTAGAAGTAAAAGTAGACTCAGGAACACCTATTAGGGAAAACTTGTAGAGATCCAGGCCAGAGAGGACCGTGGCTTGGTAAAGTGATGGTAAAAGTGGAGGTGGGACTAGGTGTCAGAATCTATCTACTTTGAAAGTTGAGTCAACAGTATTTCCTATCAGATTGGATAAGGGAGGGAAAAGTGAGGTTATGGAACAAAAACATCTATTCTTCCCATAGCCTACACTCTGAAATCTTGCTGGTTTCAGAGCAACTAACAAGGGCCCAAATATTTTCATATATATTTAGCAGAAATATGTATAAAACAAAAAACGACATAGGAAACCCTACGTTGTATTTTTGGTACTAAAATCAATATTTGAACTGTGTTATGTTTTGTCTACTAGAAGGGTTTTTTTTGTTTTTTGTTTTTGGGTTTTTTTTGTGTGTGTGTGTGGTACGCGGGCCTCTCACTGTTGTGGCCTCTCCCTTTACGGAGCACGCGCAGGCTCAGCGGCCATGGCTCACGGGCCCAGCCGCTCCGCGGCATGTGGGATCTTCCCAGACCGGGGCACAAACCCGTGTCCCCTGCATCGGCAGGCAGACTCCCAACCACTGCACCACCAGGGAAGCCCTACTAGAAGGTTTTATACCCCCTAAGAAATGTACCATAGTAAAATCTAGGAAAGGCAAGGAGTTTGCCTTTCTTTTGTCAAGAGTAAGAAGGACTGATACTAAGGAAGATGTGGGAAAGGGGATCTGTATGATACTAGGAAAGAGTACTACAGAAATTAAATGCTACAGGAATTGATTCCTTAAAGCCATTAGTGTCCGTGTACCCCTGGGAAGTCAGATACATAGGTACTCTGCTTGAAGTCCAGTGGACTGGTGACTTTTGTGCCTGGGATAAGACTGTTAGTGATGACTTAGGAAGGCAACAATTGAATGTACGTATTTCAAGACTGACCTCGGGGGTAAAAGATCACCATATAAAAAATATATATTTATTCACATATTAGTTTCTGTAAACCATTCTGTTCCAAGGCAAATCCTCAATATAATAAAATCATTTAGGAAAAACCAACTACTGCTAGCTTGCCCTCAGCAAGTGATCATGGATCTCAATATTGTATTCTCCCAGAAACCAAAAAAAGAAAAATGATCTCAGAAAGGCCTGCTGTTTTGACAAGCAGTGAAATGCAATCATATTTCCACATATTGAGTAGCAGTTGGTATTTTATAAGTGGCTAAGGCTGGTAGCATTCCAAGAGGCATTAGAAATATTAGTTGGTAGTGCATTCCAGCTCAGCAATTCTGCACATAACCAAGAGTTGGGCAGCATCCACAGAGAGTATTTATTATGTAGCCAGGCACTTAAGAATATGTTTCTGGAAGCAAAATAAGATGATGATAAGGGAAATTATGTAATGAGTGGTGCCAAAATACGTATAAAGGAAAACTATTCATTGGGAAAAACACACGCATTTGGGCATGGAAGACATTTTTAACAATTTGTCTACCTATAGAAAGTAGCTCCTGTTCAGATTTTAAGAAAAACAAAATGCTACTAGCGGAGGCCATAAAAGTACAAGAGTCTAGCTGATATTTGACCATGTTTTTCTTCAAATCCCTCATTTTGGAATTAGGTTATACTGTACCTACACATACACATGTATATATATATGTGTGTGTATATATACATATATAAAAAAAAAGACTGACCTCAGGATGGTAAGTGGAAAAATAGATAAAAGGGATGAGAAAATGTGTTTGTTATGATTCACTGTGTCTGTCCAACTTTTAGTGAGAAACACGAAGACGGTCTCACATGTTCTGTATGTTACCTGCCCAAAAGAATGGATTGGATTTGGAAATAAGTGTTTTTATTTTTCTGAAGACGCAAGGAATTGGACATTCAGCCAGACATTCTGTACCTCATTAAAAGCTGGTCTTGGTCAGTTTGAAACCGAGGAGGAGCTGGTAAGAAATATTATTGGATCATGTTCTTTGTTGAATACTTAGCACCCTGAGAAAGATATAGGCTGCATAGGGTGAAAGCTGAAAGATAAGGAAGGACCCCATTCCGGGTAGACTTGGGGGCATGGGATGCATATTAGTGCCTAATATTTGTTTGGGGTATATTCTCTGCCTGGAACCCTGTGAGACAATTCAGATACATTCTCTCATGTAATCCTCATAGCTGACCTTCAATTAGATGTATTGTTCCCATTGTACAAAGAAATATGGTAATCATGTAATTTATCATACAAATTGGGACATTTTGGGAAGTGAAAGTGAGAATATTAATATTATGCTGGAACCACAGGCATAACCTGGGACTTTCCCAAATTGGGATGTATGGTCACTTTAATGTAATTTAGGATTAGAGATATTTGAGTGACTTAAGCTGAGAAGCGGGGAATAGTTTCCCTCCAGAGTCTAAGCTTTTCAATTATACCAGGCTGCCACCCAAAGAGAGAAGGCTGGAGGGAAGAGAGACTCAAGAGTAATATGAAAGAGACACGTGTTTTTACTTTCTGTGTTTTATAATAGAACTTCCTGAAAAGATATAAAGGCCCTTCTGACCATTGGATTGGCCTTAGAAGAGAATCATCACATCATGTTTGGAAATGGACAGACAGAACTGAATATAACGCCTCGTACGTTTTTAGTCTTCTTTTCCTTCTATTGTGTTTACATGTGGTTATGTGTGTGCGTTGTGCTTATGGGAAAATAAATTTAATAGCATGGAAGGCTTACTGCTCTATGAGGTGCAAAATAGAAATCCTTTGTATGCTCTTCCACTTATTAGCTGTGCCTTTGGAAACACTTATTGTGATTTCAATTGAAATCTTAGCATAATGATGACATTTGACATAGTTTTTCCGCTTTCATCCACTGACTTAAACTGTGCTGAAATCCCTATTTAGAATGTAGAGAGAACAGCTGATGCACAGCAGGGGTCCTACAATCCCAAAAAGCCACTGAAGCATTGATATCCACAGACCCTCAGTCCACTCTCCCAGCGGCTGCGTCCATTCACAAAAGGGAGGTCGTTAGGGAACCCGTGGGAATCCCCCCTAAATTATCTCTGGAAGGAACTTAGGAGCATACCTTGGATTCTGAACACTTCAGTGGGGGTATTTTGAATTTAACCATTACATTGGAGCAGATAAAATATAAGGGCCCTGTCGCTTCCATCAATCACAGCTAAGCCGTTTTAAGAATTTACTATTAAGTAAATAGTTTTATTTTCACACTTATATGAAACAGGTCAGGACAACACTGAAAATAATCTTCACTGAAGGCCACTGACAATGGAAGTAATCAATAAACAATCAATAATAGGAATAGAAAAGAGTTTTATTTGAGCCAAGCTGAGGAGTAGCCCGGAAGCCTGCTTTGCAGATTACTCTGAGAAACTGCTCCAGAGAAGCAGCGTTTCCAGCAGGGTTTTATATTTTATATTTAATATCTTGTCAGAACAGAGAACATTAAACAAGTCAGGGTTACATTTCTTCAAGGTTTCAAATAAAAAAAAAAAAAGGACCAGCATGTACACAGCCGGCCAGTATGGCCTTGGCCCCTGGGAAGGGAGTCTTATCATTGAATGAGGACAAGCATTGGTGTCCCAAGAAGAGGGGCATTTAATCTTTATTTTTTTGCGGTACGCGGGCCTCTCACTGTTGTGGCCTCTCCCGTCGCAGAGGACAGGCTCCGGACGCGCAGGCTCAGCGGCCCTGGCTCACGGGCCCAGCCGCTCTGCGGCATGTGGGATCTTCCCGGACCGGGGCACGAACCCGCGTCCCCTGCATCGGCAGGCGGACTCTCAACCACTGCGCCACCAGGGAAGCCCCTAATTTTTATTTTTAACATGGTCATTCTTTACTTCTGGTCAATGTGCCCTTTTCTTTAATAATTAAAGCGGATGTACAAATGTATGTTTGATAGGCCACATTTTAGATAGCATAAAATTCAAGTTAACTCATGTATAAGCCAGAATGACTTCCCTATATCTCAAAATGTGATAATTTCTTTTATCACCGCTGATGGCAGCAGTTCACTTGGCTACAACAGCAAGCACTAGTTAAATACCTGATAAACAACATAACTGGATTTGGTATGGACGATGATTATCTTCTGATATTCAAGCAGGGACTCTGAGAATAGAAAAGGAACGAAATACAGACGTGGTATATATTTACGAAGAAGCCATATGAATGACAGATTTTCACTTTTCTCTTGTTCACATGAAAAATACCTGGAGTAGGGGTGCTGAAGAATACAGAGGAGGAATGAATGTAGATGTCCGTTCAACCTATGCTTTTTTAATATTTTTGTGTTTGGTTTTAGGTTTGTTATCAAAGGAGTTGGGGAATGTGCCTACCTGAATGACATTGGACTTAGTAGCGCCAGGAGCTACACAGATAGAAACTGGATTTGCAGCAAGACAAATAATAATGTCACCGTGGAGTTAATACTTTAAGGACTTTTTAGGGAATTTCACGCACCATCTCCAAGAGATGCATTATAAATTGTTATATACAGCTGCTGCTGTATTTCTTGGCCTGCCAAAAATATTAACAATGTGCATTTATAATCCTTGTTACTAGCAAAGAGGCAAGCTATCCTTGAATGATGTAATATAGGGATTTGGAAGAGCATGCTTCTAAACTAAGTGGGTGTTAAGTAATATGAGCTGATATTTGTATTTTGAACCCTATAAATATGAACGAGTTCCTCCTTTTCTGTACAGACAGCCCTGTATTTGTACACATGGGACCATAAAAATGACTATGACAGCTGAAACCATGCAAAATGATTTTAATAACCAATGAGAAAAGATACAATTGGTTGACACATTCAAAATTCTCTTACTGTCAGTTAAAAATATATAGGGAAATTTTAAAAAGCACTAAGACTAGGGACTTCCCTGGTGGTCCAGTGGCTAAGACTCTATGCTCCCAATGCAGGGGGCCTGGGTTTGATCCCTGGTCAGGGAACTAGATCCCACATGCCACAACTAAAGATTCCACATGCCGCAACTAAAGATTCCACATGCCGCAACTAAAGATTCCACATGCCGCAACTAAAGATTCCACATGCCGCAACTAAAGATTCCACATGCCGCAACTAAAGATTCCACATGCCGCAACTAAAGATTCTGCATGCCTCAACAAAGTTTGAAGATCCCAAGTACCGCAACTAAGACCTGGCACACCTGTTAACCATAAGTTTGTCTCTGTTTTGTAGATAAGTTCATTTGTGCACGTTTTTAGATTCCACATGTAAGCAATATTGTATGATATTTGTCTTTCTTGTCAGTTTCCTTTTGTAATTCTATATACAGTTTTGTATATATTTATATATATTATATATTTTTATTATTATATACACTTGAGATTATGTATGGATGCTTTTTGGCTTACAGTTCATTTTATCTCAGGTTTTCTAAGAAGCAGGGACTATGTCTAGTTCACTTCTGTGTCCTTGGAGACTAGTATTGGGTTGGCCAAAAAGTTCGTTCAGGTTTTGTGAGATGGAAAAACCCGAACGAACTTTTTGGCCAACCCAATACAATGCCTCAGGTATAGCATATGTTCTAAATATACCTATGGATATATCTTCATGACTATGAGATCCTTTCCTATTTGCTTACCTTTGCTTAGTTTCTGCTAACTTTCTTATAAAGAAAGCTAAATTTCCACAGAAATCTGGAAAGTAAAAAAAAAAAAAAAAAAGATTTTATATTGATAAACTTACAAATGAAAGTTTAAGTTAGTGTGACTAACTTACAAATGAAATTTGAGTCAAACTGTGACCCTAACTGACCTAGTATTCTTTTACAAACTATTTTCCAAGCCATGTATCTAAAGCATGAATTCTGTTTCTTAGCTGTGACCTTTATAAATTACATAGCCCCTCAAAGTAGAGTTTCTTCCCGTGGAAAATAAATACAAGTGTAGAGTTCCCTTTGCTAAATGGGAAGGAAACCTAAAATAGAGAGGATATAAGTATACCTGATTCATTTTACTTACAGCAGAAACTAAGACAACATTGTAAAGAAACTATACCCCAATAAAAATTAATAAAAAAAAGAAAACATGTTGAAATCAAACCTTTGATGGATATGAAACTATACCAAACTCACTTGGGAGCGTGCAGACAAAGCAGTCTCAGAACCTTCACAGTTCCTGACAAAACTGTCAATCTTGGATGGGGAGGGGTACAAGTAAGTCTAAATAATATTAAGAAGAATATTCTGTACAAATTGAGATGACTTTCTGACATAAAAGAACTTTTTCTTCTAAATGCTAATGTTTCTATATTTCATAGACCTTAACTCTAGTTTCAATCTGAAATAAAATCAGACTTCAACCAGAAAAAAAATTTATATATATGTGTATGACTACCAGTTTCACTGGCTAGTTTTAAGATTCAAATGAGGTAACAGATGAAAGTCTCTTGTCACTATATCTGACTTAGTAAATATTTAATAAATAGTTTTTCTTCCATTATTGCTCTATGGAAATAAAAGTAAAAATAACAGCAAATATTCTGCTACCAGTGTGGGAACGTCTAAGTGATGATAAATCCATTGTCACTTTCCTGCTGCCACCAGCAGGAAGTCAGTGAGCTGTATAAATCAATTTCTAGTGCTTCAGTAGAAATCACTACTGGTTGAATTAATCATTCAAAGCTCATGAGGAAAACATTTCTTCACAGGAACAAGCCTGCAAAAGTACCCAGAAAAACATCTACATAATTTGGGACTTACCCATTCTTCCCCTTTAAATTCATTCTGATTCATTCTTTATATTGTAACCAGATGGATTATTCTAATGCAAAGTGTGATCGGGTCACTCCTTTAAATAAAATCTACTAATGACTTCTCCTTTACTCTCAGTGTACCACCCAAACTCCTAAGGCTAATCAGGGTCATATAATATAATTGTGTCACTGCCTCTCCAAAATATAAAAAACAAAACAAAAGCCTCCTAGAATTAATGAGTCCAGAAAGGTTGCAGGATACAAGTTCAAGACACAAAACTTAAATCACTTTTTATATACTAACAATTAAGAAGTGGAAACAAATGAGAAACACAATAGCACCTGTCATTCCAAAGAAAGTGAAATATTTATGTACAAAATTAAAACACATTCATGAAATGAATGCTGAAATTTTAAAACGCTGATTAAAAAAATGAAAGAAAACTGGATAAATGGAGGTACAGACTGTGTTTGTGGATTTGAAGACTTAATATAGTAAAAATATCAGTTCTTCCCAAAGTGATCTATAGGTTTAATGCAATTTATGTCAAAATCCAGCAGGATTTTCAAAGAAATAGACTATTCCAGAATTCAAATGGAAAGACATAGGCCCTAGAATAACAAAACAATCTTGAAAAAGAACAAATTGGAGGGAATCATTTTATATGATGTTAAGGTTTACTACATTGCTAAGGTCATTAAACAATGTTGGCAGAGTGCTGGACACATAGATTAATACAAAAGAACAGAGAACCCATAAATAGACCCACATAAATATGACCAACTGAATTTTCACAAGGGTACCAAAGCAATTCAGTGAGTAAATGATGCTGGAGCACTTGGACATCCTCTGGCAAAAAATGAACTTTGACCTAAACCTTACATCTGAAACCAATATTAGCCCCAAAGGGACCCCAGGCATAAATCTAAAACATAAAACTAGAAAGATTTTAGAAAAAAATATAGGAGAAAAATTTTTGGATATAGAGCAAGGCAATAAATTCTTAGACCTGACATCAAAAGCATGATTCATAAAAGAAAAAATTAATAAACTACACCTCATCAAAATTAGATACTTTTTTGTTTGCCTAATACCCTGTGAAGACAATAAAAAGACAAGCTAGAAACTGGGAGAAGAGTTGGCACATAAGTTGTCTGACAAAGGACTAGTATCTAGAATATAGCAAACTCTCCAAACTCAATAATAAAAAATCCAACTAGAAAATAGATAACTTTTTTAAAAAAAGATTTTCTTTTAGGTAAATTTCAGGTTTACAATGAAATTGAGAGGACAGGTCAGAGACATTGCATATACCCCCTAACCAGACACATACGTAGCTCCCACATTATCAATAATAATATTGATATTATTATCACCAGGGATGAACCTACATTGACACATTATAATCACCCAAAGTCTACAGTTTACTTAAGTGTTTATTCTTGGTGTTGCGCATTTTATGGGTTTGGACAAAAGTATATCGACATATATGCACAGTTACAATTTCACTGCCCTCAAAATTCTTTTTGCTTTGTCAATTTATCTTCCTCCATTCCCTGACCCCTGTAACCACTGATCTTTTTATTGTCTCCATAGTTTTACCTCTTCCAGAATATCATACGACTGGCGTCATACAGCGTTTTCAGATTGATTTCTTTCACTTAGTAATATGCATCTAAGTTTTCTCCATGTCTTTTCATGAATTGGTAGCTCATTTTTTAATAGCTCTGAATAACATTTCTTTTGCCTGAATGTTCCACAGTTTATCCATTCATCCACGAAAGATCTCTTGCTTGCTTCCAAATTTTAGTAATTATGAATAAAGCTGCTAAAAACATCCTCATGCAGATTTTTATGTGGACAGAAGTTTCCGACTCCTTTGGGTAAATACCAAGGAGTGCAACTGCTAAATCATAGCGTCAGTATATTTAGTTGTGTAAGAAACCACCAAACTCTTTCCAAACAGATGGTATCATTTTACATTCCCAAAAGCAATGTATGAGAGTTCCTGTTGCTTCATATCTTTGTAAGCATTTGGTGTTGTCAGTGTTCCAGATTCTGACCATAATAGATGTGTACTAGTACCTCATCATTATTCATTATTCTAATTTCATTTCCCTGATGGCATATGATATGAAACATCTTTTTCATATTTGCTTATTTGCCCTCTGTATATCTTCTTTGATGAGGTGTCTGTTAAGGTTGAGTTTAAGAGTCCTTTGTATATATATTTTGAATAACAGTCATTTAGTGGATGTGTCTTTGGCAAATATTTTCTCCCAGTCTGGTTTGCTTTTAATTCTCTTAATATTGCCTTTTTGCAGAACAGAAGTTTTTAATTTTAATGAAGTCCAGCTTATTAATTATTTCTTTCATGTATAGTGTCTTTGATATTGTAGCTAAAAAGACATCATCATACCCAAGGGCATCTAGGTTTTCTCTTATGTTATCTTCTAGGAGTTTTATGGTTCTGCATTTTACCTTTAGGTCTATGATCCATTTTATGTTATTTTTTTGTGAAGGGTGTTAGATCAACGTCTAGATCATTTTTTGGTTGTTGTTGTATGTGGAGTTTCAATTGTTCAATCACCATTTCTCCATTGTATTGCCTTTGCTCTTTTGTCCAAGTTCAGTTGACTACGTTTATGAGGGTCTGTTTTTGGTCTCTCTATTCTGTCCCATTGATCTATTTGTCTTATTTCACTACACTGTCTCGATTACTATAGCTAGATAGTAAGTCTTGACATTGAGTAGGGTCTGCTCTCCAATTTTCTTCTCCTTCAATATTGGGTTGGCTATTCTGGGTCTTTTGCCTCTCCATATAAACTTTAGAATTATTTTGTCAAAATCCATAAAATAACTTGCTGCATTTTAAATTGTGATTATATTGAATCTATAGATCATGTTGGGAAGAACTGACATCTTGACAATATTGAGTTTTCCTATCTGTAAATATAGAGTATCTCTCCATTTATTTACTTCTTTGATTTTGTTCTTCCGAGTTTTGTACTTTTCCTCATATAGAACTTGAACATATTTTGTTAGATGTATACCTAAGCATTTCATTTTTTAGGGTGCTAATAAAAATAAATGATATTTTGTTAATTCCACATTTTGCTTGCTCATTTTTGGGGTCATGGAAAACAATTGACTTTGGTATAGTCTCCTCTCACTCGTGAACATAAGGCTAATATCACGTGACTCAAAGCCCCAACCCTCTTCTCACATGTACTCACATGGTTGTTCTTTCTGGTGTGACTATCCTCACATTAGCATAAACTATTGTTGGCTGAAAAATATGCATAACCTAAAAGTTGATACTTATGTTTTATTCGACAGACTTACTGAGGACTATAGCCCACAGTTGGCAGCCTCTTAGATAGCTCTGAGGGACTGTTCCAAAGGGGTAAGGGGTAAGGGGTAAGAGGTAAGGGAGAAGCCAGAGTATATAGGAGTTTTTGCTGAAAAAAAAAAGATGATGTAGTTGAACATCAGAAGGTTACTGCTAACCACATAAAAACCAGACATCTCAAATGAGTAATTTTAGTGCTTTTCTATGTATGGGAAGATGCAAGAGTCTGGACTCATTGAAATTATTCCTTTGATGTGCATCTTGACTATCTAGGGCCAGTATCCTGTTTTTCTTCTTCCTGGATTCCTCTCAGGGTGCACCGCTGGAGGCGGCTGAAATGGGCTGATGGATTTATGGCCACAGCATCCTCTGTTTACTGAAATGGCAGGGGTCATTCTTTGTCCACGCTATCTAGCCAGGATGTTTCTATTACTTGGGAAAATCCAAAGGTTTAGCGGTTACTTCCAGGAACTGGGACAAAGGTCAGACCTCACTTTGAGTAAAGTTAATTCTTCACCACACAATGGGCAAGAGACACGAGCAGACATTTTCCAGAAGAGAATGTTCAGAGGGCAAATAAGACCAAGAATAGATGCTCGTGGTCATCAGCCACTAGAGAAATGCAAATTAAAACAACAGTGATAAGTAACTATATACATGCCAGAATTATTAAAAAAAAAAGAATGACAATGCAAAATTCTGATGAGGATGCAGAGAAACTGGATCATACATTGCTGATGGGAATATAAAATATTACAGACTTTCTGGAAAATAGTTTGACAATTTTTTTATGTGTGTGGTAAGAACACTTAACAGGAAACCCCCTCTTCACCAATTTTTAAGTATACAGTATAGTATTTTTATCTATAGGCACAATGTTGTACAGCAGATATCTAAAAGTTATTCATCTTGCATAACTGAAATTTTATACATGTTGATTAGCAACTCCAATTTTTCCCTCCCCCTGTTTCTGGCAACCACCATTCTGTTCTTTTCTTCTATGAGTTTGATTACTGTAGGTACCTCAGTAACTGGAATCATGCAGTGTTTGTCCTGTGAGTGGCTTAATTCAGTTCTCATAATGTCCTCAAGATTCATCCATGTGGTTGCATATTTCAGGATTTCCTTCTTATCTAAGGTTGAATAATAGTCCATTGTATGCATATACAATGTTTTAAACTTTTGTTCATCCAAACCTCTATCTTTGTTCTTGGTGGCCCCCAGGAGTTTAGAGGATGTTAGGTTCCAGCAGGATTAGCATATGCTGAGCCTCCTTAGTTCTCTGAGACAGGCAAATTAGAAATCAGATCCTTGGGTAGCAGACAAAAAAGTTGTGGTACAAGCTGTGCAGTCCAACTTCTAAGGAAAAGCTGGGAGTGGGCTTTATCATCTTTTCATTCTGCACTGAGCTGAAGGGAGGAGCTGTGGGAAGTACCCTCATGCTCATTTAAAACAGCCCGTTTGCTAGAGTTCCCATAGGACCCAGCGACCCCACTCGCATCTATCAGCAACCCCTGAGCATCTATTCAAAGAAAACTATAATTTGAAAAGATACAGGCACCTCAACGTTCATAGCAGCACTATTTACAATAGTCAAGACATGGAAGCAACCTAAATGTCTATCAACAGATGAATGGATAAAGAAGATGTGGTACATATATACAGTGGAATATTACTCAGCCATGAAAAAGAATGAAATAATGCCACTTGCAGCAACATGGTTGGACCTAGAGATTAACATGCTAAGTGAAATAAATCAGGCAGAGAAAAACAAATATATGATATCACTTATATGTGGGATCTAAAAAAAAAGGTAAACATGAACTTATTACACAAAACAGAAAGAGACTCATAGACATAGAAAACAAACTTATGGGTACCAAAGGGGAAGCAGGGGGAGGGATAGATTAAGAGGTTGGGATTAATATATACACACTACTGTATATAGATACAGATATAGATAACCAACAAGGAATTACTGTATAACACAGGGAACTATACTCAATATTTTGTAATAACATATGAGCAAAAAAAATCTGAAAAGAATATATATGTGTACAACCGAATCACTCTGCTGTACACACACAACATTGTAAACCAACTATACTTCAGTTAAAATAAAAAATAACACCCCTTTGTTCTTGGCAGTCCTCAGGGTATTAGGTATGCCCAGCCCCTCAGGCAGCACCTAGAAAAGTTGGGGTACTAGATGTGCAGACCAAACCCTTTGCTCCTCGGGGGAATCTGGGAGCAGGACATGCCCTCCTGATTATATGTAGAGGCTCACGGGATGGGGAATGTGGTGAAAAAGTGTTGTCAGCATTTTCTACCAGTTTTGATGTGATTAGTTTCACACTCATCCAGGGTAAAAAAGGCTCTCTACCAGCTTCTGGATTTCTCACAAAGGAATTAATCTATGTGTGGCTGTTGAATTGGTGTATTGTGGCAGGAAAGAAGAGTCCAGAACCTCCTATTTTGTCATCTTGTTGTGACATTGACAGTTTCTTTTAATACTAAACACACATCTTTGTTTGTAATAGCCCAAACCTGTAAAGAACCAGATGTTCTGCAATGGATGAATGATTAAGCAAATGCTGTTACAACCATACAAAGGAATACTACTCGGCAATAAAAAAGGAATGGACTGTTGATACATGAAACAATATGGTTGAATCAATGTTAAAAGTCAAAAAGCCAATCACAAAAGTTTACATACTGTTTGAGTTCATTTTTATAACATTCTTGAAATGACAAAATTATAGAGATGAAGAACAGGGGCAAAGGATGGGTGAAGGGAGAGGAAAAGGGAGTGTGGCCATGAAAGAGCCAGAGGATGGATCTATGTGGTGATGGAATCATTCTGCATCTCGACTATGTCAGTATCCTCATCTTAGTTGTGATTTCATATGGCAGCTTTTAAGATGTTACCATGGGGGACAATGGGTAAAAACGACATTGGATCTTTCTGTAGTATTTCTTACAACTGCATGTGAATCTAAAATGATCTGAAAAGTTTTTTAAAGTTTAATTTAAAAATAATGTTACCAAATGAGGTCCCACTGTGCACTGCTCCAAAAACCAATACTGGACAGAGGCAAGTGTTGGTAAAAAGGAAAGTTGCTTTTAATCAGAATGCTGGCAATCTGGGGAGATGGTGGACTCGGTGTCCCCCAGAACCACCTCCAAAGATTCTGTTTGGTCATGAATGTTTTTAAAGGGATAAAAGGAAACAACCTCGTTAATCATTGAGATGGAGGGTCAGAATCATTGCCATCCTCCACTGTGTGCAGACTTGTCGTGCAGGCTTGTTGACTTCTTGTGACCTTTCTTTCAATGCTATCTTGTTCGCACAGTTTGTTTACGAGATTACTGAAGGGGAAACTAGGGAAGAGAGCTGATAGTCTGGTAATAGTAGTCTGAGGTTAGTGATAAGACAGAGGGGTCTCCTGCATGTAAGCAGCTCTTTACAGAAAACAGCCCTCAGCAGGAAGCTTTTCTCCTTGTCATTTTATCAAAGCCATATTGTAACTTAGTTTTTTTTTTTGCGGTACGCGGGCCTCTCACCGTTGTGGCCTCTCCCGTTGCGGAGCACAGGCTGCGGACGCGCAGGCTCAGTGGCCATGGCTCACGGGCCCAGCCGCTCCGCGGCATGTGGGATCTTCCCGGACCGGGGCACGAACCCGTGTCCCCTGCATCGGCAGGCGGACTCTCAACCACTGCGCCACCAGGGAAGACCCCTACATTTCTTGAGAGAGGAGACAAGTGGGCTCCAGGCTAGATATTTATGACCAACTTCCTGTCTGCACTTTGAGACAGAAATAACAACAGGAACGGGGTAAATAGCTGGACTTTGTTTCCTGTGGACACTTTAAGGTAACAGTCATGGCAAGGACAGAGAGGGGCTAAACGCTGTTTGAGCAAAAGATCAAGAGGTCACATATTTCCTCTCCTTGGGGCAAGGGAGACCTCCCCAACTGCACATGCACAGAAAGGGTCTTTGGCGGTCAAAAAGGAGGGGACACCACCCCATAATATGTGATGCCAAGGCCCCCCATAGGCCTCTGGGCTGGAATCCATCTTGGAAAAAAGTTGTGCATACATGTTGGGGAGGGTCTTAGGGCAGGTCAGGTGTGGAAAAAGAAACAAGGTAATTGGCAAAAGATAAACAAAGACCCGGAAGAACTGCCCTGTGTAAATTACTTAACCACCTCTTTACCGCTCTCCTCCTCATTAGGAAGGATGCCCATACCCTTGCTCTCCGGGTGTGCGTCTCTGTCTTGCTTCTGTCTTAACTAAACAAACGGTTTCTCTCTGTGCTCTCCCACTTGTGCTGTGTCTCTAATAATAAACTTTGTACCTGGCTTTACAGTTTTTGCCTCCTTGAGAAATGCATTTTTCAATGGGGCAAGAGCCAGGGGAATTTTGCTTCTAGCCTCTAGCCCCTGGTGGACTAGTGGCTAGGTTTCCTGGTTTTCATCCAGGCTACCCAGGTTCAATTCCTGGGCAGGGAACTAAGAACTTGCTTCAAGCCACCGCTCTCTGCTGTCTCTCTGAGATCAAGTGGGCTTCAATCATTTCTCTCAGATCCTTTTCATGATACCCTAGGATGAAATATACCATTTCTCCTACCCTTGAAGGAACACTGGTATTCAGAACATTTAAACCCAGGCACTGGCCCATCAAAAGAGTCTCTGGCCAGTGTTCTATTCTTGAGGGATATAGCTTTATCTGAGCCCTGAAGGAAAAGGTTGTAGATATTCTCCAGACCACAGCTTCACTGGGAGTGGTGGGATGAATTGGGAGATTGGGATTGACATACATACACTAATATGTATAAAATAGATAACGAATAAGAACCTGCTGTATTAAAAAAAATTCAAAAAAGAAAAATAAAGTTCATAATATCTCCTTAAGCCAGCATGAATAATTGTGACTGAGCAGGACATTGTGGGGTCTTCCTGGGGCACACCCCTCCCGCCATGTCCTCTGCCTGCCTCTTGTTTGGAGAAAAGGTATAGTCTCCCAGGCCTCTCCTGGGTCACAAAAAGCTGGCTCAAGAATTAATGATTGAAAGGACATGAACATGTAGTCACAGAAACAGCAGCTGGGCCAGGTAACAATTTAGACAGCAATCAGCCCTATGGCAGTCATAGAATCTTTAGCTCCTCTCTGGATTACCTAGATGGTAGTATCTGATGCGCATTTCCTGAGCTGTTTTACAGATGCTTAACACACCCCCCCCCACCCCCATCCCCCCCCCCCCCCCCCCCCCCGCCCCGCCGCGCAACCTAATGGCAGAAGTTAACTACTTGATGACCATGACTACTAGCCCCCAGACCTACTGGAGCCCAAGGACTGATGTTAACCCCTGTGACACCACCCTGTTACCTGACCATCAACCAATCAGAATCAAGCTGACCGCACACCCTGACACCCCCCTTTAAAAATGCTTTTCCCAAAACCCATCAGAGAATTAGGGCTTTTTGAGCACTAGCTGTCCTAGGTTCCTCATCTGGCACCTGCTAAAAAATGTTTTTCCTCAGTGAAATTAAAACAACATTCTGTGTACTTTCTCCCTGCACACTGCAGCTCCCTAGGAACCATGGAAAAACATGTCACTGTATCTTACGCATGGTATCAGGTATCGGATATAGGTTTTCATAAGAAAGTAAACAGGACAATAAGGTGTAGGAATGACAAAATTCGTGTAGTTTAATAAAGAGCCTTTGTGTTATTTGGAAAGTTCTTTTCTCATGCTTCTTTTATAATTTGTGCTTGAGTCATCTTAAATTTCAAGGGGTTTTCCAGCTGTGCTATATACATTCTCTTCTCTTTCGCAGTTCCCTTCAACTGGAACATTTCCCCTTTCAAACTCAAATGCCTCACTTTTTCATTTAGCCAACGCCTATTCAAGTCTTCAGTTTGCAAATTTATTTAACACTTCTTTGGGAAAATTTCCCTCGGTTAGGTATCTCATTAAGTGCTCTCATAATAACTAATTCCACTGCCTTTTGTATCAATAACTTGTCACAATGAATCATATATACCCACTTAACTATTCAGTTTTCTATTAAGTTCCTCAAAGGAAGGGACTATATCTTTTCATTATTCTACACTCAGAATCCACCATGAGGCCTGGTGACTCAAATGTACTAAACTTCAAAAATATGTGATAAATGTCAAGTGAATAACCACATCATTATCTGGCCACTTAGTTTTCAGTTTCCTTTTCTCGGAATGAGGAACGGTTACAGCACTGTGAAACTGAGAGATTTGATATTAACAGATTCCACACTGAGTTAACACGGACCTTTATTTACTGCCTTAATTTCAAACTAATTTCCAAATCAGATCATTTAATCGTGGACTCTGTCACTAACTGTGAATTTAGAACAAATTTACTTGGTCCCTCACTCAAGGAGTTCATCTTAAAATAAAAGTAATAATATCAGCCTCATTATGTAGTTTGACCAATTAAATAAGACATATTTAAATCTTTTGTCCATGTTTCTGGATCACGGTAAGTGACAATAAACTGTAGCTTTATGTTGTCATACCATGATAATAATGGTAAAAGTAATGTTATTAGTTCTGTCAGCTGATTGGGAATTCCAAGAAAATGTGAAATTTATTAAGGTTACTTCCTTTTCTCTTTGACAACAAAATCATGAAATGATGTAAAAAGGATAAACTTGCAAGTTCATATGTACTTCTGTCTATAATAATGCAAGTTGAGAGAGAGCAACCTGATGTTGAGAAGAATTAGAAGAGCCAGATTCAAACAAACAAACAAACAAATTTTAAAGGCACTGGAAAGTTTTTAAGGTAACTGGAGGAACAGGAAAGATTCAGAGAAGTGAGTAAACATTTTGGGAGTCCCTCGTCTCCTAGAGGTATTTTGGTGAAGGGTCACCTGCTCAGAATCTGGGCAGAGGGCCATGGCTAGCAGGCACTCTCCTAGATGAGATAAAAATCTCTGCCAATGCACTTGAAAGGCCAAAATCCTGAAGACAAAAGAGGACCAAAGAAGTGAGATTAATATTTTTCCTTCAAGCCGTTTGCCAAATTATTAAACTTCACAGGGAAAGAGACTAAGAAGAAAATTGTGAAAAGCAGAGTGGAGTTGTGACAGTCATGTGGTGTTGAGGAGAAAAAAATTTAGATTCAGTCTCTAACAAGGAAAAGGAGTTGTAGTAATTATCCAGGATCTCAGATGGAATTTCTAGAAGGTTTAGTCTTAGGTGCTGGGGTAAAGAAGAAGTGGTGAATTGGTAAGAAAAAGGTAGATAGAATTTTGCAGAAACTGCAATTTAGACTTAATCAACTCAGTCACTGTTGGATTAAGACAATATCTGTAGAATCTAATACTTACCAGAGGATTATGTGAATACTATCTGGAAGAAGGTTTCATATTTTATATATGTATAATTACAGTGAAAACAGTCAAGCAAAAATTCTTTTATTGTACCAAGAGGTAAAACAAACAAACAGACAAATGAAAGGTCCCATGTGGTGCAACTAAGAACTGACACAGCCATAAATAAATAAATAAATATTGAAAAAAAAAAAAAGAAGCTTGGCAAATTTAAAACAAGATAGACTTTTGAAAATTATACCTAGGAACGTTATAGTAAAACGACTGTAAATTAAAGGCAAAGTTAAAAAGAAAAAGCAGCACAAAGAAGGAGGTATAGTAAGAATGGCCAGTGCCTTTATAATGGAAACATGAGAAAATAATATTTTTTTAAAGTGGTGAAAGAAAACAACAGAAAACCTAGATTTTTATAACAAGTGAAGATACGTTTTGGAAGTGAAGTCAGCACAAAGACATTTATCACCCCCAAATCTACACTGAAAGAAACATTAAAAGGAATTCCTCAAGCAGGAGGAAAATGATTTCAGGTAGAAACATGGAAATGTGGCCAAGAAATGAAAAGCCATGGAAAGGGTAATATAAATTAATATCGATTATACAAAGCAGTAATAAAAATACCTTGAGAAGTGCAAAGAGTAAAACTAGAATTAGATGCATGACCACAATAAAATGTTGGGAAAGAAGTAATTTGAGTTAAAGTGTTCTAGGGTTCTAGTATTTCTTGGGAGTGGTAAAGTACTAAAATATATGAGACAACATGAAGTCAAGGATATGATTTTAATCTTCAAATAAGCACAAAAACAATAGTAAAATAATGGTTGACTAATTGTCACACAGAGAACATGCTAACCAGCGCTGAGTGAATACACATTTTTTCTATGGAATTGGAAATGCTCAGAAAAATTGATTACATGCAGGTTATCATTTGGGCCCAGGACAGACTACCCCCAAATATACCTCAATGGATATTGACTATTTTGAATTAAAGTTACTTAAGAACAATTTGAATCTCCTGTCTCCGTGAAAACAGAAAATAAATCTCTCATATGAAAAGTGCACTCTCTGTGTCTGGAGGTAGGTTGCACTTATCACCAGAGATAGGGTATCTTGTTACTTCTTTAATTTATTACCCCAAGCCCAAACTGTCTAGATTCTTCACTAATTAATCCTAAGTTTTTTTTTTTCCTGTCAATTCCTCACAAATTTATTGTTTATTCTTCTAAAAAGTATAAAAGCCTGCTTTGGCCACTTCTTAGGTCCCTTTTCTATGAGATCTCTGTGCATACAAATTAATATTTGCTTCTTTTTTTCCTGTTAACCTGTCACTTTATTATTAGTCCAGCCACAACAACTCAAGAGGGGTAGGAGGGAAATTTCCCTCTCCCTGACACTATAAAACAAATTTTAATGTATTTTAAGGGAATAAAATAATTCAGAGTGTTTTATCATCCACAGTGGAAATAAGACAAATATCAATAATGAAAGAATAATTTAATGATGCAAATATTTGAGCCACCAAAAAACTATGAGAGCTCATCATTGAATTTGATAAACTTGCAGGGTATAAAATCAATACACAGAAATCTGTTGGATTTCTATATACTAACAATGAACTATCAGAAAGTGAAATCAAGAAAACAATCCCATTTACCATTGTATCAAAAAGAATAAAATACCTAGAAATAAGTCTCTCTAAGGAAGATTATAAGACACTGTACTTGGAAAACTATAAGCCACTGATGAAAGAAACTGAAGATGACACAAACAGATGGAAAGGTATATAATGTTCATGGATTGGAAGAATTAATATTGTTAAAATGACCATACTACCCAAGACACTCTACAGATTCAATGCACTACCTATCAAACTATAAATGGCATTTTTTTTTACAGAACTAGAACAAATAATTCTAACATTTGTACAGAAACAGAAAAGATCCTGAATAGTCAAAACAATCTTGAGAAAGAACAGAACTAGAGGTATCACACTCCCTGATTTCAAAGGGTACTGCAAAGCTACGGTAATCAAAACAATATGGTAGTGACACAAAACCAAGCACATAGATCAATGGAACAGAGTGGAACACCCAGAAATGAACCCACACTTATGTGGACAATTAATCTATGAAAAAGGAGGCAAGAATATACAATGGGGAAAAGACATCCTCTTCAACAAATGGTGTTGGGAAAATTAGACAATTACATGTGAAATAATCAAACTGGACTACTGTCTCACACCTTGCAAAGGAATACATTCAAAATGGATTAAAAACTTAAATATAAGACCTGAAAAGATAAAACTTCTAGAAGAAAACATAGGGAGTGTGCTTTTTGACATTGGTCTTTGTAATATCTTTCTTTAAATATGTCTCCTCTGGCAAGGGAAGCAAAAGCAAAAATAAACAAACAGGACTACATCAAACTAAAACACTTTTGCAAGCAAAGGAAACTATCAACAAAATCAAAAAGCCACCTACTGAATGAGAAAAGATATTTGCAAATAATATGTGATAAGGGATTAATATCCAAAGCATACAAAGAACTCACACAACTCAACATCAAAGAAAAAGATGCAATTAAAAAATGGGCAGAGAATCTGAATAGACGTTTTCCAAGGAAGACACACATATGGCCAACAAGCACACAAAAAGATGTTCAACATCACTTATCACTAGGGAAAAGCAAAAATGAGATAGCACTTCACACCTGTCAGAAAGCCAACCAATAGCAAGTGTTGGCAAGAGGCTGAGAAAAGGGAACCTTTGTACACTATTTATGGGAATGTAAATTGGTGCAGGCATTATGAAAAACAGTATGGAGATTCCTCAAAAGATTAAAAATAGAACTATCATATGATCCAGTATTACCATTCCTGGGTATTTATCTGAAGAATACAAAAACTCTAATTAGAAAAGATATATGCACCCCTATGTTCATTGCAGCATTATTTAAAATACCCTAATTATGGAAGCAACCTAAGGGTCTATGGATAGATAAATGGATAAAGAAGTTGTGGTACATATAATACAATGTACTATTACTCAGCCATAAAAAAGAATGAAATCTTGCCATTCATAACAACATGGATGGTCCTAGAAGGTATTACGCTAAATGAAATTAGACAGAAAAAGACAAATACTAGATGATTTCACTTATATGTGAAATATTAAAAAAATAAACATAACAAAACATAAACAGATATAGATTATATAAACAGTTATAGATACACAGAACAAACAGGTATTTGCCAGAAAGGAGAGGGGGAACATAAGGAAAGAAATATGTGAGGGAGATTGAGAGGAAAACCCTCCACTTTACAAAATAAATGAGTTACAGTAAGTCCTTTACATAGGAAACTTCGATTTGCGAACTTTCAGAGATGCAAACGTGCATTCACATGTCCAATCACATAAGTTAGCTCACGTGTCTGGTATATGTTGTTACGTGTGTGCATCCTCTACAAATGGTTGTGCTTCTGTGTATTTTACTGTATAGAGTACAGTAGTACAGTACCTTTATTTCAAGCCCAGGATGTCCAGAAGGAAGCATAAAAGTGGTGGTGATGTAGCTGGTACAGTACTACCCAGACATCACTGGATCGTTTTTTCAAGAGGGTAGATAAAATTGAACCCAGCAAGGAACCAGAACCTGCGCCATCAACGTCAGGCGTGAGTGAAATTGCAGCTTGTTCTCCATCTCCTGTTGCTGGCGATCCTTCAGCTCTACCATCTCCCACCTCCTCTCCCTCCTCCAGTCGGTAACTCTTCTTGCCTGTTCAATCGATGCCAGCCCTTGTATGCCAGCTGTTGTGCTGCACTACTGTACTTTTCAAGGTACTGTACTGTAAGTTAAAAATGTTTTCACTATTTTTTGTGTTTGTTTGTTTTTTATGTAGTATTTGTGTGAAAAGTATTATAAACCCATTACAGTACAGTGCTATATAGCCAATTGTGTTAGTTGGGTACCAAGGCTAACTTTGTTGGACTTAAAATGAATAAATTGGACTTGCAAATGTGCTCTTGAAACAGAATTCATTTGTATGTAGGGGAATTACTGTACTACCAAACGTTGTTACTCTTTTTCTTTTTTCTTTTTTTTTTTTTTTGCGGTACGTGGGCCTCTCACTGCTGTGGCCTCTCCCGTTGCGGAGCACAGGCTCCGGACGCGCAGGCTCAGCGGCCATGGCTCACAGGCCCAGCCGCTCCGCGGCATGTGGGATCTTCCCGGACCGGGGCACAAACCCGTGCCCCCTTCATCGGCAGGCGGACTCTCAACCACTGCGCCACCAGGGAAGCCCCGTTGCTACTTTTTTCCATGGGTAAACCTAAGTGGCCTCTTGAGGCTGGTAGAAAACCATAAATTGTGCTTTTGGTTCAGAGAAGGAGGCGGGCAGGACAGACAAGCCCAAGCCTTGTGTCACCACTGTTGGCAGAACCAAACGTGATGCAAAGGGGCTTTTTGCTGAAATCTGTATTCCAGCTCTCTAGGTGGAGATATGGGCTATCTTCTACCCTCAGTTGTGGGAATTCTATGACTTATTTATTCCATCTACAGAGTTGTGGTGCAGCTAGTGTGCAAAAGTCAAAGGGGTCCTCATGTGAAGTAGGGGCTCTTCACTGGCCTCCTGCACTGTCCCGATCTCATTTCCTAAGTTAGTGAAGCGTTTCTCATCTGGGCAGTTTCTCCTTCAATTATCCATGCCTGTTTTAAAGACTGTCATTAGCAGTGCTCAAAAGCTACTTTTAGGTCACTCCCCAGATCTCTATGTGTCGTGGTTCAGGTGGGAAAATTTCTGCTGGCCATTAAGGAACTTGACTAATTCTATCCCATCAACTGCTATAGCTCTAGAAATTTCTTCCGTATTGTGACACATATTCAGTTTAAAATTTAATTTATGGTACCATTCTGGACTTTCCCCAAGTCATATGTATTGCTGGGTATTTCAATGAGAAATTGGAAGGGTAGACAAGTCATTCTTCACCAGAAGACTCTGTCATTTTAGACATGTGCTGTTATTTACTTTAAAGGTATCTACTTGATCTCAGTAAAGGATTAAAAAATGAGCACATGTATGACATTGCTCTCCTATATTCAGGTTCTCTTTAAACACCATCATTGTATTCAGTCCTCCTTCACTTGGTTCTTATCGTCTACACCTCTTACAAGCACACATACTGAAGAAAGCTATTGTTTCTAATTGCTGTAAAATGTATTGAGCTATATATAATTCATGGTTTAAAAACAAATTAGCTGGAGTTCCTTTTGTTCAACATCTGGAAGAAAACTATTATCTTTATTCTAGACTAACACTGTTGAATCAGCTTTCTGCAATGGTGGAAATATTCCACATCAGTGCAACCGAAACTGTAGCCATGAGCCACAGTGGGGCTCATGAGCGCTTGAAATGTGGCTAGATTTTAAAAATTTTATTTAATTATAATTGATTTAAATTTAAATACTCAAATGTGATTAATGGCTACTATATTGGAAAGCAGCTCTAAAGGTATGGTTTGGATTTAGAGATGAACAGGAGAGTGTGAGCCTTAGCTTGGCCACTGTTAGCTGTGTAATATAGGCAAGTTTCGTAGACTACAAGATTCATTCATTTTACTCTTAAAGTAGGAAAAATATTCATAGTTTCATACCTTTTAGGATACAATGTCTTGGATAAAATAAACACTATACATGTCAACTTTTCGTATAATTAACTTCTCCTTGCATGTCTAAAGCATAAAATTGTACAAATTCAGAAAGATGTGAATATTTAAAAAGAGCATCCTTGGTATGCAGGGAAAAATTACTTTGCTAATAGACAAATCTTCAACCTTCCCAAATCCAGAAGAATGGAAATAACATAACTATTTATTACAGATGTCTGTGAATATAAGTTCATACCACTGGGAGGCAGTATAATACATTAGATTAAACAGGATTTTAGTACAGAAACAGATTTGGGTTCAAATCTCAGCTACATTATTCAATGATTCCGTGAACTCAAGCAAATTGTGTAAGCTCTCTAAGTCAAGTATAAAGTGGAAGTAATGATGTCTGTCTTGACTACATCACTTTAGAGCTAAGAGAATCACTTAAGAATGTGTTAAAGCATCTTCAATTTTACCATATTATACAGGAAGTCCCCATTCTCCAAACTTTCATTCACAGAATCATTGCAGTTATGAGGTTGTATAAGGAAGCAATAAATGTTAAAAGCAATAGAAGCCAAATTATTTACTGATGAGCTGACACTTGCAAATTGCCTGCCACTCACTCACCCTTCCTACCTGGCATTAGCCTTCCTTCATCTGTGTCATGACACCAAGGACATTGTGGACTGCCTTTCACCAGCTGTCAGACGCTAACACTTGATAATACTGAACACAGTGTGTACTATGACAATTACATTTACTTTCAAAGTAATTCAGATTTTACAAAAGCCATGAAAGTAGTAGTAGAGATTTGTCTAAATCAAAGGCAAAGTTATTGACAAATGGGAGAACATCAGAATTAAACACGTTAATGATTTAAATATAGAAAATCAACAGGGACACTAAGAAGATTGGCAGGTGCTTCAAAGGAGAATGAATTGAAGCACGAAGTAGTAAGAGATGCTCTTGGTAAAAATAAAATCCAAAAGTATTCTATTTTTTTTGCAAAAATGACACATTATACATGTTACAGAAGTCAAACAAGAGTTAGAGTTGTGCTACTCCGCTATTATAAAATTAGGTTGAGAAATAATGGCCCTCTCAACCCTTGATTCTTTCTCAGTCTAATAATTACTGCATATACACAATTGTAGCTTAAATCTTATTTATCGCTGCGTTGGGTCTTCATTGCTGCTTGCGGGGCTAGCGGGGGCTACTTTGTTGTGGTGCGCCGGCTTCTCATTGCCGTGGTTTTTCTTGTTGCGGAGCACGGGCTCTAGGCACGCGGGCTCAGTAGTGGCTCGCGGGCTCTAGAGCGCAGGCTCAGTAGTTGTGGCGCACGGGCTTAGTTGCTCCGTGGCATGTGGGATCTTCCTGGACCAGGGCTCAAACCCATGTCCCCTGCACTGGCAGGGGGATTCTTAACCACTGCGCCACCAGGGAAGCCCCTTAAATCTTGGAAGTATAAGATAAACTTATTTTCAAAACTATTTTTTTTTTATTTTTCAAGATAAAGCTTACTGAACTCCCCTGCCCCACCATTTATTATGAAATGTTGGTCTTTCTTTTACATTAGTTTGTACAACTGGACTTTAATATCAGGTATACAACGAGGACTTCTAGTACATATTAAGGTGACTTATTTAGGAAAAAATAAAATAAGATTTGGAAATTGCTGAAATAATTTGATGTGGTTAGATACACACTTTGGTGGGTTTTTGTTTATGTTTTATTTTGTGCCTTTGTATCAACTGTGCCTCTTCTCATAAACAAATGGAGAGACAGTCAATGCTCTCAGCTGGGCTATTTATTTATACAAATAAGAATTTTTTCAAATGTTATTGACAGCCTATTTTCTTTTTTCACATATTGTTACTTCATGTTTTCTTCCACGTTTCTACTGCTGTTTTTTTTTAAGCTGAAAAGAAAGAGCCCATTATATATCAAGGCTATAACTCCTTGTTTTACATATACATTGCAAATGTTTTCCATGTTATTTGTCTTTAAATTTTTGTTATGGTGTAAACATATTTTACATATGATTGTCAATAAATCTATCCATTTCTTTCTTTATTGTTCCTGTCTTTTTTTGACAGTTATAGAAAATTATTCTCTATATAATTTATTTCTCTTTTTGAATGTTTTGGTCCAGCCTCTAGATGACTAAATTGTTCTATGGCTGTACAAAGACCACTTTGCTCTACTCTCTTGGTCTTGGAGACCCTAAATTTCCTAATGCTTCTTTTGATTGTTTTACCTATCAAAATGTTGCTTCCTCAGTATCAAGTAATTAGGAGAATATTATTCTTGGTTGAACCAAATTCACAGTAGGTGATTAAAAAGGATGATTATTCACACATTAATATTCACTGGTAAAGTTTCTCACAGGATAAAGGAAAATTAAGTAAAGACACTTAGGTGGTATAGAATAAGTATCTTTGGGAAAATTTTTTTTTCAAGAAATGATGTATTTGTCTCTCTCCGTCTGCTCTGTCTGATTTATTTCACTTAGCATAAGGTCCATCTGTGTTGTCACAGATGGCTAAGTTTCATTCTTTTTTATGGCTGAATTATATTCTATTGTGTATATACCACATTTTCTTTATCTATTCAGCCATCAGTGGACACTTAGGTTGTTTCCATATCTTGGCTATTGTAAATAATGCTGCAGTGAATATGGGGGTGCATATTCAAGTTAGTGTTTTTTTTCTTTCTTCTTTTGGCTGTGCTGCATGACTTGTGGGATCTTAGTTCCCCAACCAGGAATCGAACCCGGGCCCTCAGCAGTGAAAGTGCAGAGTCCTAACTACTGGACCACCAGGGAAGTCCCTCAAGTTAGTGTTTTCATTTTCTTTGGATAAACATCTAAAAGTGGAATTGCCAGATTGTATAGTAGTTATATTTTTAATTTTTTGAGGAACTTCCATATTGTTTTCCATAGTGACTGCACTGATTTACATTCCCATCAACAGTGCACAAGGATTCTATTTCCTCTACATCCTTTCCTGCACTTGTTATTTCTTGACTTTTTGATAGTAGCCATTCTAACAGGTGTGAGGTGATAATCCTTGTGACTTTGACTTTCTTTTTCCCTGATGATTAGTGATGTTAAACTAATCTAGTTTAGTGATGTTAGTGAATTAGTGATGTTAAACTAAACTAGTGATGTTCAGAGGCTTTTTAGTTTGATGTAGTCCCACTTGTTTTTTTTTATTTCCTTTGCTTTTGGTATCAAATCCAAAATATCATCACCAAGACTAATATTAAGGAGCTTATTGCCTATTTTTAACTCTAAGAGATTTTTGGTTTCAGGTCTTACATTCAAGTCTTTAATTCACTTTGAGTTAACTTTGTGTATGAGGTAATATAGTGGTTCGGTTTCATTACTTTTTATGTGGCTGTCCAGTTTTCCCAACACCATTCACTGAAGAGATTGTCCTTTCCTCATTGTATATTCCTGGCTCCTTCGTCATGAATTAATTGACCATACATGTGTGGCTTTATTTCTGGGATCTCTATTATGTTCCATTGATCTGTGTGTCCATTTTTATGCCAATATCACACTGTTTTGATTACTATAGCTTTGTAATAAAATTTGAAATCAGAGAGTATGATGTTTCCAGCTCTGCTCTTCTTTATCAAGATTGCTTTGGCTACTCAAGGTCTTTTGTGGTTCCATACAAATTTTAGGATTGTTTGTTCTATTTCCGAAAAATGACTTTGTAACTTTGACAGAGATTGCATTGAATCTGCACATTGCTTTGGTAGTAGGGACATTTTAACAGTATTTATTCTTCCAATCCATAAGCATGGACTATCTTTCCATTTATTTGTGTTCTTTAATTTCTTTCATCAATGTCTTATAATTTTCAGTGTATAGGTCTTTCAGCTCCTTGGTTAAATTTATTCCTAGGTATTTTATTCTTTATGATACAATTGTAAATGCAATTGTTTTCTTACTTTCTCTTTCTGATAGTTTGTTAATAGTGTATAGAAATGCAACAGATTTCTGTATATTGATTTTGTGTCCTGCAACCTTACTGAATTCATTTATTAGTCCTAACAGTTGGTAGAATCTTTAAGGTTTTCTGTATACAGTATCATGTCATCTGCAATAGTGTCAGTTTTACTTCTTCCTTTCCAGTTTGGATGTCTTTTCTTTCTTGTCTAACTTATCAGTTACTTATGTTGAGTTGCTCTCAATGTCTTGAGAGAAACAGAAAATTTTTCTAATGTTGCTTTTTTTTTTTTTTTTTGCGGTACGCGGGCCTCTCACTGCTGCTGTGGCCTCTCCCGTTGCGGAGCACAGGCTCCGGACGCGCAGGTTCAGCGGCCATGGCTCACGGGCCTAGCCGCTCCGCGGCATGTGGGATCTTCCCAGACCGGGGCACGAACCCGTGTCCCCTGCATCGGCAGGCGGACTCTCAACCACTGCACCACCAGGGAAGCCCCTAATGATGTTTTTTAAGAATGCCCTTGTATAATGGCTCCCTCTGCTGGAGAGAGTCTGAACTGCTTGTTGTTATCAGCTACAACTTGTGCAGGGACAAGCTAGCCAAGTTCCTAGAAATATCTGGAATTTTACAGGAAATGAAATTTCCTGAAACCACTGCTAGCTGCATTGTGAGGGGGCTGGAGATAGGGTTGTTCTGCGCTTTCAACATTGCAGACATCTTCTGTTAAAATGAGGGCACTGATTAGGAAAGAACGAGATCTTGAAAACTAGAATGGGGACATAGGGGAAGATTCCAATCAAACTAGGGATATGAAACTAAATTCTATCGAGTCCTTTTTGCCATTAGAAGTATCCCTGTGACCCCTGTGTGAGGAGGTTAACTTTGTTTTTCCTGAAGAAACTGTAATGGCCTCCCTTAAGCAGAAGAGTCCTGAGGTGAGTGAACTGGGGGCTAACGTGAATCAACAGACCACTGTCCCCTCAATCAATTCCTAGACATGAGTCAGTTTACAGAGCCAGAACCTTCTTAATTAAGGGTCGGGGGGCAAGTCCCTTGAGGAAGGGCCTTGCTAAACTGGCAAACTTTTTATAGTTAATCTTTTCCCCACGTTTCCCCAAAGAGATCTATGACAATTTACCTGGGTGACTGTGCATTGCGAAAAGAATCAGACTTTGGGGGAGTTATGGGCACTGACTCTGACCTGACATTAATTTCAGGAGACCAAAGACATCACTGTATTACACTAATCAGAGTAGGTCAATATAAGGAGATCAGATGATCAATGAAGTTGAGGCTTAGATCCGCCTCACAGTGAGTCCAGTGGGTCCCAGAACCCATCATGTGGTTTTTCTCCCAAATCTGGAATGTAAAATTGGAATAGACCTACTGGACAACTGGAAGAATCCCCACATTGATTCAATGACCTGTGGGGTAAGAGTTGTTATGGTAGGAAAAACCAAGTGGAAGCCACTTAGAACTGCCTCTTTCAAGGAAAATAGTCAACCACATTACTGGAGGGAACACAGAGACTACTGCCACCATAAAGGACTGAAAGAAACAGCGGTGGTGATTTCCAACAAACCCTCATTCAACGCACCTATTTGTCCTGTGCAGAAAAAATGAATCTTGAAGAATGACAGTCAATTATTGTAAACTTAACCAGGTGGTGACTCTTATTGCAGCTGCTATTCCAGATGTGATTTCATTGCTTGAGGAAATTAACACATCCCCTGGTACCTGATATGCACCTACTGACCTTGCAAATGCTTTTTTCTCAATACCTGTTTGTTAGTAAAGACTACCAGAAGTTAAGATTACATAGCAAGACTTTAATGCCATTTGGGCAGGTAAGCTTTGCACCTCTGCTGTGCTCAGCTGTATTTTCTTCTTCCTCTCATTTCACCTTTGTCTTCTCTCTTTTCCTCTTCCCCTCCTCCTGCCTCCTTTGTGTTGGCCTCCTTTTATCTTTTCCTTTCTCAGATTATCCTTCCAGGTATTCACAATAAATTTATATTTTGTACAAGGATTTTGTTGTATCAGGCTTTGTTTTGTTTTGTTTTGTTTTTTTGCGGTACGTGGGCCTCTCACTGTTGTGGCCTCTCCTGTTGCGGAGCACAGGCTCTGGACGTGCAGGCTGAGCGGCCATGGCTCACGGGCCCAGCCGCTCCGCGGCATGTGGGATCTTCCCGGACTGGGGCACGAACCCGTGTCCCCTGCATCGGCAGGCGGACTCTCAACCACTGCGCCACCAGGGAAGCCCCGTGTTGGCCTCCTTTTATCTTTTCCTTTCTCAGATTATCCTTCCAGGTATTCATAATAAATTTATATTTTGTACAAGGATTTTGTTGTATCAGGTTTTGCATCCTCACTGAATCTGACTGGCTTTCATTTTCCTCTCCAAAATCAGGTTTTTGTTCCCAACGTCTTTCCCCATCACGTCCAGTCACTGTTTTGGTTTTGGCACCATCAATATCAATTGTACAAATGGTTTTTGCTAACCGACACCAGGTATACCTGATGTTCAGTTGGGTTCCAATAAAAACAATAAACACAAAAGTTTGCTTTTGGCTGGCAAGGCCAGCAATACATCTTCACTGTCCTACCTCAGGGATATATCGCCTCTCCAGACTTATAATTTAGTCTGCAGAAATCTTGATCACCTTTCTGTTCTACAAGATATCACACCGGTCCATTTTAATGATGATGTTTTGCTGATTGGACCTAGTGACCAAGAAGTCTCAGCTAATCTAGACATATTGGTAATTTGCATGTCAGAGGGTGGGAAATAAATCCAACAAAAATTCAGGGGCCTTTGACCTTAGTGAAATTTCTAGGAGTCTAGTAGTGAAGGGCATGTCAGGTTAACCCGTCGAAGGTGAAGAAGTTGATGCATCTTGACCCTCCTACAACCAGTTTTGGAGGCAGTATATGTTTTAAATCAGAATACAAGATATCATTCTGTTTTTCCCATAGCCAGGATTCAAGAACCCAGGAATCAAGGAGTGGAAATGAGAGTGGCACCGTGCTATTACCTCTATCGATTCACTGGAAAACTTTTGCTTCCTATCCCTGTGACCTTAGTATGCTTTACTTGTCTATAGGTCTTAGTTCCAAAAGGAGGAATGTTTCCATCAGGACCACAGCAGTGATTCCATTAAACTGGAAGTGAATACTACCACCCAATCAGTTTGGGTTTCTCGTGCCTCTGAATCAATGAGTGAAAAAGGGAGTTACCATCCTGACTGGGTTAATTGATTCAGATTCTGAGGAAAAATTGGACTGCTACAACACATTAGAGGAAAGGAAAAGTATGTCTGGGATACGGGAAATTCCTTAGAACATCTCTTAGTACTACCATATCCTGTGATTAAACTCAAGGAAAATTACAACAGCTCAATTCAAGCAGAATTTGTGGAATGAATGTTTCAATCACTCTACCAGGCAAAGAATTACAACCAGCTGGGGTGCTTGCTGAGGGCCAAGGGAATATGGAATGCATAGTGGAAGAAGGTAGTTGTAAATACCAACTATGATCATGTGACCGGTTGCAAAATTAAGACTGTAATTGTTATAAGTATTTCCGCATTATTTTGCTATGAATATGTGAATGTATGTATATTTACACATAATATTTGTTGTTTTCCTCCCTTAGCTTCATATCCTATGTGAAATAAGATGTATTTATAGTAGTTAACTTTAATCTCAGTATTTAAATTCCATGATTGTCAAGGAGAAGACTGAACATTGCCCAAGGACTTTGCATCCTCTTCTGTGGAAAGCTTAACATGTTTTTAGTTGTAGGCAAGATAGTTGTATCATATTAGGCAGAAGCATAACTTTGTTATTGTCTTTATTTGGAGATGAAGTATGGTTTAAGAAGATTAAATATGGGTGCCAAATCGACAAAGCATGGGATGTGATGGTAAGTTTTGTGTGTCAGCTTGGCCATGGCTAAGGTATAGCACTCCGTCATTCAACAAACATTAATCCTGGTGCTGCTGTGAAGGTATTTTGTATATCTCATTATCATCTATAATAAACAGGCTTTAAGCTAAGAATATTATCCAGAGGTAACCTGGGTGAGCCTGATCCAGTCAGTTGAAAGGCCTTAAAAACGGAACTGAAGTTTCCTGAGGAAGAAGAAATTCCTTCTGTGGACTGAAGCATCAACTCCTGCTGGAGAGTTTTCAGCCTGTCCTTCCAATTGTCTGGTTATAAATTTTAGATTTGCCTAGCCGGCCGCCATAACTGTGTAACCTAATTCTTTGCAATCTATCTATCTATCTATCATCTGTCTATCTATCTATCTATCATCTATCTATATCTTAAATTATCTATCATCTGTCTATTTTTAGCTCCCACAGTGCATAAGCAAATTTCTTGCAATAAATTTCTCTGTTTCTGTATAGCTATCTATCTATCATCTATATCTATCCTACTAGTTTTGTTCCTCTGGTGGTACCCTGGCTAATTCAACTCTCTTCATTGAGAATTCAGGTGACCCTTCTTCACCACAAGAGGAATGTCTGCTGTCTAATGAGTGGCTCACGGATCCCTTCTGCTGCTTACACAGGGCCACCAATTGGGAACAAGTAAAACCCATACCTCATAGCAATCAGGCCCCATGAATCATGAGGTCCTGGCCATGGGGCCCCATGTATCCTTTCAGGCTGCCACTAGAGGGTGACATAGGGTCTTTGAATAAATCATATTTGATTGTTTATAGTAATCTTTTTATATATTAATAAATTAGTTAGGATTTTTTAATCTATGACTGAGGTTGACCTTTATTTCTTTTCTTTATTTATATCCTTTGGGGTTGAGTGTCACAATTTTTTTGATGTATAAAACAATTTGGGATATTTTGCTTCTCAAATAATCTCTGAAAGAGATTGTGGAAGATTTGCTTTACTTTTTTTTGTTTTCCAGGGCCTGGAATTTTGTAGAAAGTTATAATTTATAGATCCAATTTTATTATAGTTAAGAAAACAAAATTTAAGTTTCTTCTTGTATGAAGTTTTGTAAGTTGTGTTTATTTTTCTAGAAAATGTTCTAACTAAATTTTCAAGTTTATTGTCATAACATTGTTTATATTATCCTTTTATCTTTTTAACATGGACAAAATCTGCTGAAATGTACCCTTTTTATTTTTGAGATTGCTTATATGTGTTTCCATCTTTTTATCTTTATCAATCTAAAAGTAGCTTTAACAATTTAATTGGCTTTAAAAAATGCAACTGTATTTCATATCTCTATTTCATGTTCAATTTATTATTTTTGCTCTTAATTTGGTAATTTCTTTCTCCTTTATCTTGGATATAATTTGCTGCTTTTTATATTTTTGTACAAATGTTCAGATCATTGATATTCAGTATGTTCAGAATATGCATTTCTTATTTTTTTAATTTTTAACTTTAATTTAATTTATTTTTTTATACAGCAGGTTCTTATTAGTTATCCATTTTATACATCAGTGTATACATGTCAATCCCAATTGCCCAATTCATCACACCCCCACCCCCATCCCCCGCCGCTTTCCCCCCTTAGTGTCCATACGTTTGTTCTCTACTTCTGTGTCTCATTTTCTGCCCTGCAAACTGGTTCATCTGTACCATTTTTCTAGGTTCCACATATATGTGTTAATATACGATATTTGTTTTTCTCTTTCTGACTTACTTCACTCTATATGACAGTCCCTAGATCCATCCACGTCTCTACAACTGACCCAATTTCGTTCCTTCTTATGGCTAATATTCCATTGTATATATGTACCACATCTTCTTTATCCATTCGTCTGTCGATGGACATTTAGGTTGCTTCCATGACCTGGCTATTGTAAATAGTGCTGCAATGAACATTTGGGTGCATGTATTTTTTTGAATTATGGTTTTCTCTGGGTATATGCCCAGGAGTGGGATTGCTGGATCATATGCATTTCCTATAAGCATATATATTTATATATATATATATGCATATATATATGATATATATTTTCCTATAAGCACAACTTTAGATTTGACCTCCAAGTTTTGATATACATTATCACTCAGTTAAAATTATTTTGTAATTATTATTGTGATCTTTAAATATGATCCAGACTATTTTCAAGCAAGTAAATTTTTTCATATTATATTTTTGTTATTTTTTCCTTTTTTTTTGTGGTACGCGGGCCTCTCACTATTGTGGCCTCTCCCGTTGCGGAGCACAGGCTCTGGACGTGCAGGCTCAGCGGCCATGGCTCACGGGCCCAGCCGCTCCGCGGCATGTGGGATCTTCCCGGACCGGGGCACGAACCCGTGTCCCCTGCATCGGGCATGTTCAGGCGGACTCTCAACCACTGTGCCACCAGGGAAGCCCCCTTCAGTTGCCTTTTAATGACCTAACAATTAGACCTCCATCAGCTGAGTCTTTTTCTTTTGCACCCCATCTCCCTAGCCACGTATCAGCATTTTACTTCTGTGATCTCTTAGAGAAAACTTAATATAATAAGTATTTTTTGAGTAGTTATTATGTAGTAGGTAATTTAAAAGGCACTAAAAATATAAAAACAGATATTGGGTCTTTATGTGATTTACAGTCAAGTGAGGGCAGAGGACATTAATCAAATATTCACTCAAAAGACTTGTATAGGTAAGACCTAAAATGTGGTAAGTACTGGGGAGGGGAATATAATGTCAGAATATTTGACCTTGTCATGGAGCTCAAGGAAAAGCTCTTAAAAACTGAGCAGAGATATAGAGAATATTTGGGAGGTAACCTGATGGAGAAGAGAAGAAGGAGAATTTCAGGTCTAGAGAACAACTTCTGTGAAGGCAATGTGGTGAAATACAGCATGAGTTCCAGAAATTAGTTTAATGGAGTTGTGGTCCTGAGAGTTTGGGTGTTTGGTGTAGGAAGAGACAGAATAAGTAAGGAAAGGTTAAACCTGATAGGGATTCCTAGGCTATGTTATGGAATTTGGTATTATTATAAGGAAGATATTGAGGTATTTTTTAAAGGGAAGATTGCATTGTCAGTATATATTTTTAAAAACATCACAGAATTCAAAGCAGGGAATGATTGAAATGGAAGAAAAGTAAAACAGGAAGATGTTGTTATTGCAGTTATTTAATATTTTAGTACCTTTGTATTAAGATCGTGAAAGGGGTGATGGAGAGAGGAGGACAAGTTTGAGAGAGATTTAATAAAAAAAAAAAGTAAAACTTGGTGATATGAGATGGAAAGGGGATAGCAGCCTAGAGCTGTGTGTGAAAGAGAGGGTTATAACAAGACCACAGCTGGTTTATAGATGGCATAATTGTCTTGTATGGCATGTCCTTTATTGAGATATGGAGTGCTGGAAGATGGTTCCTTTTATGATGAAATTTAATGAATTATTTTTATATGTTGAGTTCGGAGTACCTTTGAGATTGTAGATTTGCTACGTTAAACAGGCAGGACGGTATACAGGTCTAGTGATCAGGGAATGATCTGGACTAGAGATATAACATTGATAGGCATTGCATTGTATGTGGTAGTTGAAATCATGAGAATGTAGGTGATTAGCTAAGGATATCATAGAGGGAAGATGCAGAAAAGATAAAGAATGAAGTTCCAAAAATACTGGCAAAACAAGACGGATGATTGAATAACTACATTGGTCATTCACATGTAAAAATCTATTCATCATAACTACTCATTTTCTAAAACATTTTCTCTATTACCCTTTCCACACTTCTGAGAAATAATACTATACCCACATGAATCATAAATGGACACACACACACACACACACACACACACAGCCCTCTAGGACACATGCAACCCTCTGAACTTTCTTATGATCTGAGCTCAAGCTTCATGTGGTGTCTCTCAGTCAGACAAATGGAGACCAATTTTCTGCCGAGTGGATTACAGTTGACAAATCCACTGATGATGTTTCTCACAACTTTCTTCAGTTATCTCAGTATAAGACACCAGGACACATTTCATACTCCTGGTCCGTGGCTTTTTTTTTTTCTTTGAAAACCTATAGAAAGAAAGCAAATGGTTACCTTTACGTCAGCCATGAATATATGCATATGTCAAGAGACTTAAAAGGAAATATTTTTTAATTTTTTGGTGAAAACATAATCATTCAAACAATTTAAATACACAACAGTATGATGGGTAAAGCAATTCTTCCCACTTTTAGCTTTATTTCTCAAAACCTGTCTCCAGAGAAGTTCATTAGAGATAGCTAAAATATTACCTCTGACTTTTTTATCATTTGAAAATTGATCACTGTAAGAAATAAGCAGGAAGTTATGTTTCGTAAACTAAACCTGTGCACTCATAAGAGAGTTTATACTTGCTAATTTACCTTTTAGATAAAAAGACAAAATCAGGCAGTGGGGCAAATCCTGTTTCTCACATAAATCTTCTGAGTGGCTGGAGGGAGATTTCTTTTCTTTCTCAACTTTCTGTGTGAACCATTTTATAGAAATATTTATCAGAGTGTAGGAAATTTATACCCGTTCTATCAGTTCAGGGCCAACAATGTCAAACGTCTCTATCTTGTCACATACAATATGGGATTAAAACCACAAAAAATGCAACAAAACTTACAGCTGGGGGTCAAAAGTGCTATTGTCCACCCAGGTCCATAATTCCTCTCCAGGAGGGCTCCTCAAACCAACCCAATAAGAGGCTGAAGCCTGTAGGTTCCGCCATAGGAAACTCTAAAGAGAATAGGAAATGGTACATGAAACAAAGTGATTCTGACAGATGCAAGAAAAATAGCGCAAGTGCACCTTCTACGTGCTTGGCACTGCACTAGAAGCTGGGAATGGACAGGTTAGACATGCTCCACGCTTTCAGATAGATCACAGTGGAGGGAAATTTTACTGCAAGTCAGTGGGATGACTGCTAAACAACAATTACGTACAATGTTAGTAGATATCAAAGCTGTGGAGTCCACCTCCCTGATTTGAGTCCTAGCACTACTATTTACTACTACACATCTTTGCACAGTTATTCAATCTTTTTACTTCTGTATTTTTCCAATCACTAAAATTCAGATTATAATAGTACTATCTCAAAGAGCTATTATTGATTTGTTAATAAATAATAATATTATTAAACACTTCCTGGCACATAATAAATGCTCCTTGCATAAATGTTAATGATTACTACTAAATACAAGTATGAAATAATATCTAGAAGCAAGAGAATACACAGGGAAAGTTACAGAAAGAAAGCAATCTCTGAGCTGATGGGACACATACTGTTCATAGGTTTTTTGGTTTGTTTTTGGTTTTTTTAAAGATTTTTTTGGTGTGGACCATTTTAAAGTCTTTATTGAATTTGTTACAATATTGCTTCTGTTTCGTGCTTTGGTTTTTTGGCCAGGAGGCATGTAAGATCTTAGCTCCCGACCAGGGATCGAACCCACACCCCCTGCATTGGAAGGCAAAGTCTTAACCACTGGACTGCCAGGGAAGGCCCTGTTCATAGGTTGTTTTTGTTTTTTGTGGGTTTTTTTTTTGCGGTACACGGGCCTCTCACGGTTGTGGCCTCTCCCGTTGCGGAGCACAGGCTCCGGACGCGCAGGCTCAGCGGCCATGGCTCACGGGCCCAGCCACTCTGCAGCATGTGGGATCTTCCCGGACCGGGGCACGAACCTGTGTCCCCTGCATCGGCAGGCGGACTCTCAACCACTGTGCCACCAGGGAAGCCCCATAGGTTTTTAATATCTCTTTTTGTACAGTGACATAACCCCTGAGCCAAAGTATATGGCCAGCCATAATAAAGGTGACATTTCCCAGCCTCCCTTTTGGCTAAGTGTGACAATGTGACTGACCTAATTTCTGACTAATGGGATAGAATCAAAAAATACTGAAATTCTAATTCAGCATTTAAAGAGTAAGTTCATATCCTTCTATTCATCATTTTCTTCTCCCCTGATGGCTAGACTGTGAACTGTGATTGGTTCTAGTGGTGAACCAATCAGAAACAAGTAGACACAGCACCCTACTGATGGGAGCAGAAATCTCATAGCAGTTTAGACTACAATGTGAGTGACATAACTTATTACGTATATTCTAAGATAGATCTTTCCCCTATTTTAACACTTTGACTTTGGAAACATTGAACAATCTAATGGCTTATGGTAGTTTCATTGGCAGCTTCGTTTTTGCTTTTTAATTGCACTATTTCTTTTAAGGGTACTAATGATACATCTTATCATTGAAAGTGTCTTAGATTCAATGAATAAAGCAAACATCCATTTGTTTCAGCTACAGCAATTCTGGAACTCTGTCACATGCAGCTTAACTCATATGCTAAATGACAAAGCTGTTTGTTGGAAAATAGTCATTAGGCATATAAAAGAGGTGTTTCTCCACTGAATTATCTTTGCACTACGGTCAAAAGAAATCAGTTGACTATATTTGTGTGAGTCTATTCCTGGCCTCTCTATTCAGTTTTGTTGATCTATAACTCTCTTCTTTGCCAATACTATACCATATTTATTAATTTAGGTTTATAGTAAGACTTGAAATTGAGTAGTGTAAGTCTTCCATTCTCTTGCTTTCTTTGGGTTAGTTTGCTCTTTTCATAGGTTTTTTTTTAAGTAGAAGCTTAGAGTAATGATTCTACATTATCTTCTTTTCAAATATAAGCATTTGATGCTATAAATTTCCCTCTAAACTGCTTAAATTGAAACCCATGTATTTTGACATTATAGTGTTATTTTCATTCAACTCAAAATATGCTTTAAAAAAATTTGCCCTGATGCTTCCTCTTTGACCCATACATTATCTAGAAGTGTGATGCTTAACTTTCAAACGTGTGGGATATTTCCAAACATCTTTCTGTTTCTAATTTGCACTTTAATTTTGTTATGGTCTGAGACATACCCTGTGTGATATCTGTATTTGTAAATTTTTAGGTCCCAAAATATGATCTGTCTTCATGAAAGTTCCTTGGAAAAAAATGTGTATTCTGCTGTTGTTGGATAGTATTCTGTAAAATCCATTAGGTGTAATTGGTTGATAGTGTTGTTCAGATTCATTTATTTATTTATTTATTATCTACTTGTTTTGTCAGTTACTCAGAGAAGAGTGTTGACATCGCCAACTATAATTGGGGATTTATCCATTTCCCCTTTCAGTTCTATCAGTGTTTGCCTTGTTGCATTCACGTGTATAATTGATCACCATAAGGGGCTTTAAGGGCTAGAGCCCACGCTCTGCAGCAAGAGAAGCCACCGCAATGAGAGGCCCGTGCGTCGCAAGGAAGAGCAGCCCCTGCTCGCCGCAACTAGAGAAAGCCCACGCGCAGCAATGAAGACCCGACGCAGCCAGAAAATAAAAAATAAATTTATAAAAATAAAATCAATACTGGCCTTATTTAGAAGGTTTAGTGTCCAACCTTCTTGTAGCAAAATTTCAATCTAAATTAAGCCAGAGCTAGAAAAATACTTGTTTTCTTCAACAAAGAGCAAACCTAATGAGAAGGACTATGCTGTATTTCCTTTCCCCCAACATCATCTTTAATTTCAGCTGCCATGCAATCTGATTATAACCTTTGTGAGCAATGGGTTAAACATGGGAGATGAGATAGATATTTTATGTCACACATTTAAAATGAAATCTGGTAAGCAGTGGGGTCCCTTGTAGAGAAGAACTTAGGTATATAATACCAAATGAATTCCTCTTATACCTAGCCAAAAAAAAGCATGAGATAATAATATAGTTCAATGATTCATTCAACCAATAATTGTGTAGTTAATAGCAATGAGGTTTAAAAAATTTATTTCACAGAATTTTTCAAATTTGTAACACAAAGAAGGTATTGCAGTTGTGAAGGATGCTATAATCTCCAAATTTTATATCTCACCATATCAATGAAGTCTTGGATCACCATGAGATGTGAATTTTTCATGACACAGTCATTTTTACTTTCATTCCAAGATTTCTCACTTTTAGCAACCCAGTAACATTTCCCCCCATGTAGCTTCCAGTCTTCAGAGGGGCATGATTTACTAGCAGTAGAAGAGTTGAAATAACCTGGAAGGAAAAAGGATAAGTAATTAAAAGGAACTTGCGACTGTATCCCTAATACTGTGTGTATACTAATTAAAGATTCTCAAAATGTGTTAAATTATGGCCTAAGCTTTCTTTGACAAAAGTAAGTGCTTTCCTCCAGGTGGATTTTGAAAAAAAAATAAAGATTAACAGAATTGCAATATGTGTATATTGTTTCTTTCTCTCTTTCTTGTTTCTTTTTTCTTTCTCCATTTAGTTTAATTCTCGTAAAAATATATTATGCTTTCTATCAGCTAGGCAATGCACAGACACTAGGATAAAGCAATGGACATCCAAGCCTCAGGGAGATAAAAATTTGGAGGAAAAGTAGAAATTAGAGAATTTAATTAGTGTTCTGCCAATGAACCAGACCTTTTGAGAATTATATATCACACTGGAAGAATTTTTCTTGGGAAAAAATTGTGTAATAGATGTCCCCCCAAACTCATGATCTACCCATGTACAAGTGGATCTTGGCATCCAAAAATGTGCTGGTAACAAATAGATCTAATTTATAATATTTGCCAGTAGATTTAGATGATGACACATAGGTATCCTACACATACCAATAATTTATTGTCCCCTAAAATAAATATTCTTTAAAAACACACATATACATACACACAATGACTTGAAGCCATTGAAGAGTAAAAAAAGCAGGCAGATTTTGGAGAGTAGCTGACACTTGAAATAAGGTATGACAATTTAGAAATTTCCTGTTTTTACAACTTTTAGCCTAAGACAGACCAATGTTGGTGCCATGTAGAATGAGCAAAATTTTGGTAGACAATTTGAAGTCTCTCTAGTCTGAATAACCAAAGAACAGAATTGGGGGCAACTACAGATGTTGAAAATAAAGAGTAAATTCCATAAAAGAAATAAACAAAAGGTGTGCATCAACTGCTGTGTATAAAAATTGTCTAAGTCCCTGGCTGATGAATGTGGAAGCTAGATTACAGATAAAAATTAAAAAAAAAAAAAGAAAAAAAAACTGACTTGAGATTTAAACTGCTGCCCCCAAAATAGAAATTTAAATGAATCAAACCATACCAAGAAAAATCAACACTTTTTGGAGAAATGTATCAGGATCAGTCAAATTTTAAAAAATCAAATACTTTAAAAAACAAGCCAACATTTTTTAGCAGGAAATACAAACAAGAGATTTGGTCACTGAGGACTTTAGATATTTAAATAATTATATGTATCATAAACAATAATGTTTACATTATTTTAAGAAATAAAAGAATAAATTACAAAATGATCAGATAACAGGAGACTATCACAAGCTAACTGGAGGGTTTGAAACTAAGTCCTTAGGTTTGAAAACTATAATCATTGAAATTAGACTCAGTGAATGAGCCTACAGCTTAGAAACAGGAACAGAGAGAATTTGTGAACCACAAGGTATATCTGAAAACATTGCCAAGAATTCAGCACAAATTGACAATCATGAGGACAAAAATGAGAGGTTAAGTGAAATGGAAGATAGAAAGCAAAGGCCTATCGAACATCTAATTTAAGTCCTAGAAATAAAATACAGAGAAGGTAGACAAAGAATTAGGAATGATGGCTGACTAGTTCTATTAAGTTTTACTTTACATATTTTAAGTTTATTCTATTATTTTATTTATTTTTTATTTTTTGAATTTTATTTATTTTTTTATATAGCAGGTTCTTATTAGTTAACCATTTTATACATATTAGTGTATATATGTCAATCCCAATCTCCCAATTTATCCCACCACCACCCCCCTGGCCACTTTCCCCCCTTGATGTCCATACGTTTGTTCTCTACATCTCTGTGTCTATTTCTGCCCTGCAAACTGGTTCATCTGTACCATTTTTCTAGGTTCCACATATGTGCATTGATATAAGATATTTGTTTTTCTCTTTCTGACTTACTTCACTCTGTATGACAGTCTCTAGATCTATCCAAGTCTCTACAAATGACCCAATTTCATTCCTTTTTATGGCTGAGTAATATTCCATTATATATATGTACCATGTCTTCTATATCCATTCCTCTGTCGATGGGCATTTAGGTTGCTTCCATGACCTGGCTATTGTAAATAGTGCTGCAATGAACACTGGGCTGCCTGTGTCTTTTTGAATTATGGTTTTCTCTGGGTATATGCCCAATAGTAGGATTACTGGGTCATATGGTAATTCTATTTTTTGTTTTTTAAGAACCTCCATACTGTTCTTCATAGTGGCTGTAACAATTTACATTCCCACCAACGGTGCAGGAGGGTTCCCTTTTCTCGACACCCTCTCCAGCATTTGTTGTTTGTAGATTGTCTGATGATGCCCATTCTAACTGGTGTGAGATGATATCTCATTGTAGTTTTGATTTGCATTTCTCTAATAATTAGTGATGTTGAGCAGCTTTTCATGTGCCTCTTGGCCATCTGTATGTCTTCTTTGGAGAAACGTCTATTTAGGTCTTCTGCCCATTTTTTGATTGGGTTGTTTGTTTTTTAATATTGAGCAGCATGAGCTGTTTATATATTTTGGAGATTGATCCTCTGTCCTTTGATTCATTTGCAAGTATTTTCTCCCAGTCTGAGGGTTGTCTTTTTGTCTTGTTTGTAGTTTGCTTTGCAAAAGCTTTGAAGTTTCATTAGATCCCATTTGTTTATTTTTGTTTTTATTTCCATTACTCTAGGAGGTGGATCAAAAAAGATCTTGCTGTGATTTATGTCAAAGAGTGTTCTTCATATGTTTTCCTCTAAGAGTTTTATAGTGTCCGGTCTTACATTTAGGTCTTTAATCCATTTTGAGTTTATTTTTGTGTATGGGGTTAGAGAGTGTTCTAATTTCATTCTTTTACCTGTTGCTGTCCAGTTTTCCCAGCACTACTTATTGAAGAGACTGTCTTTTCTCCATTGTATATCCTTGCCTCCTTTGTCATAGATTAGTTGACCATAGGTCAATACAAGCCTTTCTCAAGAAAGAAGAAAAATCTCAAATAAACAATCTAAACTTACACCTAAAGGAACTAGAGAAAGAAGAACAAACAAAACCAAAGTTAGTAGAATGAAAGAAATCATAAAGATCAGAGCAGAAATAAATGAAATAGAAACAAAGAAAACAATAGTGAAGATCAGTAAAACTAAAAGCTGGTTCTTTGAGAAGATAAACAAAATTGATAAACCATTAGCCAGACTCATCAAGAAAAAGAGGGAGAGGACTCAAATCAACAACATATTATTTTATTAAGATGAAACAAATTTAGAGTTGGTATCCTTTCCTGCTGGATTGAAACTAGGATTCTAGGGCCTGTTATAGATAGGATTATCTGTAACAATAGAAGGATTAGAAAACAAGTTAGACAGAATTTAAAGCTAGAGGCTTTATTAAATACCACTGTTACCACCTGTATCAAGGGTATAGGAGTACAGTAATACGCTTTTGTTCTGGGGATAATGTCCCACAGAATTTGCCCTCATAGTCTCACTAGTTAAAAAAAATTAAAGTTTTTAGAATGTGGTCAAGGGGGCTTGGGAACATCAAAATCTATTTTAAAGTTTTAATGAATTCCTAGAATTTGAATGTATCCTATAACATGGACTGGTGAGTCTTTCTAATAGAATTATATATGCATGTTCAAAAAAAGAAAGGTATATCATTTTTCAATATAGAATTAAATTAACGGATTAAAAATAATAAAGAAAACAGCTGGAAAGAAAAAGAAAACAGAAAGGACAAATGACTGAGTGTCTTCTCGACTTTAAAAATTAGGTAAATACATTCAGATGAGAAAGCAAGATAAAGGTTACCATTTACAGTTTTTTACATGTAATGACATTAAAAATTGACAAAAAGCTACCTGATATGATCATGAATTTTAAGAATGAATATATTTTGATTACATTCTGTGCCTGCACATGTCCCAAAAGAAGTTAAAAAAAGAAAATGCAATTATTGCAATATAATACCTCTAAATTCATTTACAACTCATTATATAAGCTTATTTTTCTCATTTGTCTTGGATCTTTAAATATTTTTGTCAATGACTGTAATAGGTCCCTGAAAAACAATGATCTAAACCATCCCTCTGTAGGGGTAGAGGAATCTCCTCTTTATTCAGATATACCCAAGTAAAATCCACACTACTGTCCATACTTGTTTACTCAGGAATTAGGCAATATAAAATAACATTACCTATTGAGGTGCTTGTTTCAGATTTATTTTGCCCAGTACAGTATTTCTCTTTTGATTCATTATTTACTTTAGTATGTCTTGCAGATTTGAACTGGATAACTAATAAAAGAAGAAACATATTTTCTGTATTAAATACAAAGCAGAAATTCATTGGGTTCTAGAGACTCTGAAGTTCATTAATGTGGAAACTCCATAGTAATTTAAATGATTAAAAATTTAGAGGGAAAAACAACATTACTTTTTCCAAGATTTGGACGTTCCTTTGCAAGCATTCTTGTTAACCTTATTAATGCTAACTTTAGGGGAATTGGAAAAATATGACCTGGGACCAGAAGGATACTCACTTTTTTTTTTCCGGAGTTTTCATATTTATTTTAATAAACACAAAATAACCAGCTCTGGATATAAGCCTCATTTGGATAGCTTGTATTTTGTGAGTTCTTATTCACTGTATCAGGTATCACTTGATTCATGGAAAGGGTTTTATGTGTTTTGACTTCAGTTCATGATTCTGTTCCTTTTGAGATTGTGCATGTAAATCGTACACATAGAAGGGTAGGGTGAGCCCAGAGTATTTTTCGACCATGAAGAAGACAGCTGTCTTTCTGATGGCCACTTAACTGAAATTAGTTTTGGTAATTTATAATGTCACAATAGTGTGTATTAGGCAATTAAATCTTTAAAATCTATTGTAGTAACAAACAAATCTGTTTTACTAACAAAAAACTGTTTTGATAACAAATCTATTATCTTATAACAAAAGGAAACATAGCAGAGATGGTTTCTTGTTTTTTGTTTTGGCCCCACTGCCTGGCATGGTGGGATCTTAGTTCCCTGACCAGGGATTGAACCCGTGCCCTCTGCAGTGGAAGCGTGGAGTCTTAACCACTGGACCACCAGGGAAGTCCTAGCAGAGATGTTTAATGCTAAGTATTTTTGCTTCCTCCCCTCAATGTTAAAGTCCCAATTCAGCCATTGACTAGTTACATTAAACTAGTCAAACCACTTATCACTCTGGGTTTTGGACTGTTCACCTCAACTGGAGGTTTGACCTTGCTGATTTCTAGAGCCCCATTCAGTTCTGAATTCTATGACTCTGCCTACTGACCTCGAATTACTAATGACATTCATAATTACTAATATCATTCACAAGGGCAACATAGGCAGACACGGCCTTTGTCTGTTCTACAGTTTGGTTTAATCTGGAAATCTGAATTCCTTAAAATATATATATCATCTGGGAGTTTTTCTCCAAGCATTTATTCAATAAAATATTTAAATAATTGTCACATGAAATTGGACTATGTTTAGCTATATCCACAGTATATGAGTATAATTTTAAAATACTTGATTGAATTGATTGATTTTAGACAAATTTCCCATCCATGAATATAAGATTGATGATGATGTCCAGGAGTAACTAATATGGATAAGCTTAAACAGAAATATGCTTCATTATTTAATTTGCTTTCACTGACCGCAGCTTCAGAGAAGATGGTGTATAACTCACAATCAACTGCATTGGGAAATGCATTGTGCATAAAATGCACTTTATGATTTTGGTCATAAAATATAAATCTAATCTCCTTATCAATGAAATGAATCCATAATATGTATTATATCACAATCTGAAGTTCTATGGAAAATCTCTAATTTTAATTGTGTATCAAATTTCATGCTTTTTGTGAAGTTATAATGTATAGGAACCACTTGAACAGCAAACGCAATTACAATAGGTGGTGCTAAAATACTTTGGGATAAATAAATGGTATTGATAATTACTTACCAAAAATGCTCAGCACAATTACTATTACAAGAAGGATGATAATCATTGCACATTCAACTTTCAGGAAAATTCCATGGTGGTGAGAATCTATAAAATTGGATAGATTTCACTAATAAGCCCAGTAAATAATTCCTTAGGTAGTAAGAGGTAGGGAAGGGCTGAATAAACTTTGTCAGTTATGCTCCTGAGTTACTTTCCTTTGAAATATGTAGATCCAGCTTCCTTTTACACACACACACACACACACACACACACACACACACAGCATATTTGGTCCCCTGGTTTGTGAAAAGGGGGACCTAGAAAACTGTGAATAGATGTAAATTTTTCCTTGTTGATTTACCGTACATATTCCTCAGTATTAATCTTAACTATAATTTACTCTCTGTATCCCTAAGTTTTTATATAAGACTGTGAAATTCTCCAGTCTCTAATAAGCTTACTGACAACACTCACTTATTTGGATTGATCCGTTCTTTCATGCCTCCTCCTTTATACAGTACACCTATTTCCTGTGACATGTAATTGTAATTGCATAAAATCATACATTTTAAAATAAAAGTAATTTTAGGGATAATCTTGTCCAACATTCGCATATTAAAAATGGGGATTTCAAATCCACAGTCACACAGTTACTTGATAGCAGAGCTGAGACTGTACCTTGGGTGTCTTGACTACCAAAATTAGTACGGTGTTCACTATCTACTCTATCTCTTGTACTTGAAAGATAAATAAATCATAAAAAGAAACTGGCATTTTTATCTTTGGGTTGATAGTTAAAACCAATAGGCTCTTATCCCAAATAGTTACAGTATATCAATTCCACTAGATATGTGATATATACACACACACATACAATATACTGAGAGTGCACTACTATAACTGATGTTGAAATATAACCAATTACAAAACCAAGTGTCGAGACATTAACCTGAGTGTTTATTTAGTGGAATCCTATTATAGAGTGTTTTGTCCACATTATTATTGTTATTAAGTAAAGCATCTTTAGTGAGAATTTATTAATTCTCAAAGCACTAAAAGAAATCCATGTATTTTCTTTTATTAGGCAAAACAATGCAAAGTATACCAGTCAAGGCCATCACCAGAAGAATGTGATAATATCCCAACACACATTTCTAGTGTGAAGAACTGGGGTTACAGACTTAAAAAGCTGGAGAATAAAGCATCAGAGTTCATGAAAGGACTAATATAAGGGGTACTAGGTCATTCTTTTAGGCCCCTGAAGTAAAGTTTATAAAGGCATGAATTTCTGAATCTTAGCCTGGGATATTCTCAGTGGAATCATACTTTGTTACTGAGATTTCACTCAGTGTCATGGTGATAGCCCTCTTTGTTTTATATCTTGGAGAACTGATGAACCTACAATATTTAAAGTGTTTAGTACAAATGAAATCCATTTATTTAGTCATCCATTTATTCATCCGCCTACCCAGCATCTATCGATTGCCTGCTATGTACTTAGTACTGTGTGAGGTGCTGGGTATACAAAGATTAAGAGATTAGGGAGAGTGTTTCAACACATACGAGGCTCTGAAATGGAAAAGAATATGGTAATTTTAAAGAGCAAGAGAAAGCCAACAACCAGAGCAAAATAAGTGAAATTTACCGAGTTAGAAGAGAAAGACCAGGGATAATTGTGTAGGACTCTGTAGGACATTACAATCCAATGTATCAAATAGTTCTTTCCCTCTTCAATGATATGACACATGAGAACAGAAGTTGCGTTTATCCACAACAGAGACATGCAGTGAAAGAGTAATATGATATTTGACTTCTGGTCATAAGCATGACTGCAGGTAGATAATTTAATTTTTATATATTCATATTTCTTCATTTTTAAGATTAGAATATTGGACTGGACAGCATTAAAGATGTTGTCCCAAAATCTTTAAACCAGGAAAAGAGTAATGCTCTTTCCAAACAGAAGAAATTAAATCCTGGAATGTAGAATCAAAAATACTGGTTTTGTTGCTTGAACTGAGTTAAAATAACCTCTAGAAAAATGGACCAATTATATGAGATTTGGGGGGATGGGGGGAGTAAGAGTAAGGTTCTAGTCCATGTTATTTTTCAAACGAAGTTCTGTTAACGCGTATAAAATGAAAGCTCCCAGTCTACTGAGAAAATAAAGCAGAAAAGCCTCTATTCCACAAGTTAAGAGAGATAATATTTAAACACAGAAAATAACAGACTCTTGCAACTGGAGAAAGCAACTCACCAGATCCACCTGAACACTGCAAACGCATAAATATAGAAGAAAAAATACATTCTTGGGAAATAATAGGAAAGCAAAACATCAGATCCACTCCACAAGGACAAAGCACCATGAGGAGACTTTAAGTTATTTAAACATTTTTATAAACTTTACAATATAAAAATTCTTACCCTAGAGAAGAGAATATAAATGCAACATGGACATTTCCCTAAGGCTTCATGTATAAATACACTGGATTTGAAAATCTATTATTTCTGAGGTGGTTTGTGTTTAAGGTTACAATCTTATCTTTAGCTGTGTGCCTATCTATTCATGTTCCAAACATATTCTATTACTCAGATAGTCGTTAATTCTAAACTTCTATGAAAACCAAAAGCAAAGTTCTACATATTAAGACTAAAGTTACAATTAACTTTATAACACTTGGTGTCATTAAAAACATTCACCCTTATTCTTGCATTCAGTAACTTTTGCTTTGAATCCAGTCTCCTAATTCCGGTAAGACAAGTACAGACACAGGACAGAAATAAGGGAGATTAAAAACAAAACTTTAATTTTAATAAGAGGTCTAAATCCAACTTACCAGATCTCTGACGTGAAGATGAATGTTCTGAAGATGAATGTTTGATATCAGCATAGATTATATCTCCAGCCATTGCATATATTAAAAAGAGAGAAAAGTCACAAGTAGTAGTCTGCTGAAGGAGTTCCGTATTTTTGCAAACTTCCTGTAAGTGAGATAAATTGAGATGGATGATTTCCTTCCCCTCTCCAGAGTTTGGTGGGTTTCCCCAGTGAATAAAAGATAAGAGCAATGTGTTCAGCCTTATGAATCAAGGCAATAGATTTTTGAACACGTGCATGATATGGAAGAAAACTACTATCCATGCAGTATTTTCTTGCTCTTCAGTTAGTTTTCTGCCTACATTTGGAATAATTTTAACTTTTAGTAATACTACAGAAGATATTGCCTCACTTTCCTCTATAAACCACTTGCTCTTTTAGCTAAGAAATATTCTCTGGCAGAAGCTCTTTGACCTTCCAGCATTTTCTCCAAAGTGGAATAGCAATTTAGAAGGGAGGACAAGAAAAAAGAGGGTTTTTAATATGAATATAATAGAAAGAACTGATAGACTCCTCATCTTGAAATGCACTGTAATTAATTAGGTAATACTTAAAAAATACCCTTAAAGCTATTTCTTCTCATCTATGCTTTATAATATTAACATCAAAGTAAGTTGAGGCATAGATTATGCAGTGGATTTCCAAACTGCAAAATAATCTATATGAGACAGAAATAACCCTATGTCAAAATAATTCAAGGTTCTGTCATAAAAGAAAATGAATCTCATTTTTAAATGAGGTTCACAGAAATTTAGCACTGAATGCAATGTATTAAGCATAGATTTTAATCTCCCATTTCTTCTAAAACTCCACTAAATTTATATTAAAGGAATAAAAATGTATAAGTCCAAAACAATTTAAAAAGTGAATGGGTTCTAACAGATGAAAAAATTCAGTGAATTCCTGGAAAATGGAGAGTAGATGGAGATGTGATATTTGATGGAACAAAGCAAAAGAAAGTGAAGCCTAGAATATTTAAAGGTAAATAACTGAGGAGATAGCCCAGCTACCCATGAAACCCTCATAACACTCAGAGCTCAGAAATGGCAGGTGTGAAAAATGACAGGAGACCTTAGCTGATAGCCAATAGGGTTGATTTCCTCAAGGTCCACCCAAATGCACTGCATACAATTATTTAAACTGTAGTCATCTCTCCCAGACCCCAGTCCAAGTAATTTAACCTACATTCATCAAATAGCTAGAGAACATATCTTGGCTTCTTGACATGTAGGGGTCTCTCAGTATAAAGACTAACCCCACTAGGCTTCTGACCTTGAAGGTCAGCCTTGAACACCAACCTCTGTCTCCTAACATCACTTTGACACTCCCTCTTTTCTGGGCTGTTATAACACTTTATATGTTGTTCTGCATTTTATGTATGAAAAACTGACTTTGAGAAGTTACATGCAGATGGTTTGCGTAACCATTTTCAGAGTGAGGATTTGAACTCATCACAAACTGAATCCAAAGCCTAGGCCATAATACAATAATGCTTTCTAGATTTTGAGGGTAAGAATCATGTTTTATTATTCTTGCTATTTCCATCATTCAATCTATGCCTGAAACATAATAGACACTTAGTAATTATGTGTTGGATTATCAAATCAGTTAATGCTACACTGAATTTTATTACTGGACTATAACATTCCATAATGAGAGCAATTACCTTTCACTAAAAAGTAGACTTCTAATCATACGAAAAGTAATATTGATGATCTAGCCATGTACAACTAAAACAAATACTAGTATGTGGAGAACCTATTATAAGTTATATAATAAATCCTTGGAATATACAAATTTAATATTAATGATCCCTGTCTCCTCTCTCTGCTCCTAAGTAACAAAGGGTATGCATTCTGTAGTAATCTATAAATTCGATGAGATATGGCTTTTAATTGAGTGTCATAATCCCTATAGGTAGGGCTTGCTTAACCAGAAAGACCATTTATATAAAGTCAACTTGTGGATGAATTACATAATGGTATGTTAAAAGTAGCAGTGCCTTGGAAAGCATGTTATTAAGTAATCCAAATAAAACACATCTGGAAACAAAATAAATCTGTTTAGTTAAATAGTCTAAACTCATCAAATGCTCATCAGCAAAGATGTGAAAGGGTAACAGATATTTAGTTAAGCTGCTGTATTTTAGGTATTATGTGTCCATAGTGATATTCTCAAATTTGGTGACACAACTTTCATGGGTATAACTTTTTTCAATGTCAAGTTTAAGCATTAGTGTGGTCTTATCATTATTGATAGATACTACTTCTAAATAATGGAGTAATATGTACTTGAAATAATCTTTATCACTGCCCTAACATTAATAATAATTTTGTCAATCACTTTTCTGTGCATGGATTCCAAATCGAATTCTCAATCCCAGCCTATTTCCTGGAGTACAAGTCCTCATTTCCAACTGCTTTTCGGTATGTCAAACTCGAAACAATCAAAAGTAACCCAGACTTTACTGCTCTTTCCACAGTGTCACCTCTTTCTTTTGTTGGCTCCCTTCCTTTGGAGAAACTCGGGCTTAATATCTTTCCTTTGATTCCCGCTTCTCTCACTTTCCGAAGTAATGTGTGGGTGAGTGATGTAGGGTGGCACGTAATAAGTCATTCATTTGAGTTGAAGGAGTCTTTTTCAACTTAGATGAACTTGTGACAAAGGACATGCTCAGAGAAGATACTGCCATCTGGAATCAGGAAGAACTTAGTGAACGATTGAAAGTTTACCAATCAGAAAAGTAATTCCTCCTGTGCTTGCTGGCAAGAGAGGAAGGCAGAAAGTGTTTTCTCTGAATACTTCTGAGGGGAGAGAAAATTTTATTTTGCAGATAAATATCTACTTTGGAATACGAAGACAGGAAAAGAATTATGTGTCCTATGCTATATTTGTATTCGTGTGTATGTATGTGTATACATTTTTAAGGTCAACAATATGATATGTATCTTTTAAAAAGCATATGCTTGTATGCATGCATGAAACGATTTAATTTTATATAGAAATGACATACCTTTTGCCTTTTTCAGTAATCTACAACACTGTCAAATATTCTAGGCTAGTGGTTCTCAACCTTGACTGCACATTGAAATTTCCTGGAGAGTTTTTTTTGTTTGTTTTTTTAAATACAGATATCTGGACTTCACATGAGACTTTAAAAACTTTTTTCATTTGTCTGCATCAGAATTTTAAAAATCTCTCCTATATGTGATTCTATATATAGCCAGAGTTGAACACTGTCGAGCTACCACACATGAGTTTAGAGTGATGTACAGGTTCAGCAATGAGGAGAAGAAAAACTCAGGCAGCTGTAACAGGAGCAGAAATAGCAGCAGCACTGATGAATAAGAGACCACGTTTCCTATATGCCAAACCAACAACAATGACAAGGTCCATCATTTTTCCCACACCAGGGGAACTCCTTAGTAGTAGAGACCAGATCTGAGGGAAAAACCTGACTCAAAAGTTGGCCTTGATTTCTTTTTCAAAACAGGATCCACAACTCAATGTGAACTAAAAGAAATGCATCCACGGATTGGTTTTGGTCCATGGGTGCCCAGGTGTCTCCATGACCTAGAGACTGTGTCTTGGAAATTCAGTCTACAGAAATAAAACAACAGAGGCAGTGTGTATAGCAATAACACTTACCTTATACTGGAGGAAAAGTAGATAGATGTTTGAGAATTTTCATTGGTTATTACAGCACATTAATTAATTTGAGAAGTATGATGTTGCATGTTACAGGTCCTAAATCTGCAGATCCTAAATTTAGTAGGAGTACAGGATAGTCAGTATTTTCTTATTTCAACCACCAATTTGAACTCTGCTGTGGCACAGCAATATTTTTGAAAGTAACTGACTATATGTTAACTTAGATGGGCCTTAAGGATCTGTTTACTTAACGTTTACTTAGGGACTTTTAAAGAAAAGATCAAGATGTTTTAGTGTGTTGCTTACTTCTGGAGGAGTTCACTCTATCCCTAAAATAATGGAGGTGCTGAAATCTAAGTTAGCATCCTTGAAAGAAAAGAAGATACAGAAGCCACCTAAGAGATGTGACTACTAACCCCAGACAGGAAATATTTACCAATGGTGATTTAGAGCAGTGAACAAAGAAGTTCTTCTGAGAGGAAAAATAATAGTACAGCCAGTTGCATTATATTTAAGTAACATTTTCATACTGATATAATTCTCATGGTGTGTGTATTCTGGACAATTCATATAAATGGAATCATATAATATGTAGCCTTTTGTGTCTGGCTGTTTCATTTAATGTTTTCAAGGTTCATCCAGATTGTAATATGTATCAGTACTTCATTCTTTTTTAGAGCAGAATACTATTCCATTGTATGGGTATACCACATTTTGTTTTCACATTCATCAGTTGATAGACATGTGATTTATTTCCACTTTTGGCTTTCATTAATAATGCTGCTATGCGTTTTTGTGTGAACATGTCTTCAATTCTTTTAGATATATACATAGAAGTGGAATTGTTGGGTCATTTGTTAACTCTCTGTTTAAACTTTTGAAAAATTGCCAAATAGTTTTCTCCTGAGGCTGCACCATTATACATTGTCATCATCAATGTATGAGTATTTCATTTCCTTCACATCCTCATCAACACTTGTTATTTTTTCACCTTTTCAATTATAGCTGTCCTACTGGGTGTGAAGTGGTTTTGATTTACATTCCCCTGATCCTTTGGAGCATCTTTTCAGGTACTTATTGGCCCTTTGTATATATATCTTCTTGAGAGAAATGTCTTTTCAAATTTTTGTCCATTTTATTTTGTTTTGTTTTGCGGTACGTGGGCCTCTCACTGTTGTGGCCTCTCCCGTTGCGGAGCACAGGCTCCGGACGCGCAGGCTCAGCGGCCATGGCTCACGGGCCCAGCCTCTCCGCGGCATGTGGGATCTTCCCGCATCGGGGCACGAACCCGCGTCCCCAGCATCGGCAGGCGGACTCTCAACCACTGCGCCACCAGGGAAGCCCCCCCTAAACAAGTGTTTTTTAAAAGTGTATATTATATGGCTAAATTGTTTTGGTTTCAATTTTTCTATATTATTTGGTTACAAGTTTCCATCACAGTCCATTGCAAGCATGCTGGATTAGGAATTTTAAAAGCCTGGGCCTGAGTCTTGACTTCAAAATGTAGTAGCTAAACAACTTTGGACAAATTTATCTCTTTAATGCCAAAGTTCTAATCTACAACAGATATAATAATATGAAAGTACTATTGTATGATATAGAACATTATAACATGTAATAAACTATATAAATATTGCTATTTTTTTCTTATGCACCACTGGCTTCCTTTGACATTTACCTTACTATTTCTCTAACTTCTTCCTTACCCTTTTATGGTGCTTTATTTTACTTTTCCCCTTCCATTAATCTCATGTTCTAAAATAGGCATTTTTGTGTTTAGAAAAAGAGACTAAAAATAATAATGCTTAAGGAAGAATGGTTATTTAATAATAACTTGTATGCATTTTTAAGAATTTGGAAAAGTCCCTTTTTCTACCAGTTATTAAATGAAGTTATACAATGAAGAAAAATAGGATACAACAGCACAGTAAAGATGAATGTCAATAATGGTAAATGTCAAAGACACAGAACAGATAATATAATGTGTTAAGTAATTAACCACATTTCGGGGAATATCTAAGAAAAGGAAGTTGTGCAAATCAGGAATGTCAGACAGTCACAAAAAGAAGAAATATGTTCTAAAATAAAAAGCAAAATTTTACCTTAAAAGAAACCATTAAATCATCAATTTGAAGTACACACAGAGAGACTGAGTTTTAAGCAGAAGTGGAGGGACAACCAATAGTCTCAACTAGTAACTAATGTCAAAAATACCTGAGACTGGGCTTCCCTGGTGGCGCAGTGGTTGAGAGTCCGCCTACCAATGCAGGGGACATGGGTTCGTGCCCCGGGCCGGGAAGATCCCACATGCTGCGGAGCGGCTGGGCCCCTGAGCCACGGCCCCTGAGCCACGGCCGCTGAGCCTGCGCGTCCGGAGCCTGTGCTCTGCAATGGGAGAGGCCACAACAGTGAGAGGCCCGCGTAAAAAAATACCTGAGACATTTATTTAGTTATCAGCGCAGAAAATCGATCAAAATATCAGCGCAGAAAATCGATCAAAATCGATCATATGTTTTCTTTGTTCTTTCAACAAAGAAAACATATGAATCAGAGAGAGAGAAATTACAGTTCTCAGTAATTTGTCTGAATGTGTTTTTACACATATGAACTTGAAATATAGTTTGACTGAATATAATTAGATTGGTGTTACATTTCCTCTGAATTTTAGTGGTACTTTCTGTCAGATGACGTATTGTTATTAAAAAGTACAATATCTTTCCATTTTCTGATCCTATTCCTGGATTTATATGTATGTTGTAAGGTACATATCTATTTGCAGATAGATAGATAGATATCTCCAAATATTTTCTGCTCAGGGAAACATTGAGTGTATTTCTATTAGTAGATTAATTTTCATGAAATGTTATGTAAAGTTTTTAAAATTTTAACAAATTTATTGTAAAGATAGTTACATAAATAAAGTAGCCTCCATTTACATTAAATCTGTAAATATATTCTGGTAATTGTATTAGCTAAAAGCTAACATTTATTAAGATCAGTTTGTGTTTCAGACATTAGCTCATTTAAACCTCATAGCATTACAACAAATATAAAAGCTAGGTGATTTTATTATCCCTATTTATTGCCGAGAAAGCAAAGTAACTTACCTAACGTCACACAGAAGGATAGGAGCTGAGCAGAAATTTGAAACATTATTTGACACCAGTGCATGTAAACTCAATGACTAAACTCATGGGCTTCTCCTAGAACTGGAAGCTGAGATTCAAAACAGTGTCCTCCCCCCAGGGAGCTGAGTTTTTAGTGAATTAGACACACCATTTACTAACATTTAATATATGAAACAAAAAATTATCCAACAGAGCATGCACAAGGTTCTATTGCAGCCTGGAAGTGAGTCAGAGAGAAAGTGAAACTTGAAATGAGATGTAAACATTGAAGAAAAAAGAGCACTTAGTTTTATTAAGAAATAAACCTGATGAATAAGTGGACAAACCACATGGAAATGTGCAATAAAGAAGTGCTTTCAGGATATGCAACAATTTATGTTAAGCTGGTTTCCCTTGTCATTCCAAGCTTTCAAAAAGTTTCAAAAAAATAGAATCGTACAGTTTGTAGTCTTTTATGTCTAGCTTCTCCCCTCATCAGATTTTCGATACTTATTTGTGCTGTCACAGCACTGTGATGAGTTCAGAGCTTCATAATGCAGTTGCACCACGATTTATCTGTTTTACAGTGGATGGACATCTGCGTTGTTTCCAGTTCGGGGCTGTGATGAATAAAACTGCTGTGAATTTTTTGCACCTTTCTTTGGACGCGTATCACATTTATTTTTGTTAGCAAAGAAGTGGAATTTCTGGATGAGGCATCTGTATGTTCAATTTTAGTAGAGACTACCAAACCAAGGAAGTAGTCACCAATTTACACTCCTTCCAGAAGTTTTTTTTCCAACTGATGTAAATTCTCACCGGCATTTAGTATTCTCAGTTTTTGTTCATTTCTTTTTATTAAAAAAAATTTGATGTTGCAGTAGGTGTGCAGTCACTCCTTTTAGCTTTGATTTCCATTCCTCTGATGACAAATTTGAGGGTTTTGAAAAGCTGATGTCCCATTCTGATGTCCTTTTTTATGCAATTCCCTTTCAAGTTTATTGCCCCTTTAAAAATTTGTGTTGTCTTTTTCTTATTGATTCCTCAGTTTTTTAAGGTATATATCTCACAGTCTTTGCTAAGGGAATCTGGGTGGCTATTGAAACGCAGCTTCAGCACTCAGGCACACAGTTAAAACTTTTCCTTAGCCTTCACTTCCTATTGCTACAGTCTCAAGGTCAGTCAGAGGTGAGACCTTTGGACCTTTTCAAATCATTCCTGGACATGCACACGTTACATGTGTATGACATTCCAGATTCCCAGGAATAGGTTCAAAGCCCGCTTTTCAAAATCCACATGCAACAACACAAATAAGTATCAAAAATCTACTGATGAGAAAAGTTTTTCCTTTTAAATTTTGGTCAGCTTTTTGTCTCCACTGTTACTATTGCTGCTTTAGAAAGTGAAGCAATAGTCACTGATGTTTTTGACAAACACTTATAGGAATTAGGGAAAGAGTAGTTGGTTTTAAAAGCATCTCGTCTGAAGATGAACAGGCAAGCTTTAGCAACAGGGTGGAAGCTGAAGGAAAAAAAAGTCATGTCGGTAGGGGGCGCTGTGTGATTGTGGTTGGCATAAACAGTAGCGGCAATGAAATCTGATATATTCGGTTTTAAATATTCTATATTTTTATGTGCCTATATAAGCCATATTTTCTCAGTGTCAATTGTCTGGGTATGAGTCCTAGATCTGAAATGTAAAGGCTTTGGGCAAAATACTTAGTTTCCTTATGACTTGGTTTCCTTGCATATAAAATGAGATCTCAATTAACACCTAAATTCTAGGGTTGTTGTCAGGATTAAGTAAATGGATCATATGCGAAGTAGTCCCTGACATACAGAAGCACCAAATAATGTTGCTTAGAACCATAGCTATATTTTTATTATGTTTATTGGAACCATATTATCATTCAACGCAAACTTTTGTTACTTTTATATTTTTGGCGCTTTGGATAACACAGGGAGCAAATGTCCTCAAACTTATCAAAGTAGTGTGAGTTGAAGACTGCACCACATGCAATCAGGTATAATTCAGCAAAATGTAACTAATGGAAAGCGTGGAACAACAGTTAAGGGTGAGAGATATTAAGCAACAAACAAGATTTTAAGCACTCCCCAAGATCTTTGGGAATTATTCAGAAGAGGAGACTTCTTAAAGGCAGCAGGAGACTTCAAGTAGTCTTATTTGGCTATTCCTAAAAAGCATGGATAATCATTCACTAGGTGATACCAACCCTGTCCCCACTGAAAGCAACCTGTAAAGTAGGTAAAATATTTTAAACCATATTAAAGGTATCAGTGAGATAGAAAGTAGTGAAGAATAACATAATGCAAGTCCAAGAGAAAGTTGAAACCTGAAAAGAAGAGCTGCTTTTCCTATAGAAGATTTTCAAAGACAGAAAAAGAAGCTGAGTTCCCAAACAGGGCTTTGGTGTCTTAGAAGCGAGGGTAACTCTGGTCTTCAAGCAGGGGTAAGGGACTGAAAAATCAGTATATCTCACCGAGTTGGTTCACCAAAATCTATACCCAAGGACAAGATTTTCCAACCTTGGAACTATTGACAATTTGAGTCAGATTATTCTTTCCTGTTGGGGGGTGTCCTGTGTGTTGTATGATGTTTAGAAGCATCCCTTCATCTCTTACTTCTACCTTCTAGATGCCAGTAGCAACTTCCCTCCACCTTTACTCCATACCATGTTGAAGAACCAAAAATATCTCTAGACGTTGCTAAATATCCTTTGAGGGACAAAATCCTCCCAGGTTGAAAAACACCACCCTAGGAGTAAGGTTGATTTGAGAGTAGACTGGTCTTTGAAGGAGGAAGAGCTGAACTTCAAATTCCTTCAGTCTCTAAAGAGTTAAAGGAAGTGATCCCAGATTGTTAGTGACTGTGATGATTTGCTGGAAGCAAATTTAACTTCTGCAAGATGTCAAAGAAAAATTATACTGAGTTGAACAGGAGAGGAAGACTTTATTCAAGACTATTGCAATAAGTGAAGAAATCGAGGTCAATTCTGCTGAAACAAACGGCAAGATTTTCAAGTGCTGGGGTCAGAAGGTGCTGGAGGATGTTAGGGGAGCTGGTCAATGTGCTTAGACCATTTGTATTTACTAATTGGTGCTCATATGTTCATTGGTATTTTGCTCCTAGTTTAGGTCCCTACCCTCCTGCAGAGACTGGGAGGTAGGAGTGCTCTCTCCTTGGTGATCACATTTCCAAGGGATGGCTCACAGGTCCTTCAGAAAAACATTTCTGGGCTGTCAAACCGGCAAAAGGCTGGAAGAAGATTTACATCTCAAAGGGACAGGGAAAGAATTTTCAATTACAAGTTTTTTCAAGTAAGTGCTCTAAGAAAAGGGAGGTCAGGAGCCTGTAGTCAGGAAGAAACCTAAGATTTAGTTACAGTGAGAGGAATATTCAGTCCAACTTGGTCAAATAATATAAACTTATTTCAGTTCTCAGTTAATACCATGCTTCACAGACAAGATCTATCCCTCAACAACAATGACAAAAAAATGGGTATTTGAGTAAATAAGGCAACATGAAAAATAACAAATAGAAATAATAGACATAATAGACAGCTGTTAAAGACCTTCAAGGGCTCCAGAAAGTGCAAAGTGAGACACAGACTTTGACATAAGAATGTTCAAATATAATTTAAAGAAAATTAGATTTACATATATATAATTTCTAAAATATAGATATTTCATATTTTAAAAGTAAATATAAATATTTTGAAATAATAACTTATTTAAAATGAGCTCAAGGAAACAAAATATGTATATTAGAATTTAGGCTGAAATTTGGAAATTATTAAAAAAAGATGAAAGTGGAAATTCTAGAACTAAAGACTATAACAATTAAAATTAAGATCTCAGAAGAAATAGAAGAGATTTTTCTTAATATGATAATATGTATCCCCACCACCACCAAAAGAAAAAAGAACAAAACAAGCAAAGAAAACTATAGTAAACATTATCTTAAAGGTTAAATGTTGAAAACTTTCCCTCTGAGATCGAGAACCAGACAAAATGTTCATGATCATCACGTCCATTTAACATCATTACTGGTGGCCTTAGCAAATACAAAGTTATAAAGATTTGAAAGGAAAAATCATAGCACACATCAGCCATAGACACAATTCTGCTTATAGAAAACCCAAGGGAATCTACTGATAAATTATTAGAATTAATGTGAGTTGAGAAGATCCCTGGATGCAAAATCAATATAAAAAATCAATTGTACTTTTATTCAGTAGAAACTAGCTGAAAATGAAAATTTAAAAATACTTTGTATTGGGCTTCCCTGGTGGCGCAGTTGTTGAGAGTCCGCCTGCCGATGCAGGGGACGTGGGTTCGTGCCTCGGTCCGGGAAGATCCCACATGCCGCGGAGTGGCTGGGCCCGTGAGCCATGGCCGCTGAGCCTGCGCGTCCGGAGCCTGTGCTCCGCAAGGGGAGAGGCCACGACAGTGAGAGGCCCGCGTACCGAAAAAAAAAAAACAAAAAAACTTTGTATTAGTTTTCTGTTGGTGCCTTAACAAATTACTACAAATCCGTCATCTTAAAACAACACGTATTTCTTTTCTGGCTGTTTCTGTAGCTCAGAAGTTCAGGCTCAGTGTGACTCGGTTAGTTCTTTGCTTAGGGTCTATGAGGGCAAAATCAAGGTTTCAGCAGGGCCTCCTTTCCTTGTGGAGGACCTCGGAAAGAATCACTTCTAGGTTTGTGCAGGTCGTTGGAAATGCCATTGTCTTTGGCTGAAGTGTTTGAGTCCTCACTTACTTGCTGCCTGTCAGCCTCTCTCATCTTCTTAAGGCCAACAACCTTCTTTATCCTGCTGCCTGCTCCGTCTTCAAGTCAGCAAAAATGCTTCTAATTTCTTTGACCTCTTTTTCGGTAACTCCAGCTAGAGAAATCTCTCTGCTTTTAAAGGCTCATATATAGGCAAACCTCAGAGATATTGTAGGTTCTTATCCCGGTGGCCTCGGCCTGCAGCAGCTTGAAGCAGGGTTTCTGTTCCCAGCCAGAGATTGATGTCAGTCCTCGGCAGTGAGAGTGCTGAACCCTAGCCACAAGACCACCAGGGGCTAGTGGCCAATGCCAAGGCCCTGTACTGTCTGCTGTGTAGAAATGAATTTCCACATAGAGATGCAAAGTAGTGAAACAAGTAAAGTGTTTATCAGGAGGATAGACGCATGGGTGGCCTCAGAGATTCGCACCCTCGTGGTGGTTTGAATCACTTTTATGGGGCATTTCTTCTGGGTTTGCTTTGGCCAATCGTCTTGCTTCCCCTGGTTCTGGGTCCGTATTTGGTTTATCTCAGGGTCCTCCCATATGTGTGCACACATCTCTTAGCCAAGATGGATTCTAGTGAATCGGCATCACTTATTAGGAGGTGGCGCCCCCTTCCTTTTTGATCTTCAAGGGGCCTTTCTGCGCATGTGTAGTCAGGAAGGTCTCCTTGACTTCGAGAATGAGGAATATGTGGTCTTTTATCTCTCATCTGGGAGGACTCAGCTTCTCCTCTCTCCTGCTATTTTGGAGTATCTGTCAACAGGGGACGGACTCTGGCTGTTCAGCCTGGGGCCCATCTACCTCCTGCCTCAGTTTGGTTCCAGACCACCACAATAAAGGGAATATCACAATAAAGTGAGTCACACAGATTTTTTTGTTTCCTAGTGCATATAAAAGGTACGTTTAGACTATACTGTAGTCTATTACGTGAGCAATAGCAATTATGTCTAAGAAATCAACAAACATACCTAAATTTAAAAATACTTTATTGCTAAAAAATGCTAGCCATCATCTTGTTGCAGCAGGCAGATAGCTAGATGTGAGCAGAGAAATGGGGGCAGGGGGCAGGAAATCATGCATCTTGTAAACAGCGGGGGTCCATGGGTAGACAAAGAAAAGCAACGACCTCCAGACTGAAAGGAAGCCAGACATTTTGGGTGGTAAGTATCCTGGAAGCAGACAAAGAAAGGTGAGGAAAGTGGGAATCTCCTGCATCCGAATGTAACGTGTTGCTCATTTTATTCTCATTGCAATAGAATTAGCCTTGCAGATGAGAAGTATCCGTCATGCACTGATGCCATGACACTTCTGGTCTAAGCTAAATAAGGACAAAAATCCCTCCTCCCCTTAGGAGGAAGGAGCTGGGATGAAAATCAGGGAATACGACCCCCAAACTCCTCCCTCCCCAGTGAATATTCCGCTCCTTCATTTGTAAGCCTCTCATAACTGGCTTGCCAAAGAAACCCTGGGTAGCAGTTCCTCACCTGTCTGCTCTCTCCCTCTGAGAACGTATTCTTGCATAAGTAAATAATCACTTTACTTTCTTAACCTCGCCGCTTTGTCTCCGAATTCTTTCACGACAAGGCAAGAATCTTAAATCCACCGGGAACCATCTGAGTCATCAATGAATCATAATCTTTTTGCAGTAGTCACACCAGAGATCACTGATCCCAGGTCACCATAATATAACGAAATATTTCGAGAATTACCAAAAGGTGATAACAAAGATGTGAAGCAAGAAAATGCTGTTGGAAAAATGGCACCGATAGGTTTGTTTGATGCAGGGTTGCCACAAACCCTCAATTTGTGAAAAATGCCATAGAGCAAAGCACAGTAAAACTCCGAGGTATGTTTGTAATTAGTTTGGGACTACCTGGCCAATTCAGGAGAATCTATCTGAAAGTCGGCAACATTAATTCCATCTGAATTTCTTTCCATGTAATGTTACATATTTACACTTTCCAAGTCATGAATCTTTTGGGGCGACTATCTTGTCTACGTGGGGGAGGGAAAATAATCTTCCCTCTACCCTTCTAGGTTCTTGGTTGAGACACCTCCTGTAATAAAAGGCAGATTAATGGGAGAAAAGCAAGCAGAAGTTTAATAACATGCATACCTCCTGCGTATGTGGGAAAGAACCAGGAAAACCAAGTAACTCCTCAAAACGATCCAAACCATAACCTTAAATAATATTTCCAGGTAAAGACAAAAGAAGATGTTGGGGAGGGAGAGGGCGGCCTGGTATGGAGGCCACCAGGAAAAGCACAGTAAACAAGGGTAAGGTTGTTACACAGATTTAAGTTGTTGCCTTCTCCACTAAGATTATCTAGAGTCCCTTCTCTTCCTGTACAGAAAGGGAGACACCCTTACAAATGGAGATTTCTCTTATAAATGTAAATGTCGCTTACAAAAGGGTAACTTCTATTCAGTTTTCAGAGCTTCACCTGTGAATGCTGTTTTTTTATTTTTTTAAAATAATCGGCGTAACATGATCCTTAAGCCAAAGAGACATATTTTGAGGTGACAAATCCTGCTCCCCTTCACCTACCAGATACCATTTGCAATGGTAATATACACACGTAATATATACATGTATATATACACATGTAATATACCTAGGAATAAATTTAAAGAGACATATAGGAGTTCTATACAAAAATCTATAACATATAGAAAGAAATTAAAGATAGAAATTAAAGAAGACTAAAATTAAAGAACTTAATGGAGAATTAAATCATGGCATGGAGTAAAAGACTTAATAAAGATGTCAATTTTTGCCAACTTTGGTGGGTTTTTTTTTTGCGGTACGCGGGCCTCTCACTGTTGTGGCTTCTCCCATTGCGGAGCACAGGCTCCAGACGCGCAGGCTCAGCGGCCATGGCTCAAGGGCCCAGCCACTCTGCGGCATGTGGGATCTTCCCAGACCGGGGCATGAACCTGTGTCCCCTGCATCAGCAGGCGGACTCCCAACCACTGCACCACCAGGGAAACCCAGCTTTTAACCTTTTAAAAATACTTTTAAACTTATTGAATCCCTATAATCATCTGAGATAAGCAGGTAAACTATTACTCCCCTTTCCAGAGGAAGAAATTGAAATTATGTTGGAAAAACCAAATAAAACACAGAAAAGTGATAGTTAAAAGTTTGAATACAGGACCAAATAAAGTAGGATATCTGTGATATATTTCCACAGCATCCTACATATTCCCTGCTATAAGGCTCCATCACCACCATAATATAACACTTTACTTTACTGTTTGTTTTACAAATAGACCATAAATTCCCCAAGACTAGTTTTCATGCCAAATTTGCTTAGTGTTTTAACTTTACTGTCCACCACAGTGTTGCTTAATAATCATTCACTGAATAAATTTTTTTTAAAAAAACCCTCAAAAAATGCTATGTAGAAATAGACATATCATGTAGAAATGCTGCTTTTTGCTAAACTTACTTTGAGCGCATGGTGTTCCCATTTATAATGATCACCACTAAAGTTTAATACATCTTTGGGGTTCACTGTGAGCCAGGTGCTCTTCTACGTCCATTTTCATGTATTAACTAGCTTAACTTCTAGCTAATTTTAACAAAATTTCTACCTAATTCTAACTAAAACAGCTGGTCAACTAGAGAGAGGCAGAAATGAAACTTGGACAGTATTTCTCTTTCACTCCAGCTCTCAACATCTACACTTTCCCTTACACATTTCATAGTGCGTGGATCCAAGACGTTGCTTTCTAACATGACCCAGGAGTAGATTGTTGTTATTAATGATAGGATATCAGAGTTTGGAGCCTGTAGGAACTGAAGGACACTGAGATTAAGAAACTCTATATTATTTATCGCTAAGCAGTGTCTGGAATCCAGATTTCTTTTCAATATGCCATACTAGTGACAACAGTTTAAAGATACTACATATAGCATCATTTCCAACTTTCAGAGAAGGAGAATACTGTGAAATACATCCATAAAACAATTTTGAAGGTAGTATTATTTTTCCTTATTGAAAAATCTCATGAAGATTATGTAGTGCCTTATTTCTATTGAATGAATTATTTTATGTAAATAACTACGAGTATAGCATTTCAGAAATGAATAAGATGCTTTCAGAACATCAGTTATGAGGACAAATTATGCTCTCTTTTGGAGAGAGGATGAGCTTATAAATAAATCCTTGCAAAGTGACGTTAGCCACCTCCAAATTTCTCTGTGCCTCTTCAGAGTGATAAACAATAAAAGAAAGAGAGAAAGTGATAGAGTCAAAAATTCTTAAATGACATAAATTCCTCTAAAGTCAATTAGAATATTTACTGAACTTTCGCTGTTTACAGAAAAGTAGATACAGCCCTTTGAAGACACACATGAAAACAACTTACAAAGTACAAACCATATTATAAATCTAAGGTTTTACAATAGAAGTGTCTTTGAAAAAAAGTTACGGTATTCTGTTTCTTCCTTTCTAGCATGAGATATGTTTTAATATATTTTGAAGGAATGACCACTTTTTAGAAACCATTTTGTTTATTCTACTTTCATTTTAACATACATAAAAGCAGGTTATGATTGTACTGGATACAAAAGACAAACAAATAAACACACGTTATTGCACGTAGAAAATACTTCTCATGAAGTATTGCACATGATAGAATAGATCAGGAAAGGAGAATAGATCAGGAAAGGAGAATAGATCAGGAAAGGCACAAGGTTATAAACAGATAGGACTAGTATTATTCCAGATTTGAACAATACAGACTTTTTCCTGATAGAGATTTGCCACATCACATATTGCACATTTTCCAACACTTTTATCTGTTTTACAAATATTCCTCATATTTTTTGTTTTTGTCCTTATCTCTGTAAAACACTGTGTATAAGGCAATAAATTATGTACCATTGAAAAAGACAGGTCTACGCTGAAGAAGTGAAAAAAAAAAGACTGGCGTAAATATATGATCACCCCATTCTTTGGGGGGCAAATGACAAAGTAACTTGACAAACTTCTTTAAAAAGAGAGAAACATTACAAAGCTTCATTTCATAAGCATTTGCCCATTGATAAATGTCCTCTGAGTTCAAGAAAAATGCATTTAGACTAAATACCTCTGTTGCCAGTTAAAATTTCCTCTGTTTACATTCAGCTTTTAATACTACTATTTAATTCCTTCATCCAGTGCAAATGCATGAAGGGCACACGTTGTTCACAGTCATTCAACAATAAATAATAACTCTAAACTTAGTTACCTTATTATTTCTGAATTAAAAAAATATAAAGTGCATTCAAAATCTTTGAAGTCATTTTTCTCATTCTTGGACGAAATTAGTCAACCTGTAACATTTTCAGCTCATGGCAGAAGTATTCCACAGTGCAGATATTCCTGGAATTTTTCTCCCTTTTTCCACAGTCTTGTTTGGAAGAAAATTTCCAAAATAGTAAAAAGTTTTTTTCACAAAGTCTTTATGGGAAACTTCTGACCATAGAGCGCCATTCGCCAACACACATTTCCTTGAGTTCCATGATAGAATAGTATATAAGCAAATATGATTCCTCTTTATTTGGAGGGTTTGCTACATATCCAGTGTAAATTCTTTTCACATTCTGTGCTGCTGACCTCTGTGCTGTTCAGAAATGCACAGTTCTCAGATCCTGTAAGGTTGAACCTGTCAACAATAAAGAAACCAGAATTATTGTCAGTTTATCACTTCCGTTCAGTTACATGAGAATCAGCTTTGTGGTGGTGGAGGTGGTGGTTTCTGCTTTTTTTTTTTTCTTAGTAGGAATGCATGAGGCCAGTGTGCCAATCAAATGATCACAGAGTAATCTGCAGAGACAGTAGACAAAGACCCAAAAGAATAGTATGTGGTGAGAAGATACAAAATTAAGAGTAGACGTCTCCATTTGTTTGCTTGGTGTATCACCACAGGAGTGACTCGTTCATTTTTGAGTTCACAAACCATTCCCAGAAAGTATAAACATTCAACAGTCATGTGTACTAGCGCATAGAGTTTTAGAGGGTAACAGTCCCTGGTGCCCATTTGTGGGTGTGAAACATACCAAGGATTCCTTTTCTAGAGATTTAAACTAATTTTCTGTATCTTTAATTTTCATAAAACTATTTAGGGAGCTAGAAATTGTTTCAAGTCTGGGTTTTCAGATGACAAAGATTAACACTAAACTTATACGATGTCCTTCAAACTTTAAAATGTACAGGTAATGGCCATAAAGTCAGCATCTTTAATTCTGGGGCAGGTTTTCTCTCAGATCCATAGAAGCTTCTAATTAGGTATTGAAAATACTGTTCTTTATCTCTGTGGAGAGGAGAACTGGGAAAGCAAAAAGGGAATTACTAGCTTGTCAATAAAATATAAATATGAGATTGGAAATGTTGGATTTTTTTCCCATCATCATATTTATACCTGGAATATTTCTGAGTTTTATTCCACTCAAATTTGCTGAGATCAAGTTACTAAGAAGCATTTATCGTATGAATTCCAAGCAGATAAAAAGAAAAAAATGATAATACTAAAGCCCTTCTTTAAAGAAGTCCGTAGAGTATAACATACAAAAGAGATTGTTAAAGTTCTGCTTATAAAGAGCTCAATCTTCATGTAGAACAGTACTTCTAAAGGAAAAAAGGAAAGTGGTTCCCTTGAGCTGTCATCCTGGGGAGGATAAAGAGATATCTTGAAACTCACCAGTTATTAAATTTTTTGCCATTTGACCATTTCCACATCTGGTCAGCTTCATTTTTCAGCCCAATCCAGTGTTCAGTTCTACCCACATGTTGTTTTAAAAAGATCTTGAAGAAAGCACAAAGGAACTGTATGTTAAACCACCCCTCCTGATAAGTATGTAATAAATCTTGTTTCTTAAATCTGCAACTCGTAGGCATGATAGCTAAGCTGATTATTTACTAGTTCTACGTAGGTTCAGCTCATGTGGATTTTTGGCCTTTGAGGCTAAACAAATCACATTTAAAGACTAAATTGAACTCTCATTTTGACCTCAGACTGATCATGTGGCTTTCTGTGACTAAATTTTCCTGGGTGAGAGACAGATACAATGTCTTCCCTTAGAAGGAAACCACAGAGTAGCTATATAAAATAGAATAGCAATATCTTATGGAATTGTTTTTGAATACTATCTTACCATGTCCTCTTCAGAATCAATGACAGCAAGAGTGGCACCGTGTTTGGAGCAGAAGTTTTGGGCCAAAGTCCAGTTCCTTGTTTTCTTGGAAATAAGATAGCATTTCCCCTGGTATACTATCCAATCATCTGAGCAAGAAGAAACATGGGTGTTTGGTGACACCGAGGACATATATTGGCCTGGACAGTTGTACTGGCCCACTGTGAACAGGAAAAGTGTTTGTTTTAGTAACACAAGAAACCAAATACCCACAGTGTGCAAAACTAGTTCAGGGGATGCTGTGCTGTGCTGGGTGATAAACGAAGAGAGGAAAGAAGGTGAATTCTTTTTTTTTTTTAATGAATTCTTTTTTAAAAAAAATTTTGTTGAAGTATAGTTGACGAGAGATGTTATATTAGTTTCGGGTGTACAACATGGTGATTCAAAATTTTTATACGTTATATATACTCCATTTAAAATTATAAAAAAGGAAGGTGAATTTTGGAAAGAGTAATAAGAAGGCAGTTTCTCAGTTTATCTGATCTCTCATTGTGCCTAATCATCATGGTACTAGGTATAAGAAATAAGAGGGAGTAACTTTGGTCAGAAAGTGGAGGGTAAATTTTAAAATCTTGAAAATAGTCTTTGGACTAGAAAGGCTAAAATACATTAAACTTCCAAGTAAGGTTTTGTATCTGAATGCAGATGGGGAAGAATTTGAAGACATAGTATATACAGACCTATATTGGAAGGTAGAGGAGAGAATACTTTGCAGAGGAGCAATTCAGAATACACAAAAATTTATGGTTGGGGATGTATCATAAAACTGTAAAATTTCATGTTTGTATAAGACACAAATGTATCTTGGTATAGCTGTATGTTTCGAATACCATAACACAACTGACTCTCTGGAAGCTTCTAGATATATTCTATATCTATATCTATATTCTGTGCCTTTTGAGATAAGAGACTGACCAATTCCTGATTAATCTATGGCTTAGGTATTTTTTTTTCATCAACAATGAACGTGCAGCCCACATTTTTCCAGTTAAACGTCTATATATTTAGACTCTAAATCGGCCCCTTTTATTCCAGATTTAAACATCTGCTCACATGTAATTTTCTCCCACAGTATTGTATAAATCATAAGAACTTTTAATATTTCTAAAGCACTAGAAAACTAAACAAAAGTATTGCATCAATTATTCAAGGAATATGGAATCATATTTAGCATTTCCTAGGAAATTGATCATGTATGAAAAATGAGATTGTCCTAAATTAATCAGAACTTTTGATGAATTCATGAAGTGCAGACCCACCTGATAAAGCAACGAGAGCTATGATTAGAGTGGTGATGAAGACCACGTTCACTACAGCACATGGGATGGGAACTTGAATGGACCCTTCATGATATGCCGCAAAATGAAGCCTGGTGGCATTATCTGAAGAGAGAAAGTAGATGATGAATTCAAGCAGGCTATAGAAGTAAGAAAGAGACATTTGATTTTCTCTTGAGGCATTTAAAATAAAAAAATAGCTATGTGTCTCCCTATCTTCTTATATGAAATTTATAAGTTAATTTCCCTCAAGTGTTGAGTGAATTTGGATAGTTTATTTTTGGCTAGAAATAAAACAATCCAGTCACAATAATGATATCATAAAATATCTCCCCCAAATACGTACTCAGTAGCTATGAAAATTCTAAATATATCATAATTGTATTGTTTTAATCACAATAAGAACATTTAGTAAATATCTGATTACCCTAGAAGACATATAAAAAGAACATCCTATGTACAATCCCTTAAATTCTCTGTAGTTACTGTTTAAGGGAGATGGTATAAATGGGTATAAATGTGGGTGATATAATAAAAAATGTTGAATTGATATAAAAATATATACAACTGGAATGACTAAAAATTAAAAAAAAAGATGGATGGTACTTTTTTGTGAATTTGGTAGATGTGAAGCATTGAAATTTCCATATTTTACTGAATGGGAGAGTAGAATGGAAAAAAATACTTTGGAAAACTATTTCTTACATAATTAAATATACACTTATCCTATGATCCAGAAACTCTACTCCTATTATTTTCTCAAGAGAAATGAAAATACATCTTCAAAATGTTTTATATAAGAACGTTCAGAGCAACTTTATTCTTAACAACCAAATCCTAGAAATAAACCAAGTATCCATCAACAGGAAAATGGATAAACAAATTATGGTATACCCATACAAGAAATTCTACTCAGAAATTAAAAAATTGGAACAACTGATGCATGCAACAAAATGGATGAATCGCAAAAAAAAATGTTGAGCAAAAAAAAATCCAGCCACAATTATATACTATATATATTCATTTATGTGACATTCAGGAATAGCTGAACTAAACTTGATGATAGAAATGAGTGATTGCTTTTATGTGTTGGAAAATTAATTTGACTGGAAAGGAACACAGGGAAACTTTCTGGGGTGATGGAAAATGCCAAATGTTGGTTGGAGTTGTAGTTATAACTCATTAAACTGTATATGTATGATCTGTGCATACATTGTATGTCAATTTTACCTCATTTAAAAATAACAGGTGACTGAAAAATAAGATGTTTGAATTTTCCAAGAGAAGTTAAAATAATAGAGGAAATTTAACAGTACTATAGACTAAATATTGGGTGGAAATAGGTTTTTTCATTTATCCTTTGTATAATGCTAAAACCAAGTAAAAGTTTTATTTCATCAATGAGAAATATTTTTGTGGAAGGATTTAGAATATGAATATGATGTGAATGATGATTCTTAGTTACCAAAAAACACCCACCACCAACAACAACAAAGCTAGAAAGATATCTGTTCTAGATTAGAAATAAATAATTGAGAAAGGAGAGAGGGGAATTTTGTGACTCAGAGTTTGAATTTGATTTTTGCTAGGATGAGCTATCAGGATATTTAAAATTCGGCCTCACAGGGAATATATAGATCCCTATTATGCTCTCAAAAACTGAAATGTAAAATAACTACTTGAATGATATTAAAACTTACCATGAAAGATAGTCTAAATATGCAAAAATATCCTATTTTTCAGTATGGGTGGCTTTCATAATTAAAAGGATGTCTATACAGACACAACTTGAAATTCGTGTATTTTTTTTCCTTAAAGCCTTTCTTTAAGGTTTAACTAGGCAAAGAGATGCTGCTTTCTTTCACAGTAATTTTGCTATGTAATGGATGTCAGCATCAACTGTTGCTTCTTCTGAGGATTGTTTCTCCCAGTATAGATCTGCATTCAGTTTTTGCAAGAGAAGGCTTTACTTCACTCCCATCTGGTTCTATTTCTCTCAGCTTCTTAAAGCAAACCTTCCTTTTTTCACCAGCATACAACTGTCACCGGAAGCAGCCTTTTGTAGCTAGGGTAGCAAGTTCAGAGCTCTCTGTCTAGTTTCACTTCTTACCACGTGAGACTCGATCATGGGGTTCAAACTCAATGCAGGGACAGCTCTGGCTCTTCAGCAAGTGCCAACACATCCCAGTAACTCATGGACGCCAGAGCCCATTGGCTTATCCACTGGACTCACTCTATTGGCTTATCCAGTGGGTAAGCTATGGAGATGATTCTCAGACTGTACTTTATATTCATTAGTGAGGGCTATTGTTACTCACAGTTTGACTTATCCCCTAGGTAAGAAAACACTCCCCTAAGAGCATACTTCTGCTCGGATTACAAGCCCTGTCCATTAATGGAGAAATTGAAAACAAATCCACTAGTACATATTGAATCACCAAGGGTGGTGCTCAATAATTGTTTATACTAATGAAGCAAGTACAAATAGCAGCGTAGACTAAACATTCATAAATTAAATATTCAACAGAAAATTGGAATGATCTCAGGAAAAGTTAAGAATTACTACAATAGCTCCTTCTTCTTTCAACTATGCTGTTTATTGAGTGGTTTTACTCTTAAATATATTTTTTCTTTTGGGGCAGCTCAGCTGAGCCATCAAGTTATGGCTATCTGGTTACCAAAAAATTTTTGTGGCTTGTACGTGTTATCCACACTTGATTTTGTGTTCTTAAGTGAAAGATGGGTTTATCAGGGGTAATGAATGCTTTTCTAAAGCAAACCAGTCTAGTAGACCCATACTCAGAAAACAATCCCTTCCTCTAGATTTTTTTAGCTCTGCTGTTCATAACACATTCTTTGTTACTGGTTAGGTTTGCTTACAAGTAAACTCTAGTTCCTACATGCTGGTGCTTGGGGCACCTCATTAATTAGAGAGGAAGAGAGAGAGAAATGAAACCAATCAAGAAAGCCTCACCAAAACAAATTATTGTAAAACAATGGGACAATCCTGGTAATCGAAAATGAAAGGTCTGAGGACAGAATAGACAAATAGAAAAGAAGAAAAAGCATATAGCAAAGATGATCATGTTTTGATGAAAAATAAAAGAAAGGAAGAAAAACATCTGATTCATGTAGAATTTGAAGCCCACGATTAGAAGGGTGAAATAGAAGAGCGAAATGGAGGAAAGGAGTTCCATAAAGAATATAGAAGATTTCATTTTCAAGAATTCTTTCATGACTTTCTCCTAATAAGTTACCATTGGGCACTGTAAATGTTCAGATGTTTATATGGATATTCTCTCAAAAATTAGAAACCTTTGTTCCCAGCAACTGGAGGATGCTGTCTTGAGAACACCAGAGAAGGCCCACCCAGAAAGCACAAAATGGTACAAGGTAAAGGCAATCAAGAATGTAATTGTTTATGTGGAAAACAGAGTTTTCCATAAAGAGAGTCAGTGCTTCCTATAGGATGGATATGGGAAAATGATGGCCAGTTCACTGGGCTAGGGCAGTGAGGTTTCTAATTAAATATGAAAAATTGAGATGATATAAACTAAAACAAAGAAACAAACCTTTAGAGAGCTTCTGAAATTCACCCTTGTGATTTCCTCTCAAGTTTCTATTTGTCTTCTCATAGAAAAAGAAATATTTACTTCTTCCCCATTTTCTCCTTTATTCCAACTGAAATAGAATGTAACCAAGTTCTTCAAAAGACAAGCTTCATTTCCCCCTAACTACCATTATATATCATAGATAGATAGATAGGTAGGTAGATAGATATAAATATAGATATATTGATAGATGCTACCAGTATATGAGGAGTAAGACCTGACTTACTTTGTTGTGCTCTTTTCAGATGCAAGGAGCTGGTCTCTGTTGCAGAACAATCTTCAGAATTCATCTTTATCCTCGTCACGATCCCTTGGTTAATCGCAGGTCAAGCCAGTCTGCAGTGAGTCTTTGCTGGAGCTCTTGTTCAGTCTCTGAGTCTCTGAGATATCTTAGCATTTATATTCAGTTACATTGTCTCCACCCACTTCCTCTCACCTCCGGATCTTTCAGCTACTCCTGTCCTCTTTAATTCATGCTCTAGTGGCCCAAACAGTTTACAATGCGGTGTTGTGGTAAGCTACGGGTTTTCCCTGCTGTCTGAAACGTGCTTTCTCACAATTGTAGGTGCAGCGTGAAGAGACAAGCGCGGTTTTCCCAGAATCCGAGATATCCTTTCTTAAATTTGTAGAAAACAAATAATTTAGGAAACAGAATATCTAAGCAAAGAATTAAAAGTTAGGGATTCCTATCTTTGAGATGGAAATAATGTGGGGAGGAATATATCCCTGGAATCCCATTCATTCATATAATCATATACTTAACAACTATTGTTTTATTGAACATCTACTATGAACTTGACACTGTCTGGGGTTAGAGGATTTATTGTTGAATAAGAAAGTTACCACCTCTATTCTCATGGATCTTTCTCCAGTCTGGAAGGGTTTAACTTAGCAAGCTATAAACTGGCTTCCAGAAATGTGTCATTTGATTCTTCCCTGGGGACTAGTTTTTCAAAGTATCATTTAGTCAGTAGCTGGTTTAATGGAGGAAATAGACCTTGTGGCTGGTACTTCCTTTCTATGCTCTAAAATTGTTTATCTTAAATGATCTGTTTCATTTATCTCCTGTTAATTTTCATGTCATATTTTACTGTCATTTAGACTGCCTTATTTCCCCTCAGTAATATCTTATTCTATTTTTCTCCAATCTTTTAGATTATTATTTTCCTATATCTCTGACACTTTGGACATCTGAGAATGATTATTATAAAAATATACTGCCATAGTATTAATATCATCCAGATAAGTTATTAAGGTCAACACAAAATGAATGTAGAATATCTGTGTCTAGTGATTTAAGGAGGGGATAAAAATATCACTCTGGTTAATAATCTTAGTGCCCTCAAATTTTATCATTAATATGACTAGAGTACAGATATTCTGTTTTCAGAATAAAGCCTTTGTGAAAATGTTATGGTTAAGTGGGTAGAAAATTACCATCTACTGTAGGCTAGTTAGACCGTCATATTTATTTGTTTACCTAAGACATGAAGAGGTACACGTTGGTCCTAAAACTCTCTTTGTTCTTCTTTATTTTTCACTCAGTTCCTAGTATGTTTTCCACATAGCAGCTAGACGGGTTGTTTTATAATTAAGTAGTATCATTTTAGTGAGAAGTTCACTTCTTCACTTCTCCCACTAGACTCGGCTTCGTATCAAAATTACCATACAATGCAAAGACCTTCTTGTATATTTGAGAAGACTTTGCCTTATCCATGATCTGGCCCCTGGCTACCTCTCCTACCATAGCCACTGCCCTCTCCAATAGTCACAGCTTTGCTGTTCCACAAAAATGTCAAGCATCCTCCCACTACAGGGTCATGCATTTTCTCCTCCATCTAGTTGCATGTTTTGCCCTCCCTTTAATTCAGTTCACTCACTGTTCAACTATCATTTACCCAGAGAGGTCTTCACTTGCCTTCTCTATGTAAAATAGAACCTCCTACTCTATGACTCCACATGACTTTATCTCTCTCTGTGTCACTTGTCAAGATCTGACATTACATTATTATCACCTACTTTCTTTACCAGACTGTAAGCTGCTTGGGGGTAAAGACTTTTTCTGACTTGTCCCTTCTGTGACTCTAACATGTGACATAGTAACAGGAACCTAGTATGTACTCAGTACATATTGTTGAATGAGTGAATTAATAAATATGAGTTAATGAAAGAGTATGTATAAAAAACATAAAAGTTCCAAAATATAAAGTGCTGCTCAGGGAGGTTAGTGGGATCGTAGGGCTGAGAAATGAATGCCTTTACACTGCCAGTGGGTAGCAAGGGCATACTTGAGTACTGCTGATGAATGACATAGGGGAAGTGAAGTTTGGTACTTAAGGGAATAGCTGATGTTTTTACTAATTTCTTTGGGTTAAAGAAACTTCGATCTTTTAAATGTTTATTTCATCTCCTAGAGTTGGGAATCTGGGTTAATGTCCGCACTTTGACACTAATTACACACAGCACGTTGTGAAGAATGCATGAGAAAAAAAAATATATATATATATCTATCTGCAATCTTCCAAGTCCATGGGATATAAAGAGAAGGAAAGAATACATACTTATACACACTGATAACCTTTGCTGTGTCTCTTCCAGTGCAAAGCAGGTTGTTTCAACAGCTTATTGGACTGACACAAAAGCCATGGTCCAGTTATACCATTTTCCAGTGTACGTTTTCCCCTCTGATGATTCCCATGTAAGTGTGAAACTCTAATTTTCTTAGCTGGACACAGACTACCTGCGAAGTTTGAATGTTTCAGAACAATTAGCAGGCTAACAGGCACGCAAAATAGAGTAGTGTTTACAGATAGTTGTCTCCCACAATGTTGCCTCTTACTCCTTATAGCCCAGCTGTGTTGACTTTCACTCTGTTCTTCGAAAAAGCTGAACTTATTTTCATTTTATAGGCTGTGCTCTTGCCCTTATTCCCTCTGATCTCAGATTTTTCATGGCTAAGTCTTTCTTCTCATCTATATTTACCTTACATGTTACCTACTCAATAAGACCTTCCATGACCACCCGCACAAATTACCTCCCATTGGTCATGACTATTACCTCACTCTTTTATTTTATAGAACATAATATCATCTGAGACTTTGTAGTTCAGTTGTATATAAATATATATATATAGTTTTTAAGATAATAATTATTAATATTTACTTCCCTTACCGGAAAGTAAGGTCTTTAAGAGCAGGGACATGGCTGTCTTATACAACAATGAATAACTTGTACCTATAATAAGGCTTAGAACATAGAGGGAGTTCAACGACTATTTGTTGGATATATACATGAAATAATGTATGTGAATATCAACTCAAGCATTTGTTAGCTATGCAGATTTGGGAAAGTTATACAACTCCACTGGATTTTGGCTTCGTTATGTGTACAATGAAGGTATCAGCATCTAACTTACAAAGTTTTTGGGAAGAAAACATCATAAATGAGAAAATTAACTTTCTACCACAGTGTTTGTGTAGATTAGGTATTTAGCGATAAGTAAAGGATTAACAGCTTGATTCAGGTCATGAGAAAGAAAAGTTCCTCATTTCATGTAAGATGTTAACAGATAATAACTGAGCAGTCTCAGCCTAATTGCTGATATGATGTAATGTGACGCTTGTCTGTCTAGGGTACAGACAGACAGAGGAAGCTGCCGTCTCCTACAACCAACTGTAGCAGCTTTTGTGACACTAAAACACTTTCTTATGTGTTCAAGTTTTCTTGCTTCCACAGCCATATTCAGGTGAATAGATATTATATATATATATATTTACATATGTCTATATATACAAACACATGCATATATATTTATATATTAATGTATAATATATGTAATAATAAATGTATAATATATGCAATATATGTTATATATGCCATTGTGTAATACATGTAATTGATGTTATGTATAACATATATATGTATAATATATGTAATATTTGTTTTATATGCCCTTGGACACAGGAAAGTGATGTCTAGAGATCTTACTTTATGAAAATAAATATTTTTAAACATTATAACATTGATCAAAATCTATTATTTTTGTTCTGAAATCATTTTTCTCTACTTGTTTTTAGGAGAGCGGCCAAAGTATTTTGTTGAAATCAGCACTCATACAGGTGGCAGTAAGCAGACATTGAAAACATAAAAACCGGCCAAATTACCAAGAACATATGCTATCAGTGGGCTTTGTAGGTATCCACTGGCCCTCATGCTATTCAAGCCCTCCACAATAACTTTATTGCAAAATTAATTATTTTCTTATTACTCCTCCATCCCCTTTCACAATCACTTTTTTAAGTGTAAGAAATCTGCCTGAGAAAGCAGTCAACTTAAATCCATGCAGAGGCATGAACAGTGAATAGGGGTTGCCCAGCACAGTCCTGCTTGATACCTGTTGTCCTGATTATTAAAAGCATGTTATTTCACTTGCAAGAGTGTCTTCCTATGTATATATAATGAATTACAAGTTTACATTACTAATCAGTATTTGTTAAATCAAAGGAAGGTATCTCACCTGTGAAATTACACTAACTAGGACAAAGCAAAGTGTAGAGGGTCAGGATGCAGTGTGGTAGAGATTTTGGGGTCAGAAGGTTTTTCGGTTGCCTCCTTATTTATCTAAATGTGAAAGCCAACTTCCTGTGTGGTCAGCCCTGATGGCTTCAATTCTCTAAAGCAAAGAAACACATCAAGAAACCTAAAGAAAGAAAACTTGTGCAAATAAACTCTTTAAAATCTCCTTACAAAACACACGTGGTCATAATACATAACTTTCAAATTTTTCAGAGATATTTTCTATGTTTTATTTCATAAAGAATACATCAAAACATTAAGGGATATCCACAGGGCAAAGATGATCATTAAGATCTCATAGTTCAGTTGAGAAAGCCAAGTTTTAGAGAGAAATTAGTGCCTGGACAAATTTGGAAGAAGTCACTCAGGACACCAGAACTCAATGCACGTCTCTTTCACGTTTGACCTTATATGAAGAATCCGGGGAAAGGTTCCAGAAAGGAAATGAAGTAATGTGAGCTGCATGCAAAGTGATACAAAGAAGACAGGATATACAGTCCTTATCAGGCAGCAGCTTGGCAGGATGCTCTGGTGGCCCACGTTCACAGAGACCGCAAACTTCAGACCTGATAGAATTTCCAGAGGCTACCTCTTCATCTTTTTTTTAATCATCTTTTTTTCTTTCAGTGGGTGAATTGGGTTTCTGAATGGCTTTTAATCTCCTTGGGAATCAAAGCTGCCATTTCTAATGTCTTACCTATTGAATTATACAAATTATGTAAATTGGTAAAATTTATTTTTAAATCACAGATGTGTGTGTGCTCTCCCACTGGTTATTGTAAAGGGTCAGAAGAGGGAACCATGAGTAAGTAAGTGGGGAATTTCCACTTCTAACCACTTTCCAACCTTCTCTCCTCTCTGAATTCACCCTTTGAACTTTCTAATTTTCCTCTTTGGTAGAACATCTAAAACATAGAAATGAGTTCGTTTGGAAAGTATGAGCTGGTATGTTCCTTCTTCCTAACTTGACATAGTGATAGTAAAATACAATGTTCATGAATACATAAACTTGGACTCTGAAAAATCTGACTATTTTTCAAAGTAAAAGGCATAAAAGAACTATACCAAGGATGAGATATACCTTTATGTAACTTAATTCCAGGCTTCTTATGTGTAGGAAATATTTTGGGGGAATATTCTCAAAGACAATAGTGTTGAAATGGCAAATATAACATGTAGAAATTTTAGGCAGGTAAGGGCCTGTGTCACTAGGTGATGAAAAATATATATCCATTTGTATCTGAATCTTGATAGATACACAATGAAGTTGAACAGAGCTGCTTCTCCCACCTCCTGTGGATACGTTTGTACCTACTTACATAGAGAAAAATCTCCAGGTAGAAGACATTCAGGGATTATTACCACACTTTTGCCCAATAAATTTAAAGTTTGAATGTATGTATTAAAATATTTTTTGATGGATTGAATTAGCCTTTACTGAGGCAAGATGTTAGGAAAGGAAAATGAAACCCATGGAAGGGAATTTGCCAGAAAGTGGGAGAAGTCGAGGCAGACATGAAAAGTCATAATAGTGTATCATGTATAATTTTAAGCTAACATACTCGACAATTTAAGTAAAATGGACACATCCTAGATAAACACCTCTTACAAAACTGAAACAAGAAGAATTTTTAAAAATCTTAATTGTTTTATAAATTTTAAAATAAATTGAACCCATAATTAAATACATCCTCCTTGGGAAATAAATAGAACATGAAAACATAAGTAAAAAACTCCATGCCCGGATAGTTTTACGTTCCCACCTACCAAACATTTAAGGAAGAAATAAGAAATTTCAGATTCTTCTAGAGAATATAAAAAGATCAAGTCAGAAAAACACTGCATTCAGTTCAATGTCCTTTTAACTTTTCTTCAGATTTCCCATTTGATCCATGAATGATTTAGAAATGTGTTGTTTCATTTGCAAATATTTGTACAACCTAACACCACTGGGCATTGGTAAAAGTCCTCCTCTGACACCAGCTGCTGGGTAGGAGAAGTCTAGCTTTTGCACAGAGTTGCCAGTGACTCCCTGGGGAGGGAGGGCATTCATTACTGCCCAGTGAGAATGAATGTCTGGGGCCCTTAGGTGGCTGTCTCTAACACCATCCCGTTAGGAGTAGGGGCAGTTGGAGTGTCTTGTTACAGACAGGCAAGTGTGGCAATTCAGGTTTGCACCTTGGACTTTGCTGCTGTGCATGACGGTGGGACCATGCTTTTTTTCTGTGGTGCTTGGCTGGAGTAGAGTAGTTGTTAGCTACAAGTTTTCTGTTTTGCTAGGCTGCCCTTTTCCTGGATTTTTGGTGGAGAGCAGGATTTTGTGGATGGTTTTCTGTTTTCACTGGTTGGCATTTCTGGGTTGCTGGCTTCTTCAGCTCCGTGTCGGGGATAAATGAGACAAAAAGAAAACCCATGGCACTCACCACCACACCACTTTTCTAGTCCTGAATTCTCCCGTCAGCCTTATCCTCACCATCTTTCACTCTTCTTATGGTTATTTCATATGTCATATCCAGGGATTTTGTTGTACTTAGTGGGGAGAATAGGGAAAATACTTCATATCTTCTCAGAAGTAGATTCATAAATTTTAGTTTTCACAGTTGACATTATTGAGTACATAAGAAACCCCAATGAATCTATAAACTGTTAAGTAAACTATTAGAATATTTAAGACAGTTTACCTAATTTTCTTGATAGTAGAGGAATAAATGTATATATAATTGAATTTATATAAATGAATAAGAAATATAAGATAAATTTTTTAAAAGAGACATTCTCAACTGTATCAAAAAATCAAATATTAAAGAATAAGTCTAGGGGCTTCCCTGGTGGCGCAGTGGTTGAGAGTCCGCCTGCCGATGCAGGGGACATGTGTTTGTGCCCCGGTCCGGCAAGATCCCACATGCCGCGGAGCGGCTGCGCTCGTGAGCCATGGCCGCTGAGCCTGCGCGTCCGGAGCCTGTGCTCCGCAACGGGAGAGGCCGCAACAGTGAGAGGCCCGCGTACCGCAAAAAAAAAAAAAAAAAAAAGAATAAGTCTAGCAAAAGACATTTAACAAAACTATGAAATATTGACACAAATAATAAACATATCCTGCTTAAGGATTAGAGAACTTAATTGACCGTTGTGTGTAGAAATGACCGTTCTTCTCAAATTGATTTTTAAATTCATTGTAATCCCACTCAAAAATCTTAACAAGTTTTAAACTGAAAGTTGACAAACTGGTACTAAGTTTAGTTAACTTTTCAAAAGTCTGTAAGTGGTCCAAGCACTCCTAACAAAGAACAAGATTGCAAGACCTGCTTTACCAGTCATCAATAGTTATAAACCTACAGTAGTTTAGAGAGTGTGTGTCATGGTACAGATAGAGAAGTTGATATACAGAGCAGAGTAGAGATACCCATTCGTACGCAAAGACTATTTTATGATCCAAGTGATATGGCAAGGTATTGACTAGGTGATGCCCTTTCCAATAAATGTGCTGGGACATTGGATGTCCATGTGAGAAAAAACTAACTTGATCCCTATGACACACACACAAATTGATTCCTCATGGATTGTAGACCTAAATATGAAAAGCAAACTGACAAGGATTTAGTATTATTGTGATATTTATCCAGCCTAACTTTGTGTTTATGATAAAAGAAGGATGTTATAGTTCAATATGATATATTTACAGAAGCATAAGCTAAAAGTCCCTGCTGTGAGAATAATCAACCTCTCCCGTTTCTCCTACAATATTTTCCTATACAAAACACACAATGACACACATATAAAATCATGCTGAAAGTGAATATATCTGGCAACCATAATTCATGGATATAGCGTTTCTCCCTATATTCAGTTTGAACTTTTTTTGACTGCTTTCTAAAAGCCACCTCAGAGCTAATTATCCTTTATTGCCAAGCCCATAAATTTTATTTCTTGTCTACTGACGTTACTGCTTAACTGCTGATTTTATTTTCTTCTTCTATCTTCTATGGTTTTCTTCCCCACTCCTATGAATGGTTTAATCTTCCTAATTCTTTTGCATAATATCTTTTCTTCTAAACATCTTACAGTATCTATTGCTAGAGAAATATTTCAATTATATGACATAAATCTATATCTAAGAATAGTTTCTATAATAAAGAAGTAACTGTAAGGGGACAGAGAACAGTGAAAGGGAAAATATGAGAAATATTAAAAAAACACAAGCTACTTTTAAATAACCACATTTAATTCAATATTTCACAATTCATTCAGCCAGCTCTATTTATATTGTAAACACTGCACAGAAACAAACACAACAGGTTTTTTTTTTTACCTCAAATAAATAAATAACTTGCTCATTAGAAGTACATTTTATTGGGCTTCCCTGGTGGCGCAGTGGTTGAGAGTCCGCCTGTCGATGCAAGGGAAGCGGGTTCGTGCCCCGGTCCAGGAAGATCCCACATGCCCCAGAGCAGCTGGGCTCATGAGCCATGGCTGCTGAGCCTGCGCGTCCGGAGGCTGTGCTCTGCAACGGGAGAGGCCACAGTAGTGAGAGGCCCGTGTACCGCCAAAAAAAAGAAGTACATTTTACTAAACAACCTGACTTTTGAACCCATGTTTTCAACTGTTGTTTCACATACTGCTTTTGTCTGTGTGGCTGTCATTGTTGCTGCATTTCCATACTGCAAGATTATTGCCCTCAAGTTAGGCAACTAGAAATTTATTATGTAATCAAATTATTTAAGGACTGGTACTCCAACATTAACAAACTGTAAGGTAAAAATCATATCATTTCAATAGATGCAGAGAAAGCATTTGATGGAGTTCAACATCCATTTATGACAAAAACTCTCAACAAAGCGGGCATGGAAATACGTACCTTAACACGATAAAGGTCATATATGACAAACCCACAGCTAACATCGTACTCAATGGTGAATGCTGAAAGCTTTTCCTCTAAGGTCAGGAACAAGAAACCCTAACAACTCCACCCCAAGAAACTTGCTAGAAGTAGTAAATGAATTCGGCAAAGTCATAGGATTCGAAATCAATATACAGAAATCTGTGGCATTTCTACACACTAATAACAAACTATCAGAGAATATAAGTCCCATTTTCAATGGCCCAGAAAGAATAAAATACCTAGGAATAAATTTAACAAAGTAGGCAAAAGATCTGCACTCTGAAAACTATAAGATACTGATGAAAGGAATTGAAGAAGACACAAATAAATGGAAAGATATCCTGTGCTCATGTATTGGGAACTAATATTGTTAAAATGTCTGTACTACAAACAGTCTACAGATTCAATGCAATGCCTATCAAAATACCCATGACATTTTTCACAGAACTAGAACAAATCATCCTAAAGTTTGTATGGAACTACAAGAGACCACAAATAGACAAAGCAACCTTGAGAAAGAAAAGCAGCACTGGAAGTATTACTCTCCCTGATGTTGAACCATACTACAAAGCTATAGGAAACAAACATATATACTATGGTACTAACACAAAAACAGACACAGAGGTCAGTGGAATAGAATTAAGAGCCCAGAAATAAACCTGCATTATTATGGACAATAGATTTATGACAAAGGAACCAAGAACATACAATGGAGAAAAGATAGACTCTTTAGTAAAATGATACTGTGAAAACTGGACAGCTATATGCAAAAGAATGAAACTAGACTACTATCTTATATCATACACACAAAAAAACTCAAAGTGGATTAAAGACTTAAATGTAAGACATGAAGCCACAAAATTCCCGGTGTAGGCAGTATACCCCTTGACATAAGTCTTCATGGTGTTTTTGTGGATCTGACTCCAAAAGCAAGGGAAACAAAAGCAAAAATAAACAAATGGGAGTATATTAAGCTAAAAAGCTTGTGCAAAGCAAAGGAAACCACTGTCAAAACAAAAAAGGTAACCTATTGAATAGTAGAAGATATTTGCAAATCATATATCCAACAAGAGGTTAATATCTAAAATATATTATCAACTTATACACCTCAAAAAAAAAAAAAAAAACCCAAACAACCCAACTTAAAAATGAGCAGAAGACCTGAATAGACATTTTTTCAAGGAAGACATATAGATGGCCACAGGAACATGAAAAGATGTTCAGCATCACTAATTATTCATGATGCAAATCAAATGAAAATCACCATGGGATATCACCACACACCTGTTAGAATAGGCTATCATCAAAAAGACAAAAAATAACAAATGTTAGAGAGAATGTGGAGAAAAGGGAACCTTTGTACACTGTTGGTGGAACTGTAAATTGGGGCAGCTACTATGGAAAACAGTATGGAGAGTCCTCAAAAAATTATGAATACAACTACCGTATGAGCCAGCTATTCCACTTCTGGGTATTTATTGGAAGACTAATTTGAAAAGATATATGCATCCCCATGTTCATTGTATCATTATTTACAATAGCAAAGATATGGAAACAGCACAGTGTGCATCAGTGAATGAAAGGGTAAGGAAGCTGTGATATATATACACAATGGAATACTATTCAGCCATAAAAAATAATGAAATCCTGCCATTTGCAACAATATGGATGCAACTTGAAGGTATTATGCTAAGGGAAATAAATCAGAGGAAGAAAGACAAATACCATATGATTTCACTTATATGCAGAATCAAAAAAACAAAACAAAATGAACAAAAATAATAAACAAAAACAAACTCACAGGTAAAGAGGTCAGATTATTGGTTACCAGAGGGGAAGGGGGTTGGTGGGCTGGGTGAAACGGTTGAAGAAGTTCAACTGTAAAATGATGGTTGGTATTTAGTGATCACTTTGTAGTGTATACAGGCATTGAATTATAATGCTGTACACCTGAAACTTATATACTTATAATTAAACAAATTTTCTACTCCTTTCCACCCCTCTTCTCCTCTGAGGCTCCTATATACCTAGATTGATATGCTTGTTAGTGTTCCACAGCTCTCTGAGGCTCAGTTCATTTTTCGTCATTCTTTTTTTTTTCTTCTGTTCCCCAGACTTGATAATCTCAGTCAATTCACCTTCAAGTTCACTGATTCTTTCTTTAGCCAAAACTGCTGTTGAGCCCTTCTAGTCAATTTTTAATTTCACTTCTTGTAATTTTCAACTCCAGAAATTCTATTTGTTTCTTTTTTGTGATTTCTATATCTTTATTGAGATTTTCTACTTGCTGAGACGTTATTCTCATACATGGTTGAGAATATGGTTGCTTTAGTCCTTTGAACATATTTAAAATAGCTGATTGAAAAGCTCTGTCTTAACCTTTGCTTGCACAGAGCCTTAAGGTCAGTCAGAAGTGAGAATTTAGGGCCTTCTCAGGTCTTCCTTGAGCATGTTCACAGCCATACACATGCACGAAGCATTCCATATTTCTAGCAGTATGTTAAAATTTTCAAAGCCCTCTATGAGCACCTTATCCCCATGCTTCTCTCTTAAGTTTTTTTTTAATCAGCCTTTTCTTTGCCCCAACACTTATTGCTACCTCAGGAAGCTATAATGTTCAGCAATTGGTACAGATCGTTTTTGACAAATGCCCCTGGGGAAAAGGCTGTTTGCACTGAGCAAGTTATGTTTGACTCTCTCAGGTCAAGAAAAAACATGCCCTACAGATGGGAATTTCCAGGGAATCCAGCTAGTTCAAATAATGACTACTCTGAGATTCATTTTTTGAGGACTTCCAAATTCTTTCTGTCCCCTCCAGTTCCTGTTCTGCTGCTGTTTTTCACAGCTACTGTAGTTACAAGACTGTCGGTTTTCAAGGCTACTATGAAGCTGAGAAGAAGGGGATGGGAACAGAGCAAGTGAAAACTCCACAACAGTCATTGTTCTTGATGAGATGCAGCTGTTTTCTTGAATAACTTATAGTATATTTTTGCAAGTCTTTGGTGAATTTCCAGCATTCTGAGAAAGTTGATTTTGACATTTTTTGTCAATGTTCTTATTGACTTTATAAAGGGATAGCTTTTCATAGGTCATAATTCCATTCCCGCTGATGTTTGGCTAGAAAATTTTATGTGTAATTATGATGAAGTATGTTTATTATTTTGATAATAAAAATAAAGAGAGCTATAGAAACATATTGGGGAATTTCTCAAGTATGAGAATAGTTTTATGTAAAAAGTAGTATTTAATATGAGGAGTAAATTTGAACATAGATTTTCCAGGTAAATAAGACAGAAGAAGAGCTTTTAAACAGGGACAAATAGTACAAATCTCAAATATGGGAGGAGGAATAGCCAACTAGAGGGACTGACAGAAATCCAACAAGCTGGAATGAACTGAGACTAGAGAGTGAAGCAGAGGACAGAGTTAAATTACAAAGAACCAAAATAAATGTTGTTAAATGGTTTAGAATTATTCTCAGTACAGTGGTAAGTCTCTAAAGTATTCTAAATCGGGTACTAACTGGGATCGGATATTCATTTTTAGAGGAATCACTCAGGCTGAGTAATATAGGATGTACTGGAATAAACTGTTGCCATAAAAAGGTGATTGTATTCAAGACAAGTGTGTGGCGGTAGAGATGAAGGAAAGTTGTCGAATTAAAGACACGATTAGTAAAACAGTCTATGATTAACTGGATAAGGGAATTCAAGGAGAGGAGATGCAGAAATAGAAGGTCAGATATGGTCCTCGTGTTTTGATACAATGTGGGCAGTATTCCTTAAATAATATAGAGAATAGAGATTGGACTCAGGGGAGAATCAAAGTGATGAGGTCAGTTTCTGGACTCTGGGGGATTCACCTGGGTATTTTTAATAGACATTTAGATATATGGTTCTAGCCCTAAGCAAAGGATTCTAATCAAGAAAATTATATATATATATATGTGTGTGTGTGTGTGTGTGTGTGTGTATACACACACACACACACACACACACACACACACATATATATGTATATATGTTCCGACTTTTCTATCTTTTGATTTAGAAAGTAATTTTCTATCTGCAGCGGATGCAGTGTCATGGCCCCATTCTCGACTGAAGAATTCACTCCCTCAGTTGATAGGAGTTGGCACCTCAGAGTCTTCAGCTGGATCTCTATGGTATGGCTTTTTGCCAAAAGATACCACCTTCTCAAAGTCACGCTCCCCCCTTCAGGAACAACTGCATCAAATGACTATTTCATGTGAGACTATAAACACCTAGACCTCTCGCCTTATATCAGGACAAATTAAAAGGACCACTCAGTTTCAGAGCTCCCTATGGTGGCAACTGAAGCTTTTGTTGGAAATGAATCACAGTTCAAAGTTTCCCTCTACCCAAACAGAAGTTTCTCTTTCTCACACACAGGTGTTGATTTGGAGGTACCTCCCGAATTAACGTCCTGTATGCAAACCTCCATCTGAGAGTCTGTTTCCTGAGGAAACTGACCTGAAACACAGTCTGAAGAAATACTGGGGGCAAAGCTTAGCAAAAAAAAAATGGAGTTTCATCCTTGGTCTATTTATTTTTTGCATGATTCATGTAATCTTTTCTTCTTGGGAGCAATACTACAAAGGAATGAGAAAATGTAGAATTTTTCTGTAGCCTGTATCTTGACAATAGCTGCTTCTCCAACTCTCTTGCATTTGACATTTTGGAGGATACTTACAATGAATGTTTTGACTCTCCAATAAACACATGGAAATGCATATTTTTGCATGAAACACCCCACATTTGTAGAAAATATAAAAATGACTCATACAGAAGAAAAGCAAACGGTTCTATTTACTGAGGTCAGAATATATAGATCCATATTTTTTCTTATCAGCAGCTTCATCCATCCTTTTTTGTTGAGATATAATTGACATAAAACACTGTATAAGTTTAAGGTATACAATACAATGATTTGACCTATATACATCATGAAATGATTCCAACAATGGGTTGACTGAACATTGATCATCTCATATAGATACAACATTAAAGAAATAGAAAAGGAATATTTTTATTGCGATGAGATCTCTTAGGATTTACTTTCTTAACAACTTTCACATGTAATGTACAGCAGTGTTAATTATCTTTATCATGTAGTACACTACCTTCCTAGGGCTTATTTATCTTATAACTGGAGGTTTGTAACTTTTGATCTTCTTCATACAATTTCCTTTCCCCCCACACCCCCCAACTCTGGTAGCCACTATTCTGATCTTTTTTTCTATGCGTTTGTTTGTTTTTGAAGTATGGTTGACTTACAACCCTACGGTAATTTCTGGTACACAACATGGTGATTCAATATTCCTATAAATTTCAAAATGACCATCATGATAAATCTAGTTTTCATCTGTCACCATACAAAGATATTACATAATTATTGACTATATTCTCCACACTGTGCACTTCGTAACTGTGACTCATTTATTTTGCAACTGAAAGTTTGTGTCTTTTTAAAATTAATTTTGTTTTATTGGAGTACAGTTTATTTACAATGTTGTGTTACTTTCTGCTGTACACCAAAGTGAGGAAAGTTTGTATCTTTTAATCTTCCTTACCAATTTCACTCCTCCACCCACTCCCCTCCCCTCTGGTAACCGTTTGTTCTCTGTATCTATTACTCTGTTTCTGTTTAGTTGTGTTTGTTCATTATTCTTTTAGATTCCATGTATAAGTGAAATGATACAGTATTTGTCTTTGTGTGATTTATTTCACTTAGCATAATACCCTCCAGGTCCATCCATCTTGTTGCAAATGGCAAGATTTCATTCTTTTTGTGGCTAATATTCTATTCCATCTTCTTTATCCATCCATCTATCTATGGGCATTTAGGTTGCTTCCATATCTTGGCTATTGTAAATAATGCTGCTGTGAACATAGGGGTGCATACATCTTTTCAAATTAAGTTTTTCATTTGCTTCAGATAAAATGGAATTGCTGGATCATATGGTTCTATTTTTAATTTTTGGAGGACTCTCCATGCTGTTTTCCACCATGGCTGCACCAATTTACATTCCCACCTACAGCGCACCGGGGTTCTCTTTTTTCCATATCCTCACTACGCTTGTTATTTGTTGTCTTTTTGATAACTATTCTGACAGGTGTGAGGTGATATCTCATTGTGGTTTTGATTTACATTTCCCTGATGATTAGTGGTGTTGAGCATCTTTTCACGTACCCACTGGTCATCTGCCCTTGTTTAAGAAATCACTTTAACCAGGAGTATGGTATCGTCTGGCTGACAACCTCCCAAGGCCATATTATGTGTGCAGATGATCTTCCCAAAGAAATAGGAAGAAAAATGCTGGGAAAACAAAATTTATGTTTATAATTATCATAACTGAGGCTACATATCTATATAAATTTTTTTCATTGACCAAGTGACTAATTGGTTTGAATGATAGGTGGACTGAATTGAATATGATTGAATGGTAAAGTCAATAAGAACCTAATATCCAAAACTACAACAGAACATATCCAATATTAAATTGATGAATAAAATAGGAAATATCTTTATTTATCCCGATTTTCAACTGTAAAGCACTAGTGTCCCATGCTTCTCAAAAAATATCAGAAAAATAAGAACCATGAGAAGTAGATGAATGCCGTGGTCCCTGCCCTGGACATCTATAGTCCAATTTAAGATATAAACCTTATAAATAAATCATTTTACCTGCAAAAGTATAATTCTAAAATGACATAATTACCCAAGTTGGTAAAAAGGAGAGGTTTAATAATAAGCCTTGCTAAGGGGCTGTATAATAAACCAGTTGTAGACAATATAGGTAACAATCTTGCTTTCAATGTTGGAACAACTTTTCAAGTTGCCAGGTTTTAGGAAAACTCACCTTTCATTTTTCATTAAAGTCTCAGAATTGATTTGCGCTCAAATAAGGATGTAACTTCTACACTTCCGTTTCCTTTACATGTTTCTCTTGAGTTCACCACAAAAGCTACGTAATTTATAGGAAGTTAATTGAACTTCTTTTCTTAGAAACAGGAAGTTACACATTTAAAGGGTATTTTTTTAGGGGTACTGGAAGTTTACAATTTCATTCAAATCTCAAGATAAAGAAGTAACTAAGGTCATAGTTTGTAACTCTAATTATAACTTATTATAATAAGTTACAGTTTGTAACACTGTTATAATAAAACCCTAATGCAAAACATAGGTCAAAATAGCAAATAATTGAATTAATTGAAAGGATAATAAAATGAGAATGATGATAAGGAGTATAAATATAGAACCCAATGCACCTTAAAATCCAGTGAAGCAAAAAAAACCCCTTTTTTCTTAAATGTTTGTATCTGTATGAGCACAAACTGGGATTGTAAATTTCTTTTAGTAACAACAGAATCACCTTTGCATGTCTCTTGTCACAGCTAGGTGACTTAACCAATATAATTTGGTTATTCCTCTGTAATTTAATCCACTTTTGTGCCTACATTTTACCTGTGCCTGAATAGATCTATCTAGCTGGGGAATAACACAAAACCACATTGGAATGTCTCTTTTTAGAAGTATATACAACTCTAGATTTCTTTATCTCTCTCTCCCTCCCTCCTTCTCTCTCCCTTGCTCTCTCTCACTCCCTCTCTCTATTTGACTTGCATGAAACTCTCTCTGCTTCTAAGTTACTGGGTACTTCTGTCTGCAGAATCCTTTCTTTCCTCTTTTGTTTTCTTTTAATACTCATCAACTTCTTAGATGAGCCCATTCAGCCTAAATGCTGCCTACTTTCTCATTCCATACCTCTCCATCAACTGCTCCCCCAACCTCTCTACTTCAAAGTCAGATAGGCATCTTGTACTTAAAATGTTCAAAACTAATCTTCACATTTTGCCTTTCATACAGGGTCATTTTCCAGTTATTGACGTCTCAGTTAATAGTATTTTCATCCCAGTAACTCAGGCCAAAAAAAAAATCCTGAAGCATCAATGTCTCCTCTCTTTGTCTTCAATACTACATCTAACCCATCTGTGAGTTCTTCCTTTATACACACAGTCTCCAGCTCCAGTGCTACCACTGTATTTCAACCAACTCTTGCCTGTCATTGTAACAGGTTTTTAATTGTGATCTTTCAACTTCTGCCCTTACAGAAATTGCAAACCGACTGCCCATTTTTATGCTGGGACCTTGCTTTATTTTCCTTCAAGGCATTTCCTCATCAATTATATAGTTTTTTGTTTGTTTGTTTGGTTGGTTGGTTTATTACTTATTTCCCTCCATATGCGTGTAGGCAGCAGGAGATCATCAGTTTTGTTGTAGTCAATGCTCCATCCCCGGTACCTAGAACATTGCTAGGGAATAGATGTTCACTAATTATTTTTTGAATTAATTAATAAATCGATGTGTGCGTATGATAGCAACAAAGTGAGTAGATTGAGGGTGGTCATATTAGAAAAGCTGACTTCTCTGAATCATTCAGATTTCTTCTAGACTTCAGATTTGTGGCTACAGTAGGGCCCAGGAAAGAATCAGACACTGGAGAAACAATGTGCAATACCAAGTCCAAGAATAAGACACAGAAGGCTTTTAGCTTTGGGGTGCCATGTACTTTTTCACTTCTACCCTGCTTTGAAAGATGCCATGACTCTGTATCTCCCAAACAACTTCATTACCAATGCTTCGTTATATACCCAGCTTGAGCCTGTGGAAAATCTCCTACTCTTTTTTTTTTTTTTTCTGGGCAGATGATACTGGTGGATTTGCAGGGGATCTAGTCTGAGTAATCAAAGTTTTTCATACGGTTTGTATTGCACTGATTTCTCTTCTTGTGTCAGTTAACCACCAAACATTTATTGTAATTTAAGTTTCTATCCTCAAGACTTTTCACACCTTTTTCATAGGAGAATGATAGAAATTCAAGGAGCAGTGGTATGTAGATTGCTGACATACTGTGTGATGAACAGGTTGGCCTTTGCATGAGTTTTTGGCAGATCTACTTGATTGACATCTAGTCTTCACAACCAGTCTGACTATTCAAAAATTAAAAATTGAGCTGAGACCTATATGGTGATCGTTGTTTAGTTTGGGAAGATATTAACATTATTGCTGTTGTTATCGGTGTTGTTATTATTATCATTTAATATCTGACAGCTGAAGATACTACAATGTTATTTCTTCAGGGGGAAAGTAATCTTGGCTTTTCTGCTGTCTTCTTCTGGATAAATCTTAAAATCATGTTTCCAATATTGTCATGGTCATTATTGACCTATTGCTATATTCTATATTCGGTACTCAATTTTCTTCTTAATGGACTTCTCAGAAGAATTTGATATAATGATCTTATCCTTTCCTTTATAAACTTTCTTTGTTTGTTAGAGAAGTAGGACTAATAATATCATTAATATCGAAATTCCCATCTTCACTACCTCTAGCACTCCCTCTGACTCCACCACTATCATTTTTCTCATGTGAAATATGCGTAAAGGTTATTCTTTGTCCCATATGAACTTTCTTGGAAGCTTTATTTATTTATTTATTATATTTAGATTAGTCATATTTGTAACTGTAATATGTAGCCTGCTATGTGATCTGAAATGACAGTGGAGGATTTATGTAGAATGTTATTTTCATGAGTCTGCATTGAAATTTCATACTCACTGGTGAGATTTTTGTTAATTTTCTCCCATAAGTATATATATATGTATGTGTGTTCATATATATGTGTGTGTGTATGTGTGTGTGTGTGTGTATATATATATCTCCATTGCCAGAATTATGTCTCCATTTCTCCATTTACTGGGATAGTCCTAATTTTTATTTATTTTTAAATGAAAAATGAGATAAAAATGTCAAATTCTAAGATTCTGAATAAATTAGAACTAGATATAGATTTGTTTTCTTTTTTCACTGTTTTGCTTTCAATTCAAAAGAATATTAAACATTCAGATATTATTTGGGCTGGAACATGTTCTACTTTGTTTTCTCAGTAGAACATGAAACAGGGAGTCAGCATCATTTAGGACAATGACTTCCTAGAAAAAAGAAAACATCACATATTTTCATTTGTCGCAATTTTTGAAATGTAACTTTTTAGCAAAGGTTTACATAGATCTTACTGTGACCTACTTTGACTCAATACCTAACACACAATTCATTAATTCCATTTTTTACTCCTTAAAGAGAGAAAGCAAATGTATTAATTTTACAATAATGTTAGAGTCTTCAGGCCTGTTCAAGGGTATTTGGCATAGGGTCTCCAAAACAGATTGGCACGGATGATATTTCAATTTAAGCTTTTGTAAGTTATTTTCTTTTAAGTTTTTTGGTGTTTATTTTCGTAAGTAGCGTTCTGAAGAGGAAACATGTTTATAAAGCAATAAATTTATTTGTGGCATATATATTTTTCAAACAATAAAACTGAAAAAAAGAAATGATTTGATTTCAGGGAAGCTGGCTTTAGTACAATGAAATTGCTAAATCAATAGCATAGATATTGACTATTTTCAGCCATAAACTTGAAATGCATATTCAGTTAACTCATGTTGTATTAAATAATACAGAAAAATTCTAAATCTGTTACTTTAGTTCATTTTATTTTAATAATTTTAATTTTTTGGTAGGGAAGGTAGTCCTAAAAACTAAATTTTAAAGAATGATCCACTGTCCCTGCCTAATAGACTTGGAGAATGAAGGAAGATATTAATAGATAGTATGTGACAGTACTGAGCTCAATGACCAGATCAGTATAGATGATGATTCAATATTAAACAAACATAACTAGATAGTTTTTGCATGCCTCAAGAAAAGAATTAGATTAATTAATAGATGCGAGGGAGTCAGTGAGTTAAGGCACACTTCTTGATGATTTTGTGTTTCAAATTACTACCTAGGAGTAAATGAAATCAGCAGGCTGATTTTCTGACAATACTGCCTTCAGCCTTCTTTTTCTCTGTTCCAGCAAGGACTCTCCCTGGCTGACCTCAGTTCCACTTGTGAACTGGTGCACTCTAGTGGTAATGTGAGGGCTTAAAGAAAGAGCCTGCTACCGTGTGATTGTGAGATAAACACATCTGGGTGGAGAATGAAGCGAAGATTCTCATGTTGCTCTCCCTGAAAACACCTTCCTTCGCCCAACAGAATACTTTTTGCCAAATCCTACCTTCCCATCCAGTCATTCTTCATGTGTGAGTTTTGGGAGATTGTATCTTTCAAGGACTTGGCCCATCTCACTTAGGTAATCAAATTTGTTAGCATAGAATTGTTCATAATATTCTTGTATCATCCTTTTGATGTCCGTGGAATTTGTAGTGATATCCCCTGCTCCATTTCTGATATTAGTAATTTGTGTCTTCTCTCTTTTTTTTCTTAGTTAGCTGGGCCAGAGGCTTATCAATTTTATTGATATTTCCAAAGAACCCACTCTTGGTTTCATTGTCTTTCTATATTCACATTCTGTTTTCAATTTCATTGATTTTTTTGCTCTAATTCTTATTATTTCTTTTCTTCTGCTTACCTTGAGTTTAATTTTCTCTTTTTTCCCCTAGTTTGCTAGGGCGGAAACTTAGATTATTTATGTTAAATTTCTCTTCTTTTCTAATATATGCACTCAATTCTATAAATTTCCCTCTAAGAACTGCTTTTAGAAGTGTGTTGTTTAGAGAAAAGGGAACCCTCCTACACTGTTGATGGGAATGTAAATGGGTACAGCCACTATGGAGAAGAGTACAGAGGTTCCTTAAAAAACTAAAAACAGAACTACCATATGATCCAACAATCCCACTCCAAGGGATATATCTGGAAAAAACCATAATCTGAAAGGATACATGCACCCCAATGTTCATTGCAGTATTATTTACTATAGCCAAGACATGAAAGCAATTGAAATGTCCACTGACAGGGGAATGTATAAAGAAGATGTAGTATATATATATATATATATATATATATATATATATATATATATATATATAATGGAATATTACTCAGCCATGAAAAAAGAAGAAACTAATGCCATTTGCAGCAACATGGATGGACCTAGAGATTATCATACTAAGTGAAGTAAGTCAGACAGAGAAAGACAAAGGTATCACTCATATGTGGAAGCTATTTTTTTTTAAAAAAATGAAACAAATGAACTTATTTACAAAACATAATCAGACTTACAGATATTGAAAACAAACTTACGGTTACCAAAGGGGAAACATAGTGCGGGGGGATAAATTAGGAGCTTGGGATGAACATACACATACCACTGTATATAAGATAGTTAACCAACAAGGACCTACTGTATAGCACAGGGAATTCTACTCAATATTCTGGGATAACTTATATGAGAAAAGAATCTAATAAAGAATGAATATATGTATATGTATAACTGAACCACTTTGCTGTACACTTGAAACTAACACAACATTTTAAATCAACTATACTCCAATAAAATTAAAAAAAAAGAAGTGTGTTGTTTAATCTCCATGTAGTTGGGATTTTCTAGTTATCTTTCTTAATGATATCTAGTTTAATTCCATCGCAACCTGAGAGCAGATATTGGATGAGTTCTATTCTTTTAAATTAGATTTTTTCCTAAAAATTAAGTTCTTCTTTCAAAGTTCAGTATTATGTTAATCTAATACTTTTTAGTACAACAAAACTATTTACTTTCTTTGTTGCACGACTACTATATTGAAAAATATCAGTTGTAGATATGGATTTGTGCAAAAGCAGGCAAAAATACCCCACGAGAAAATCAAGCAGGATATATTTATTTAAAGTGTGCCAAAGGAGAATAAAGTAAAGATCAATTAGTAACATTTTTCCAGGCCAGATCAAGGAATAGATTTTTTTTCCCTCAGTATCATTGAGCCCACAGTTGTAAATGATACCATCTGAATAAATGAGTATTAAGATAGACTTTCTACAACCATGCAGGTGCTTCCCTAAGAAAAATTCTGCTTTCAGGCCAGTCATGATATATTCCAGGGGCCTCTTTTATGGCTTCATTATTCTTGGAGTTATACCATATGACTCAGGTAGTATGCTCAGATATGAACACAATTTTAATGCTTAACCTGAGCTTTCCCAAGCTAACAACCTGGTCCAAGTATTTTCTCAAACTCAGGGTTCCTAAACCTGAAAGAAAGTCAAGTTTCCAGAAATTTCAGGGAGCTGTGTTAATGAGCAGTTAGAATAACTATGTGGCATATATTTTATATATCATTTAATTAAACAGATTAAATTCCCCACAACAATGAATCTGAATCACAAACTTAATGACTATATGTTAAACTTTTCAACTATATTTTCATGAAAGTTTTACCTTAAAAACAGTTTGCTTGAAATAAATACCCAGGACAGTGTCAGGAATGTAATAATTCCTCAGTAAACATTAGGTAAATTTGAATGACTAGTAGGATGCTAAAATATGATCATTCCTGTTTAATTTTAACTGAGAGTATATATGCCAAGAACAATTCTATGGACACTAGACTGCTTGTACCAGACATGCTAACAAACTCGCAAAACTGATTTTCCCTTCACTCCTATCTCATCATTAAATATTACTTGTTTTCTATCTCACTGCTCTAAATTAATCAATCTAAGGAAGTCAACTGAAGACATCTTTGGAATGGAGAATAAAATTATGGATGTGTGTAGAAAGGGTAGAGTTTTATCACTGGACATGACCTGATTGGCTACTTATGAAGATGCTAACCTGGGTTTTCTCCTCATGCCAGATTCACTCAACACCACCTATACAAAATTCAAATATAAAGGTGCATAAGTTCAAATATAACAGTGTATTTTCCAATATGAAAATCCAATACTTACTTGTCTATTATTATTCTGGGAGCTTTGATGATCATGGGTCTCTTTTCCATGATACCTTCTTGAACTTTTTTTCTAAGTTTAAATAAATTCCTAACAGAATAAATCACTAAGACTACAGTATTTTAGAGATAACTTTACTATTGTATTTAACATGTTGCTTTATAGATAAGTAATACAACAAATGTACAATTTATTTAGGGCTTACATGGGTCAGTTTGTGTATTGAGTTCTTTACAAACATCAATTCATTTAACCTCTATAACAATATCATGAGATAAATATTATTATCACTATTGTACAATAAGATATGAAAAGCCAAGAAACGTTAAGTGAGCATTTCATGTGTCTCAATCTGTTTTTAATCTAATGGATGACATGGAACAATGGAAAGAATACTAACATAGAATTACGGGCACAAATTTCTTCTTAGCTCTGTCATTTGCAAACAGACCCTCAGGGAACTGTCTGCCAATCACAGACAGTAATACTAAGTTACAGAGATATTGGAATGTTTAATGAGTCAAGGTATTTGAAACTTCCTCGAATATTTGAATTACCTTTTAATAAAGGGAGGGTATTAACTGAAAACACAAATGGATGTCTTCAGCAACAATGATTAACTAAGTATTCATCTTCTCTTCTGCAGGTTCTTCATAAAAGGACCAACTAAAGAAAATAGCTGTGCTGCCATCAAGGAAAACAGAATTTACTCTGAAACTTGCAATAGTGTTTTCAAATGGATTCGCCAATATTAAAATTTTAAAAGTGATAGTGGAATAATCAAGGATAAAAGATCTTTTGCCTAACATTAATCTTCAGGAGTAAGAATTTAAAATTGCAGTTAAACACTGGCCTCGCTTTTCTATTTTCCCTTGATCATCTTCATGGGTCCTAGCCACAGAGTAACCCATGTTAGCAATCTAAAATATACCCCTCTGATGCTTTATGTGATAATGTAATCCAGAGTGAACCCATGCATTTATATTCATGATTTAATTCACCTTTTCTTTTACAACAAATGTGAACAAATTATGTCTGCTTTTCTGTTACTTTGCTTTGCTTTTATTCTTAACAATATCCTATGGAAATTTCATATAGTTCCGAGTTGCATTATAGTGTGGATTCATACATTTTTCACTCCTTTATTGATGAGCATTAACTTTTTTCAGATTTTTGCTACATGAACTATGCTGCAATAAATATTCTGAATATCTTTCTAAATAGTAGCACTTTTATTTCTATGATGTAAACTTTAAAATTGGACTTTCTGGGTAAAAAGTGTTAAAAATGTTGTTGGTTGGCTTTATACAACGTTTGTCTTAATTTAGAAACTATCACAAACTTATAAGAAGATTATAGGTACAGGAAAAAAAAATTACCTTTTCTCCAAACCTCTTGAGAATTAGTTGCCAATTTGATGAATTTCATTATAAAATTTCACGTATCATTGGATACTTTTGTGTATATTTCCTACCCAAAGAATCCCCTACTTAATCACAATACAATTATCGATCAACCGATTAACATTGACACATTGCTACCATCTCTAACTCTCTACCAGGTTTGCCGGTTGTCAAATAATGTTCTTTGGAGTGAAACATCCAGATCAGAATCATTTTCTACATTTAGTTATTTTGTCTCTTTAGTCTCTCAGCATCTAGAAGAGTTCCTTAGCCTTCCTTGACATTCATGACCTGATACTTTTAAATACTACAAGCTGGATGTTCTGTAAGATGTTCTTCAGTTTACATTTGTCTGATTATCGAATAGCAGAGCAATCGTGCAGCGAAGCTTTGTTTTTCTTGCTGCAACTTTTCAGAAGATGCAGTTTTATTTGTTCCATTATTGATGATGCTCACTTTATTCACATGGTTAATGTGGTGCCTACCAGACTTCACTGGAAAGCTTCTCTTTTCCCTTTGTAATCAATTAATATTTTGTTGGGAAAGACCAAGATGGCCTTAACATTCCCCTGAGCTTGACTAAACTTTAGACAAGTTTCATTCTTCCTGATGATGCACTCTTGACTTCCCCCTTTTTAGAGCATTTTCTCTAGGAAACTTGCTACTGGAAATTCTTTCTCTACCCCGAAGAGATGTAAATCTTTTAAGAAGCCTCTTAAATATTTTACAGCCCAGAAATGTCTTTCGCCAGGACCTGGGAGCCATCCTTTTGAAATGCAATCATCAAGAAAGATTGCACCTTTGTTTCTCAGTTTCTTTGAGAGGGTAGGAGCCAAACCAGTGGGTGCCCAGCTCCAAGTTGTGAAACTACCTCCTATTATGAATATCTGAGAAAGTTTAATTTTCTTTTCAGTAAAGTCATATAGATGGTATGTGATCCCCCTTTTACCCCATCTCTTTAAAAACTTATTGCTTTTTGTTTCAGCAGATTTTTAGTTCAGACTGAATTCTGGTCTATTTCCCCTACTGCAATAACCTTGAATAAAGTCTTCCTTTCCTGTGTAACATTGTTCTGTGCAATTTTCACTTTCACAGGTGGTATTTTTAAACTCTGTGAATATCCCATTCATCATCAAAATTTCAATTTATTCATTTTTATATGTATACCTTTGTGGGCTTCCACTTTCATATTTTGTTCAATGGGTTATAGTCTCCTGTTTTGATGGTCTAATTGTTTCAGAACTACTCATGAGAGTCACCAGTCAAGATGACATCTGTATTCTTAATCTTCACAACCCTTTGCTGGTCTGCAGTTTTTTTTTTGTTGTTGTTGTTGTTATTTTTTAATGATAATAACTTCAGCAGAATACCAATAACCATTTCTGCCAAAGTTTGAAATGGACTTTATGTTCTAGTCTGATTCATAAACATTAATAAAATAATCAGACAAATATAAAAATGTCTTTTCCAAATAATTTGCTTCTCTTTGTAGTTTAAAATGTTACATTTTGTTTTCTGTCTCCTTGTCTCATTCCATACAGGCAGGGTTTTTTCCTGTTTGGAAACCTGTTGCATCCCTATCATTTAAATCAATGCCTGATACGTAATAGGTGCTCAGTAAATATTGGTTGAATAAAATTTTATAGGTGCTGTAATGAAAAGTTCTGTGGATCAAGATGGCAGAGGAGTGGGACGCAGAGATCACCTTCTCCCCACAGATACATCAAAAATACATCTACATGTGGAATGGCTCTCACAGAGCATCTACTGAACACTGGCAGAAGAACTCAGACTTCCAAAAGGGAAAGAAAATCTCCACATAACTGGGTAAGGAAAAAGAAAAGGAAGGGAGGGAGAAAGAGAGAGGACCTGCACCTCTGGGAGGGAGCTGTGAAGGAGGAACGGTTTCCACACACTGGGAACTCCCCTCACTGGCAGGGACAGAGGGGAGATTTGGAGTCCCAGAGAAGACCCCAGCAATGGAAACATATGGGAACATATGTATACGTATAGCTGATTCACTTTGTTATAAAGCAGAAACTAACACACCATTGTTAAGCAATTATACCCCAATAAAGATGTTAAAAATAAAAAAAATTAAAAAAAATTAGCTGACCATTAAAACAAAATGAGAACTCAGGGGTGTTTTTCTTTGTTCTGGTCTTTCACTTAATTTTGCAAAGACTGTGTTTTCATTTTTATTTCCCTAATTCTTTCATATGCCTTAAAGTTCCCTTAAAAAGTATTTAATTTCTTACTATCTTATAAGAAATAATGCTTCAGGGCTTCCCTGGTGGCACAGTGATTGAGAGTCTGCCTGCCGATGCAGAGGACACGGGTTCGTGCCCTGGTCCGGGAAGATCCCACATGCCGCGGAGCAGCTGGGCCCGTGAGCCATGGCCGCTGAGCCTGCGCGTCCAGAGCCTGTGTTCCGCAACGGGAGAGGCCACAACAGTGAGAGGCCCGTGTACCGCAAAAATAAATAAATAAATAAAAAAGAAATAATGCTTCGGTAAAACCATGATGAGGAATCTCATCTGTCTCCTAATTATTTCTATAGCAAAGAAGATTGATCATACTTCCTACACACTTTCTACTATTATGATCCTAAAATGCTATATTATCTGTTATTAGTTGATTTTAGAAACTACTGTCTATACTTTCCCCCTTAAAAATATCCAGCTCCTCTGTAGCACATTATATCATATTATACTATCAAATAACACAATGCATTGCAAGCATCTACAAATTCCAGGGCATTTCTCATTTCTTTACCATTTTTTCAAACGTCTTAAATCTCCTTGTTCACTTCTATTCCTGTCATGATTATCAGTAATTTCAGTATTCTTGCAGGTGAAAATTCCAATACCCTGTGCTCTCAGGTCCTGGATTTACCTCCAGTCACCTTTGACCACACCACAAATCGACCACTCATTATGGTGATCATTCATTAAAGCTATGCTTTCCATTATTGTAGTTACTAGTCACATGTGACTATTTAAACTTCAGTGAATTAAAATGAAAAATTCATTTCCTCAGTCATACTTCAAGTGCTCAGTTGCCACAGGTGGGGCTCTTGGCTGTGGACCTGGACAGCACAATGTATAACATTTCCATTATCACAGAAAATTCTATTGGACAGTGCTGCACTAGATCCAGACAATTTCATTACCAATGTGAGCACCCCCTCTATTACTTCAGTTTTATATTTCTACTCTCTAACTACCAAGTCCTTTCTCTCCAGCTCATTCCCTAGAGTGAGTCTATGGCCTACGGCACTTTGATGCCCCCTGGGATATCAAATTCAGTGACCATGCCACCTTTTCATTGTCCTAAATCCTTCATGTCTCATTTCCTGTTTTACCTGGCTTAGACCGCTCGTCAGGGTCAATTATAATGATCACTTCCTTATGTACAGCTACAAGTTCAATGCTTGTCCCTTCCTTCATTGTACCTATCTGGAAAATGCATCCCAGCGAATCCAACTCTACCTACTCTGTACTTGTGTACGAGCAGCTAAATGTGACCGCATTCTGTGGTCTTATTTTACATTTTTGAATGATAATTTGCCAGCAGTCTTACTAATCAGTCTATTCTGTGAATCTGCTAGAAGATTACTCCCAATTTCTCTTTCTCTTTCAATTCTCAAATTTCGGTTCTCCTTTCTCAAACTCAATTAAAAACCTGGCCTCTTATCTTGAGAAAATCAAAATATCAGAAGAGCATTTCCTCTGCCCCATGAGCATATATACAAAAAATATTTTACATCTGTATATGTAAAGCAATATCATTTTCAACCGTTTTCTGTGGTTAAATTCTACACACACTCATCTACAGTCAATCTCCGTCTACAAATTGAAATCCATTCCATCTGCTTAGTCAAATATTTTTAACTTGTAAATATCTCTCTCTCTCTCTGGAATCATCATTTTTTTAATCTCTAGTGGTTTACTCACCTTAACTTGTAAACATGATATAATATCTCCATTAAAAATAAGCCAAAAAATGTTTGCTTACACCCCTGCCACACACACACACACACACACACACACACACTATCACCCCATTTCTCTAATTGTCTTAACAACAAAAGGGTTCAAAAGCTGTCCATGCCTGCTGGATCTTCCTGTTTTCCCGAACCCACTTTAATCAGGCTTTTCCCCTCACTATTTCTAGTAAGATGCTAGTAAGTCACTGTTAACCTCTATATCAACACATCAATGGCTATTTCTCAGGATTCATTTTACTCAACCTATAAACAGCATTTGACATAACTGATTATTCCCTTTAATTTAAAATTCTTCTCCAAAATACTTTGCTCTCCAGGACACCATTACCTTGTTTTTCTTTTACTTAATTACCTAATCTTCCATCAGATTTGCTGATTCCTCCTTAGCTGACTTCAAAATACTTTTGAGCCCCAGGGTTCAGTCCTTGACCCTCTATCTTCTGTGTATTCTTATCGCCGGATGAGCTCTTCCAGATTCAGGGCTTCAAGTAACAGCTATACATAGATGACCTCCAAATGGATGTCTTCATGCCAGAGTTTGATCGCCAGGTTCAGGTATCTGAATGGAGACTTGGCATATTCACTTAATATGTGATAGAATTTTCAGACTTAACACGTTAAAAAAATGAACAACCCTTTTCCAATCATTTCACTCTACATTCCTCCATTTCAGTAAATGAGAACTTCACACTTACAGTTCCCCAGCCAAAAACTTAAAATCACCTTTGACTTCCCTTGCTGCTCTCACATGAATTAAATCCATCAGAAAATACTGTTCATTGCAGAAAATAAGGGAACACAGGCTTTAAATAGAGAAGTATTGTTCACCTGGGATACATTAAAAGAAATAATGAGTTTACACAATGGGAAGTTGTATTCTCACTTTGTTCTTCAATAATCATTCCATTCCCATATATTATGCTTATGTCAGAGAACACTTTCAAAGAGGGACCTATATTGGATAGTACCCAATGAGCAGAATAGGAATGAATTCAAAATTATTTACAAAAAGGAATGGAGAAAATTGAAAATTAAACCTGGAGGTACCAGAAGACCTAAAGAAAAGATAAAAGCAGAAACAACAACAACAAATGACCACATGGAGGAGCCAGAGGATGAATATAGGAAAGAATTTATTTTTGAAATGTATCAACAGACTCATCCAATCAGGGTCATAAAATATCCTGTTTAGGGCTTCCCTGGTGGCGCAGTGGTTGGGAGTCCACCTGCCGATGCAGGGGTCGCGGGTTCGTGCCCCGGTCCGGGAGGATCCCGCGTGCCGTGGAGCGGCTGGGCCCGTGAGCCATGGCCGCGGAGCCTGTGCCTCCGGAGCCTGTGCTCCGCAACTGGAGAGGCCGCGGCAGTGAGAGGCCCGCGTACCGCAAAAAAAAAAAAAAAAAAAAAAAAAAAAAATCCTGTTTAAAATAAAGGACTATGAAGACAGACTGATTGATTCAAATCCTGGATCAACATTTACTTGTCCAGTGACTTTTGGCAAGTCACTTAACCTCTGTGCTTTATTTTTCTTTTTAGTAAAACTGGCATAAGTATAACGCCTACCACAAAGGCAATTAATACAAGCATATAAAAGCAATAATAAATGGTATCATTGTTATTATATCAGAATTAAGCATAAATTATTTTGGATGCTCTTAAAAGTGGAAGATTTTGCACAGCAAAGGAAACCATTGACAAAATGAAAGACAGCCTACTGAATGGGAGAAAATATTTGCAAAATATTGATGACGATAAGGGTTAATGTCCAGACTATATAAAGAGCTCACACAACTCAATATGGAAAAAACAAACAATCTGATTTAAAAATTGGCAGAAGACCTGAATAAACATTTTTCCAAAGAAGATACACAGATGGCCAACAGGCACATGAAAAGATGCTCAACATCACTCAGCTCAGAGAAATGCAAATCAAAACCACAATGAGATATCACCTCACATCTGTCAGAATGGCTATCATCGAAGAGACCACAAATAACAAATGTTGGCAAGATGTGCAGAAAATCCTCCTACACTGTTGGTGGGAATGTAAATTGGTGTGGTCACTACGGAAAACAGTACAGATGTTCCTCAAAAAACTAAAAATAGAACTACCATATGATCCAACAATTCCACTCTTGGGTATATATCTGAAGAAAACAAAAACACTAATTTGAAAAGATACAGAACCCCAATGTTCATAGCAGCACTATTTACAATACCCAAGATATAGAAGCAACGTAAGTGTCCATCAACAGACGAATGGATAAAGGAGATGTGGTACATATATTCAGTAGAATATTACTCAGCCATAAAAAAAGAATGAAATTCTGCCATTTGCAACAATATGGATGGACCTGGAGAGTATTATGTTTAGTGAAATAAATCAAAGACAAATATCACATGATATCACTTGTATGTGGAATCTAAAAGTTAAAATGAATGTGTATAACAAAACAGAAACACACTCAGATATAGAGAAGAAATTAGTGGTTACCAGTGGGCGGGGCAGGGGCAAGATAGGGATATTGGATTAAGAGATACAAACTGCTATGTATAAAATTAGTAAGCAACAAGGATATGTTGTACAGCACAGGAAAATATAGCCATTACTTTGTAGTAACTTTCAATGAAATGTAATCTATAAAAACATTGAATCACTATTTTGTACACTTGAAAAATAATATAATATTGTAAATCAACTATACTTCAATTTTTTTTTTTTTTTCTTTTTGCGGTGTGTGGACCTCTCACCGTTGCGGCCTCTCCCGTTGCGGAGCACAGGCTCCGTATGCGCAGGCTCAGCGGCCATGGCTCAAGGGCCCAGCCGCTCCGCGGCATGCGGGATCCTCCCGGACCGGGGCACGAACCCGTGTCCCCTGCGTCGGCAGGCGGACTCTCAATCATTGCGCCACCAGGGAAGCCCAACTATACTTCAATTTTAAAAAATGGAAGAAAACCGCAATTCTCCACCCCCTTCTAGTAAAGGTTAAAGAAACCAGTTCAAATGAGCACAAACAGGGCTGCTCCAAGCCCCACCAATAAAGCTCTACTGTATGACTTTTTTCATAGCATTTATGATGATCTGAAATTGTCTTGCTCTTTTCTTTCTTTTCTTCTTTGCTATCTGTGTTCACTGCTCTCCACTAGAACATAAGCTCAATAAGAGCACAACTCTTGTGTGTTTCGTTCACCACCTGATCCCCAGAAAATAGGATAGTGCTTGGGACATACACAGTGATCAATAGATATATGTTCAAATAACTGATTGGTTAATTGTCCCTGAACTGTAAGTTTTACAGTGATTTTAATAGGACACCTTGTATCCCAATATACTGTGATGTGAATACTCAGTTGATCAGTTCACGTTCCTTGATCACAGATCACACCATACTCATTCCAACTTCCCTAACTTTGTTTCAGATGCGTGCCCTCCCTGATAAATATTCCCCTTTCCTCTCTCTTCTTATGCAATCTTCGCCTTTCTGTCAAATCTTAAGTCTTATCTATTCCATTTGAGTATTATTTGACTTTCTTACCTACAGGGATTTTGTATGCACATGCATGATAAACGTCTCAGTGTTGTGAATGTGGTCTAACACAATTTTCCCCTTCATTTTATCTACTCTTTTGTAACCAAAAGCTCTGCCAAAGTTGTTGTCTGATAGTTATACATTTAGTTTATTCACTTTTAATAAAGCTCATTCCACTTTTCAGTCCACAGCTTTAAGCTTTCTGAAAATGAAAATATTAATTAGGCATTTTTTCCATGACAGGAAATTCTAGCCTTTCCCAAAGATAAACAGTATTTGATATGTGTGTAGAAGTCTAGAAAGTCAGAAGTGAACCAACAATTTGAATTCAGAGAACTGAGAGAGGAAACAGGATATCACTGATAAATGCACCTAAGGGTTAGCTTAAAGGTGATGTACGGTAAAAGGTCTATAAAAAGATATCGCTAACTGCAAAATGTTGACGTCCTTTATATTTTTTTCAGTTTAGAGACATTATTATAACACTCATACTAGTCAACATCATTTCCTTTTTGTCTTTCTTTTTTACACATCCTCTAGCCATCATTATATATTGATCAGTCTTATCCACCGTGCTATGCATTTCACTAATTTCCTTTGTTTTTGTATCTATACCTTGTCATTGTGATCCTAGTGTCTTTTACTGGTTCTTCGGCTATAAATATAGAAAACGGAGTCTGGGTAATACCTAAATTTGAAAGACATCATAGTACAGTGGAAGGAACTTGGAAACTGGGTAGATGGTGAGGCTTCTTGCAAAAAGCATGATCATAGAAAATTCCCAAGATTCCCTAAATTGCTTTCTGCCTGTGTAATATTCCAATAAGTGCCCATTTTACATATACTCATTCATTCATTCCTTCACCAAATTTCTACTGGGTGGTAACTGTATGTCAGTCATTGTTTTAGAGCCATGGAATACATTCCTGTGAGTATACATGACAAAAATGTTATATATATATATATGTACACACACACACACACACACACACACACACACACACCCTCACATATATGCAATGGAAAAGAGTGAAACAAGAAAGAGGGACAAAAATGTGGCCTGGGGTGGGGTGGAGTGGAGTGGAAAGTTGTTCTAAATACTAAGAGGCAAAGGTTAAGTACCTAAAGTCTAAGACCCCGTGCTCCATAAGGACTAGTGCCATGACTTCTCCATGAATACTTCTATTAATTTCAGTGTCCGACACATAATTAAATTAATGAGATATTTGCTTTAAAATAAAAGAGATAACTTATGTAACACTCAACCTCTACAATATTAAACAGAGGTTTTTATTCCAAATTCAAACTCATCAGGATATTTGGAATAAAGACTTCTTCAGCTATACTTTCCTAAGCTAAGAAAAGAGGGAGCGATAAAATACGCAAGTAGAAATAAAACGTCAATGACAGGCCTGATAGGGTGATTGAGAGATAGCTGGAAAAGCCTCTGGATTTCGGAAAAGAGAAAAGAAAACTTTGTTGTATCTATCGTTTTCTCCTGCAGTTCTCTGCTTAATTTTTGCTGAGTAACTCAGCTTGTATTTATGGGGTAGGTGGAGAGAGGAAGCAGAATTAAGACTCATGTTATCAGGACCTCCTTTGACCCTGACAGCCTCTGTACTTACCCAGCATATTTCTAACACCACAAAGTCATGCTTGATGGATACAAATAAAGGCAAATATACTTTTATGAAGCATAGATCCAGCCACAAGACACTCAGCTTATGGTTAAAGTTATCAAAGATCCAAAAGCCATTCCTGGAAATTTACTTTAAAGTGAAAACATTACTGAAAGGCAATACATCAAGACATTAACTTTGTATTATTTCACTTTATTAGATTGTTTTCCTTTGATGCCTAAACGTAAGCCATATAAATCCTGCCTCATGTGGAGTTCTCAACTTTTTTAAAACTTTGATTTGCAGGGACTAAAGAGTATAATATAATTTGAATATCCTTGACTCATTGCTTAAAATGTCAGCTTGTTCAGTTTTTCAACTTAATGCAATCAAATAAATGGATGGATGAATTACTCTAAAAAAAAACCCTTTGATTTGCAAAACATGCAAGAATTTGGATGAATTTTAGGTCATAATTAGACCTTCTAACACAAGACCATGAAACATCTAATATAGCTCATCTTAGATCAAATTATATTAGACTCTTACACCACAATGAGATAGACTCTATATCTGTTGATGTGTTATCCGTGAGTTTTCATCAGAAATAAGTTCATTTAAACAACATGATTTAGACTCTGCCAAGGTTACGATGAAGCATGAACTTCTGTTCTTTGAAAGGATATACACGATGGAACCGTCAGAGTGGAAGTTAAGGAAACAGGAAACAAATGCCATATCTACTCGTTTACCACAAGTTATTATTTTTGTGTTTTGGTGCTCAAGGTCCATGTATATCTGAGCAGCTATTAAAGGGCTTCCTGGAAAGAAACAAAAAATCATGTGCCCCAACTCATACGTCTCCACCTTCCCAGAGAGAGGAGGGTCACAGACGGGTAGACATTGAAATCATAAGGGTGGACACTACATTTTGCAAAGTCATTGAATGCTGAGTTCACTTTCATTCCAAGGGAAGCCATGCAGGATGAAGATGGATACGTCACCTTAAATATTAAAACTCAAAAACCAGCTCTCACTTCAGGTAAGAATGCCCAAGAGGCAGCAATTTGGAAATGAACTGTTGAAAGGGATCCACCCTAGTTTCCTTTTTTCTACTAGTGATAGCATACATAGTGTTGTTTTATTTTCCTGAATGACCTTCTTTCCCTACATCATTTGAGTGGTATGTACATGGGCTACATATGTTATTTAGAATATAAACAACAAATGATACAAGCAGCGCACATTACATTAAGGCTTATAGATTTAAATGCTGGAGGGAATAAAAATCTAAGGGATAAGAGGAGAAAATGTTTGAAAACTCCACTGTCTAAGATGTCAGCAAGTGGGTGTGATTCCACAGTTGTGGCTTATAAACACCATTATTTAGAGGAGTGAGCACAAAATAAAACAAACACAAACACAGAAGACCTTAGCTGCTAGTTACATTTTGACTCAGAGAGAAGTCCGGTGGGAGTGGGGATGGAGTGGGTTGTGTTTACTGCTGGTGATTACCAAGGGAGCAAAGGCAAGATGGGCCCTAGAAGCTGTTTATATCACTTGGATAATCCTGAGAGGGCAGGGGATGGGGGTGAAGCTGTCCCCCAAAACTATGCCATACTGCCTGCCGCCTAACATCTTTATTGTATGTTCACAGGTGACCCTGCTTCCTCCTCTTTGTGGCGTGTGATGGCTTTGATTCTGCTGATCTTGAGCATGGGGATAGCTGCTGGGCTGGTGGCTCTGGGGATTATGTGTAAGTATTGACTTAGTGCCAATGACTTGATCTGAGGAAGGCAATACGTAAGTGTCCTGGTGTATGCCGTGAAGCTTAACTGTCACTATCTATTCGTCGCTACTGCAATTATCCTATACATAGCTGTCAGGATATTCTCAATAAAGGAGAACTCTGAACTCTACCTTTTGATTAAAATTCCTTTTAGGTTTTTAAAATTAATTAAAAATGATTGTTTAAGAATTTTAAGCTGGTCTTTAAGATCTTCCTCAGTATAGATCCACACTATTTTTTGAAACCTTCTTTTTTTCCTCCCTATTCTGTGCATCTTAAGATCCAGCCAACGTGGAGTTTTCTGTTTCACAAATAAATCCTATGTCCCCCTGCCTGAGATTTTGCTGATTCTGTCCCCGCTTCCTAAAATGTCCTCCTTCCCATTTTTTAAGATGAATGTATTTACTTCCACTGAGACAATTCATATCCCACCTAACTGATAAATATTTTTTCTTCCTATACATCTAAAAGCCCTCCAATGTCACGTTATCATCTGTATAATTGTTGCTTGTTCAGATACTTGTTTATTTTTTCATAAGATATTTTAGAACTTTTCATCCACTACTTTGATTTACCTGAATATCACAGTACTTCGAGCACAACAAATCAATACTTTTTTGTTTTGTTTTGTTTTGGTTTTTGCCACGCCACAGGGCATGTAGGATCTTAGTTCCCCAACCAGGGATCGAACCCGTGCCCCCTGAAGTGGGATCACGGAGTCTTAACCAGTGGACCACCAGGGAAGTCCTCAATATGTTTTTTTTTTTTTTTTTTTAAGTTTGCGGTACGCGGGGCTCTCACCGCTGGGGCCCCTCCCGCTGCGGAGCACAGGCTCCGGACGCGCAGGCTCAGCGGCCATGGCTCACGGGCCCAGCCGCTCCGCGGCACGTGGGATCTTCCCGGACCGGGGCACGAACCCTAGTCCCCTGCATCGGCAGGTGGACTCTCAACCACTGCGCCACCAGGGAAGCCCTCAATATGTATTTTGTAAGTGAATGGATATTCTGGCATTACATAGAAAACATAATAGCAGAGGTCATTCACCTCTGTGAAATGTGCTTAGAAATCTGTGTTCAAGGAAAGGTCAAAACAGCTGCTTTGGGCATGCGATTTGATTACGGCATGATCTTACTTGTGGTCATCTCCTTCAAATAGTTCACCTATTGTTTTGGAGAACTCTCGGTTGTCATTCTGCCTGGCACCATGTTTTCTTTATAACCCCTTTACCCTGATCCCCTTTCAGCACTCTTTTACTCATAATGTATCTAGTAAACACTTCATAGATTGACAACTCTGCTGAACGTCAAGTTCATTGAGAGGACTTTTTTTCTTTTTTGCATCACTCCTTATTATCCTAATTACAAATTATGATCTAATTTTTACATCTAGCTGTCACGCAGCAAAAGTACCTACAAGCTGAGAACGAACATCTCTCAGGAACTCTGAAACAATTAGCGAGGAAGTTCTGCCAAGATTTACTACAACAATCAGGACAAAAGGAAAGTAAGTATGATTTGCCAGTCTCTTCATCTCCCCTAACTCTGGAGTATTTTTGTGATGCTATCTGTCAGGAACCTTGAGATCTTCAGGAAACATTGAATATGAGGAAAAAGTAAGCCCATCCTTTCAGAATGAAAGGGATCCTATGCTTGGATTCTCCTTAAGGCCATAAATGCAGCCCATGTGACATAAACTGGAGATATTATGGAGACAGTTGCTATGGATTCTTCAGGCACAACTTGACATGGAAAGACAGTAAGAAGTATTGTGCTGATGTAAATGCTACTCTTCTGAAGATCACCAGGGAGGACACGCTGGTAAGAATATTTCTATGTCAAATATTTTGGAGTCATAAGGAGAGACATCTCAAATGAAACACTTGCCTTTTTTTTTTTTTTTTACATTTTTATGTCTTGCAGTTTGTGCTAATCTCAGAACCTTTTTAGGCTCAGTAAAAATTACATTTGAGAGTAGAAAGTGCTGAAATAGAACGAATGAAACTTCGAGTTCCGGTCTTACCTCTGCAACAAGAGTTAAGATAATTTCTTGGCTTCCTTAACTCTGTTTATTAATTCAAAACAGGATCTGAAAGGATAAAGAAACTCAATATGATTGGAAAATATAAATATCAGTGTTATCCCAACATTACATGCCTTCTCAGTTTTTGCTAAATTGTTGACACTTTGAACGAACCATGAGGCAAACTCTATCTTTTCATAGGCCCTCCCAGATGTAGTTTGGGGCACAATCTTATTTGCACAACACACAGGATTTCAGTCGAAAATTTTTTATTAAACATGTCTCCTCTTCTATATTTCCCTTTTTGACAGCTTCTAACAAAAGCTCTCTTTTCAAGCAATGTACATTCACATCCACTACTGCACTCCCTCTATATTATTGAATGTAGCTTTGCTTTTTCATAAATCCTGGGAGCGAGCCAGGAACCAAGCTTTGGGGTCTCCCTTCTACCCAATAACAGTTTGTCAAAACATATATTTTTTAAAAGGCAGAAATTATTTATTGTACTTATCCTACAATTTCTAATATAGTAATTATTCACATTTTTGCATATTAAAATAAATGCAAATATAAATTGGAATAGAAGATCAGGATTCGGGCTCTATGCAGACAGAAATTCAATAGAATTCAAATATTCAGGCAAGCCATTTTCTACAGAACTGCTATAGGTAATCAGCAAAATTGACTTGTACCTTACTGGTTACTGAGTAACCAGTAGTGGACCGGACATGAGGAAATCAGCCCAGCGATGTTCACGCTCATTTGGGTGTCCTGTTATTCTAACTTGCTGTACCATATACTTTTTTTGTGGCTCAGACTCATAGAGAAGAGATTCAGATAAATTAACTTCTTTCAAATCAGGCAAAATAAGAGAGTACCTGCTTTGAAATCTCAATTCTATTACAAAGAGATTAATTGGAGACTAAACAAGTCTTGAATCTTATTACTCTAGGCTGATATCAGGTTGGAGATGAACAACTAAAAGAAGAAGTAATGTAATTTTTGAGAAATAAAAAATAGTTTAATTTCAGGTAGACTGTATCTGTCAGGTCCTATAGTGAAATATACAATATGGATGTACTTAAAAAAAAAAACCATAAATTAACAGAAAGGTGACAGGTAGATCAAGCTTTAAGAACATCTCTTATGGAATGCCATTTTGTGTCTCACATGTCTGCCAAGATGCTCAAGTCATTTTTTATTTGCCAAGAATGTGTCCTTACTTGTTTTTTCCGGGAGGTATGCGAGTACGTGAACATTTGACCTCTTTTTAATTCTGTTACCCATAGATAGATTGATTGACTGATTTATTCATCCATTAATTCAACAGATATGTGCTGGAACTATTCCAGGACCTGAACCTATGCGTTAATAAAACCTACAAAAATTCCTAAATTCATGGAACTTTATTCCAGTTGGAGCAATAGGCAAAGAACAAAATAAACAAGTATAGTATATAGTATAGTAAATAGTGATAATTTCAAAGTAGGAAAAAGTAGATGCACGTCATTTGTAAATCCCTTTGAGAAAGACATTGTATAACTCTCTTTTACGCAGTCAGCTAAAATAAATGAATATTCCTGTATGCAAGATTCTGTAGGCAAGCTAAGCAATGAAACCAAAGCGAGTAGAGCTTAATTCTAGGGAACATAAAGTTTCATCAACAATGTAGTTCTTTTCGTTTTCCTTCTCTAGCTGTTTACCACTTATTTCATTTAAGAGCCATATTTGAAACTTTATTTGGGATTCTAACCTTCAATTGATGGAAGATAAACACATAGGGATATTAGAATATTATCTATCTTGCTTACAGTTTTCCCTGTATCTTGCAAGTATTTTTATGCAAAAACAAGTGAACTTGGAACAATTCTAAATATCAAATATAATTAATTAGTATTAATATAGACATATAATCCACTTTTTATGTCCAGCGTCTTATCATGAAGCTTTGCCTTTATGCCGTTACAAGAACTGTAGAAACACCCTGACCATTACATTTACTTGTGTTTGCAATAGCAATACATCAGTAGCAGGACTGGATTAATTCGTTGGGTTGGATTGTCCCGCCAGAAATCCAGTGACGTCTGGATGTGGGAAGACGGCTCAGTTCCCTCCAAAAATTTGTAAGTTATTGGATGCTCAGAATACAAGGCACAGCTAGGAATTTTGAGTCCTGAGGTCTTCTACCCTCTTGAGTACAGGTTACTTAAAAGTTGGGAGGTGGCTCTGTGTTTTACTGTGTGTTACATAAGCATTGGCTGAGTCACTTACACCATAATCCTAACAAGAGAGCACTTGTAATAAGATTCTATTTTCCTACTCTCCCATTCCTCTGCTTTTTATCTAAGTCGCAATCCACCTCTATTCCTGATACTTTTTTCCCATTCATTTCTACCCTTAACTTCAACACTGGAACATTTTATGTATGTAGTTTTGTTTTATTTTGTTTTGTTAGCTTGATCTGATTCTCTTCACATATTTTCAGAACAAAATGATCATCCTCATTATTTTATGGTTGAAAGGGATTACTTTGAGGCTTCTTTTGACTTTTCAGTATCATTTTACCTCGTCTGTTACCTTAGGGGTATCCAAGAATCAGTCACAAGGTGATTCTAATGTTCATGTCAAAAGGGAGCCCCAGACCTCAGCTAGAAAGAACCAGACCAGAATCGGCCCCAGTTTGAGCTCGTTCCATTTGTCTGCAGCCTTCTACAGACAATCCAGGCAAAGGGACCAATTACATTGCGTTACTTAATATGGTTTTCCAATCTCTAATCACCTTTTGTTAATCTTGTGCAATGTCTCTCCAGTTAAAATTTAAACTTATAACTAAAAATTTATACAATCTGATCATTACTTAAAGTTCTAATTAATTTATTCAACAGGTATTTATTAAGAATTTACTATGGGTAGGAGTCAAGAATATTATGAGTACAAGCAAGCTTCTTCATAGGCCTGGGTTTTATTCTTATCATTTGTTGCCTCATTCACAATAGTGCAGGCACGCTGGTGATCCCTCTGTTCTTTCAATGAATCAAACATGATTTGAGGTCTCAGGGCTTTTTGCACTTGCTCTTCCCTTCTAGAAAGCTCTGCCTCCAGAACTCTATGAAGGACTCCCCCTTGTCACTCACGTCTGTTTAATCATCACTTCCTCAATGAGACCAGCTTTAATTACCCAAACTAACCTAGCCTCCCTCCACCACATGCACTTGAGTCTATCATATCACACTGTCTGTTTCATCATGACTCTTACCACTCTATGAAATTTTCTACTTATTTGTTGGCTTCTTACCAACTTTCTCTCATTATAATGTAAGTTCCCCAGTAGAAAGGACCTTGTCTTTGTTTACCACTCTATCATTAGCACATAAAACAACTTTGGCTCATAGTAGATATCCCATAGATATTTGCAAATGAATGAATAAATATACATTCTTTGTCCTCTAGTCATAGCACTGTAGCAGGAAATATAACAAGCAATTACAATACAGTCTTGTATCCAGCTGCCCTATAACATAAATCCTCATTTCAAAAATTTTTAATCAACTTATTTTTCCTTGAGCTCATTTCCAACCTGTGCAGCTACTTGTCCTACAGGGCTCCTCTCTGTTTATCTAAATCCTACCCTTCCTTCAAGGCAGAACTAAAGTATGATCTTCCATGAAAAGAGGAAAAGGTAAAGCCTTTCTCATTATTTCAGATACCCATCCATCTTTTCCTCTGGGCTCCTACTGTACCTACTGTTCACGTCTGCTTAATCTTATGCCATATTAAATTGCTGCTGAGCTATTCAAATGTACATACTTTATACTCCCAAGCAGATTGGAAGTTTCTCAATGATCTGAACGTTGCTTTTTAATTTTTTGCCTCGTACTTCTTATCTCCACTTTATGCAACAAAATACTATACACAGAGTTTGATTGTTGATTGTTTATTTAGCTTTCAAAGGAACTCATTCTACCTTTTCCATTCACAGGTTCAAGCTTTCTGGAACTGCAACAGAAAATATGAATTGTGCTTATTTTCATAATGGGAAAATTCACCCTACCTTCTGTGAGAACAAACATTATTTAATGTGTGAAAGGAAGGCAGGCATGGCAAAGGTGGACCAGCTACTTTAATGCAAAGACATGCACAGCATGTCACAGACAAATGCTCGATGGTACAATAAGAGATCTGGATGAAGGAGTCACTAGCCTTAGAATTGCTTATTTTTCCCTTTATTCCCCTTAGAGTGACCTTTACATTATCTTTCCTACCAACACCACTTAGTTCCTTCTTTATATAACCCTTTATACTGAGGAATAACTTAGTGCCTTCTTTATACATCCAGAAACCAGTCTATGAGCTGATTATTTCCCAATGGTTCCACTAATTAATTTCCATTAATTTTCATTCTTCTTGTCTTCCCTTCCTAATTATCTCAACATGCTATGATTCACTGCATCTTCAGACATAAACATATACATTTTACATTGAAACAAGAAAGGTTAGCGCTTAAATGACTTAAGCTGTGTAAATTATCTAAGTCTGAGACTATGCAAAATATCTAAGTTTGAAAGACAGCATAAAGTAGTGGAAAGTATACTAAACTTGGAGTCAGCAGAATAATTTCGATGGCATGATCACTCAAGTACAACCATGGCTCAATCATGTTGCCTCTTAACTTCCATTTTCCAATATTTAAAATAGGATAACACCTGTCTTATATACCTCACAGTTCCACAACCTAAAATAAAAACTTCAAAGTATTAATTATACCAGAAACTCCATGAAAGCAAACCCCATGACTTTCTTATTTTCTATTCTATGCCAGCAAGCACAGCTCCTGGTTCATAGGAAACAGAAAAATATTTGCTTCTCTTTGTGTGAGACAGTTCATTAGGAAGCACAGCAATCAGTAAAACACTACACAGATATAATTTCTATTCCAAGCCCCTCTATGGTCAGACTCAAGAGCAATAATTTTCTGTCCAAGAGAAGGAAAATAAAGTTTGCAAGAAAACTGACGGGGTTTGAAAATGAGTAAATGCTTTTTAACAAGTTGCACAGGCTAGTGGAACAGCAAGCAAAAATGCTTTATATAGTTCTTTTCCTGACAGCTCTGTGTTTGGCTTTTGCTGAGTAACTCATGCAGTATTTATAGATATGTGGAGAGGCACCCTTTAACAGGATAATAGGCAAAAATTTCATTTCTTTTCACAGCTTCCCTGAAGGTACTCTTTCTCCTTAAATTCGTGGCAATAAAATTTATGAACATGATTCTCAAACAACTCAACTGAGGTGCTTGTTAAAACATGCAGATGTTCAGGGGCTTCCCTGGTGGCGCAGCGGTTGAGAGTCCGCCTGCTGATGCAGGGGACACGGGTTCGTGCCCCGGTCCGGGAAGATCCCACATGCCGCAGAGCGGCTGGGCCCGTGAGCCATGGCCGCTGAGCCTGCGCGTCCGGAGCCTGTGCTCCGCAACAGGAGAGGTCACAACAGTGAGAGGCCCACGTACCGCAAAAAAAACCCCACAAAAAAACCCAAAACAAAAACATGCAGATGTTCAAACACAAATACTTATGGTACTCAGTGGGAAGGCTGAGAAGACAGAGTCCTATGTTTTTAATAAGCACCCTGACTTGCTTCTGATACAAGTATCCTTTAATACATTTCGAGAAATGCTACTTTGGAACTTACTCCTTATCTGGCTTTTGGTAAATTGGTTAGTCTCTTTAAAACTCAGTTTCTTCATCTATGAAATGGGTTTAATATTATTACCTTACTCATAAAGTAATTGTGAGGATTATTTAATATAATTATGTAAGGCATTGAGCAGAGTACCAAGCATATAATTAATACTCAATGAATATGTATAACTTTTATAGCTTTGTGCACTGACACCCAAAGACACTTGAATCTATTTGGTTTTAGACTATCCATAAACAAGCAGATTTGGCAGGGGAGGGGTGGCAAGAGGGGGCACTGAGGAAAAATAATAGAAATACTATACAAATTCTGCTTCCACTTCAAATGTGTTGAGATCTTGGCTTTGGGGGTATAATGCCATTATTTTCCTGTTTTTACTTGTTTATTTAGAGAAAACAAATTGGAACTAATAATTCAGAAAACTGTCCAAAATTCAGCCATAGCTCTGAAATTTAGTGTTTTATCTCCCCCAAATGGAAAAGCATACATTTTATATCACTATTCATGACTGAATTTTAAAGAATAATATTGTAGTGGATGGCAAAAGTACAATTAAAAAATGTAAACCAATCAAACTGTACCTACAAAGATTCTTTTTTTCTGATACTTATATCAAAAGCATCTTATACATAAAATCAGAATAGCATAGACTTTAGTAACCCAGGGAAGTGAACTTGGGAAAATAGTTTGACTTCTCCATGCCTCAATGTGCAATTTTGTTACAACATACTAATAATAGTAACTATGTCACAGAGCTATTTTGAGATTCAAAATAATTCATGTAAAAGGCCTTTGAAACGGTGCTATAATGAACAATAAATAAGATAGTATGATTAAAAACATGAAACATCATACAAGTAACATACTAATCTCTGGCTGGGAGAGCCCAATGTTCCCCCCAAAGAAATTTATCAGAGAGCATACTATATTGGGGAGACCTAGACCTTTCTGAGCGTTGTATTTAGTGCTGATAAAATTTGAGAGCCCCTGGAAATTAATGGCAACCACTGAATTTCGGTTCCTGCATTCTTCCTGACGTTGCTCTTAATGCATATTTGTTGTGCTTGTTGTTTCTTCCTCTTCTTCACCTCGATAGAAATCATTTCAATGTAAAGGCTATAGGGAGTTAAGTCACATTATTTTCTCTGTCAGAATCTCAGGTCACTTAAAAATCATATGACATATTTGGAGAATTTGCTGGATATTCTCCATTTGCCTCTTGAGATCCTCTTGGCCCCATCCTATGTCTTGGGAGGCAGAATTCCAAGGTACAGCAATATCTGGGCAAACGTGGCCTCTGGCTTCCAGTTAATTCCTCTGTTGGGAGGTACTAGCAGTGATCAGGGGGGTGAAAGGGGAGAACGGTCCGGGTGTTTATGCCACTGGCTGTCACCTACCACACCCTGGTTTGGCAAAGACTTCATGTTCTGTATCTTAGGCCATGGCCCTTTCAGATAGGTCACAAAGTTCCAATAATTACCCTCCCCTTAACCCTTCATGCCTAGGTGTGATAATCGTTCCCCAATGCATATTTCACAACCCCTTTCTGGTTTCCTTAATCCTTCCCCAATCTTTATAAAACCGTCTTTGTTAAATGCCCTCAGATGCCCCCTTGAGTGCGCCGTTTGTTTTCTTCTGTTACAGGATCAATGGTTGATCCAGTGAGACACTGCGACCAAAAAGAATTTTGCAGATTGTTGGGATTTGCAGACTGTAAATTACTGAGACACTACTTTTGGCCGTAAGGACAAATGGCCAATATATGAATGATGATTAAAGTATCAAATTTCTCAATACCAATGCTGTAGTCACAGGATGTGGCTGAAACAGCCCTCTATCCACTAAATAATTCATGCTTCCCTTCTAGAGTGAAATTATTATAGAAAGTTTGCTAGCCAGGCAAAAATTAGGCTTATCAGGATCAAACTGCAGATCCAAACAGGGCACTGTTAGTGGATGTGAATGTCATACATGATAATTCAAGGTTACGGCTTTTAAGAAGCAGATGTGGATATGCCATCTTCTCCTTTTCTTTCCATTGGCTAGAAGTATGACATTCCAACCACCCACAACATAGAAGGAGCGGGGTTACATTTGGAGGAAAACTACCCACTAACCAGTATTACTGGAGCTAAAATGGTACGTGAGCGAGAAATAAACTTTGTGTTAAATGACTGATATTTTGAGGTTTCCTTGTCACAGCAACTGCATCACCCCAAATAATACAGTGTGTAAATTAATTTGAGGGATGAAATTCCTTCCCAGTTTTCTTGTTTAAGGATGTACAGTGATCTACAACTCCTTCCACGCTGGTTGGCCCAATGTGAGCTATCCTCGTATCTTTGCCATCAAGGTCATTCCCACACTTCACATCCTAAACCAAATGTAAGCTCATTCTCTGCACTTCTGGCCCTTTCATTTTAACAGTAATCCAGGGCTATCACCTTCAACATCTGCTACATTGTAGAAACCAGAGCAATAACCTATTCTATTATTGGCCATTTTGAGTTCAGTTTCTTTCTCACTTCCTTCTTTACCAAGTTATGCTTTGGCTTAAACTTCTACTTTCTGGATGAAGATGCATCTATTCTATTCCTTAAACTCAAACATATTTCCCCACTGGTGTGAAAAGGTAGCTAATTTCAGTTCTTCCATTAATCTGCTCCTGACTACAAAAGGAGTTATTTGTCTCAGCTTCCCATGTGGACCCTTACCTATCAAAGCACCTCAGACATGCAGGAGGAAGAAACATACACCTCTCTTCAGTGGGATAATCCAACACCAAACCCTTACCAGAAACATCTGTCTTCCACCAAAAATTCAGGTAACCAGTTCTACTTATTTAGACCAAGACCTTGTGGTTTATGGGTTTTCTTTTTTCCTGTTCTATGAGGAGCCCAAGGTGATTTTTCTAATCTGAGATAACCCACTTAAGAGTAGTATAATATGCGTAATATGATGCATAATATTGCATAATATGAAATAGTATTATAATATGCATAATATTAAAAATGAAATGAAATGGAGGAGAAGTAAAAAGGAAAAGAGAAATGGACTTGACAATTATGTATTACATTGGTTTTCTCTCTCTCTCTCTCTCCTCTCGCTGGAAAGACAAAGAATTCCTGGATTTGGAAAATAAGTGAAAGAAATCATATATTTTGTGTAATTTTAGTTCCCACGTAAAAACACCCTGCACATTATCTGATAAATACTAAGAAGTAAAAGAGAAAACGTAGGTTGAAAAAACTGGCAAACACTCATCAGCCTGGATCAGTTCTGTCTTTATAATTTAATATTCGTATTAGTCTCCTATTGTTTAGGTAATATATTACCACAGACTTAGGGGCTTAATACAACAGAAATTTATTTTCTTATAGTTCTAGAGATCAGAAGTCTAAAACGGGTTCCACTGGGCTGAAACCAAGGAGTCATGGGGCTACCTTCCCTAGAGAGGCTCTAGGGGGCAACCCATGCCCTGTCTTCTCCAGTTTCTAGAGCTGCATTTCTTGCTTTCCTTAGTTTGTGGCTCCTTTTCCATCTTCAAAAGACAGTAGCACATTTTCAAATGTCTCTCTGCTTCCTCCATCATATGGCAGTCTGTCCCTCTAATCTAAATCTCACTTATAAGTGCCCAGGTAAAACAGGATAATCTCCCCATCCCAAGATCCTTAACCTAATTATACCTTTAAAATCTCCTTTTCCATGTAAAGTAACACATAGGCATTTCGGGCAAAGCTGTTATTCAGCCTACGACATTATCCGACGATAAATTTTATACATTTTTCTGTAACTAGCATTAAGAATATAGCAAATCACACATTCATTTTCCTTTCCTGAATAGTTGCAAAATTACCTTAAAAAATTGTCCTCATCCAAAATCATACGTTTAAAGGGAAATACCTTTGAACCAATCATGCTCAAGTGACACTGACAGGAGATGAGATTGGAGACAGCCTCTTTGCTCTCAAAAACTAAAGCCTGCTGCCTGGCTTGCCATCATCTCTCAAAGATTGTTGGAAGAGAATACACCTAACTAGTTACTAAGTTTGTGGTGTTATATAAGGATAAGAGAAGTATACTATTAAAACTGTTCAATTTGGCATTTTTCCAAATCCAGTGTATTCCAAGTTATGACTTGCATTTCCAAGAGTTTGAGTTCACCTTTTCTTGTTACACACAGTTACAAGGCCTCGGTGATTCTCTAGAAGGAATGTCTAATGTTAACTCCTTAGTCTACTCAGTGTAGTCCTATCCTGACCCACCTCTTTCCTCTACTTTCTCTAATTCAATTTCATTGTCTCTATTCCTTGTTTAGGAACATGGTGTCTTGTGACGGTGGTTTTATGTATCTTCTGCATAGGCTCATTAGCAACCTCCATTTTCTTGGGTGTCAAGTGTAAGTACAAAAGGATATCTTCAAAGTAATCTATAGATAGGTTACATACTTCATGTAGTGTTATATACAATTATATGTACGTATGTCGTGGAACTGGAACTTCGTAATTTATAAATGGATAGACAAATTAATTAGAAACATCTAAATGACATAAATGATATAAGATAATGGCTTCCTTATTTAAGTTATGGGACATTTATTTGATATAACTCTCAAGCACTCGGAGGCTAATGATAACTTTTAATGTTCAATTGCATGTTGTTTAACTCAAATCTAATACCATAGGTCTGTTGGGGAAAATGATGCAAATAATTGCTTATATCATGACTCAATTTATGAATCATGTTAGTATGCCAAAGCTTGCAATTTGTAAGTTTTCAGTATAGGCTCTTCCTTTTCTAATATACATTTGTTCTAAATTTGACTTATATGATTATTTTAATATGTCTTTCACTTTATATTTGATGAGGTACCAGTTAGTATGTTTAAGGTAAATGTGAGAACTTTGTTCGAGCCAATATTTAACCACATTTCTTTATTCGTTTTAGTCCAAACTGGAGACATGTTTCTATATCTAGCAAATGAATTTTTTATAAAATGTAACAATTACAGAACTGCAGGTTCCAGAAACAGGACTAAGACCCTTTATTATCACTCATGCTAGCACTGAGAAATATGCTTAGCAAGACAGAGAGGAAGGCTATTGTCTGGATAATTCTTATTTCTTGTATATCTTGGCAAATCATTTTTCTGTCTAGGAGGAATTAGCTGGCAAAGGAGAATTAGGAGTTCTGAAATGAAGAAGAGAAGAGTACAAGGTTTGCTCCCACAAAGTACAGGAAACTTGACCTTGTTCATGTTAGCTATGATCTTATTTTCCTGGCGGTTCAGAGAGGAATGTTTTAATAATTTCTAGGCTCTCAAGAAATAATTGTTACCTTGTCTATCTCCTCAAATAAAATTTCACAGCCCAACATAAATGTCAGAACTTCCCTTATCTCACCTTATCTTCCCTCTGTACTTTATTAAAATAAACATAAATAGTATATATAATATACTATATATATATATAAAATACTAGTCCATTTTTAAAAGAAATTGACAATTAAATATCTGTTTATCAAACATATATACTGGAAGCAGATTTGCAGAGTTGGAAGAGAACTACCATATAAGTCAATTAACATATAATAATCCAGTTTTTTCTGTAAAAACTGGGGACTCTTAATGAAATATTGCCAAGTTCCATTCTAACTGCAAGAATACATATTTAACTGACATTGCAAATATCAAAAGATATGGTCCAGGTATCCATTCTGTATAACAAGTTTCAGTGTTATTTTATAAATATTAACTACTTAGGGTAAAAAGATGAAAGAAACTTGAAGTACAGAGAACAGTTTCAATTTAAAGCAAAATAACTGAAGGTGTGACATCTTGAAACAATGTTGTCAAGTGAATGGAATGTAGAATTTGTTTTATACATAAAAATAAATCTATAGTCTCCAATCTCAGTTATTATATAGCCAAAAAGCACATAGTACATACTAAGGATGTTGATAAAATCATACTGTACACTTTTATGTCCTCAAAAATCTTGTTCTCTGATGGGGACATAATTTTGTTTTCTTCTCTGTTTAGTTTATGAAATCTGTTAAGATCAACCATGACAATCATGTTCTTAACAAACTCTGGGTTATCTTAAACTGAATGAATTAATTTTGATCTAGAAATCCCACTTCTGGAAAGTTTTCCTATTGATAAACCTGCACATGTAGCAACAGGAAGAAAAACAAAAAAGATTGAAAAAAATGCAATTGCCTATCAGTAAGGGACCACTTAATTAAAAAATGATACCTCCACACTATGGGATACCAAGAAGCCAGAAGAAGGAGAAGAAGGAGGAAGTGGAGATGAAGGTGGAGGAGGGGCAGGGGAAGACATTAAAGGAAGGATGTGTGGCTTCCCTGGTTGCACAGTGGTTGAGAGTCCGCCTGCCGATGCAGGGGACACGGGTTCGTGCCCCGGTCCGGGAGGATCCCACGTGTCGCGGAGCAGCTAGGCCTGTGAGCCATGGCCGCTGAGCCTGCGTGTCCGGAGCCTGTGCTCTGCAACAGGAGAGGTCACAAGAGTGAGAGGCCCGCGTACCGCATAAAAAAAAAAAGGAAGGATGTTTATTACAAAAGTGTGTGGAAAGACCAGGTTCCAACAGGCAACTCTTCCTCTCCATGTAAGTGTCCTTTCACGACACAATTTCTCTCTTGGATCAGGAAGCACCGATGTGTACACAAGACACCTTGGTACTTGGGAGCCCAAAATGAAGTCTTGCTTGGGAATTTATGTCTTGCTGACCACCTGACATATTCCTGAGAGGTAACTAGCCTCAACAGCAGAGCCTTCTCAGGGTCTCTTTGTAACCAGGGACAAATCGTCAATCGTATGTCATCAATGAACAATGCTGACAAGATAGTATAATCTGGCCCCCCAAATCCTCATACCCATGATAACAAAGCTACACTATTAATCTGTAATGTTTCATGCCTTGTCCGGAGATCAGTGTCATGTAGGAATTTTAAAAACACTGCTCATGCTGATTCCAGGCCAGCCCAAATGAATTCTCACAGCACAATAAGGACCACATATATAAGACTAGAAACCCAATGAAAAAAATTACAAAGGATATAATTATACACTTCATTGAAAAGAAAACACAACTGACCGTTATTTATACATGTGTGAAAAGAGTTTCAACATCAAACATAAAAAGATACATGCAAATTCAAATGAAATTGAGAGAACATTTGTATGAGATAATAGAAGATATACATTAGTGTCTCTCCCCTCTACTCTGCTGTGACAAGAGCACTAGGAACATCTTTCGTTCTAATAATTGTCTTTGACCAGGTCCCTGACACAGGGCTCCTGAAACGCTTGTAAATTCCTAAGTGATAAGAACACTAGGAATATCTTTTGTTCCGATGAGGTGACTGTGGATGGACTCCTGTATGAGGGCTGGTCACCACACCATGATTAGAAGCTTGGAATTATCAGCTCCACCCCCCATCCTCCAGAGAGGGGAGAGGAGCTGGAAATGGCATTAACAATTGATCGTACATGGGACTTCCCTGGTGGTGCAGTGGTTAAGAATCTGCCTGCCAATGCAGGGCACACGGGTTCGAGCCCTGGTCTGGGAAGATCCCACATGCCGCGGAGCAACTAAGCCCGTGTGCCACAACTACTGAGCCTGCGCTCTAGAGCCCCGAGCCACAACTACTGAAGCCCATACGCCACAACTACTGAAGCCTGCGTGCCTAGAGCCTACGCTCCGCAACAAGAGAAGCCACCGCAATGAGAAGCCTGCGCACCGCAATGAAGAGAAGCCCCCGCTCGCCGCAACTAGAGAAAGCCCATGCGCAGCAACGAAGACCCAACGCAGCCAAAAATAAATAAATAAAATAAATTTATAAAAAAGAAAAACAATTGATCATGCTTATGTGAGGAAACCTCCATAACATCCCAATAGTGTGGAGTCAGAGACTTCCAGGTTCGTAAACACATCCACACTGGGAGGGTGACACACCCAACTCCAACTCCATGGAGACAGAAGCTCCTGAGCTCAGGACCCTCCCAGCCCTCTCCCAATGTATCTCTTGACCTGGGTGTTCATCTGTACCCTTTATCATACCCTTTAAAAAACTGATAACTCATTTCCCTATCAGTGAGCTGCCTTAGCACATTAATTGAACCCAGGAGGGAGTCATGGGAACCTCCAATTTGTAGCCAAATCAAACAGAAGTTGTGGAAACCTGGGGACCTACTACTTGCATTGGCATCTGAAGGGGGGAGCAGTCTTTGGGACTGAGCCCTTGACCTGTGGGATTGTTACTTTCTCCAAGAAGATAGTGTCAGATTGAATTAAATTATAGGACACTGAGCTGGCGTTGTGGAGAAGGGCGAGGGGGGTGGTGGTGGAGAAACCATACATTTGGTGACAAGAAGTGTCAGAAAAGTCAAGATGATTCACAGGAGAAAGGCTTATAGAAGGAAAAACTGAGTTTTTCCTATACAGTTTGCATCGGCACACATGGAAGGTAATTTGGAAATAGCTAATACAATTTAAATGCACAAAACTTTGACCCATCAACGTATCTTACAAATATACTTACACATGTGTGAAATTATGTATAACTAAGGTCCTTTATTACAGTACTTCAGTAATATCAAAAGATTACAAATAGTCTAAAATAGAGATTTATTAAAATAAATCATGACCTATCCATACAGTAGAATGCTATATAACAAAAGAATGAAAAAGCTCTTTATGTACTAACACAGTATTATGTCCAAAATATATTTTAAGTGTTAAAATAAAAAGTGAAAAACCATGTAAAAAGATGGTTACCATTTGTGTAAAGGGGAAGGAGGAGATTTTATATCCATTTGCATGCAAAGTTCAAAATATCTCTGGAAGAATAAAAAAGAAATTGGCAAACCTGACTCCTTTGGGAGACTGGAATTGGGTGAATAAGGAAACAGGAATGGCAAAGAGCCTTGCTGCTGTGCATTCTTTGTAGGTTTTCATCACAAATATAATCAGTAATGTGTAGTTCTCTATGTCTCTAGTCTATGTTGAAGGTTTACTTTGTTATATGTCAGTATTTTATCAGGAATGGTTGTTATTGTTTGAAGTGTTCCAGGTGTCCACTACTGCAATGAAGCAGCAACAAAAACTCATCCAACAGGACAGAGCACTGCTCAATTTCACACAATGGAAGATAAACCATGGCCTGCAGATGAAATATTGCCAAATGTTGATGCAGAAGTCTTTCAGTTCAGGTAATTGATACAAAATCAGTTTCCACTGTGTGGATACACATGTATACACCAGTTCCTCAAAACAACAACAATAACAACAAAAAACCAGTGACATACATTTTATTCTTTGTCAAATTATAGTCAGGATTTCATAATAGGAGAGACATACTTTTGATCTACACTTCAGTTCAATCTCATATATATACATATCAATAGTATGTGGAAAATACTGAGGTTCCACGAAATACAGATAAGGAAAATATACAGTCAAACGTCAAAATGGAATGTGTGAGATTAGTAGGTAAGATTAAACAACAAAAAAAGCAACATATTGTGTTTTATCCAATCATTCAAATTTACGTGTATCTTTAATTAGAGCTCCAAATGCCTCAGTTTATTTAGTTTAGATCTTGCTTTAGATTCAAATGTAGATATCTCTTGAAGCAGAAGATTCATTTTGAAAATCAGGGACTTACAAAAATTATAACAATGCAGGGTTCAGCTCGTTTTTAAAAATTCTATTAAGTGAGTTTGGTTTTATCTTTTTCATCCCTTACAGGCATTTTAAACCTGTCTATTTCTACTTGTTAATAGTGTGTCAAGTGCTCTACCGTTACTTAACTAGTGTTTAATAATACTAATACCTAAAATTTAGAGAATTAACTTCCCTGTAGTGGATATCATCTTAGTAATTGTCAATAAGAGAGGTCAAAAACCTACCATAGCTCCTTCTAATTGAAATTTTGTCAAGTAAATGTTTAAAAACATCAATGTTTTTCAATATAGCGGATTACTGAAAGCATGAGTTAGGCCCACCTCTGAGCCATCAACCTTAAATCAGTGACGATATCCATTTTGGAGACTTGCAAATCCAGCATGTTGTCCACCTTTCAACTGTCACTTCAACACTACTTATGCTATGACTTCAATAATACTCGGGATACTGACTAGAGTGTATTTCGAACAAAGGATATTGAAGAGCCTTAAATAACTTGACATCTGTGCCATGGAAACTGATAGTGAACCATTCTTGACCTTGAGTAGAAGGCTCTTCTCTAGTGACTAGTGATCTGGCAGTGCCTCTCCCTCTATAAAACTGCGCCAGAAACACTTGGTCAGATTCCTGCTCTTTGGTTCCCCTTTTATACTTTGGAGCATCCTTCTTTTGTACGTTCTTTCTTAACACAGGTTCTGTAAAACTGGTTAAACACTGTGGCTTACTTCTTCGTTATATCAAAGTCCTAAAATAAACATATTGGTCAGTTGTGTTTTTGTTCACTTTTCCTCACCCACAAATTTTAAAACCATTCCTCAAGGTGCATGGTCTGTTCTCTCCATTCTGTGCGAAAAATTTTCATGTTTAACTCTCAGAATGTAAACATCAACTTGAGGCTTATTACGCTACTCGCCTAATTAATCGGGAATGTACTTATTATTATGCTTGGTACATTCCCAATTAAAGTGGGTCAATAAGATTAAAAGACATGAAACAATAAGCAAACAAATGACGATTATAAATGATGTAAAGTTAAAAGGAGGAAAGATTTCTAAAAATAGAAGAATCAGATCAATTATTATAGAGGAGGAACAATTTGGGAATAGATATTCTCAAATTAATTTTATCTTAAACTAATCCTTAGAGACCTACTGCACTTGGAAATAATTGTATAAATCTTACTGTATTCAGCCTCAAAGCAGCTGAAATTGGCAAGTACTGCATCATATGAACCATTGGGTTAAAGAGTCCAGCTTTACTGGGAGTGACACAAGGGTTCTTTTGAGAAGATATGCTACTAATATTTTTACAATAACTTTAATAAAATGTGTATATTTGAAGCCCATAACTGCAGCCCTTGTCCAGACAACTGGATTCGCAATGGAGAAAGTTGTTACCGTGTCTTTGAAAGCTGGACAGTTTGGCACACCGGTAGAGAGGATTGTTTGAAGGAGGGATCTAAGCTTCTACAAATAGACAGCAAAGAAGAAATGGTAAACACTGTTTTATGGTTTCACATCATTCTGAAAATACCATATTACCCATTAAAAGAAAAGACTGGTTCTCATAAGACAGAATTCCTTGATACTCTATAACAATGGTAGATTTGTTGAAAAAAAGGTTTAACACACAAAGTAAGAATTAGCATGGCTTAGTTTCCTTTTAACTGGAGAAACAAAAAACGAGATGGTTATTCAAAAATCAAGGAGAATATGTTAGTTCTATGTCCTTTGTTAATCAAAAAGGGGAAAGGGTAAGAGAAATACCCTTTTGTAACATGGTAACCCACTCCAAGATATGCATACATTATAAGTGTATGTATGTTTTAAATGTCTTATTTTCAATGCTGTAGGGAAGTATAATAAGCTATTACAATTTTGTAATTATCAAGAAAAGTAGAAGTATAAAAAGTGAGGTGATTTATGAAAATAAGCATTTGCTAAATGAAAAGTTTAATTGACCTTAAATCTAGTTTACTAACATCTTAACGAGCAAACAGTTAAGATGTTTCCCTGAAATCATTCTACCCATAAATCATGTGCGAAGTAGAAGACATAGTTACACATTTCTGAATTTATTAAAAATGTATGCCTACTATATTCAGTAACTAGTCAAAATTCCTTTTTGTAAGAGTAACAGTAGAACAATTTGTTAAGGTTATGTAATAAACCAAGGCGACTTGGACTAACTTATTACAATTATGGGTTCACATTATTTTTTCTGTGCAAATTTAGTGACGAAAGTTAGAAATATTTCTTCTCACAAAATATGCCTACAGTTAAGTTGCTTTTGGAATCTTCTAAACTATTTCTCACATTGAAATATCCTGGGAAAGTCATATACTATATGCCAAATTCTGAATCTGTTAAAACTATTTTGATACCAGATGCCTAATTTTTCCATAGTCCTTAACACCACATTGATCATTTAGCAATAGGGAAAAAGGTATCTTTTCTTTTAAAAATCCTCTCTCTCTCTCTCTATTTCCAGCTCTCAAATTCTAATTATTTCTGTGGAAACAAAATACCACACTTTATATTTCATAGTCATTTATTGGGGTTTTTCTGGTAGTACCCCCCACCCCATCCTCAGTTCACTGTTCTTGTTTCTTATAGGACTTTATCACTGGCAGCCTGAGGAAGATCAAAAGAAACTATGATTACTGGGTGGGACTGTCTCAGGATGGGTCCAGCCAACCTTGGCTTTGGCAAGACGGCTCCTCTCCTCCCCCTGATCTGTAAGTCTCTGAGGGAAACATTCCAAGAAGAATTAGACACAGGGGGGAAATCAAAAGTTCATTTTATTTTATACCTTACATTTCCTCCAGAAGACATAACCAGCATGATAATTTCACAGGCTTCTGATTGGAATCAAAGCCAAGATAATTTAAGAATGGCTACATGACTTCTAAATTTTCTCTGTCTCAGCCCCACTGCCATTACACCATAGCACATTCACATCAAAATTCGAGTCTGAATGAACAATACTATGTGATTATCACGTACATTTCCTTTGTATCTTTTAAAGGCTAGAGTGCTAAGGGCAAGAGACTATAGTAATTATTAGGCAATTTCCATAGTAAGCTTTCAGAAAGAGCTAGGGAGGCTGGTCAGCAGTGCCTTCGTATTTTGAGAATTAAGAATCAGAAAAGAGATTCCAAATTAGAGCCTATCCTTTTGTATTCAAGCTTTTTTTTTTTAAAGTGCTGCTTGTTGAAGTAATATTTACATACTTTATTGAGAGAAAATAGTTCTGTTATTGAAGAAGAAGGGCAAAACTACCGCGAGCGTGACAGATTAAAACAAAAGGAAAAGCTGTACATCTCCCATTTTATTGCCCAGAGGACATTCCCGTAAGCCCAACACCTAACCTCAGATACACTGACTTGCGTCTCCAGGTCACCAATACAGGGACCCCAATCAACTAACCAGGTCTGTGGATACCTCAGAAACAACGGCCTTTCTTCTGCTGACTGCAGCACTTGGAAATATTTCATCTGTGAGAAATACGCGTTAAGATCTTCTACCTGAAAGAAAGTTTGCTTGAAGTGATTGCTCCATTATGGTAATACCTGCAACAGATCATTGGAAAACCTGTAACAATGAGTTTAAGAGTCAGCGCAGAAGTAAACCAGTGCAAGGGTTGTGAAACCAGCTACCCGAGACACAAGACCTATCTTGCATTTACACTTGGTAATTATTCCTCAACATTTTCCAGATGTTCCTTTGACATTGTTCAGATTAATTACCGAGAATAAAATTGGTTTAGAGCAACAGAGGACAAAACCCTAAAGAGTGGAAAACAAGCTGAAGAAAAATCATTTCTATTTGTCATTTTTTTTCTTCCTCTCTCTCTCTCTTTTTAACTTAGAGTGACCGTGAACTCGACAGAAAAATCTATAAGTCACTGGGGAGATGATGCAGTTTTAGCTGACTGATACTGTTTTTAATAAATGAATAAATGTGATCTTTTAAACTCACCGTTTGCCAGATCTTTCTGTGCATTTGCTGGGTTTCCAGGCATTATGTTATTGGACCAGTAGGATGGGAGGACAGAGATATGGATTTTCAAATTGGAAGGAAGACAGGCTGCTATCTGCTGCCTGTAAGACAATACCATTTTTCGGACTGCAGAATTCTGCTGGAGAGATGAACAACCAGAGCTACACGTAAGTGGAAGGAATAGCCAGGCTGCCGATATCAGCGTGTCTCCAGTAAAGAAGAGCGGCGAGCTTCCTTCCTGCCTCTCACTGAACATCCCCACCACTCGCAAATCAAGAGTCATGATCTGGATCCTCAAGGTTAATACTCCAGCACTTTTAACTACATCTCTCTGTGCCTCAATGTCCTCCTTGAAAAACAATAATAGAACTTGCTTCAAAATATTGTTTGAGGGCTTCGCTGGTGGCGCAGTGGCTGAGAGTCCGCCTGCCGATGCAAGGGACACGGGTTCGTGTCCCGGTCCGGGAAGATCCCACATGCCGCGGAGGGGCTGGGCGCGTGAGCCATGGCCGCTGAGCCTGCGCGTCCGGAGCCTGTGCTCCGCAGCGGGAGAGGCCACAACAGTGAGAGGCCCGCGTACCGCAAAAAAAAAAAAAAAAAAGACACCACTTAAATAAATAAGGTGAAGTAAAACCTAATTAATTGAGGCAGTAAGAAATCATTTAAGTGAACCTGGAAGTCTATTGTAAAAGATGACCTCTGAAGGAGACATTCCTTTAGGAATGGGAAGGGCATGTTTTTGTGTTTATTTCTTTATTTACCCTTGACTTGGAGCTTAAATGGTGGGAATGTCAATAAAAGGGATTATTCTCTAGTTTTCTGCTGAACCTAGAAAAGGAAAATAGCAAAGAAAACACAGTATAAGTTGTCCGCTCTGGTTTTTCCAGTTGGCAGCTCCATCTAATAACCTGGAATAAAGGGGAAATAATAGCAAATTTTAGTAGCAAAGACTGTTTGTCTTCAAGATTCTTCAAAGTATTGTCATGGAGCTGTATTTAGAGAAGGGATAGGAAGCATTTAATAACTCTTTTCAGAAGAAGTACAATGAAGCCAGAGGCAAACATCCTACAGCTGACGTCATCCGCCAGCATGGGATGCAGTATTTACAAGTCCGAGTTTTATCTACAGAGCAGCTGGCATAAGTCTCTACAGATTTCCTCAGTGGTAATATTGCTTTCCACACAGATGGTACGGGTGGGAGATTTTTCCTTGCCGTTTGCTTTTGGCCCAGAAAAGCAAGGCCTTTTTCAACACAGTGGTAAAAGACTGGACCTTAACACCGGGATAATCGGTTTCATATCCTAGTCCCCCAATAATGAACTGGGTATCTGATCTATCTCACGGAGTCCCGGATTAGTTTTTAAAAAGGGAAAGGATAGGAAAAATAAAACCCTGTCCTATCAACGTAAAGAGGCTTTTTTAACATGCTCTCTCCAAAGGACATTAAATGTATGAAAAGAAAAACTTTGGTAATATTGATAGAATAATAAGTATCATTAGATTCTAAAAATCTATTCATACAATGAATAAAAGAAGGTATGTACACTTGAAATCAGATTATGCAGCTTTTTGTATTCTTCGAAAACTGCAAGAATTCCATTAGAAGGTATTCGACTCCCAAATATTGAGGGCAACCCTGAGCCAACCTTCTAGACCTTTCTGTGTATTTCACAATCTGCTACTATCTCTAAAGTAAAAGCTCCCAGCACACTTCTCACATTTCCTGCTGTTACAAGACCCCTGACCTGTTTCCTGTTGATAAATTTTAAGAGCTGGTTAATATCCTCAGGAAAAGAAATAGTTCATTGTGTACCCTGGGGAACTCGGGTCTACCAGGAAAGGCCATGTGCCTCATTTAACATTTCCCCCCAGTTTCTTCAGAATTACCTAAACACACAAGAGCCTAGAAGAACAAAAGTTTTCTCATGTTGGAAAACCCATTCACGGGGTGCTACCCTGTCTTATTCTCGATGGAAAATTGTTCTCAGAAAGTCATATTATGATTATTGCCTATTCTTAAAATTAAAAAAAAAAAGTTTGTGGACTGAATGCTGTGCCGTACTCCTTTCTGTTCTTCGGAAATACTTGCTCATGTCGTGATCAGTGCTGTGGATTTTATTAGGTAGATGAGGAGGTTGAGGGCAAAGATGGAGAGGAATCAGCTCAAGAATAACAAACGTCAGGGCTTCCCTGGTGGCGCAGTGGTTGAGAGTCTGCCTGCCGATGCAGGGGACGCGGGTTCGTGCCCGGGTCCGGGAAGATCCCACATGCCGCGGAGCGACTGGGCCCGTGAGCCGTGGCCGCTGAGCCTGCGCGTCCGGAGCCTGTGCCCCGCAAGGGGAGCGGCCACAACAGTGAGAGACCCGCGTACCGCAAAAAAAAAGAATAACAAACGTCAGATAACATGCTGTTATTTTTCCTTCCTCGCCATCCAAAGTGACACTTTCCCTTAGGCTGCAGATCTGGAGAGAAAACACTAATCATCACCCACTAACCAGGCAACTAGACTTGTTAAAGCAATGACATTTAAAGAGACACCCGTCATCCAGCCCTGAACTAGTCCACAGTCACGTAAGATGCCAGGGGTCAAAACTGAATGTGTGCCACCTCACTTTTATTTAGTTCACAAAATCATTTGACTTTCTCAGATTAACCATATTTTCTTGCTGCAGTAACAAGGCTTAAATAACACTTAATTGCTTAACTAAAGGTCTAATCCATGTCTCTCGTTATGTGCTTATTATATCAACCACGTTCATTAAATATCTGTATCCGTCATAGAAAATATTTAGTAACATCCACAGGCCCCCAGTGTAGGGGCCTCTCTATAATTTGTTCACGAATATAGGTCTCTGAAGAAGGTGGTTTATGCTTGCTTTCGCTTCCTTACTTTTAAAAACTAAATCCCTCCTCTGCTTTTCTACATATTTTTAATATCCCTTACATTTTACACTGCAATGTAGATTATGAAACTAATTCCACATGTACCTCATTTCAGCCAACAAGAACACCCTGAGGAAACTAAATATGTCTACTTTATACTTGATGAAATAAGTTCTGTGAAGTGAAGGGATTTGCCAGATAATAAATTACAATACGGGATCTAAAACTTCATTTTATGGCCACAAATGCAGTCCTTTTTGCAGTACACAATAAATCGATGCAAAATTTGTTCAATGCTGAAGAAATTTCCAAACTAATTAACAGAAAATTGAAGGGAAAATTCTTAAGGAAGAAGTCTACAAGCAACGATTGATAAGTGACACAGTCTTACAGGAATAAATACAAACATCTCCCCTTTATCATGTATTTGCTAATTCAATGTCATTTCACCATGAGATAGATGTTTACTGAAAATAAAACTGAAGCATCCTAGTTTCCACTGTTGAAAACAAAGAATGATCATAGATTAGCCTTTCTAGTGTTAAACCCCAAAAATTGATTTATCTCTAAGTCGATGAAGTCAGTGGCTGTGATGGTGTTATTTGCAACGATTTCTGTTACGTGCGTGCATATTGTCCTGAGCTAGCGGCACCTGCACAGAAGCCAGCTGTGTATGCAGATGTCAGAGTGTCTCTTTCACTCGCCATGACCTGATTGGATAACTCACCCTATCACAATTCGGTTGACTCATCTTTAGCCGCACATTGATGTTATAAACGTGCCTCAAAAGATTTAAAATTTAAAATGTTAAAACCATCCTCTTGAAGACAGCATGCCTCTCCAAGACTTCTTATTTTTCTCAAATAATGAAATAATCAGCACTCTTGTAGAGTCCCCACAAACTCTCAATAAGGCACACACAACCACAACACTGATTGCTCTCACATTTTGAAGAGCATCTGTACGTTGGAATTTTTCCCCAAAGCACAAGTCCTTTCTAAAACCACCAACACTTTCCATTATTTACATTTATTATTATCAAATCTTCAGTACCTGGAAGGTATAAACAGGGATTAAATGGAAGGAAAAGGAACGGAAACCACACTAGGCCAGGCGCACACAAAGAACTTGACTTTTGTTCTGCAGAGCAGAAATCTTCCACTTCTCTGAAGGGAGCCTGCAGTTGCAGTTGTAGCTGGAGAACCATTGGCCTCCATGTCCGGCTCAGAGAGGCTCACGGAGCCTCTGCAGCTTCACCGTGGCCGCAGCTCTTTCACATGCGCATCGCCTCAGCTCCCTGCAGTCCTTGGAGAAAGCCTTTCCATTGAGGATGGTCACACAGTCCCTACTTCTTAGGCTGGTGAAATCTATTATAATCTCAAACCTCAAAAAAGAAAGAAAAAGTTCATCTTATCATAGTTTACTTCTAAAATACAAAAGTACGCAGGGAGTGTCCTAAGCTTGATAAAATTATAGAATAGACACCCATGATGAGTCTACTGGAAGGATGGGGTCACCAGACTCTTTCCTCTCAGCCCCTCAGTTCCATACGCATTCTTAGAAGCATCAGCTCACCCCAAACAACAAACACTATTTCTAACTAAAATTAAAATACACGTTATAATCCAATTTATCATTCGATTTTACTGCCATCTGAAAAATTATCTACCTTCTCTGTGACTCAGTTTATTTAACTGTAAAAAATAATCACATTGAATATGTACTATCTCCTGGAAAAATAAATCCTATATAGGTATATAGAAAGGTGTCTGCTCAAACAAGGCTTTAAACTGTAATATATTTTGATATAGATATTACGTTTACCGATCTCAAACAATATACCATACACATGCCTATCTAAATGCTCATATAAGTAAAACTAATTTTTGATAATATTACTGTTTATATTGTGAGTAAATCTATTCTCAGAGACTGTATTTTGAAAGATGTGCTCCCCATTTCACTGCACAGAGAGCCAAGAAATCTGAGGTCTTATACTGCCTCTGGGTATTGACATGTTGTAGAGTTGTGCGACCTTAGGCAGGTCACCCATTACCACCTGGGCTTCAGTTTATTCACCCATAACAGATCCCTCTCTCTCTCCCTCTCTCTCAGAGAATCCTGGTCTGTCTCTCTCACTGGTTTATGAGCCATTCTGAGAGTAAGTACTATGTTTTATACACCTTTGGAAGTCCTCCTACAAACACAGTGATAGTTTCATTTACATTTGTCACTCAGGCAAAAGCTCTCTATTAAATGCCTTTCCCATGAAATGTGCTGAAGGCTTACAGTTCATGGGAGTAAGGGGCTCCGTCCATCCACAGCCAGGCCTTGCCGTTGCCGTTGCGGGATAGCCCTGTCCAATAAGAGTAGAAAAACTCAGAGTAGCTCTGAGGCATGGCAAACTCCTGTGAAAGGCACACAAGAAAACATTTAGCTTTAGAATTGTTATATACATACAGAGATATGTAGGGCTGGCCCTCACTTTTAATATGAGAACATAGATGATAGTACATTCAAGAAAAATAGTGTCCATGCTGAGGTCAGTTAATTTGTCCAAGTTAAAGAATTATTTTTTCTTAATAAGCATAGACTATATGCTGATGTTCCAAAACCAAGAATCACACCAACCAAGATTTATAAATGACCCATTATTTTCAAGTCACAGGATTAAACAAGATTGATATAAAAAATATGGGATGTAGAGATGTGGAGTGATTCTGGAAACTGGAAGAATCTGGAAGGAAAAGTGCAGGAATGGGAAGTAATCTTCATGAATACATGTGAAAAGGACTGACCAGGAATGAGAAAAGAATAATGAATATACTTTAATGCAAAGCAGGGTAAAAGAAAAATTTATAAGGCTGATTTATGTCTCAGACTAAGAAGGGAAAACAGAGAAATGTTTCATATATATGCATTTACATTTTTGTGTATTTACATAGATGTAATTCCTTTTCTACTATCCATATTGAAAAATGTTTAAAGTTATTTATTTCCTTCTATATCATCTCACTCTTTAACACAGAAATTATCTAAATCTTTTATCATTATCCATTGTTATACCTTCCTTTTCCACGATACTATGAGTTCCTTAAGGACGTATACTTTGTTTTATTCATTTTCACATCCTCAATCCCTTGGATAATTAATGGCACATGTTGGTTCAATAAAAGATTACTGGAAATATAAATGAAACTATCACTAAGTGATAGTTACAGTATAGGCATATCAAAGAAACTGTAGTTGAAAATAGTGTTTCCAACTGAATGGTGGCCCCTTCACATTAAAAGTTCTATAAATAAATCATATGAAAGTGACTTAAATATATGCAAATACATGAAGTGCATAAGATAAAATTACTATGTAACTTTCATAATAATACTTCTAACCACTGCATCTAGTATACTTCAGTGGTATATCTGAATCTTGTTTGTGCTGGAGGTAGAGGAAACAGAGAATAAAAAAATTAGGAGGTTTTATGCTGGGATACATGGGCTTAGTCAAATAAATCGCCTCTTTTTCTGCCTAAATTGAGCCATCAAGAGCCACCTGGAGGGGTGGGAAAGGGAGGGAGGGAGGGAGATGCAAGAGGGAGGGGATATGGGGATATATGTATGTGTATAGCTGACCATTTTGTTATACAGCAGAAACTAACACACCATTGTAGAGCAATTATACTCCAATAACGATGTTAAAAAAAAAAAAGAAAGGATGAAAAAGATTATCTTAGAGGTTTGAGAGAGATTGCAGAGTTTCATTCATCACAGATTTCAGGAAGTGGATAGGAATTAAGATGTAACTAGAAAGATGTTAAGAGTTTGCACAGTTAGCAGGGTATGAATTTCAATTAAATAACTCTTTGTTGATAAACTACTCTGTGCCAAGACCTCTGCTAAAACAATGATAAATAAATAATGGTCATACCGTTTGAGTAATCAAATCCAAAGGCTATAGATGCAGCCACTATGGAGAACAGTATGGAGGTTCCTTAAAAAACTAAAAATAGAACTATCATACGATCCAACAATCCCACTACTGGGCATATACCCTGAGAAAACCATAATTCAAAAAGAGTCATGTACCACAGTGTTCATTGCAGCACTATTTACAATAGGCAGGACATGGAAGCTACCTAAGTGTCCATCGACAGATGAATGGATAAAGAAGATGTGGCACATATATACAATGGAATATTACTCAGCCATAAAAAGAAATGAAATTGAACTATTTGTAGTGAGGTGGATGGACCTAGAGTCTGTCCTACAGAGTGAAGTAAGTCAGAAAGAGAAAAACAAATACCGTATGCTAACACATATATATGAAATCTAAAAAAAAAAAAATGGTTCTGAAGAACCCAGGGGCAGGACAGGAATAAAGACGCAGATGTAGAGAATGGACTTGAGGACACAGGGAGGGGGAAAGGTAAACTGGGACGAAGTGAGAGAGTGGCATGGACTTATATATACTACCAAGTGGAAAGTGGATAGCTAGTGGGAAGCAGCCGCATAGCACAGGGAGCTCAGCTCGGTGCTTTGTGACCACCTAGAGGGGTGGGAAAGGGAGGGTGGGAGGGAGACCCAAGAGGGAGGAGATATGGGGATATATGTATATGTATAGCTGATTCACTTTGTTATAAAGCAGAAACTAACACACCATTGTAAAGCAATTATACTCCAATAAAGATGTTTAAAAAAAATCCAAAGACAATAATAAATGTAAAAGGGAACAATCACGCCATTTTAATAGTGAACTTTAATTGCATGTACTTACTCAATATATGCCAATTTCATTTTCATATTTGCCTTGTCCAGTCTATGTTAGGGTGTAAACTTCTGGAAGGCTAGATATTTACTTGCAGATTATGGCAATGATTTAATTAAATGTTTTTCAATCAAAAGTTCTGTCACTTTCACATGGAAAGACAGGAAGTGCTATTTTCATGTCTCTGACGTGGCATCAATATTGTTCCCTTCCTACCCAAACCAAAAGAGGTTAAGAAATTAAGACCTTCTTCATTTGATTCCTGACTGATGGGGAACTTGAAGGTCTTGTTTCTAAGGGGTGGATAGTTGTGGAGATCATTCCACAAACGATGACCTCAAGAGATCATTCAAAGCAATAGGAATAAGACTTAGGCCTTGATTGCAATAAATAGGAGAGTCTGTGGGTTTTGACTCCTTAGAATCTTTTAAAGATTTCTTTCTGAGTGTGCTTCAAACACTGACCAAGCCTCAGGACCTTACCAGTACTTCCTGTGTATTAATCTTCAGCATGGTCGAGTTCTCAGCAATGCAGAAATATTCACAACCCTGCCAACTCTTGCTTTCTTCATAGAACTTGTAGCATTTGTCCCCATGCCACTTCCATTTTTCTGGGCAAGGGCTGCATCTGTGCTCTTGAAAAGAAACCAAATTTAATGTTATCTTCTACCTAGGTCTGTTGTTTTTGTTCTCTTGAAATTACATAATATTTGATGACACAAGAAAGAATTGATTCCCTAGCTCTTAGATATTTAATTGCCCAATGATAATTACAAATATTTACTGAACACCCACTATATGCCAGGAATTATAATTGGGTATACAATGGGAATCAAAATAGACACTACCTGCTTTTATGGACAATGGAATCTAGTAGTGAATGATTGGAAATTCAGTGTTCCTTGCCCCGTGTAATTCAGCATACAGAGAGGATAGTCAATTTCATAAAGAACTTTTCATCTGTTCAAAAACTCAATATGCATTGGATTTGGGAAACCATTGAAGTTTCTATAATTTTCTTCCTCAAAATCTACTTATATGGTAGTAAAAGGATTTTTTAATGAAATATATATCAATAAGATCTGGATTATTTTTTCGTGGTTTTTTTTTTTTTTTTTTTTTTTTTTGCGGTACGCGAGTCTCTGACTGTTGTGGCCGCTCCCATTGCGGAGCACAGGCTCCGGACGCACAGGTTCAGCGGCCATGGCTCACGGGCCCAGCCGCTCCACGGCACGCGGGATCCTCCCGGACCGGGGCACGAACCCGCGTCCCCTGCGTCGGCAGGCGGACTCTCAACCACTGCGCCACCAGGGAAGCCCTGGATTACTTTTTCATTCAAAGCATAAGTGAATAAAATTTTAGAAAAACATCACATAAATACAATACTAAGCCAAGCCTGAGTTCAGATGGTAAATCTCCACGTGTCAGAAACTGAAACGGTCATCAAAGTCAGAGGAATAAGTGCACAGTCAAGGGTGAGATGGACTGAGTGGGTCATGATCGTAAATATGGTCTTATCACCTGTGTGGATACATGGCCTTGGTCTTATCACCTGTGTGGATACATGGCCTTGGGCCTTTGAGAGTTGGGCACCTGTATCCACATCCCTTGTCGGTGTACGGTGAGATGGGAACTCAGTGATTCCACAAAAATGTCTTTATTTTAAAAGCAATCCAGTGTCAAAATGTTAACATGTGAAAATCTGAGTGGTCAATACACAGATGGATGTTACATTATTGTTCGTATGTTTCTGACTGTTTAAAATATTTCATAAGGTAAAATGAGGTTTTAAGTAAATCAATTATTTGGGAGATTTGCTTTGAAAGTTGGCTTATATCTCTGGCCCAGACCTTTTTCCTTATATATCAAACTGCCTACTCATATCACCACACATATCTAAGGGATATTTCAAAGTCAACATGCTCAAAACAGCATCCCTGGTTCCTAACCTCCCCCCTCATGACCACAGAATTCTTCCCCATTTCTGCTTTGCCCCAGAACTCTGGAGTTATCTTTGATTCCTTTATCTCCTTCATACCCCTCACACCCCACTTTATTACATCATGCATTCATCTCCATCAATAATATCCTAGCTTGAGGAACCATTCCCTCTTTCCTGGATTATTGCGATAGTCATCTCTTATGTGATTTCTCTGTTTCTATCCTTCCTACCCTCTCCCAGTCTATTTTCAACATATTTGTAGAATGAGCCTTTAAAAACTCATGTCAGACATGTACTTCTCCTGCTCGGGGTCCTGAAATGAATCTTTCTTTTGCTCAAAATAAAAGCCAAGGGCTTCCGTGGTGGCGCAGTGGTTGGGAGTCAGCCTGCCGATGCAGAGGACGCGGGCTCGTGCCCCGGGCCTGGAAGATCCCACATGCCGCGGAGCGGCTGGGCCCGTGAGCCATGGCCGCTGAGCCTGCGCGTCCGGAGCCTGTGCTCCACAACGGGAGAGGCCACAGCAGTGAGAGGCCCGCGTACCGCAAAAAAAAAAAAAAAAAAAAAAAAAAAAATAGAACCCAAACCCCTTACAATGTCCCTTAATGCCATGAGTAATCTGGTAGGTGTGTTAATTATCTTGATCTTGATAATCACTGCATAATATATGTGTATATCAACTCATCATGTAGTATACTTTAAATTTATATAATTTTATTTGTCAATTATTCCTCAATAAAGTTAAAGAAGAATAAAGAAAATAAATAAAATTATGACCAGTGAGGTCATTAGTCGTGTAGGAAGGAATCACTTAGAGAAGTGGAAGTGTGCGTGTTGATGTTATTTACTGGGTAACCATGAAATCAGGCTGTCTGGTTAGTGTGGAAACCAGTCTGTGTGGGGGCGACTGGGAGACTTCATCTGACTGTAGAGTCCCCGCAAGACAAATCGGGGACTTGGAAATGTATCTGGCTTCCTATGCACGCATAATAGGGAGAACAGAAAAGAAGACAGACTTGAATAGAGCTGGGTGTTATGAAACCCAGAAGGATAGAAGAAAAAGAAGACAAAGAACTAAGGTGATGCTTCTAGGCTTGTCCAGTAGTATTTACCAAAGCACAGTTCATCCAACATTGGCATTGTCGGGCTTCCCTGGTGACGCAGTGGTTGAGAGTCTGCCTGCCGATGCAGGGGATGCGGGTTCGTGCCCCGGTCCGGGAAGATCTCACATGCCGCGGCTGGGCCTGTGAGCCATGGCCGCTGAGCCTTCGCATCCGGAGCCTGTGCTCCGCAATGGGAGAGGCCACAGCAGTGAGAGGCCCGCGTACCGCAAAAACAAACAAAATTGGCATTGTCATCATAGGTGGTCCTTAATAAAATGCAGATTTTTGGTACCCAGACAAGTCATACTACATTAAAATAACTAGAGCCTGATTCCATTTATCTGTCTTTTTAACTCGATTCCTATATGATTCTTAAAATCCAGAAACTATAATTATGAGTTCATTAACTTCTTCATGAGGAAGGATTTGTGAATACATTAGGAAATGTATCCTACTCTTAGGTATTTAGGTGCCAAGGTCAGTTGAGAAAAAACCCTGTATTTTATTTACTTGTAGTGTTATTCTGATTAATTGAAGTTAATTGTATTTATTATTCTAAATGTCTGAATTTGCTGAATCCCTTCACGTTCTGTAACACAGACACAGCTGAACTACGTGATCCCAATAACGGGGGATGATCTGGATGTCCGAACTCTTTATTAAGTTTGCCAGACAACTAGTTGAATAATACATGGTTCCCAGGTACATTGATGGGAGAATCAGCGCTATACGGACTGACTCTCTGTATAGCGCTGTATAGCGCTCCGTATAGCTCCCAAAGGGGAACTCAACGATCAGGACTCACCTCCTGTTTTGTTATAGAGCTCACGGCAGAGTTTTTCAGCCACGTGATGCAGAGTCTCTGCAAGCTTCCTTTTCTGAGTCTGGAGAGATTGAAGCTGTCGGGAGAGATTCCCCAGCCTTTCTTCCTTTTGAGAAATGTTTTCTTGCTGAGTGTTGGAGAGCTGGTAGAACTGAAAAACTAACCCAATTTACCAAGTCAGACTGGACACCTTATATTCTTCACTTCTATTTCTATTTCTATTTTCTACATCTGGGGAAGACGGCAACAGTATGTTATTTAAGATCCCAGGCTCTGAGCGCATTGCCTACACTCAGGTTTGGACTATAGTACATAATAAATTGTATTGCCTTGGGCAAATTGATTTCTGTTTCCCTATCTGAAAATATGGAGTCATAATGACAATTCCTGACTTCAGGGATAAATTCCTTAACCATATTTACGGCTCAATAAATCTTTCTGCGTACACTGTCAAACCGTTACTCAACCTAAAATCATAAATCCATTTATCTATTGATCGGTATACTGACAATGTACCATATATTGTTATCCCATTCAGTCACTGAAAGAGTCATGTTATTGTTTCTATATTTTTAAAGTTTTGCAATTGGGCTCAGTGAGAATAGGTAACTTTCTCAACATCACTTGGCTAGAAAATTTCAACACTTAGCTTTAAACTCCAGGTTTCTAAATCTAAGTAAAAAAAATTCTTCATGAATCATGAGAGTCGCTTTATACCACTAAAAAGAATGGTTTATGCAAACGAACAGTTATATCAAAATGAAGTAAAAATTTGGGAGCCAGGGTAGAAACACTAAGATACATTTTTTTTTTAATTTTAAAATTTAAGATTACAAACAAGTTCTAAAATTTCCCATAAAAAAATCCAATTTTGACATTTGAACCTGCTTTTCTATGTGCTCTTTTACCTTGAACCACCTTCTTCAACTGTTCAGGACATATTGCTGTAGGGTCCCATCTGATGAAACCCATTTACTCACTTCCTTTTTAAGTTTTTTACTCTGTCCTTACTAGTTTGAAATTTAAAGACTTTATATGTGAATTCTTCCTTATTTGATTTTCATGAGTCTTTGCAAAATGATTCTATAACTTCCTGGACTTCTTGCAAATATTATAGTGATTAAGACCTGGTCTATTCTCCGTATATTGAGGGGGTGGGATATAAATGAAATCTTTTCCTCTGATTAGCCCACTGAGCCGTGAATGCTAAAAGCAAAAACCACAGCCGCTGTCGTCTTTTGTGGAATGGAAGAGGGCTGAAGTATGCTTTCATTAAAAACTGCTGATGTTAAATACTGATATATAAACAAACAACAATATTGATATATAAACAAAGAACAAAAACCTTCTTATCTCAGAAGGTAAAAGTCTAGCTGGTAAGTGACTGTTGTATTTTAATGTTTCTTCCACTATGCTCGTGATTTACAGAGTTGCATTAGAATAAGGTACATCATTTACAGAGTTGCATTTCCATAAGGACTTATTCACAGGCTCCGGAATCAAAGTAAAAAAAGAAAAAAAAGAGAATATCGTAACAAGTATTTCTCATCCTAGACAAACCTTGGAACCAGGATCTTCCCCCAAGTCAGAGTGCAGACTTACACACAAGCCCCAGAGCTGCCAGGCTAATCACCATCACCAGACACAGAGTGAGCAGGATCAGCGCCACTGGACGCCAGGCAGAAGAGGGACGCCGGGGCTCTGCAGGGGACAAAAGAAAAGACACTTTTTCTTCCTCTTGGATCTATGTCAGCAGCAAGCTAGTGAGAGGAATTGGTTCCAGAAAGGAGCAAAATGTACAGGACAACAGTATTCAGGGGCCAGATAACATTCCCTCTGTCCTAGGAAACACTGTCACAAGGCTCCATGCCAAGCCTCACTTACCACGGCTAGCTTCTTTCACAAGCCCCACCCACTCCTACCCTCCCCATCCACCCAGTCCTACTTCGCACTGAATCAAGGTATGCATTACCATCATCTCCATACGGCTATTTGTATAACCTTTCTGTCAAAATTAGAGTTGTAAAAGACTCTCACGAAAATGCCTTAACAAAGAACAATTTTTCACATCGTCAGAGAAGAGGCGGAATTAATTTGTTGTTACGTTTTGCAAAACGCCCCCCTCCCATATGGTTCTTCTGAAAAAGCAAATTGCCTATCAGTAATGAGAAATGATTGTTTTACTGTTTCTTTTGGGGGATTTCTTGTCAAAAGTCTCTCTCGTAAGGATTTTGTTTGCTCATTCATTTGATTTTATAGCTCCAAAAATAGATTATAAAAGCAACACGATCATCAGTTTCTCAAGGATGGATCTAAGTGATCTCAACTTTGTACCTGTTAAGCAAAAAAAGAAAAAAAAAACTGTAGCCAGCATCCTTCCTTTGCCCACGCCCCACGGGTTTGCGTTGTGGTGACTGCAGAGGCTCTGCTGGGTCGAGAGTAAGCCCATCACCTAGTGAGGTCAACTATCAATCTGAATAGCCCGCAATATCTGATCAGGAAGACCCTCAATCAGCTGCAGGTATCCTCTAGCATTGTGATTAAAATAAAGGGACAGTAAAACTCTCAAACAAACCCTGGTCTCTTCGTGACCTGTGAGTTTCACTTCATTGGGAATTCAAGTCTGGTTCGAAAACAGAAAGATTAAAGACACAGAAATTCATTTCCTCTTTAGCAAAGTCCTCTGTGTGATAAATTTCAGGTACAGAAATTTGTGCCAAACATTATTTCCAAATGGGGAATGATAACTAGCAAAGATAGTATAGAAATAGAAAATACGATCACTATCCTCTGAGACTTACAATCTAACAGGGAAAATAAGTAAAAATCAGGATACAGACATTGGTATATTTTAAAATGTGAATCTTTTTTTTTTTTTTTGCGGTACGCGGGCCTCTCACTGTTGTGGCCTCTCCCGTTGCGGAGCACAGGCTCCGGACGCGCAGGCTCAGCAGCCATGGCTCACGGGCCCAGCTGGTCCGCGGCACGTGGGATCTTCCCGGACCGGGGCACGAACCCGTGTTCCCTGCATCGGCAGGCGGACTCTCAACCACTGCGCCACCAGGGAAGCCCCTAAAATGTGAATCTTATTTTCACTTTATAACCATATCCTTCATAAAGACTTTCAATAGTGTGCATTATTTTTAGAATAAAATCTACATCACTTTTCCTAAGACCCAGATGGCTCTTTTTTTAAAGTGGACATTTTATTATGGTACGTTGTGATTTAAAAACTGCCTGTAGTTTTACTGTACTTAGAATAAAATTCTACAAGAATCTTTTTCACCTGGGCCCTACTTAGGTTTGTCATCCATTTCTGAACTATTCTTCTCTCACTCAAATGCTGTAGTCACAGTGGGCTTCCGTTTATCCTTGATCTAAACAAGTGTGTCCATGTCTTGGTACCTTTGCATTAGCTCTTCCTATACCCTTGCATTAATCAGTCCTCAGATGGGTTATTGCTAGCCTACTTCCTGTTACCCAGCTTTCCACTTAAATGGCGCATCGTTGGAAGATGTCCTTGGAAGTCCATTTCTAGCACATCACCGCATTATGTATGCTTTTTAAAAATAAGATTATTAAGTGATATTTCCATGGTTTTTCTTTGTTTCTGTCTATCACCTCCCCTTGAATGTACATTCCATTGAAACAATGATCTTGTCTATCTTGTTCACAGTGTATTTCCAGTACTGAAAATAGTGTCTGGCATATAAGGGCGGAATACATATTTGAACGAGTGAATGAATGAAGAATGAAATTATGAAAAATTAATATTACCTAACTATGTAATTTTTACAGAGGCACAGAGCTTTGTGGTGATTGCAGAAGCTCTGCTGGGTCAAGAGTAAGCCCATCACCTAGTGAGGTCATCTAAAATAACCTACTGAGGTTATCTAAAATTAAACTTTACAGGTTGATTTTTTAAAAAAATCTATTGACTTTTTAGCAATATTTCTGTCAGCACAGGGCCGACTCAGCTAAATTCCTGGCCAAACTGGTTTCTATACACTGACTTCTGTGAGATTCTGAATCATAAACAGATATAATAGAGATCTGCTTTCTCCCCTATCCTTCCATTAGCTGGCTTATCTGATTTGGCCTAAATTTTTCTGGAAATTGCTAGCTTCTCACAGCATTGTCCTTAAGAATATCTCAAATCAGCAGAACATAAAAGAATAAGATCACAGAGCAGAATATAGCTTAAACTAGACATCCTCTCCAAAACCCTACGTCTCTTTAAAGTTCTATATAGCCCAAGAAAATTAACCAGGTGGATGTTTCTAGACTCCAGAGGAAAGTGCATATATAGACCCACCACCATGGTAGCTTTATTTTCTCCATCATCTGTTATTACCATCAAATATACTCTATATCTTACTTATTTGAGTAAGTCTCCTGTCTTACTCCAGGAGAAAATTGAGTAAGTCTCCTGTCTTACTCCAGGAGAAAATAAGCTCCTTCTTGGAAAAGACTATTGTCTGTTTAGTCACTAGAACATCAGTTCCAGCACCTAGAACATCAGTTGAAATAAGTTCAGTTAAAATGGAATGAATGAATGTGTTTAGTATGTATAAATATCTGTTATATACTTGGCTCTTCCTGCTGAAACCTATTCATATTAATACACATCTCAAAGGCATAAAATTTTAAAAGATCCTGTCCCTTTTTTATGATTAACAATTCCCCAGCCAAAATTAGAAATAAGAAGAAAGTAAAGGAGAAGAAGAACTATGTAAATCAACCAACTCATTTATACCTCCAGAAACCCACTTTTCCTTGTATAATATTTGGGGCAAGGGAGATGTTGATTTTCTGCCCAAAGGATCAACAAGAGTGGACTTAAATCCTTACTGTGAAATGAGGGGATGGAATTTAGGGATTAGAACATTATTTAATAATAATTATATCCATGCAAAGAATAAATACATGATCCTTCCTAAGGCTGCCTCTAGGACATAATAAGAAAGAAGTATAGTGTATCTCTGCTAAAGGACACAAAGTTTGAAAAGTTCCCTTCTAAAGAATTATCTTTCCCTGATCATTTGGAAATGTCTTTACCTGGACTCTCCTCTCTCTACCTCTTCCTTGCTCCCTGTCTCCTTCCCTCCCTGCTTCAATATTCACAAGCCCTCCTGCTTTAACTAAAGACCCAGAGAAACACAACCCTAGGGAGTTTCTACAGCAGGTGTGACCGTTTCCTAGGAAACCAGGCTTCCAAGATGGAAAGGCTATATAGTGTTGAAAGTTTTATTTTTTCCTTTTCTTTGAAGCTGTATTTCCCTCTAGGTATTTTCTTTTCTGACTGTGGGTTTACCGTTCCTGAGTTTTATTCCAAGTGCCCTGATCATAATGAGGTCTCTCTCTAGGGACCACTCCCACCCTAAAATAAGAAAAAATAAGCTGCCTGGGAGGTGCTTCAGTTTGGCTTGGCTTTCTTGCGGTTTTAGTTTTTGGAAGAGAACCCCTATGCTGTCCCGAGGCATGTTTAGAAAAAGGTGTGGACGGGCCAAGGAATGATACAAAGATCCCTAGGAATAATAAGATATACATAGAAAAAAACACCCCTTTCCTGTATCTTCTTACTATAACTATACTATAAAACGCTACAGTGCTAAGGTCAAGTTTTGAATATAAATCCCTTTGTAGTTATGCGAAACTTTATGGACGAAGAGAGTTGTCATACTTGACCAGCTGCCCTTCATCAGGCATCAGAAGGAACACTTTGTACACCTCCACTCCCAGGCCTTCTAAGAAATGAAACAAACTACCAAAGGTAGGCTATTAATATGCCTCTGAAATAGAAAGGATCGTAAAAGCTTGAAAAGACACAAAGAATTGAAATAATTTGCACAAAGCCACATTGCAAACTAGTGGCAGAGCCAGGATTAAATTGTCACGCTTAGCACCTCAGTTTGTACCTTTCCCTGTGAACCACAGCACATCAGTTTGTACCCTTCCTGTGAACCAGCCTCACAGAGACATGGGGCTAAACAGGTGACAAGGTATATAATATTTCAGAAGTGACTTGCCTCATCCTTTAGATGACTGACAACAGTTTTCAATCAGGAGACATTGCTGATTATATATCTGACTTTTGGATATATTTTTAAATGTTAAATATTGTCTTTTTAGCAACTTTGTTTCCTTAATCCTAGCATGTGGTGCACAGTAAACCTCATGGGAAAAGGTTGGAGGTTCTGTGGTTTGAGCATAGTTTTCAGTGTTCGTGAAAATGCATGTTTCCTTTCTCTTATGAATTGATTTCAAATATTTGCTATTTTCATTCTCAAAGTAAATGAGTGTTACTCCTCCTATAATTTCAACAGACTATACTTCTAAAAATATATAACCTATTTCTAGAATATCGAGTTTCTAATTCACAGCAATTAGAAAGTCAATTGTATTTTTCCTTCTCCTTTTGAGCAAAATTTACATGAGTCCATTGTTTATCCCGTCAAGGGGCTTTGTTTCTGAAACATAATTCAAAAATAACATTACTATTAATGATAATTGCTAACATTCCTTGAGTTACTGAGATACAAGCTGTATATGAATTATCTCATCGATCTTTACAAATACCTTATGAGGTAGATGCTATTATAATCCCAATGTTATAGGTAGGCAACTGAGACCTAGAGAGCTTAGTTGCCTTACCCAAGGACACACAGCAACTGATAATAGTACTTACTGAGTGTGTTATATATGTTGTATTTTATTTGAATCTCCCAATAATTATTCAAGAGGGCTCTATTTTTTTTTTTGAAATTTTGGAAGCCATTTTAATAAATGAAAAGTCCAGCAAAGGTACATTTACCGAGAATAAATCTGCCCAGGATAATGAAAGTACCAGGTAGTTTGAGGTGTTTTTGTTGCCGGTAACTGATGTTACTTTTGCTCCGCTTTTGTTTGGAATTGCAGTGGACACTGTGGTGACTGCTCCCCCCTCTTGCAGAGCCAAGGTTTAGAGCAGCTGTTGTACCAGGAAGCCCTTGAACTAGTTTAACTCGGTGGGTTGAGACTCATGGGCATTCCCCAGTTGACAATTCTTCCATAATGCCCTCAAGGGCTATCCATGTTGTCACAAGTGGCAAGCTTCCATTCTGTTTTATTCCATTGGAAGTACTGGTGATGATTTTCTAGATGCAACACCAATGGCGTGATCCATGAAAGAAATAGTCGATAAGCTGAACTTCATTAAACTTTAAAATTTCTGCTCTGTGAAAGACACTGTGGAACAGCAATTTCCTTGGTTCTTGTCCTCTCCAGGGAAAGAATTCAGATGAGAGGCATGGAGCAGTTTTAAGTAGTAAACTGCTACTTTAATTAAGTTTAATTAAGTTTAAATTAAGCAAAGGGAAAGTACGCTCCCAAGAAAGGATGAGAGTGGGCTGCCTGGAAACCAGAAGCAACCAAGAAGGCACTTTTTTTTTTGCGGTACGCGGGCCTCTCACTGCTGCGGCCTCTCCCGCTGCGGAGCACAGGCTCCGGACGCGCTGGCTCAGCGGTCATGGCTCACGGGCCCAGCCGCTCTGCGGCATGTGGGATCTTCCTGGACCGGGGCACGAACCCGCGTCCCCTACATCGGCAGGCGGACTCTCAACCACTGCGCCACCAGGGAAGCCCAAGAAGGCACTATTTTTAACCTTTATTTGGATACGAAAACTGCAGTGCCCAGGAGCTGCTTAATTTGCTTTGGGTTGCACAGCTAGTAAATGATGGAGCCAGACATTCTATCCGAGCACTCTCATTCCAGAGCTGATTGTTTTTTTAAAATAATTAATTAATTAATTAATTAATTAATTTTATTTTTGGCTGCATTGTGTCTTCACTGCTGCCCACGGTCTTTCTCTAGTTGCAGCGAGCGGGGACTACTCCTTGTGTGGTGCACGGTCTTTTCATTGCGGTGGCTTCTCTTGCAGAGCGCGGGCTTCACTAGTTGTGGCTTGCGGGCTCTAGAGCACAGGCTCAGTAGTTGTGGCGCACGGGCTTAGCTGCTCCATGGCATGCGGGATCTTCCCGGACCAGGGCTCGAACCTGTGTCCCCTGCTTTGGCAGGCAGATTCTTAAACACTGCACCACCAGGGAAGTCCCCGGAGCGCTTGTTTAAAATCATTTTCCAACCCTCCCAACAAACCCCACATTATTTGCCTGGATATGGCAGTTCCGTATGGAATTACAGAAACACTAGCATTTTACCACTTGCAACTTTTCACTTCTATATTGTGAATATGTTCGTAACAGTCATTTTAAATCATACATTCTCCACTCTACCACCAAGGCGAGCTTACTACATTTACTCTCTCCCTTAAGGAGAAGGGAGCATGAGCACCCCTCAGCATGCTGTAAAACCCTCCATGGTAGACTCTCATCCTACTTTTTAGCCACAGCTGCCCCAAATCCCCTCATCCACCCCTTCTTTGAGGACTACCCATTCCTCAGACCGACAGTCTACTTTGCCATCCTGTCTGATTCTGCTGGTGTTTCCCAAAATGATCTTATCCTGATCTAAATTCCAATCCAGAAGCAATACCTCATCTCTTCCCTCTGTACTCTCGTCTTCCTTCTTTTACCCAGGAGTACACGGCAGCAAGCTAGTACTTACCTCTGTGCTCTTATCTTTGCACGTGTGTTCCTCACTCTGGAAAGGTCACCCAGTGCCTGAGTTGCTCTACCTGGAAAACCTGGACTCAGGCTTACAGACTAGGTCAAATGTCACCTCGTCCAAAAATACCCACATGACTAAACATGGTCAGTAACTGATTCATTCTTCTTTGCTTCTGTGGCCTCCTACGTATGTTCAATAGCAGTGCCTGACGTTCTTCTAATTAGTGATTCAGATTATTCCTTCCACTTCTCCAAGCACCTAAAAATAGTCTCCCCAGTGCTACCGTGATGCTTAATATTTAGTAGGCATGAATTAAAGATTTGTTGAATCAAGTAGATGAGATTTATGCCATGACTTTTTTTTTAATTTTTTTTGGAGTCCAGTCGATTTACAATGTTGTGTTAGTTTCAGGTATACGGCAAAGTGAATCAGTTTTATATATACATATACCCACTCTTTTTTTAGATTCTTTTTCCCATATAGGCCATTGCATAGTATTGAGTAGAGTTCCCTGTGCTATATAATAATCTATTTTCCTTCTTGTTTCTAAAACAGTAAGCTGTTTTTTGCCTTCCTCATACTTGTACTCTCTGCCGTATTGACTGTTTACTATTTTTATTATTTTTTTTTTTTTTTTGCGGTACGCGGGCCTCTCACTGTTGTGGCCTCTCCCGTTGCGGAGCACAGGCTCCGGACACACAGGCCCAGCGGCCATGGCTCACGGGCCCAGCCGCTCCGTGGCACTGCGCCACCAGGGAAGCCCGACTGTTTATTATTTTTAAAATTCACTGTTCATTACCATTGACTTGTCCATTTCTCTTGAAGTTATTGCATCTTAGCTTCCTCTCTCCTGTTCTACATCATCACTCTTTACCACTCATCCTTAGCAGCTCCTACTGGAGTCTCTTTCTTAGCCTCCCCCTCAATTGTATTCCCTAAGATTCTCTCTTTGGCACTCTTCTCCGGTGTTTTGTCTTGTTTTGTTTCATTTTCATTTTCAGTTTACATTCCTCAGTGATCTCACTCAGAAAGTTTAATTCCTACCTAAATGCCTACAATTCTCACCTGTATAGGCAGTTCAGAATCCTTACCTCCGACCCACATGCTGTATATATAAGTGCCTTAGGGCAACTCCAATTGCATGTGCCTTCTCTTACAAGCATCTCAAACTTAAACTGAATCCATCATCTTTCCTATTCCTCTTGTAGTTTCTAGCTCACTTCATGGTAGCACCATCTACATGTCGTCAGATGGAACCTACTCCACCTATGCTCTTCCTCTCCTTGCCTTCCCCCTTGTAACCGGTCACCAATTCTTTAAACTCTCCCAGCTCAGTATCTTTCATATCTGATTCTTCCTCCCCACTTCCACACCACTTCAGTTCAAGTTTTTCTCCTCTCATCCTTAGACTAGTGCAAAATCTGGGTATTACCTCATCCAGTTTCATACTCCTCATGCAGCCTAGATGTTCTTCTAAAAACACAAAATTGATCATGTTATTCCGTTTCAATCTTACTCATTTCACCTACTGAATAGAATCAAACTACCTCCGTATGACATAATGTCTTCCGTAACTTTCCAGACTTACCTCCTGTCAACCTTCCCCCTCCAACTCTGCCCTTCACCATAACATATTTGTTAACATTCTCTGAAAAACAGTTACATAAGATTGCCATGGCTCTCCTCTCATGTGTCTGCCTGCCTGTAGTGCCTGCAGCCACTTAAACCTCCCACTTCTTCTCCCATATCATGGGGAACATCTTAAAGTCAAGTCCACTCAATGGTCACTCCCTCTCTCAAACCTTTCCTGATCTCTACCCCTACCAAACAGAAGTGACCAAGCTCTCCCTTATACCAAGCTCATGCCCCATCACGGCACTGTATCACACTTGCTGCTCAGTTGACAGTTGTATTAGACTTTAAGTTTCCTCATATGCAGGGATCATGTCATATTTGACATTGTATCCTCAGTACTTCGCAACATGCCTGGCATAACATGACCCCAAGCATAAATTTAGGGAAAGGAGGTCTGAGGGTGTTGTCTTTCGTTTTTACTTTCTATCCTCTGAATTATTTGGCATTTTTTAACACAAACATAAATTTTATATCAAAAAATTGAAAACTAGAAAATAAGTGAATGTGTATCATTTATTTTTATTAATTCTAAAGAAAACATTAAAATTTTCTAGTCATAGCTGTGCCCCAATATTAAGTTGAATCTGAATCTTCTGCATTGCCAAAAAATTCCCAGAGTAGTTGTTGCTGTTATTTTTAACAGCAAAATGATATCAGATCTGTTTTTCTAACAGATAATTAGACTTCTAGAGCGACATTCCTCTAAATACTTGCATTATCACCAGATGGAAACAAAATATTAGACACATAGGGTAAGATAACTATTTTCAGGTGTTTGCCTCTAAGATCCTTCTTTGTAACCCCTATTCCTGCTGTTTGCATTTCCATTCTTACAAAAAAGGTTGCCAGATGTTTC